>NC_071616.1:38021306-38621306 GCF_014839835.1 Dryobates pubescens | reverse complement strand
GGCAGAATGACCTCCCTGCTTCTGCTGGCCATACTGTTCCTGGTGCAGGCCAGGATGCCACATGCTTTCCATGGAAATAGAGCTAAGCGCACATATGGTCAATTACTAGAGCTCAGTTGATGCTCAATGCTTTGCAAAGAGGTGGTATTGCAAGATGTCTAAGCCTTGTATTTTGGTTAGTGTTTTTATGAAGTTTTTTTGGTGGTTTGTTCAATGTATTGCTCCAGCACTTCATTTGCAATACAAATTTTTCATTTAAAATAATTCATACTTAATTACAGTAGTTGTCAGTCTACGTGGTCCTTTTCATTCTTGAAATGCTTTAGAAGCATTAATTCCCCACAAAGTTTTGAGAAGCAATTAAGTATTAATGTTCCATTTTTTGTAAACAAAACCCAGAAAATACAGAGGTTGGGCAAACATTTCTGAACATCAACTGTAAAATTAAGCACTGACTAGATAGAGGCATGATCTAATTTTCAGAGGCACTGGAGGCATTTGCATATTCAGAATGGAAACTTTTGTCCCAGTAGTTAAATTCATAATGAATCTTGGATACCATAATACTGAACACTGCAAGTTTTTTCACTACTCAGGATCAAGACAGGGGAGGAGTTAATTAACTTGGAATAATGCTTCCAGCAGGTGAGCATGAAGCTGCCTAAGCTAACACAAAGGAAATATTGATTTCCAGATTCTCTAATTTATACAGTTCTAGCTGGATAAATAACCCCTTACAAGCTTCCCTTCACATGGGCTGAAGAACTATGCATCTTTTCCTGGCAGGAACTGCTTCAAGCATTTTTAGAGGGGAAAAAAAAAAAAAGAGTTTGGGAAAACTGGGGATTGTGAATATGATCATTAAAGCTATTGCCTGAAGCACTCACAAGGCTGGGCAAATTTTAAGACCGCTATTTAGCAGCCCCAGTAGCTAATGAAGAATGTGTACCCCCAAGAAAGAGATTTCAGCCAAACAGTGGAACTGTTGGCACCTGTGGCTTTGACCTTGCTTTTTCTCTCAGCCTGAAGAGACAACTGAACCTAGGGAAAATGCTTTAGGAACACCACGGTATGGTAAATAAAAAAGCAGATCAGCACATGCCTTTATTTTGAATAAAATAAATGACTAATACTCAATTTCACACAAAATCAATCTCTTGGGTAAACACTTCACTTGCTTTGAGCACAACTACTATTTCAGGCTTCTTACAAGGCATAGGTGGCATGCGCCCAGTTTCTCAATATGAAGGGAAAGTGGGTTTAAGGTGGGGAGGTGCTCTTTGTGGATAGAAGGAGATGTGTAAGCAATGGGAATTTCTACAGCTAGGATCTCTGGCATGTGAGATTCAGTTTCAGCTTTGAGGCTTTTGTCAAGGGACTGCAATATACTCTAAGAAAATGTCTATAATTATAGACATTCAAGGGTTCACTTTGAAGTTGTTCTCAAACCTTTTGAGCCCCATAAGCCAATATTTCTTGTTTGCATCATTTATCTGTGGGCTGTTTAGGTTTGCATGTCTATTTTATGAGTGTAGAGATAAGATGTATAGAATCATATAACATTTTGGATTGGAAGAGACCTTTAAAGGTCATCTTGTCCAATCTTTCTGCATTAAGCAGGAAAATCTTAAACTAGGTCATGAATGTTTCTGGGAATGGGGCTTCTACCACCTCTGTGGGCAATCTGTGCCAGTGTTTTACCATCCTCAACTTAAAACATTTCTTCCTTACATCTAGTCTGAATATACTACTTTTAGTTTAAACCCATTGCCTCTGTGCCTCTTGAAACAGAAAGATTGTCTCCATCTTTCTTAAAGGCTCTCTTTAAGTTCTGAGAGGCTGCAATGTGTTACTGGAGCCTTCTCTTCCCCAGGCTGAACAACCCAAATCTTAGTCTTTCTTCATAGGAGAGATGTTTCATTCTCCTGATCATTTTCATGGCCCTGTTCTGGACTTGCTCCAACAGTTCCATGTCTTTCCTCTGTAGAGGACTTCAAGAGCTGGACACAGAACTCCAGGTGGGGTCCTGAGTTCTCCCTCATTTGCCTGTGGCACACTGCTGTGAATCATTTGGCAGCCTTGTCTCTTCTTCTAGGTGAGCTTCCATTGATAAGAAGTAAAGAAAGGAAGGAGATACAAAGAGTCAGATGCAAAGAACAGCAAATTTCCACATTGCTGGTGAGAGTGCACAAGTGTCCTCCAATGTGAATTTCTGAGAAAGTGTAGAAAGACATGGCATAGTGAGAAATATCAAAGAGAGCTTCACATCTTGAGGCATGTCAGAGTTTCCAGTACTGAGGTAGATGGGTGATGATCATGTTTAAATATTGAAAATTCCTAAAACAATATAGGTTGAGGGTTGAAGGTGACTGTAAAATTGACCCTAGCCCAGGTATGATTGGGGTGAATCATCTGAAGCTACAAAAGGAGTTTAGAACCAGAACTCAAATCAGAAGGCAGAATTTCACAGTATCACAGTATAACTAAGGTTGGAAGAGACCCCAAGGATCATCAAGTCCAACCTGTCCCAACAGACCTCACAACTAGACCATGGCACCAAGTGCCACATCCAATCTCCCCTTGAACACCTCCAGGGACGGCGACTCCACCACCTCCCTGGGCAGCACATTCCAATGACGAACGACTCGCTCAGTGAAGAACTTTTTCCTCACTTTGAGTCTAAACCTCCCCTGGCACAGCTTGAGACTGTGTCCCCTTGTTCTGGTGCTGGTTGCCTGGGAGAAGAGACTTACTCAATCTGTAACCCAGATCACTGCACCTTACCTCTCTAAAAAGCTCAAAACACTAAAAGCTCAGTGTTCCATGTTTAAGAAGGCACAAATCACAATGAAAAAGGAGCAGTAACTGATGTGCAACTCGTTAAGAGCCATTTATATACATACTATTAGGAAAGGATGGCATGCATCGATGAATCAGCGGTTTTAATCAGATGAAAATACTTCTGAGCACAGTTCCAGTGTGATGAATATGCTGGAGTTGTAGATCACCAGGAAGAAGATTAATATTCTCTGTATAATTATACACATTTCTTTGCAATTCTTTTTCTGAAGACAGACAGCAAATGGGATTTAAAGCAACAGTCAAAGAAAATGTACAAGGAAGCACACAACTACCTGCTGCCTGTCTGCCAGCTTCTAGCATCTCTCTAGAAGGCATTTTCTAATTAGTTTCCTGTCTATATCCATCTTCCTGCCCTAAGCTTCATCTCATGACCCCATTCAGCATTCTTCTTTGCAGGCACGGAGAGGCCCCTGGCCTGTGGCAGAATATGCAGAAGTGCTGGGTACTTACCCCTTGCTGGCAGTGGTCTTACACTCCCTGGGATGAGATGTCTCACTGTAGCTGCATGGTGACCCTTGACAATGGGGGTTTCTGTGAGTCCATAGGTAATGAGGCCTGCACCATATGAGTCCATTGAATACTTGATTTGCAGGCCCATCCAAGAGTGTGTCTGTGTTCAGAGTCTTTGATGCTTTCCTTTCTTCTAGCATGCCAGAACTGGCAAGGATCTCTGCATAGATGTAGCTGTTTTCAGATCCATTTGGAAAGAAGAATATAAGCCTCCTACTGGGATGAGAAGTTTTATTGTCCCTATCTCGGCCATTTGACATCATTAAGATTAAAGATTTGTGCTGTGTTGTTTTGCACAGTGGCACAGGACATCTAAGGTAAAGTGTGAAGTGCAATTTGGGCAAAGCTCGCAGTTTTGTAGGACAACCGGATCTAGTAGGAGGTATCCCTGCCCATGGCAGGGGGGTTGGAACTAGATGATCCTTGAGGTCCCTTCCAACCCTAACAATTCTGTAATTCTAAGGTGAACCTGGGCTTCTGCAGACCATCCAGATATCCATAATACTCTGCAGATTGAGTGCTTAGAGTTTCCCCACTTGCTACCAGTTGAAGAGCTCAAAGTACACCCTGAGGGACGGTTAGTGGCTAGGCGGTGTAAACAGTGAGTGAGGACACTCCCTAGGATGCTGATGCAAGATAACATAGATGCACTTGATTCTGCATCTGTGGGTCAATGGTCATTAATTTGCATTCATTGACTGCTTGATACTGTCAAAGGTCTACAACATAGCAATCTCAATAATGTCAGAACAGCAGCCAGTCCTATTTCAAAGAACTAATTGGATGACGCATCCTAAACATCAGTTAGGATTATCAGGCCCTCAGTGATGATTTTTGAAGCTTATTTTTAATCTTCAGGTTGGATTTCCTTTTTTCTGTCTTTTTCTTTATAGCTGTCATCTGTTGCTGTCAGGCAGCGCTAATGCGATACACAGTGTGCTCTCTTCCTAGGAGCAAAATGAGAAAAACATTTCTTGTGCTGCACACTGATAGCTGCTAATTACCTTTGCTGGGGAGAACTCCATTCTGTGTTGAAGAAGTATTTAAATCCATGAAGTGGCAGAAAATCGTGTTAGGTAAAATTGAAATCAATTCCGCAGTTGCTAATAAAAGGCCTGGCTTTTGTTGGGCTCCAACAGGTCACCAGGTGGTAGCTGTTTGCACAGTGCATCACACACAGAATCGCCCAGAATCACCCAGAATCACCAAGATTGGAAGAGACCTCAAAGCTCATCCAGTCCAACCTGTCACCACAGACCTCATCACTAAACCATGGCACCAAGTGCCACATCCAATCCCCTCTTGAACACCTCCAGGGATGGTGACTCCACCACCTCCCTGGGCAGCCCATTCTAATGGCTAACGACTCTCAGTGAAGAACTTTCTCCTCGAGCCTAAACTTCCCCTGGCACAGCTTGAGACTGTGTCCTCTTGTTCTGGTGCTGGTTGCCTGGGAGAAGAGACCAACCGCCTCCTGGCTACAACCACCCTTCAGGTAGCTGTAGACAGCAATAAGGTCTCCCCTGAGCCTCCTCTTCTCCAGGCAAAACAACCCCAACTCCCTCAGCCTCTCCTCATCCTTGCACACCGGTCATCCAGCAAGGAACTTTTTCAGAGAACAGCCCAATCCCTTCTGACATTAGAGGTACAAGAATGGAGTGCACACTGATTCCCAGTTCAGGAATACTCTTTCCTTGCTGCTTGATGAAGAATATAAATAGGCTAGATCCCTGCTGCAACTGTAGTGGGGGATCAAGATAGCTCAGCCACAAAGCGTTCCTACTGATGGCAGCATTTTTTTTGGAAGGGAAAATTGATCCAAGCTGACAGCTGTGCTGGAATGGCTAGACTGCATCTAAGTCGTTTAAGGCCAATTCAGATATCTCACCCTGCACTACAGCCCAGACATCTCACAGAGCAGTCCTTGTGCAAAGAAGGCAATGTGGCAATGTGGGGTTTTGTTGTTGCAGAACATTAAGGCAGCTTGGTTTAGAAGTTGGAGGGGAGGGATATTTAAAAATAAAGAAAGAGAGAAAGAAAGAGAGAAAGAGAGAAAGAAAGAAAGAAAGAAAGAAAGAAAGAAAGAAAGAAAGAAAGAAAGAAAGAAAGAAAGAAAGAAAGAAAGAAAGAAAGAAAGAAAGAAAGAAAGAAAGAAAGAAAGAAAGAGAAAGAAAAAGAAAGGAAGAAAGAAAGGAAGAAAGAAAGAAAGGAAGAAAGAAAGGAAGAAAGAAAGAAAGAAAGAAAGAAAGAAAGAAAGAAAGAAAGAAAGAAAGAAAGAAAGAAAGAAAGAAAGAAAGAAAGAAAGAAAGAAAGAAAGAAAGAAAAAGAAAGAAAGAAAGAAAGAAAAAGAAAGAAAGAAAGGAAGGAAGAAAGGAAGAAAGGAAGAAAAAAAGAAAGAAAGAAAGAAAGGAATGTCCTCTGAGCATGGGCAGAGTCACTTTGCTCTTGCGCTGCAACTGCACTGTAAAATGGCTCTGAAAGAACAGCTGGAATCACTCCAGATACCCTAAAACTTCTACCCAAGATCTTGCTGGCTCACTCTGAAAGCACAGAGGAACCATGACCTGCACAACAGCAGCCCTTACAGAGGAGCTCAGCCAGCTCTTTCATGGCCAGCTCATCAGGAAGTCACAACATGGAATACAGGTCATGAGCATCTACAGATATTCAAATGTAGCCATGAGTGCCCAGAAGTGGCAGTATCTGAATGCTCATGGGTACTCAACATTAAGTGAATTGATAGTTTCACTTTACTTTTTGCTGGTAATGGTCTACTTTATAGAAAATACACCTGCATGTGGCACTCTCATTAGTACTTCCAGTAGTGAGACAAACAAAAGGAGTACGTTTGGAGAGAGAGCTGCACAGGGTCACCACAATAAATCCGTGGTTTGGGAAGGTCTGCACAGCCTCTGTAGTTTGGACAAAGTAAGGGGTTGGTGTCTTTTTCTATTATCACCACCTTAGTTATCAGAATTAATAAAAATGCTTTAGGATTATTAATTTTTTCCCCACTCTTTTCATGCAGTACATTTATATCTGCTGTCTGGAGCAGTGACTATGCCAGGCCTCTGCTTTACTTCTTAGACCTACAGAAAGTTTTATAAAGACAGAGAGAAAAATCTGGGATTCATTGCCTGAGAGAAGAAATTAAGAAAAAGGAACAGGTTGGAATATGGAAGATAGTGAGAGGCAGAGAAGACTGGAGGAACTTCTGTTCTCTGAGGCAATGTTTTAGCTGCTAGACTTGGGTATCCTTCTCCATCCTCTGATCCAGATGTGGGATGCAAGTCAAAGCATACCTGTCAGGTGGAGACATGTCATCTTTGTCTGTCCCCTCTGCTCTGTGCTGATTTTTGTGGAAAGCAAAGTTTAATGTGAAGAGCATGCTCTGGTCACATTCCGACACAGACCAAAGGAGCAGGACCCTGATGCTTTTAGGATTTTTATACACATCCATGTATAGAAAGAGAGAAGCTACCAGCATCTGCATCTCTACTCACATTTATTTCTCTTGCACCAGATTTTGCTTCAAATACATGTGATGGCATGGAATCATTTTATTTGAAGATTGTGGTCACCTTTTTTGACATCATTATCTAGTGAGGACAGAAGAGGCAGTAGCTGTTACCTTATTTAATGCTTGTCTGAGTATACATGGTGGTCTTCTAGCACTTCTGTACAGTGCCCCGCCATAAACAGCAGGGATGGAGAATGTCTCCATCCAAATTAACCTGTAGGCAAACACATATTCCTACAACATGAGAGGTGCACCTGTCAACTTGCTCAAACCAAAGGGGGATGTTCAGCCCTGGTAACCCACATGGCCTGGTGAGCACACTTACTGCTAGACAGCTTGGTTGTATGAAGTAGCAATTAAGTACTGAATTCAGTGTGAGTGTTTTGAGATGGAGCAGTTTCCTTCTGATCTGACAGATCAGAAATAGGTGCCTAAGCATTGAAGAGCAGAGGTCATTCTGTAATGGCTCGTTTGGGCATCTCTCTCTTCCCATCTGTTACAAAGCCCATTTGGGGATCAGTTTAGCCCAAAAGTGCTTAAAAGCTTGGCACTGCAATAGCTACATATCTGTGGGTTTAGCTTCTAAGCCAAAAATCCTCCTTTTTCATTGCCTAAATATGCTTAGCGCCTCTAAAAATCAGGTCACGTACTCACTTCTTATATATGAATATGGCATCTGCAGCCTTTACCAACAACAAGTTTCTATTTTCTTCCATCTCATTGATAAAGATATTGAATAGCACTGAACTAAGAATAGATCTATGTGGAACCCCGTTATAAAATGATGCCCTCTGTGCAATTACTTTTTAGCTGTTATCAGCCCTTTTCACGCCAGTTAAAATATGCTACACGGGTTTTACGTGGTGTCACTTTTAACCAGAAGGTCAGAGTACGAGGTAAAAGATCTCAGCGCAGTTATATTAAGCAACTTCCTTTAGCAACAGAACCTTCTCATCTCATATAAAGATGTAATCAGTTCCATGAAAACTCATTCACTGAAACGGATTATGCTGCTGTCTTTGTGAACGTACTGATTAGATCCCTTTCTGATCTATATTTCTATATTTTGTCTGGAATTAATACAGAATACAGAATTAACCAGGTTGGAGAAGACATTCAAGATCATCAAGTCCAGCCTATCACCCAACACCATCTAAGCAACTAAACCATGGCACCAAGTGCCTCATCCAGTCTCTTTTTAAACATTTCCAGTGCTGGTGACTCCACCACCTCCCTGGGCAGCCCATTCCAATGGCCAATCACTCTTTCTGTGCAGATTTTATTCCTAATATCCAGCCTAAAACTCCCCTGGCACAGCTTGAGGCTGTGTCCTCTTATTCTGTCACGGGTTGCCTGGGAGAAGAGACCAACCCCCACCTGGCTACAACCATTCTTCAGGTAGTTGTATATGGCAATAAGGTCTCCCTTGAGCCTCCTCCTCCAGGCTAAACAACCCCAGTTCCCTGAGCCACTCCTCATAGGGCTTGTGCTCCAGGCCTTACTTTTGTAATATTATTTAAGCTTTTTTTTTCTTTCTTTAAAAGCCAATGTGTTAGATGTTTTCCTTACCACTGAGACTTTGATGGCATTGCAGTATTTTTAAGATTGTTCCATGAGCAGTAGAAAGAATTATACCTGTTTCTACTTTTTTTAGTTATACCTTCCATTCACACCCTGCTGTCATTCCAGCTGTCTCCATGTCTTCTGTATCTTTCCCAACACAGTTCTGTCACATCACCCCCTCTGTCTCTAGCTCTCCACCATGTCACCTAATTTACCACACCACTGCTTTGCACTCCTTCCAGTATCTTTGATCTCTCATACGGTTGCCCCTGTGCCCAGCTTGCTTCCATCTCCTGTATGTCCAGCTTCATGTTCTCCACCCTCTTTCTATTTTTCTTCCCATGTTCTCTACTTCTGTATTTGATCCTGCCAGCTGGGGAAAAGCCAGCACATCTGGCACAGACATGCTGGCTAGCTGGCTAGTACATGTTTGATCACTGAATAAGCTGGCTGCTGCTAAGTGTAACAGACAATGAATTCTGCTCTGTGGCATGAATAGTCTTTCTATTCTATCCAGACAGTATTCTTTTCTCCAATTAAATGTGGAGGAAATTAATTCCTTTTTTTGCTACCTCTACACCTCTACTAAACATGATTGCAACTAACCCAAAAGGTGAAATTACGTGGGGGTTGCGGAAAAGGGTGGGGAAGGAAAGGAGAACTAATGGCCAGCTGGAGGAACAGCCACACAAACTGCATTATTTCTTAAACCATGCACATGAATCAACCTTGCAATGATTCTTTGGCCAATTGCTTTAAAACTCTGAGGTGCATATTATGCCAAATGATTTCATGTCAGTGCTCACTGCAAACATTCCCTATCACTGGGAAAAAGGAGGTACCTCTTTATCACTGAGGGATCACTTGGTTTCTTTGCATTTGCCAAATAATTTATGTCATGTATTGACATAAATTACTAACTTGTTTTTACAATAGTGGGTCTAACATAAACTTCAAACACTAAAGAGAAAACTGTAGCATGTATGCTTCATAACACAACCCTGAGATTAAGAGGCTCAGTATTCGTTTAGAGGCTTTTGCTGGAGACCTGTAAAAAGCACAAGATACAACTTGCACTGTTGAAGAAGGCTCTTGTTAACTTGACTCAAGTGAAACCCCTTCAGTTTGCCAGCATTGTGCCCTGCACTGCCCCAGACTAGGAAAGTGCACTTCACTTAATATACATATAAAAATACTAAACAACATAAATTCTTCAGCGAGAGCTTGAAGCAGTATCTGTGCTACAATCACGTATCACATTAACATTTGATGTTATTACTGCTTCACAGGTGCAACAATCCTTGGTCCTTGCCCCTGTGGGAGAGCAGTGGTTGACTTCTATTTCTTTTTTTAACTGTTTACATTTTTACTTCAATCATAGTTTGTCTTATCTCTCCCTCTGCAGGAGGGCAATCATCAGTGAGATTTGCCGCGAATACATTGTGGCTGATGTATCTAATGGAACCTGCACTTATAGCCAGACCTGTCAATAACCCTAGCACCATTACAGCAGATAGCTTTTCACGAGATTGGCTTCTTCTTGCAAAGATTATTCAGTACCATATGCGCAAACAACAGCAGCCATTATTGCCCTTTATTTCCCACCTCTCCTTTCCTTAGACTAGCACATCTCTTTATTACTATGTGACAGCAATGAAGAATAGCCCAATCTTTGCCATCATTTGGTAACAACAATTCTTAGCACTTCCCCCCCCCAACACGCACACCCCCTCCACCCCGTTCACAGGGCTTTGTAGTCATTATCTAATTAATCTTCACAACAGCTCTATGAGGCTGATAAGAAAGGTTTAGCCTCATTTTGTAGGTGGGGATACTGAAGCTGTGAGTTTAAGCCGCTTGATTTTCAAAGGTGCTATGCATTCTTGGCTCCCATTGAAGCTAATGAGAGCACAGAGAGGGAGCAACGCCTCTGAAAATAAAGGAGCTTGTGCAAGTTTACACAGGAGGCTACTATCAGCATGCAGTGGGCATTCCTTGGTCCCAGATCCATGCTCAGGCCATTTGGCCAAGCCCCACTCAGATCTGGGTTATCAGTGGCAGGGTAGCCATTGCACCTTGGATACTCCCAGCTACCTTTTCATTTAAATGTTTCAGTGTCATGGAGGATTATTCAGAAACTCTGCACTTAAAGTCTCACCCCAGCAGGATTTTATCTCATCTGTGTCCTCACTCTAGAAAAATGCCTTTAACCTGTTAAAAGATGTCACTGCAATGCAAGCACTAGGTTTCACACACATTGATTCACTTGCAGCTTTATGGCTACATTTTACAGAAATTGCACTTATTTTGAGATACTTTCTAAGCCCTAAGTACCACAGGCAGAAAGCACTCCCTAAATGCCTCCCTAATTCATGGAGGTGGCTGCTTTGCCAGTCACTATCAGATCCTTAATCAGCAGAGTTGTAAAGCTTGTAGATATTCAGTAAAAGTGCTTAATAAAAATAATTTAATTCCAAATTACAAGAGTGCACTTAACCCTAAAGATATTAAAACTGATTGTTTGACGCACTGCACTGAGTGGGGGAAATGTAAAAACGAAAGCTTTCCTCACATTGCATCAAAGCGAATAAATATTCCAGCCCTCAGATCCCAGTGGCATGATACTGTGCTGCGATAAACTAATCAATTTTTGAGTTTTAAGCTGTAAATACAAAGTACTTCAACCTGACTGTGACAATGGGAGGATCTGAGTTGTGAAGAAAAGAGCTGGCATTCTGGCTGGCTTTCCTGCCCTATGGTTCTTGAAGGCCATCTGTCTCTGTCGGTGTACTGTATGCAGGGGACTTACAAACCCATCCTACCGCCTGGCTGGTGGTACAACATAGTGGAGCGCTGTCGTTGTTACATATTTTTAGTCATAAATTATAAAACATCTGTCTCTCCCCTTTGTAAAACATGCTGTAAAGCATTTTACATTCACCACTATAAGCCTGGATCAGTCCTCCCCATGCTCCAACCTGTGTGCATGCACGCACTCAAACACACAAGATACACACACACAAACATAGAATCATAGAATTGTTAGGGTTGGAAGTGACCTCAAGGATCAGCTAGTTCCAGCCCTCCTGCCATGGGCAGGGACACCTCACACGAGATCAGGTTGCTCAGAGCCACATCCACCCTGGCCTTAAAAACTCCAGGGATGTGGCTTCTACCACCTCCCTGGGCAACCTCTTCTACACAGTGGAGATGGTATCAGGATAGAATAGAATGGAACGGAATGGAACGGAATGGAACGGAATAGAATAGAATAGAATAGAATAGAATAGAATAAACCTGGTTGGAAGAGACCTTCAAGATCATCGCTTCCAACCTATTATCCAACCCACCTAATCAACTAAATCATGCAACCAAGCACCCCATCAAGTCTCCTCCTGAACACTTCCAATGATGGTGACTCCACCACCTCCCCAGGCAGCCCATTCCAATGGCCAATCACTCTCTCTGTGTAGAACTTCTTCCTAACCTCGAACCTAAACCTCCCCTGGTGCAGCTTGAGACTGTGTCCTCTTGTTCTGGTGCTGGTTGCCTGGGAGAAGAGACCAACCTCTGCCTGTCTACAACCTCCTTTCAGGTAGTTGTAGAGAGCAATAAGGTCTCCCCTGAGCCTCCTCTTCTCCAGGCTAAAAGGTCACCTTCCCTTCACACCTCTTCCCCCAGTAAACATTCAGAAACTGCACCAGCAAAGTGAGGGCTTTTGGTGGGCAGAGATACTGGTCTTTATTTATAGGGGGGGAAAAAAGGAAAAAAAAAAAGAAGCATATTTAGACCTCATATTGACTTTTTTTTTTCATTTGAAATGATTTTGCATTTTGTGTTGTCAAAATGTACTCCTTTTGCAAAATAAGTAGCAGTGATTCTTTTGAAGAAATTAATAAAAATATATTTAAAAAATCAGGTATTTCTTGGCAGTTAGTTACAGAATAGTTTTTTTTTTATGCAAACTCACCAAATATTAGTATTTTTTTGTTAAAAAAAAATAAAAAGAGACAAAATGTGATGGGTGTTTAAATATTGATAAAATGCCCAAACTTATGAATGTGTATTAATTTTTATAGAAACAAATACCTTTGAAGTTTCAGCACTTTTCCCATGGGAACAGCAGTCATCCTCCTTCCATGTCTGTTGTGTAAATAGCCAACACAGGAATATTCACAGCATTGGAATGGGCTGCCCAGGGAGGTGGTGGAGTCATCGTCCCTGGAAGTGTTCAAAAAGGGATTGGACGTGGCACTTGAAGCCATGGTTTAGTAGTCATGAGGTGTTGGGTGACAGGTTGATGATCTTTGAGGTCTTTTCCAACCTTATTGATTCTATGATTTTAAAATATTCTTACCCCAGCTCTTTACATGGGACTTTACAGCACTTGTATAAGATGCTGGACAAGATGCAGGGCCTGCCTAAGCATGAGTGCTTGGGAGGAGGACTGATCTGTCACAATTCTGTATTTCTCTCGCTCCTGATGTTTGCATGCAACTTCCTTTGTTTTCCTGCTTTATAGACAGATTGGAATGGAATGGAATGGAATGGAATGGAATGGAATGGAATGGAATGGAATGGAATGGAATGGAATGGGATGGGATGGAATGGAATGGAATGGAATGGAATGGAATGGAATAGAATAGAATAGAATAGAATAGAATAGAATAGAATAGAATAGAATAGAATAGAATAGAATAGAATAGGGTAGAGTAGAATAGAATAGAATAGAATAGAATAGAATAGAATAGAATAGAATAGAATAGAATAGAATAGAATAGAATAGAATAGACCAGCTTGGAAGAGAACTTCAAGATCATCAAGTCCAACCCATCATCCAACACCACCTAATCAACTAAACCACAGCACCAAGCACCCTATCGAGTCTCCTCCTAAACACCTCCAGTGATGGTGACTCCACCACCTCCCTGGGCAGCCCATTCCAATGGGCAATCACTCTCTCTGTGAAGAACTTCTTCCTAACATCCAGCCTAAACCTCCCCTGGTGCAGCTTGAGACTGTGTCCTCGTGTTCTGATGCTGGTTGCCTGGGAGAAGAGACCAGCCCCCACCTGGCTACAACAAGATGTTTTGAGATGCATTTTCTCACAGCATTCATAGAGGAGGATCTGGGAAGGTGCAGGGTTTATTTTCCCTGAGGTCATCCAGAATTGTGACATGAAACCTATCGGTCCACTGTACTGAGAACTGATTGTAGTAAAAGACATTTAACTCCACCTTATGATGTTAAAAATATCCCCCATTATGAATTTATTCATCTAAAAAAAAACCCCTTGTATCTCTTCTTGTTGATTGGATTTCTCTTATTCCAAAACATAATTTAAAATCCCAGGGAGAAATTCAAGAAGTCATATTCCTTTTGATCAATTTTCTTTTTCTTTTGGCAATGTTTTCTGATTAATTTGTACAGTATGTTTGATTGCTTAATTGTTTAATTTTGCCTTCCATCAACAAGATTAATTGCAATTCAGTAGCCTGAATAAATATATACCCATTATAATAAATGAGCAAGAACTGACACTCTGCTTCTGAGCTTAAGGCAGATAGAAATGGGGTGCGCTGCAATCTGCAAACTGTTCCTGACACCTCACTGCACAGTATCAGAATGAAAATGGAAGATTTTGACAAGATTATTGCAGAGGCTTACAGCCTCAGAGGGCAAAAAGGAGACAACAGGTAGGCAGTGGTTTAGAGGCCTACATCTCCTCTCCCATCACTCCTCAATCCACTGGGGCAACCTCCTGTTTCTTGCTGGTTTGAAAGAGAAGAACAGGATCTCACCACCCTTTGAAGCACCCTAAGGGGAAATCCTGCCAGATTTAGAGGTCATGGAGCTTCAAGTTGGCCACAGTCAGGAAGCCCACCTGGCTTTGCAGATCTCCTATCATACATTTCAAGCCTCATTCTCTCCACATGATTCTGCTGTACTTCAGGTAACAGAATTGACTGTCCACATAGTGCACAGCTGGAGAGATAATGGCTTAAATATTAGATGATGTAAACAAAAATTACTGAAAACTCTGTTGATAAGGCTCATTGTCATACAGCTAACCACCTAATTTAATGGAATTTTCATTTATCTTAATTTGCTAGTTTGACCACACACACACACATGAAAAATACATTTCCATCCCTCTGACTCCCAAGCACCAGACTGAATTAGTTAATCAAAGCTTGAACACAGCCAGTTGATTCTGAACTCCTTTTTTACCCATCCCATGCAAAATTAAATATAAATTGATCTTTTCTATCTAGCATAAGCATTGCAGTATTACAGTATCACAGTATAACTAAGGTTGGAAGAGACCCCAAGGATCATCGAGTCCAAGCTGTCTCCACAGACCTCACGACTAGACCATGGCACCAAGTGTCACGTCCAATGTCCTCTTGAACACCTCCAGGGACGGTGACTCCACCACCTCCCTGTGCAGCCCATTCCAATAATAAACGACTCACTCAGTGAAGAACTTTCTCCTCACTTTGAGTCTAAACCTCCCCTGGTGCAGCTTGAGGACCTTTTAAAACTGCAGTTGAACATTTTAACTGAATTTAACTGCTCAGACTCTGCTCCTTTTTCTCTTTGGCAAAACTCCAGGTACACTCTATGTAATCAGGGTTTATAGTAGACACGCACAGGGTGACCAACTAGCTTAAGATCACAGAACCACAGAATCAACCAGGTTGGAAGAGACCTCCATGATCATCAAGTCCAACCGATAATTTTACAAGTGCAATTACAAATAGATTGATAATATCAAGAGATTAACATTTCTGCATTTACTTGACAGCACTGCAGCAAATTAATTAAATATTCATGTTAATAGTTTAGAGAACTGATAACTCTAAAAGCTCAGTCTTGTTATACTGCATCTTGCAGTACTTTCCACACTTTCTAATGCTTGTGCAAAAAGATATGTGGCTGCGTAAATGAAGCATGGCTATAACAAAGGACAAAACAGGAGCAAGAAAATGGTCAATTCTCTTGGTTATATTACTAAACATTTTAGGTTATTGGAAAGGGGGGAAAAAAACCAAAATTCACTATAATTGTTATGATTCTTTTCTGCTTGTTTACCTTTTGCATTTGTCTTAGCTTAGGCACTTTTAAATTATAAAAGTAATTTCACTGCCATTTATTATGAGTGTCTCTAATTACTTCATAGATTCCAACCAACCTTTACTATATTAAATATTTCTACTGATTATGTTGTTTGGGAAAAAATACTGTTACTAAGGCACAAGTTTGGATTATGTTTCAGAATGTAGCCCATAGCTAGCAGTTTTATGTGTCATATCAAAGTCATTTATCAGGCAAGGCCATTCATCAGTGTCTTTTTTCAACCAGTACATATATCCTTGAGACTCAACATGAATGCTAGGTAACACTAATTGCATAGCACAGAAACTCATCTCTGTCTGCCTGAATGTAAAAGTAATTTCTCAATACTTGTGTGAAAGAAAGAAAAGAAGGAAGGAAGGAAAGAAGGAAAGAAAGAAAAGAAGAAAGAAAGAAAGAAAGAAAGAAAGAAAAAGAGAAAGAAAGAAAGAGAGAGAGAAAGAAAGAAAAAGAAAGAGAAAGAAAGGAAAGAAAGAAAAAGAAAGAAAGAAAGAAAGAAAGAAAGAAAGAAAGAAAGAAAAAGAGAGAGAGAAAGAAAGAAAGAGAGAGAGAAAGAAAGAAAAAGAAAGAGAAAGAAAGGAAAGAAAGAAAGAAAGAAAGAAAGAAAGAAAGAAAGAAAGAAAGAAAGAAAGAAAGAAAGAAAGAAAGAAAAAGAGAGAGAAAGAAAGAAAGAGAGAGAGAAAGAAAGAAAAAGAAAGAGAAAGAAAGGAAAGAAAGAAAGAAAGAAAGAAAGAAAGAAAGAAAGAAAGAAAGAAAGAAAGAAAGAAAGAAAGAAAGAAAGAAAAAGACAGAGAGAAAGAAAGAAAGCGAGAAAGAAAGAAAAAGAAAGAGAGAGAAAGAAAGAAAGAAAAAGAAAAAGAAGGAAAAAGAAAGAAGGAAAGAAAGCGAGATATAGGAAGGAAGGAAGGAAAGAAGGGAGGGAGAGAGGAAGGGAGGGAGGAAGGAAGGGAGGGGGGAAGGGAGGAAGGAAGGAAGGGAGGGAGGGAGGCAGGGAGGGAGGGGGGAACGGAGGAAAGAAAGAAAATGCTCAAAGTATTCTAGTGGCCAGATTCTCACTTCATGTAAAATCACTGATCCAGAACAGTTATTGCTGCAATGGCATGAGAAATAACACATTGAGTTTTCATTTCCAGGAGTTCTTCTTTATCCAGCTCTGCCAGATGTATAATACTAAAATCTTGAATAATTCCTTTTTAAATTAAACAGTGGGTTCATATCTTACCAGATTTATGAGTCATTTATATTCCACTAAGCCACACTCCCCAAATGGTTATGTATACAATTCTGATGAGCTGGTAGTTTAAGTACAGAGATAATATAGAGAGCTTTTTCTGAAGTGGGTATGGGGATATTAGTATAGTTGGTGTTTAAATATGTTTTCAATGTGAAATGGAAAAGCTGGAACAAAATCAATTTGCCATTAGAAATCATAAGAAGTTTTAGTCCGAGGTTTCTCAGAATTATGTTGATGTTATGATAAATCCACAAGCATGGAGATGCCAAAATTACTGTGAACTACATACTAAATGCTAATATATATGTGTAGGTGTTGCATCTGAGTTTGCTGAAAGCTGAACACAGGTTCTGATGGCAGGATTACCCCCAAATTATGTAGAAATAGAAATCTGAGTTGCACAAGAAATTCACTATTATGGCAGTTTTCTGGAAAGCCACTAGGTGGAAGTTATTTTCCTACTGAGCAACCTTATCCTGCGCACAGAGGCCATTACTTTTGAATATAAGGCTGTGGACGAGTCATTTTCCTCCAATATTGTCCGTACTAGAGGTTCAAACAAGCACTTAGCACAAAAAGTTGTGATTTACAAATGTCCTGGAACATAAAGCCAGAAGCTGTCCTCACTGGGACAAGCACTAGGCCAGAGTTATTCTGCTGATATTAGTGCAATGAAATTGATAAAAGATTTACCAAAGCAGAAATGATCAAGCCAAATACAGGTGAGAAATGGCTGAAAAACTGACAATAGATGGAGAATGAAGCCAGAACCTGTCTTTAGTGGGACAAGCACTAGGCCTGGGTTATTCTGCTAATATTAGTGCAATGAAATTGATACATTTACCAAAGCAGAGGTGATCAAGCCAAATACAGGTGAGAAATGGCTGAAAAACTGACAATAGATGGAGAATATAAAGACAGAAGCTGTCTTCACTGGGACAAGCACTAGGCCAGAGTTATTCTGCTAATATTAGTGCAATGAAATTGATAAAAAATTTCTCAAAGCAGAAATGATCAAGCCAAGAAAGAAATTAAGCACAATATAGTATTAAGTCTGATCAGAAATAGTAAAAAAGCAAGAAATGGCTGGAAAACTAATGATAGATGGAGAAATAAATTAAGCACATTATAGTATTAAATTTGAGCAGAAATAATAATTTAAAAGGGGGGGGGGGGGGGGGAAGCCTGATTAAAACTGCAGAAGGAAAAAGCTTTTTCATCAGAAATGCTTCCAGCTTTTTGAGATCACTATTTTTATTCTATAAAATTAATCTTACAACACAGGCTTTCTGATAAATTATTCTAAGTTTGACTTTCCGGTCTTTTCTGAACTCGTCAGTACAAAACCCAAATAGCACTGAAACTTGCATCTCAGCCTGAACTCTTCAACTCTATTTGCAGAAAAGTTAAAGGATCGGGACTTCAAAGCAGTCACTCAACCTCTTCTAAGAAACAGAGGCTTTCTCACTGTGCAGAAGGTGGGAGATTGGTTTTTCCTGAATTTGCCCTCTTCGTTCTAGAATTTCACCAGTGATTAAGTTATTTGGTCCTGTACCAAAGGGGACATGACTAGCAGAAGGCCATGCTCACAGTCTCTGTTGCAAATGTAGCTTTGTTTTAGAATAGAAATAGAAATAGAAATAGAAATATAGAAATAGAAATGAGATAGAGATAGAGGTAGAGATAGAGATAGAGATAGAGATAGAGATAGAGATAGAGATAGAGATAGAGATAGAGATAGAGATAGAGATAGAGATAGGAATAGAATAGCATAGAATAGAATAGCATAGCATAGCATAGCATAGCATAGCATAGCATAGAATAGAATAGAATAGAATAGAATAGAATAGAATAGAATAGAATAGAATAGAATAGAATTAACCAGGTTGGAAAAGACCTTGGAGTCCAACCTGTCATCCAACACTATCTAATCAACTAAACCATGGCACCAAGTCCCCCATCCAGTCTCTTCCTAAACACCTCCAGTGATGGTGACTCCACCACCTCCCTGGGCAGCCCATTCCAATGGCCAATCTCTCTTTCCGTGAAGAACTTCTTCCTAACATCCAGCCTAAACTTCCCCTGGCACAGCTTGAGACTGTGTCCTCTTGTTCGGGGGCTGGCCACCTGGGAGAAGAGACCAACCCCCCACGTGGCTACAACCTCCCTTCAGGTAGCTGTAGATAGCAATAAGGTCTCCTCTGAGCCTCCTCTTCTCCAGGCTGGTGTAGCCCTTAGTGAAGAAGAGGATGGATGCAGAGCACTAATAAGTGTCACAACTTAATATCTCACAGAATCACAGAATGGCTCAGGTTGGAAGGGATCTCAGAGATTGTCCACTCCACCATGAGCAGGGACACCACTCAACTAGACTCAGCTGCTCAAACCCTCATCCAACCTGGCCTTGAATGTCAGAAGGATAAATTGGGCACTTCTGAAATATTTTTTTTTTTGCCAAGGTGTGTGATGAGTACAAAGAACCAGAGCAGAGCCTATCACACACTTTGTGTGGCCTCCAAAGGAGAAGGAATAAACCTGATTATTAACTATGGAAATATAGAAACCATAACTTGAGTGTAATGTGCATTGCTGGGAACACCATGTGGCTAGCGTCAATATGCTGCCTATGATAGTTGAAAACCAACACTTTTCATGGCAACATTTTATTGCTGTTGTTTTGGGGGTTATGGATTTTTAATTGAGTAAGCTCATAGCAATGAATTAATGACTGGGAACTCCTGAGCTTTTGAGAAAACAAAAAACAAAGAAAAGAAAAAAAGAGCCATTTTGCCTTTTTAGCCTTCTTATTTATAGAGAAAGGAAGAAACATCATTGTGTAACTTAGAATAGAATAGAATAGAATAGTATAAACCAGGTTGGAAGAGAACTACAAGATCATCGAGTCCAACCCATCATCCAACACCATCTAATCAACTAAACCATGCAACCAAGCACCCTATCAAGTCTCCTAAACACCTCCAGTGATGGTGACTCCAACACATCCCTGGGCAGCACATTCCAATGGCCAATCTCTCTTGCTGTGAAGAACTTCCTAACATCCAATCTAAACCTCCCCTGGTGCAGCTTGAGACTGTTTCCTCTTGTTCTGGTGATGGTTGCCTGGGAGAAGAGACCAACCTCTGCCTGTCTACAACCTCCCTTCAGGTAGTTGTAGAGAGCAATAAGGTCACCCCTGAGCCTTCTCTTCTCCAGGCTAAGCAACCCCAGCTCCCTCAGCCTCTCCTCACAGGGCTGTGCTCCAAACCCTTCACCAACTTTGTTGCCCTTCTCTGGACACGTTCCAGTAACTCAACATCTCCCCTAAACTGAGGGGCCCAGAACTGGACACAGTACTCAAGGTGTGGCCTAACCAGTGCAGGGTACAGGGGCAGAACGACCTCCCTGCTCCTGCTGGCCACACTGCTCCTGATACAGTCCAGGATGCCATTGCCCTTCTTGGCTGCATGGGCACACATATAAATAAATCAATACCCCAAATACACAGCTATGGCTTTTTAATAATTTTTAGCAGGACAAAAAAAATGAAAGTTTGGCAAATCACTGTAAGGTCCACCCCCATCTTCTCATTTATCCTCCATTAATCATGGTGGTGAAAGAAAAATTTGTGACAGTAATATGTTTAGATAATGTAGTGGTACAATTATGGAATCTGAGGGGCGGGGGGGGGGGCTGAAATCCTTTTGATGAATGCTACCAGTGGTTAAATACATCCTCATAGTCCATATGAATATACTTCCTCTTCCTCTACTACTTCATAGAGCAGAAAAGAGACAAATCTATTGAAAAAGCCAAGATGCAGGCAAGCAGTTTAGAAAGTGATTTTTGGAGTTTTGGTTTTTTTTTCCCTTCCTGCCTGAACCTCTTCTCTCCAAATAGATTCTTCCATTAATCATTTGGAATAAGAAGAGAAACAGATATGGGGAGACAAAAGTCAGAGACTGAGCTAAATGAATACTCACTCCAGACAACGAGTCCTTGAGAAAAGACAGTTAATGATGCTCGAGACAATGGGTCTGATCTCCTGCTCTCCCATAGCCACACTGAAATGCTCCTACTGTAATGATTTCATAGCAGCCTGGGTTTTGCCTCATCCTTATGTCCTTTGTAAGGACATAATCTGTGAGCCTCACCATTGGAGATGGTGTTATGTCCAGGACAGGCTGAAAGGAAATTAAATATTTCAGAAGACAAAGTTGAAGGCTTTTCAGGCAATTATATTTGTTAAGGTAAAGTTTTTTTCCCTTTGTTGTGTTCATAGCAATTTTGTCAAACTGTCATTTTCCCTGTCCCTCTGCTGGAGAAGGAACCCTTTTTCAGTGTCTCTAAGCAAAGAAACTGAGGCTTACCTGGTCAGGAGATCTAAGAGTCCTGGCTCCAGGATCTGGGATATGGACTCTATGACTATCATCTTCTATAATTTGAAAGACTGAGTTGAAGATGGGACCTTAGGACCTGTACATTCTGTCTCACAGTGAGTGCTCCTTGACTGTGGGGGCCTTTCTAAGCTGTACTGATCTTGATGTTCTCTGGAGTAAACCTGGTGCATAACTGGAGGAGGCTTGGAGCGGTGTGTGTTGTAATGGTTGGCATTTCATCTGAGAGCAGGAAACCCCAGAGATTCCCAGGGTGTTGCAAACTGGATATGACAGGGCAGTATGAAGCATTAAGTATGTTGGATAAAGGGAGAGGAACTGGAGAAATGGATGAAATTAGGAGCAGGGCAGAAACTGAAGATGGGAGGATGGGAGTGTGGGCAGCTTCACAGTGACAATGACACAGGAGGGCAGCAAAAGAGGAAGACTCTGAGGGCATAAGAAAGAGCAATAGGTGCAGAGAAGGTACTGTGTGCAATGGGATTCCAGTGAGCCAGAACTTCAGATGGCATTCTCAGCCACTTTTCAACCAGCTCCAAAAGGCTCTGTGGACCTAAATATCTAAGTCCTACTAAAGAACTAAAGAACACAGAGTGCCCTGATGACTAAGACAATGAAACACTTTCCTGACGAGCTGCTTCTTGACCCACATTCTGCCATGGAGTTCCTGTGTGATGCTGAGAAGTCACAAGCCACTATTTTTCACAAAAGGCCAATATTTTTGATTTGTCACTTTTCAGTTATCATGTTTGTGCTTCACTATTGTACCAAGCTCTGACCTCTGCACCTTAGAGCCCTTGGAGGCTCTAATGTGAAAATGAAGTGCTTTGAGAAGTTATGATACAACAAAATTGGATCCTTTGTCCTTCAAACCAGTCATAGAGGAGGCTCAGAGGACACCTTATTGCCATACACAACTACCTGAAGGGTGGTTGTAGCCAGGTGGCGGTCGGTCTCTTCTCGCAGGCAACCTGTGACAGAACAAGAGGACACAGTCTCAAGCTGTGTGAGGGGAGGTTTAGCCTGGATGTTAGGAATAAAATCTTCACAGAAAGAGTGATTGGCCATTGGAATGGGCTGCCCAGGGAGGTGGTGGAGTCACCATCACTGGAAATATTTAAAAAGAGACTGGATGAGGCACTTAGTGCCATGGTTTAGTTGATTAGATGGTGTTGGGTAATAGGTTGGACTTGATGATCTCTACGGTCTTTTCCAACCTGGTGTATTCTGTATTCTGTACTTTTCACTGTCAGTTTGGGTTTAAATGCCAATGCCTATATGTGCATTATGGAATTTAAAAGTGTTTTTATACTGGAGAACTCTTTGCAGTATCAACCCCTTTTCCTGGCCTTATTTTACGCATATAAACCCATAAACCTGGTCCAAAAGAGAATTTGAGTAAGCAGAGTCATTGCTGCATTTCCTTACTTGGACAACTAGACACCTAGAACACAGGAGGCATAAAGTTACCCCTCATGAAGAAGCAGCTCAGGTCCCAGTGTTTCTGAACAACTCAGAACTAGGTCTAAAATGGACTTCATACAAATACTTTTCCCACTGTCATGATGCAAAGACCTCTGGGCTGAGTCTGCAGGATTTGGCATCTGTGACTACACTAGTGTTAATTCATGGGGTCTGGCTTCCCTGCATCACTGTATAGCACCAGCACAAGCAGACTACATTCCAACCTGAGATGCTCAGTCTACCTAAAGCTGTTCTTCTGTGTGGATGTGCTAGTTCAGACCAATATTGACTAGCTCAAGAACCTCTGCATTAAGATCCACTGCAATATCAAATATGCCTGTGGGTATCTCCAGGAAACATCATGAGTTCCATTCTGCCCAAAGTTAAAATTATGACACCTCCTAGAGATGACTAAACCATAAAGGTGACTAATCACCATAAGCACCTTCTTCTCTAGTAGTGTCATTTCCAGGAGCAAATATAGGCACTTCCACATGGCCAGAACTGCCCAGCTCTGACACATCTGAGTATATTCACACCCAAGTCCCAATTTCAATTTCCATGGGATACCAACAGACATTCCCAGAGCACACCTGACTCCCCATCCCTGCAAAGTGTACTTCTTGCCACTATTTTATTTCAGTTTTCAGCAGGAAGAGGAGGAGGTGCTGCCACCTTTCTTACAACAGCTAGTTATTGGAGATATGCTCCTAGTTATGCCCCTTCAGTCAGTGAAAGCCAGAGTGAATAAAGATGTCCTATAGGGCATTTTTTAGCGGGACATACTTAGGATTTCAGTCAGTCCCTCATGTCTTCATAGGCACATTTAGCATATATTTGGGACTGTCTCTAACTTACACAGAAACTGTTTAGTGTTAAAATGTAAAATAGGGGGTGCCAGAAGCTAAACCACTCACTCTAGTCCAGTGCTTAACCACTAGACGTATTCCTGCTTAAGGCTTGCTTTACTGCACACAGGTTCAGGTTCAAAACAAACAAAAAGGAGAGGAGCTGACATGAGGAATGTCTTGTTAAAGTTTGTGTGGATTCAAGACAAGATGGGACACTAGTATGGAAGACAAATCCATCAGAAGTTAATAAAAAACCCAAAGAAGTTGCTTCCAACTCAGGAATCCCCTGAGTGGACAATGGCTGGAGGCTGGAAGAGGGTTCAGAAATACTACACATCTTTTCTTGTCTTCTTCTCTGTCTTCAGCATCTGCTTTTTGCCACTCTCACAGAGGAAGGTACAAAGACATGGGATGTACAGCAGGCAGGGTGGACACAGACAACATTCAGCAGTAACCTATTCCATGCATACAAACTATCTTATGCACTGAGTGAGGCATGACCACATGAGGCAAAATCTGAGTGTATTATTTGTGGATGGAGTTAAAGGAGTGTGGTTGCAGTGGTGATTTAAAGAGGAACCTAAGGCAAGCAGTGTGATGAAAGAGGATAACTTTGATTAGGTCAGGCTAATACCTTTAAAAATCACTGACTTGTCTTTGGGTTGCATATGTCTTAGAATATTGACACATTCTTGCATATGTCTTAGAATATTGACAGGAAACTCATGGAATTCTCCCATAATACCTGGAATAAAAGTACCCAGTACCCAGTACTTCATCTCCTCACCAATGAAATTGTGTCATGCTTTTTTCTGCATGCACACATTGCAACCTTGCAATCCTTTTAATTTGTATTCCACACCCCCTAAAAGCACTACACTCTCTGGACTCACTCCTGTTGATCCCCTTCACAGAAATAAAAGTGACAGCTTCTGTGAAAGGGTAAGGATTGCAGCAAGCAATATATGAGCATTGAGCAGAACAATGCAATGAGTAAGCAGCTGAACCTTGAAGGGAATATCCATTGAAGCAAAACACAATAGAAGAGGCTAATTCAATTAGCAACTGATGCTTGTTGCTTGAACAAACTTCACTGAATTTTGGAAAGGGGAAAAAAAAAAGGAAAGAAAGAAAGCAAAAAAAAAAAGAAAGCAAGCAGGAAATACACAGCCAATGAACATGGTGGCAAAAATAGACACATGTTAACATCTTGAGTTTGTTCAGCTTGCTTTATATCTTAGTCAACTTCCCATCTTACTGGTGGAGTATTTTTCTGGTTCCCTCTCATCTTCTGTATTTTCTTCCATAGATGAAAATGATCTAACATGGCTAAACCTCTGAAAGTATTTTCACACTGTGGTGGGTTTGAAGGGAGACCCCCCTCCCCAAAACAACCATCCTCTGCTACCAAGAAAGTGCTGGGTTGAGGCAGCCCACACTATACTACTACCCTATGCATTTCAAGCACCCTCCTGTACAAGCTTTGCTCCAGAACTGCTGCCTTTGAAGCCTTGAGTTACATACAGACTCATCCATGCTACTTTGTGCCTATCACCATTTCATTCCAAAGAAAGATGCAAATATTCATTAAGAAGATGTGAGCCAGGTCACTAGCTGGAACATCCTGTTAACCAGACTAGAGGTGTTTAAGACCAGGCTGGATGAGGCTCTGGCCAGCCTGATCTAGTGTAGGGTGGCAGGGGGGTTGGAACTAGATGATCCTTGTGGTTCCTTCCAACCCTGACTGATACTATGATACTATGATAACCAGACCAGGGAAAACCAGGAACATCCTGCTAACCAGACCAGGGAAAACCAGGAACATCCTGCTAACCAGACTAGAGAAAACCAGGAACATCCTGTTAACCAGACCAGGGAAAACCAGGAACATCCTGTTAACCAGACTAGAGAAAACCAGGAACATCCTGCTAACCAGACTAGAGAAAACCAGGAACATCCTGTTAACCAGACCAGGGAAAACCAGGAACATCCTGCTAACCAGACTAGGGGAAAACAGAGCTTGAATATCACACAACTACATCTTGTTCCCCAAGAGCCCTCCTGCCCAGACCAAAGCAGCCTGAACACTGGTGGCACTGATCTAAACACGCTGTAAAAGCAAGCCCATTTTTTCCAAACAAAAGTTTATTACAAGTCAGTCAATCCTTATGGTCACTTTGGGTAGCAGTGAGAAGGAAATGAGTCAAATATGACATCACTGGGTGTCATAATTTTCACCAGGTTAAGCCACAACCCTTTAAATCTAGCTAATGTCATTTGCTCTGGTTTTTGAAAAGGTTATTACAACTAGCAAGGGAAACAAACAAACAGCAGCAAAATTTATCCTTATTTCTCTGTCAATACCTGACTTCATCCTTTGTAAGAACATCCATTGCTGTAGCACAAACCCAGTTCCCTTTAGTTTAGCACTGAAAACGATTTGACTTAGCTGATGTCAAAGTTTATCGTGCGACTTTAAAAGCATCTGGTAACTTTAACGGCATAAATGAAATCATCGCTGAATATGGCCTCACAAGGCAATTTTTTTTTTCCTTATTTTTTTTTAATGTTTAAACCATTCTTTTCTATACCCCCTTGTCATTAACTGGTAAATCAGTAATTTATTTCCTATTAGAATTTATATAGTTTGCAGCAATTAAGAAGAAAAGCGTAATTGCTGACAAACCCAGGGCACTATTTAAATCACTTCCTTGTTGACAACATATTTCTCCTTCCTAAAACTGAATGTCACTGAAATCTGATTTGTACAGAACCCTTGTGGACTCATCATTCAAATGTACTGCACCTGTCACCTGTGTGCTAGCATTCTGCTAAGGATCAATTTACATAACCTCATTTAATGGTTCATAAATCATACCCATTAAGCCCAGCTAACAGGAACCAAGGGTTCTAATTTATGCTGCCTTTCATAGCAGAAAATTGGGAGGCTGGAGCCTGTGGATAAAGAACCCAGGTCTTGCCTTTGATTGTTGATTGTGATGGTAAATGTATGGATGATGAGAACAGATTTTCACTTTATTGATTTCCTGCCAAAGCACAGCATGCTTTATTGTGAAAGGGGGCCTTTTGGCAGCAGTGCTAAAAGTGGCAGTTGTTTAGGAGCCCTTTGCCAAGATGACATCTAAGACAATACCGAGTGGTAAATACTAAAATAATATCAAGCTGAAATGTTAATTTTTTTGTAAAAAAAGAAACCTCCCCAAAGGTTCATAAAATCAATGATGTTTTTCTACCCTAGAGAACCTCACTAATGAACATGAAGCCAGGTGATTACTGTGGGGTATTAATATTTTATATATCTTTTTCTTTTTTTTTTTTTAAATCTGTTTTTTCTCAAATTCTTTATTCTATTATAAATTATTCATGGTATTTCAGTCAAAGTAATGCAGATGTTTGAAACCCGCTGCAGAGTGACAGTTCAGCCAGAGTTGTGCGCTGGGCCTGTCTTGAGCTTTGTAGTCTGAGCCTCCCTTTTATGAAATACCTGGAAATAGCTTTTTCTGTCAGTTGATTTTCCATTTTTAAGTTCCATTCTTTAGTAGGTGGCTGCGTGCCGTAGTGAGCTTATTGCCAAGAGGAATATGCATATGCATAGGCACACAGCAGCCTTCCCACACGAGTTTAGGCAAGGTCTCCAAATACCAAAAATAGTCTTGGTATTACTTTCTGGAATGAGACAAACTGTGCCGGTTTGTTCCCCTGGCCCGGCTCAAAATCGCACCCCATCATTTCCGCTCACTCTATCGTTTCCTGCTTGAAAGGAAGAAACCCTACTTTTCTTTACCTTCCTCTTCACTTAGGACAGGCTGATTCTCAACAGCTGGGAAGTTAATCACCAATCCTGCAGGCGGACAAATAACTTTGCAGGACATTTAGTGTCTTCTGCCAGTGCTGCTAACAGTTTGGTAAAGACAAACAACACGCTGGGATTTTCCTTGGTTTTCCTTTTTTTCCTGCACTTTAGGGGCTTAAGAGCTTTATCTTGGAAAATGCTCTGGAAAATGCTGCAGTTACTGATGTAAGAAGAAACTTGCTTAGAAAGAAAACACAACCTAGTGGTTGTGTTTCTCAGCTGAGCTGAAAAACTTCGTATTGAGCTCCACCACGCATTTCTGTGCCAGGGGAGGTTTAGGTTGGATGTTAGGAAGAAGTTCTATACAGAGAGAATCATAGAATCATAGAATCATAGAATTAACAAGGCTGGAAAAGACCTCAAAGATCATCAAGTCCAACCTCATGACTACCAAGACCTCATGACCACTAAACCATGGCACCAAGCGCCACATCCAGTCCCCTCCTGTGAGTGATTGCCCATTGGAATGGGCTGCCTGGGGAGGTGGTGGAGTCACCATCATTGGAGGTGTTCAGGAGGAGACTTGATGGGGTGCTTGGTGCCATGGTTTAGTTGTTTAAGTGCGTTGAAAATTCTCTTCCAACCTAGTTTATTCTATTCTATATATTCTCTTTTGACTGTGGGAAATGCACCAGGAATTTGTTCACAAAATGGACTTGTTCTTACAGAATCACAGAATCAACCAAGTTGGAAGAGACCTCCAAGATCATCAAGTCCAACCATTCACCCAACCCTATCTAATCAACTAAACCATGGCACTGAGTGCTTCATTCAGGCTTTTATTAAACACCTCCAGTGATGGTGACTCCACCACCTCCCTGGGCAGCCCATTCCAATGGGTAATCTCTCTTTCTGTGAAGAACGTCTTTGCTCAGCAAATTCCTAGTATAAAATACATAAACAGTCAACAAAGGAGGTATTAAAACCCTACTACTTTCCTCCCTCCCCCATTCATGTTGCCCTGTCAACACCCTCTCTTTGTATGTGCTCCTTTCAAGACTCTGCAGGACAGAGATTTCCAAGCCTGAAACAAGCTATGGTATTCTAGTACTTTGAGATGGACTTTCTAAGGCTTCAGATGGGAAAGAACATGAATAAAAATCTCCTGTAGTGAATCAAAATCCTTTACCTACTCCTCTGTGTTATGAAAGGTGCTGTATTCTTTCTTGCTTATATTTATGCAGACCTTACTGGGATAAGTGTGCTCTATGAGATCTACATGAACAAGATTCAGGTGTGACAGACAGGGCAACACTTCAGAGCTCCTAATAAGTCTTAGTTATAATGGAATAGTTTGCCTTTATCAAGGTGGATATACCGAACATCCCAACACTTTAAAATATAGGGAAATGGAAACTTTGGTGCATTTTAGACATCTTCATGGACAAACATGGATTTTGAGTATTTTGCCCTTGGGCTTTGAGGGAGTCTGTGTAGCATTAGATCTTCAAGAGAGTAAGTTTTGGTGGATATGCTGGGGAACATTGCCACCGTGAGCTCCCTGCTTCACCCCTCCCCTTCAGGTAACCAATCCTGTAGCAGAAATGGCAAAAATAATATATGGCTGTACTTCAGCTACTCTAGTTCACAGCTTTGTGTACTAACTTCAGGGCTGTTGAAGTCTGCACTAAGACTAGAGTACAAAGTGCAGCAGCTGGGGAATGAGCACGCATTTGATTCAAACCTCTCTCTTTCCTGCAATGGTGGCAGCAACCTCTGGCACAAGAGAAGGGAGAACAGATGGGACAAGCAATGTCTATGGTTACTAACTGTTGTGTACAGAAGTGGATCCCTCAGCCTCTGTCTCACTTTCCATTTGCAGAATGGGGAGATAGTACTGTAAGAACTAGATATGCTAAAAATAATAGAAGCAATTAAGTCCACGTTAATATCTTTGATTTCTGCTCTTGGTAGCAGCATCCATTTAAGTGTGTTACAGTATTGAAGCATGAATGCTAATTGTTTGGTAGATTGGGGTCCTACATTGGTTTCTTTGTCTTGTGAACCTATAATATATTTTTTTTAGAGATGGAAACTGCTGAGTATCCTCCAGTTATTCTAATGCACCTGAGTCCTGAGCTCAGACATCCCTGCTGTTCAAGTCACAGATTCATAGAACAGTTTGGGTTAGAAGGGATTTAAAAAACCATCTAGTTCCAACCCCCATGCCATGGGCAGGGCCACCTTCCAGCAGACCAGGTGGCTCAAGGCCTCATCCAGACTGGCTTTGAACACCTCCGGGGAAGGGGCATCCATGACCTCCCTGGAAAACCTGTTTCAGTATCTCACCACTCTTACTCCCAACCCAGGTATAGGACCTTGCATTTGGCCTTGTTGAAATTCATGAGGTTGGCTTGGACCCACCTCTCAAGCCTGTCCAAGTCCCTCTGGATGGCATCCCTTCCTTCCAGTGTGTCAACCAGACCACACAGCTCGGTGTCATCTGCAGACTTGCTGAGGGTGCACTCAACCTCACTGTCCATGTCCCTGACAAAGATGTTAAAGAGCACTAGTCTATAGAACATTTCTTCCCAAATGCTACTCCTTCAAAGCTCATGTGTGTAGTAAGCTTCATGCATTGCAAGGAGCCTACTGACATGTCTAGAGCAGATCCACAATTTCATTCATACATAAACATCTACATAAACTCCATTCAGGTCAACAGGTTTCCCATGATTTGCTGTGGATTATGACCTCCATGAGTGGAGCTAAGCTCATGACAGAGACTGTGGCCACCATTGAAGTCAATTAGGTTTTATGCTTTCCCCTCAGGGCTTCACAGTAGTGTACTCCCATGTAATGTCAGTGGTATTAATCAATATACACCATGGTGAATAAGACTGCTCAAGGGCACAGAAAATATGTGCCAGTTCATACCAAAACTATTCAGCCTTCATTAAGAGAAAGTTAATTTTCTGGAGCCATTGAACTGTGTCATTCTGAATTACCATATATCTTCTTTCTTTCTTTCTTCTGAGTTTTAAAACTGATCTACATTGACCAAAGTCTGATCCTGCTATGTGACAGTGTAATAAAGCAAAATAAGAATAGGGGGAAGGGAAGAGAGAGAGACAGATGGGAATGTAGGCAGACGTCCAAGATATTTAGGGCTCTGACAGAGTTGTTGGTGGCACATTAAAACTAGACAGCTAGCACTCCTCTAGTGGGTCTTGCCACTCTCTAAGGCACTCTCTAAAGCAGAGCTGTCCAAAACACTCATAAATCAGCCTGTGAAAGGTTCACATTGTCAGATTGGCATGCTATAGTTAACAGAAATTATGATTAGTTTGATATAATGGGTTTAGTTTTACCCATTGACTTGTGGTAGGCATTTGCCAACACAGTCAGTCAGAAATTAATATTTATCAGTAGAAACCAGGTACAACTTCATTGAAATTTAAATGTTAGCTAAGTCCAAAACTGGTGTAAACTGAATAAGACAATTCTACAACCAGAAGGCACTGTGTATTTAAAATAGTGCCAAAAAAATCCAGTATCTGACATGGGTTTTCACTTTATAGACAGATTAAATAAAACAGATCATGCAATATTTTTGAGTCAAATTGGGAGCAGAAGGACAAAGTCTGATGAAACTTTACAGGAGACAGGCACGATCAAAAATGTTCTGTCTCCTAAAGGTAAAGATCATTGTACTTGCAAAGCTATGACCCGGGACACCCTTTCAGCAATAATCCTGTTGATACAGTTCTTCCCTCCTTGTTGAGATATATCCCAAGAACACAAAAAGTCTCAACTTAAATGCAAAATTCCAGGAAAATCCCACACAGAAATACTAGAAGACACCCTGTATGCATTCTACTTTTGCAGCTTCTCCACACCACAGGACAAGTCTGTCTGACATACTGAAAATGGGTTAAATAATGTCTATAATATTTAATCCTTTTTAAACTTTGTAATGAAGATAATCCCCAAGCATGCCAATATTTATTCAATTGTATTGCTTAACACGGAAAGAAATGGATTTTTTGAGGTCATGGAAGCCCAAATAATATGAGGAGAGTTTAGCTTTTTTACTAAAGGTGAAAATAGTTTGTGTAATTGCTCTGCCTGTCCTCCTGCTGCTCCCCACTGCCCTTTGTAATTCCTCAATATGTAGTCTAATTTCAATGAAATTATACAGAAAGCTTGGGATTCTTAAAAGAGAGCTTTCAGATTCAAGCTGAGTAGATCTATGAAAGTAGACAGCTGGGAAGGGGTGTAAACTTGCAGTGTTGTCATTGCCAACAAGATAGTGTTAAGGCATCAGCCATCAAGCCACAAGACATCAAGGCTAACACAGGAGAGACACCATAGAAGCAGGTTTCATAATTCTGATATTCACAGAACTATTTCTTTCTCTGAAGCTCTTGCATTCAAATCTAATGATATAGCTACAAATTATGAGGCTTTTCCCTACTAGCTTACCTCTCCTTTCAGAAGCTTTTCTGGCCTCCCAGTTACAGCATCTAAAGGAATGAATATATGAATGCAGCTATTTGTGTGATTACTGAAACTACACTGATGGAGTTAGCATACAAACTTCATTCCAATAGAAGCAGATTATTCCTCTTCTATGAGATAGAAAGATGTAAATTAATAGATAGACAGGTCTAGATTAATAAATGTTAGATTCATTTTAGCAGTGGGTAAGTCCCTTTAAAAATACAACTTTGAACAATCCCAGGGACCTGGAAGGGTAAAATAATAATAAATACATACAGTCTAGGGGCAGTAAGCACTAGTGTTAGCTGCATTCCAAATCAGCTTTGCTTATTAAATGTGTGCATCTGTAAACATAAATCCTATGGAGTGTAGTTTAGTATTCTTTACTGATCCATCTGTTCAACTGCTACTGCAACTGATGGTTGTAGACATGATAAACTGCAAAAAGAAATTAAATGCCTAATCCTGTTTGATAATGACTATCCATAGCTCATGTTGACTTACACTAACATGCTTTAAGGACAGTTTTAAGTCTACCATGGACCAAACAGAAGAAAAAGAAAGAAATAAAGAAGTTAGAATTTGTCTCAATAGTATCAGTAGCTTTATCGTGCATGTGGTATCTTTAAACTGGTTTGGAGCACTTCTCATGTCACCTGCAAGATCATTATTGACCATGGTGCACATTAATGATGGAGCTTCCTCTTCCTATGTTCTTGTCTCAGTCATCAAGTTCTTAACATTCTTTGAGTTTATTTTGTTCTTTAAGTCAATTTGGACTGTATAATATGGGGAAGGGGACTGGATTTTGGGTTGTTTGGGTGTTTTTTTTTCACGATTTAGAGGATTTTAATTCAGCTAATTCAGTTGCTGAAGTGCAAATAAGAAAAAAAAATAAAGCTCAGACTGTCATGGGCCATATCCATTCATGGTGGAACTGCAGGAGACAACAGAATTACACCAGCGATGAATTTTACTCATTGTGTTTCTTCCACTTAAATTTAATCAACCCTTTGTGAACCTCTTTCATTTCAATGGCATTATATGAAACAACTCAATGTGATACAATTATTTTGTTGAAATTGCACTGATTCCTCTGGAGACACACATATCAACACAAGTCTGTAAGATTTTTGTCTCCTTTAAGGTTACCAAAATAATTGCATTTTATTTAATGCTTTCAGGCTCCAGATAATGAAATATCGTAATGAATTTGTAGGTTAAACCTGGAGCTAAATTGAATGGGCTCAGTGCTGTAATGTTGCTCTGTTTGCATCAGTATCAGTGAGAACTGAATCAAAGCTTTTCTTTTCAAAGTGTGAATGATTGCACTTCTGAAATAAAATGCACTTGTCTAAATTCCAGATAATTATTACACAAAATTCTGACAATTTATTTTGATAAGTTCAACGAATGATGGATATTTACTTATTTGGATCCAAAGTCAAAATAAATTGGGAAGACTGCAAAAATAAAACCCCCTTCCATCTAGGGACAAAATGTTATGCTCTTGAAGACATTAGAGAAATCATATTAGAAGTTCAGTTGGTAACAGATGTTTAGTACTAATACATATAAAAGGGATCACTATAATTATTATCCCCTGCTTTTGTCACTGCTGGCTTTTGAGGCAGAAAAAACCCATTCTGCAGTTCTTCCAGCTGATGATGTCAAAGCAGTGTGCAAATGTTAGCACCAAGATTAACATTTAGAGCAATTTACTTGATATAACTCCAAGGTTATTTCTCATTCTTCCCTGTTTTTTTTAAGCAAACCGACAGACTGCCTGTTTCATCCTTGTGTTAGTACAAGCATCTCTTTAAAAGATGCTCCTCATGCCAGGTCAGTGGTTAAACATGTCTTTAAAACAGAGACACCAGTCAGTTTACTTCTGCTTGTTCTGAGTTCCTCCTTTTTTCTTCCTGATCTCATTTTCATGCTGGAGTAATTATCAAAAAGTTTGGGCTGGAGAAGATTTGGTTTCCTCTAGGGCAGATCCCTAAGAGAATGGAATGGAATGGAATGGAATGGAATGGAATGGAATGGAATGGCATGGAATGGAATAGAATAGAATTGAATTGAATTGAATTGAATTGAATTGAATTGAATTGAATTGAATTGAATTGAATTTACCAGGTTGGAAAAGACCTTGGAGATCATCAAGTCCAACCTATCACCCAACACTACCTCATCAGCTAAACCATGACACCAAGCACCCCATCCACCACCTCCCTGGGCAGCACATTCCCATGGCCAATCTCTCTTGCTGTGAAGAACTTCTTCCTAACACCCAGCCTAAACCTCCCCTGGTGCAGCTTGAGGCTGTGTCCTCTTGTTCTGGTGCTGGTTGCCTGGGAGAAGAGACCAATCTCCACTTGGCTACAATCTCCCTTCAGGTAGTTGTAGAGAGCAATAAGGTCTCCCCTGAACCTCCTCTTCTGCAGGCTAAGCAACCCCAGCTCCCTCAACCTCGCCTCATGGGGCTTGTGCTCCAAACCCCTCCCCAGCTTTGTTGCCCTTTTCTGGACATGTTCCAGAAAATCAACATCTTTCCTAAACTGAGGGGCCCAGAACTGGACACAGTACTCAAGGTGTGGCCTAACTGGTACTTCATCTGTGGTACTTCATCTTTGTGACCTAACCTCAGAGAAAGCTTATAGCTGAGGATTCCAAGCTAAAAGAGGCTTTTTCTCTGGCCCACTGATTTAACAGGTGAGCCAGGCAGGGACCTCTTCACTTTCTGCTCCTTGGGAGCTTAGGAAGGTGGCATTGGCTAATCAATATCTACTTCCCCTAGTATCTGACTCTTCCCTGAACATGGAATGCATCCATATCCCCTCACAGCTGGAAGTGTAACAAGGTGCAGGTTAAACCTCAGGATAAGCTCTCCAAGAACTTGAAAAGACCTGGGCTGCTTGTTGAGGACAAGGGTTCAGATATGCAACACACATATATATTCATGATTTTTCAGCACATGAATAGCCCCCAAGATTTCAGTGAAAACTACCCAAATTTAAAGGGAAGGATTTCATAATTGTTTGCACATTCAGTGACCTAAAAGTGATTCACGTGCATTTTTTTTCCCCATAGCTTGAACCCTTCATTATATTGGACTATTAGAATCACAAGTCATCTTGTCAATATTAAGGCAAGACCTAAAACTATGAAACATTAGCAGAAGGTGCTCACTTTCATGCCTTTTTTAATTGTTATTGTCATTGTTGTTATTATTGTTATTACTGTTATTATTTTTATTGTTGTTGTTGTTACTAATTTCCTATGGAAGGCATTTGAATCTACATTTCCTTTAATTTCTCTTGGAGTTGTCTTTCTGTGTGTGTCTCTGTGTAAAATTGGCCAGCGCTAACAATCTTGGTAAAATCGCTGTACGGGGTGTTCCCTCTATTTTCTCCTTCCCAGGCACACTGTTTAAAATTTACCTACATTATGGTGATAAAATAAATACCATGTTCCTAAAATAATTCCTCAACTGCAGAACAGATAGCAAACCCATTCTTGCAGTGAGCAACAGTGTACTTTCCAGCAACCGCCAAACACTATGAAAATGGTTTCATTTACTTCCAGAATTTGCCAAAAACAGATGATGACTGAAACTGGTAATGACTATTTTCTATTCTCTATCCCTAAGTAATTGACCATTAATTATAATATCAATAGGCTGTGGATAAGTAAAGCAGACACATGTTAGGGCTACATTTCATTTGTAACTGTTTTGTATATATCATAAATCTCTAATATTGGGCTATTGTCACACATGATGAATTATTGTAAGCATGTCAGCACATAGTGGAAGTCAAGTACATTCAAATACTACTCAGTCAGAATTGAATTTGGCATGATAGTCTCATAAAAGGGGACTCAATTGAGAGTTTCCACTTGCCTGCTCTAAACTTGTCACTTGTAGGTGCTAAAGAGCTTGTTGTGTTGGTTTAATTAGTCAACAAATCGGTCCTTACTTGATTGCGTGGTCGTATCACATATGTTAACACTTCACTGTTTGATGGAGATATTAACAAGTGACAAGAGTCTCTTGGTCTATGGACTTTAAAGAAGAGAAGCTCTTCTATATTATTTCATTTGGTCCTGCCAATATTTATTAGATCATGCAGGCTGCAGGCTGCCAGCAAGAGAAAGACAACACAAACATTTTTCAGGGTTATGCTCATCTGTATCCCAAAGAAGGGTCACTAAACAATCGATGGTAGAAGAATATAAGTAAGATGAGTGTTTTCTACCACAGCTTAGAAATTCATTATTTGATACAGTTTGCTGCAGACCTCCTTGGAGCTTTTTTCACTTAAAGATAATTTATGACAAGAACAGAGAGGTTCTTGAAAATGCTATAGCAACTGGAGCTGAATGATGCCACTCTGGCACTAGATGCATAGTCACCAGAGGCCAGTAAAAAGGAAGTTTGCATTTGTATGAAGAACTGTATTAGTTAAGCATTCATCAGCGTTGTATAAAATATTCATATTACTTGGTGGTGGAAGATTAAACAAAAAAACGTCAATAATTAAAATGGCTTATTCCCAGGAGTGGGGGGTAGGGAAAAAGTTGGTCCTCTGCAAGTTTGCAAAAGGGCTTGTCTATTCACTTTTTGTGTAGCAGCAAACAAAAGAGGAGTGCATACTTTATAGGCTCCACTTGTTTGGCCACCATTCTGTCATAGCTTTTATCTGTGCTTTACCAGTAATCAAGTCTCTGAAGCATGCACGGTAGGAAAGGGAAAACATATCACATACAGAAAACGTCCTTCATAATTTGGGGTGAGTCCCTGTCTAGAAAAAAAGCTATTCTAAGCATTTTGATAGCTTTCATAAATGCTGTCAGTCAGAAATATTGACTGACCGGCCTTGGCAATCCGTGAAGAATTATAATGAGAAAGGATCTCTAAGTTTTCTGTTACAATAGTGTTATAGCTAATTTTATCTCTTTTTGTTGGAAAGCCAGTGGACAATTTGAATGATTCCCTTAACAAAGAAACAAATAATGATCCATATACATAAAACCTCATTGCTTCTACCTTCTTCAAAATGTTACAGCCTTTCCACTTCTTGATTATTTTTTTCTGTAATGATAAGGCTGAACTTCCTTTTTTCTTTTTTTTAATGCATAGAGTGATGCTCAAAAGTGAGGGTCTGCTACAAGGCAGCTGCCTTTAATTACTCTGAATTCTTCACAGAGATGTTAGAGTTTTCATGTCATGTTACTGCTGCAGGACATTTTATAGAAGCAAGTTAAAGCATTTGCAATGGGTTGGACGCGATGATCTTGAAGGTCTCTTCCAACCTGGTTTATTCTATGTATTCTATGTATGTATTCAATAATATTCCTCATTAATAAGTCGTGTGAGAACAGTTTTTAACGACAGCGGCCAAGAAGTTGCTTGCCTGAATTTCTCTATGCACCCTCTTGCAAACACATTAGATGCATTGAAATCTCTGGAGGTCCCTTCCAACCCCTAACATTCGGTGATTCTGTGGTCTGTTTATAAAAATAACTTTGTGGAAAATGGAATCATTGGCTCCTAACAGATTTGGAAATGCAAATGCACCACCTTAGAAATAGCAAGCTGTTGCAATCTTTTCAGCTTCCTTGAGGTCCCTCATTAGCAAAGATCAGTTTATTCATACACCTATGTGTAGACACGCTTTTTTCTTTTGGTGAAAACAGGGTAATTATTTACTAATAAGCACATAAAATGTAATGGCTGCTCTAAACTGATTTTTATTTATGTGAGGAGACTCTCGCCAAGCACTTTTGCCTGCGGTTCCCTGATGTAATCTGTATTAGTTTGAATTGGTTTAATTAGTTTGAAAGTATTGTTCAGTTCTCATTCAAGTATCTGGAGTTAATTGCCTTACATTGTTACCATTTTTATTGTAATAACAATGAAGATGACGAGTAGGAATTCAGGGCCTAGATATTCTGGAAACATCCCAAAAAGCAAAATATGATCTGGCTTTTGTCTCAGCAATATTTACTCTTTTTTTCTTCTTTTCTTTACCACAGTGTTGTGTTTTTGATGGTGTATGGTTGCACTGTGTATGCTTGGAATGTGAACTATAAATTTCCAGAGCTTTCAGATTATTCCTGCCCTGGGTGAAAGACCACACCTTTGAGACATGTTCAAATAAGGATCTGTGCCCAGAGAGTAGGTGGTTGTGCCATTCCTTCAAATTATTGGGGAGCTTCTGTGAAGTACCAAGTACCCTTAATTTCTATTGATTGCAGTGAACAGAGGGAAATGAAAAATAAATTAAACTGGAGAATGCAAAATGCATTTGAAGCCCTTCCAAGTGAGAGTTTGCAGTGTCCTAAATTGGTGACTACTCTGGATTTGTTATGAGTTAACATACCTTGATGTTTCTGGAAGTACCTCTCTCCCCATGTACACATTCAACTTTTTTGTCACTGCTTATTGATTCAAAATACATAATTTTTGTTCTAAAATGTTGGTTTATTCTAATCACCAGCCAATACTTTCCCTTTCTCTTTTCATGTTTTGGTTGGGGTTTTTTATCAGCTCTGTTTGATATTTTTTTTCTATAAGATATAATTTTGGTTGTGTGGCAACACTATCCAAATTCTGCCCCCTCTATACAGAGCTGAATGGCCTTCCCAGTGCAGTCATCATGACTGACAGCTGTCCTTCCTGAAGCTGAAATGTAAGGCTACTAAGGTAAGGCTGGCAGGTCTAGTAGGTCAATCCAGAGAAGTAATACCCACCCCACAAGTAGTGGGGTGCACTGTTAGATCCCTCCAAGGCTGCTGCTTTTCCAAGTCCCAGTCCCACAGTCTTGTGTCAGAGGGCAAATGTTCCAACCCCTGACTGTTTCAGTGGTGCTTTGCTGAGATGCACCAAACTGATCATTACCTTTCTCATTACTGGCATGGCCAAAACAGCACAAAGTATCTAGATGATGACACACTCCAAGGGCTGAGTAGAAGGTGTTAATCATTCTTCTCAGTCTGCTGGCTATGCTGCTGTGACTGCTGCCCTGAACGCTGCTGCACAGGGGTACTGGCTCATGTTCAGCTCACTGCCCACCAAGACCATCAGCTCCCCTGGAGAGCAGAGCTGCTCCCCAGCCTGCACTGCTACAAGGGGTTCTTCCTTCTCAGGGGTAGGACTTTGTACTTAATGAATTTTGTAATGCTTCCACCAGCCTGTTTTTCCAGTCCATATTGGGTCCCTTCGGGTGGCAGCCCTGCCCTCAGCTGCATCACTTGGTCCTGCCAGTTTGGTGTCACCTCACACACTTCGATGAGATCTGCCATCTGCTTCAGATCATTGGTAAAGGTGGTTAACAGGACAAGTCCCATGACAGATCCCCATAGTGCTCCATTTTTTACCAGCCTCTAGGCAGAGCATGACTCATCACTACCTTCTGAGCCTGATCATCCTACCAGTTATTTACTTATCCATTTGTCCAATGATCTAGACCATAACATCCCACCTTGTATACAAGAATATATTTGACACTGTCCAAAGCCCTGCAAAAGGTAAATGACATTCACTGCACTCCCCTCATCCACAGATCTAGTAATTTCATCACAGAAAGCAACTGGGAAAAGCATGTTCTCTTCTGCTGACATTCCAATCACCACCTTCTCCACACACCCATACATGCATTCAAGGAAGACTCAATCTGTGACTGTCCTGAAGACTAAAACTAAAACCTGTGCTTTTCCAGATTGTTGTTTTGGCCTCTTTTGATGATGGGTGCAGCATTTCCCCTTCTCTAGTTGTCGTGGGCCTCCTCCTGACCTCCATGACCTTTCAAAGATGACAGAGAGTAGCCTTGCTATAATGCTGGATATAATTTAGATTCCAACAGAGATAAGATGAATCATGCCCTGAAAGCTTTGAAAAAAAATATTAACTTCTTACTATTCAAGCCACAATTGCATACTAGGAAATAATAAATAGTTTCAGTGTAGGGAATTAGTTCAACAGGACAATTTAGGTGATTGTCATCACCCTGTCAATAGCCTGGAAGAAGCCCTTTCAATAGCCTGGAAGCAGCCTTTTATAAAGAGTGGAATTATATGGAACATGTTAAAGAGAGTCTCTTTCTGAATACTCTTTATTCTGTCCCTCTGGATTTTTCTTTACATATGTTCATTGAGACACTGAAGTAAGTTTTTTTCACTATTGAAGCAGTGCCACTACAAGAGGATGAATCCCACCCTCTTTTGACTCATACATCATCAATATAACTGTTAGGTATGCATTGACTGAAACATGCACGGCTCTATCAGGACCTGTTCTTCCCTGCATAGAGAGATGCCTCATCACGGCATACATATGTATATGCATAGTCATTCTTCAGATTAGCCACAGCCACATCTTTGTAAAATGCTTAATTACCAGAACACAAAACACAGATTACATTTCCTTCCTTAATCAGCTTCAAGATACAGTCGATTCTGCTTTGAGGCTGGAAGATCAATGTGATGATATCTTGAGATCCCTCCCAAGCCTGTTACCCTTCTAATAAACAAGAAACAAATCCAATTGCCATCTCTGTGTGCTTGTATTTCCTGCATTGCCAAACGTGGATGAGAAAAGTGATACTCAGCTGTTACTACTGAATTGTCTTTAACTATACACATTAAGAGTCAGCCAAAGACTGAATTGCTTTTAATTATACAAGAGTCAGTCAAAGATGACAAATACATTGTTATTTGAAAGTGGTGTCAACAGTGCTCTCAACTCCCAACAACTCTTAAGTCCATAGAGAAAATGCCTAGTTGAAAGATAAAAAGGTATTCCAGTGGTATTGCCCCAAAGCCATGTTCTTGCAAAACAAAATAACAGTAATTTAAATAAATAAATGTGCTAAACATAAGCAGGGATGCATCATTGTTCAAGGGACGCTGTAGTTTTATACCAAATGTTTGAGTCTAACTGAATATTATAGATCAGAAATGTGTGGACAATTTGTGAATATCATGAGTGTTATCTGCTGTTAAGCTAAACATTAAATGCACAGTTTGCACAGTGAGGGTCTCAATTACCTTACAGTCCCTGGAATTCCTTGGCTCACTTCAGGAGCTGCAAAAGGACCCTAAACAACAGGCAGCTCAGGTATCTCATTTAGACAGCTAAAATGTGGTGGAATTAATCTTTGCTTTAGAAATAGTGTGTAGCTCGTGGATGTTGAAGAAATTCTTCATGGTGAAAAAATTCTTCATCATGAGGGTGGTGAGACACTGGAACAGGTCGACCAGGGAGGTGGTAGAAGCCCCATCCCTGGAGGTTTTTAAGGCCAGGCTGGATGTGGTTCTGAGCAACCTAATCTAGTGTGAGGGGTCCCTGCCTATGGCAGGGGGGGTTGGAACTAGATGATCCTTGAGGTCCCTTCCAACTCTAAAACTTCTATGACTCTGTGTTCCAAACTGAGATGCTGAGCAGTGAGCTAAGATGGACTGAGGCACAAATACATGTCTTGGTTTGATGCATCTGCTAAAGGGATGGTTACTTCTGACACAGTAACTGACATGGTAAACTCTGCTACAGGTATAGCCCAGAGAGCTGGAAGCAACAACTCTAAAAATACTGCAGTTATTTCAGCTTGTCTGTCCCAGCTCTTAATGACACAGAGAGAAAAAAAAGCAAAAGAAAAAGAAAAAAAAAAAATTATTGATTTCTACTCTCAACTTTGTAAAACAGGAATGTCATTAAAAGAATAAGAAACAGCAATAATGTTCCAGCATGCTTATGAGTAGGTGCCTTCCACATACATGTTCATCACCTGTACCAACATATGCCTCTGCCCTCACATGCAAACTACAGGGCTCCAAAGTGTCATCTGCTCAGTGGTGTTTGAAAGGTCTAGATGTGATCCACTAGGTGTCAGGGCACTGCACGCAGAAGCATCCTCATAAGATCAGACACACAGTGGATTTCTTTGATCCACTCTTGGTTCATCTGGCATTTCACACTAGCCAGGTCCTGGCTTGACTGGCAAAGAAACTCAGGAGTCCTGCCAGCAAGCATCAAGATGCCATGACATGGAGATGGTTGGTAGATTTTATCTTTCTTTATGTCAAGATGACTTCTAGGATCGGTTCAGCTTTGTAATAAATCAACACTTGCACTCATCGCCTGTGCAAAATTACGACAGTCATGGATCTACCTAGAGATTACTTCAGTTCCAATTCAGAGCAGTGTTAAAATCTAATAAATGTATAAAATCCAAACAATGTGAAAACATGGGGAGTTCACCTGCAAAATGAAAAGGCACCATTTATTGTATGCCACCTTTAGTTATTTTGCAACAGCCACATAATGATTATATCTCCATTACAAGTATTGGCTTGTTTCAGATTCTGTTTGTACTTCAAATGCTGTCAAAATAAGAAGGAACTATGTCAACCTTAGGACATGTTTTGGGTTGCCATACCTTCACAACAGAATGCTGGTACACCTGGAGTCCCATAGCTCTAAGGACGTAAGCAGATGAAAAATATGCCCCTTGTTTAGTGACTACTTTGGCTTTACCCAAAAAGAATAGACATGAACTATCCTCAAGTTTTCCATTAAAGTGAGGGCATGAACAGCTGTCCTGCTTTACTGAATGTGTTAAGGGCAGAACTTGATAGGTAATTTACAGTTAATTTCACATTCCTTATAAAGTTTGAGGTGCCTCACAGCACTTCCTCTAACTGTCAAAAGGCAATATCTCTAGCTAACTACTTCCAACTAAGTTCAGTCACACTTAATAACATATTTCAGCTATTAATGTATGCCTGGTAAAGTGTTAAAAGTAATTCTTAGTGAACTCTGAATGTTGGCAGAGATTCCTGTGAACTTCAGATTGAGACCTTTGGAGCTATAAAGTGATTTAAGATATCTTGCCCTCTTAAAAAGCCAAGAGTCTGCTCAGTACTGGATAGCAGATGTGAACTATAAGGTCTATATTAAGATATCAAGAAAGAATTTTAATGCCATATTTTATTGGTTTTATAGTGCCTTTCATGACTCTTTATTTTGTACTCCAGGGAAATGACTATTCTGCAGAAAGGCCAGAAGATTCAGGAATATCTGGATTCAGTGGTCCAAAGTCTTAGAGATAGGATCTCAGTATTTGTGCCTGATAGCCAAGCTGCAACTCTGAGTACTGGCTTGGGTCTGTAATGCCAGGTTAAATTCCAGTAGACAAAACTGATCTGCTTTGGGTTGGTGTAAAACGTGAGGAATTGTGAATCATCTCTGAATTTACAGCAAAACATCAAATATGCATATACATGCAGATGCAGACAAGGTATCTATGGTAAAAGATGGAACTGTCATAATTTATTATCCATCTATGATTATTGCACTTACCTCTTACATTTCCATCTCCTAAGCAGCCCTTGATTATCAAAAGAAAAAAAAAGAGGCCAACTTCCAGAAAAACATTCTTCTCTCAAAATTAAATAGCATCTCACTAATCCTCCCTGCAGTGGGAAAGAGTATCACACCACCAGAAAGGATGGCAAGACCCAGGAGGGTAAAAGTGTAGCAGGCCTGGCAAGACAGAACATTGAAGTTGAATATCTCCAGAAAATACTCACGGTCACTTTTAACAGCTCCAGCTCCCTGGAAGAGCAGCTGTTCTAAAAGTAATTAAATCAGCTTGACACTAAATATAGCCCCCCCCAAAATGTTTAAAGACTTTCTAAAATAAATTTGAATGGTTTTTTATCAGCTGGAAATTAGAAATTACTTCAATTAATACAAAAATATACTCCAACTGAGGCTATAAATATATACATATGTATTTAGGCTATATGTGTATAGGCTATATATATTTAGGCTATATATATATTTAGGCTATGTGTATTTTTATATATGCACATGTATATACACTGAAGAGTTTACAATGATTTTTACAGAAGGATGTCATATCTTCAGAGGTCAACAAACAGTGTAAGGATTTCAGATCACAGCCATTAAAAATAATCCTGCAGGCAAGCATTCTGGTTTTCCCTCTGCAGCTAAATCTTACAGGACAAAATTGTGGTGGATTTCATTTTGGACAGGTTGCCAGTGCAGTATTTTAACCCTAGAGTACCTGGCAGTGCAGTACCTTGTCCCAATAATATTACAAAGACAGAAGTCCCCACTAGCTCTGGAACTTGCTTTAGGTCCTGGAAACAGCCCTGACACCAGCCACAAAAGGTATGCAACATTCTTATTTGCCTTTACTCACTGTAAGGGCTAGAAAAATCTATGCTGTGAGTATGGTAAGCTAGTCCATTTTCCTGGAGGTGGCTTCCCACCAGCTGACCCCATTCCAGGTACATCTGTGTCATCCCAAGCTTGCTATGCATCACAGTAGGGAAAGGGGGAAACTGATTCCATGAGAAAGAGATTTACAAGAAGGCAAAGGAAGGTATATTATAAACAGAGGGGGTTTAAATCACATGGGCCCATGTGGCTATTGATTGCCATATCACTGAGTAGAGCAGGAAACAAAATATATAAAAAAATAGCTTTAAACCTGTAGTTAAGGCATTAGGAGCCTGCTCCAATGCCAAGGGAAGACAATAGGAGGGTTTGTATCAAACGCTGAATGCCCTCTGAGCCCATCAAAGGGATTATGGATCATCTGTGTCATCCTGTGCTGGACCATGCTAATCTTATTGTGCCATTTCAATTGTGGTAAACATGCAGCTGATGCAAACATATACACAACTGATTATTTTTTTTTCTCTTTTTTTTTTTTCAAATCCCAGAGGATCTATTGAAAGAGAGCTAAAACTTCCCTGCTTCTTGCATATCTTAGCACCAAGTTACCGAAACATTTCAAGAACTTCAGAATTTCTTCATACAAAGTCTGCATCAATTGGCTTACGTAGTTAATAAACCCAAATTTGATCAAATCAAATAGGATACTTGAATCTTCCTTCACAGAAATATTTTCCTCATTAATGAAAAGTTATCTCATATAAAGGAATTCCATTTTTTCTTTCTTTTTGATTGGCATTAGACTCACAGACAGACAGAAATAAGCTGCCATTCTTCCATTTGATAGCCAGACGCTGCCAGTTGTTGCTAGGGCAGTCATGCTGTTAAATTAGGTCTAATGAACGAGTAATTGCTTTAGGTATAGTGAACCATTTCACTGAAAACAAGGATTCTAATTGATTTGCAATTTGTTTGGCACATTGCATTGTCTGGGGCTATTGATTAGTCTTCTGGATTTCACACTGCATGTGTTTCCCTTTATTAAGGGAATAACAGGTTACTGATTACTTTCCTTCTGGGTTTAATGTAGCGGTTAATGTCTACTTTGTTCTTGTGTCATGTCACAGGCAAGGAAGGAATAATATGCAAGTGGGTGGCCCTTTGCTAAGAAACTCCCCTGCTGCTTTGAGCTGTGTACTCTAAGACGTGCTGAAAAGCAGATCAAGAGAGAGGGTTAGAATAGCAGGACTCACAAGTTACGGCCTGAGTCAGGCTAGACCCAGGGTAGAAACCTGCCTTTCCTTCACTAGCAAAGCACAACACAGTATGAAGCAGTTGGTGGTAGATATGTTCTTGTTTGATTATATGTCTCTGCAGAAGGAAACATAACTATAGTTTTATATGCCTTGGTTTATATACAGCAGCATCTTAAATAAGGATGCTTACAACCTATTCACACTTTAGCTGCAAGAGATTTACTCCATAGCACACATATTCTGGAGAGCACATTTTAACTCTATCTGGGTTTGCAAAAGAGTGAGTTCATTTAATTAAACAGCTTTGTTCCTCCCATAGGACAACTTTTTATTCGGCAGTTAATGTACATTAAAGTGTAATTAATTTATAAAATCTTAACATTCTTAGCTAAAAAAGTAATCCTTACCATATCTTTAACAGGTGTGATAGTACAAGAAGACAGGCTTCATTGTTCCAAAAGTGGTTGTGGCTCTGAAGATTATTTAGCTTTGTGTTTTGTGCCCCTATGTTGTGAGGCAGTACACATGAAATTAAACATAGGCATTTACTTACAGTGTCTAAGGAATCACGAGCTTGTGTCCTTACTATGCATCTTCCTCTCTCAGAGGGATCAGCCATGCAAAATTTACATATATGAGGATCTTTACGTCAGTGTGTGCCCTATGTAATTAATTTCTGCTACACTATTGACAAATGATGAACCATTGTATACCAAATACATACCAAACACCAAATGCATAACAAAATAATTCTTACAACTTAGCAGATCATAATATATTTCTTCTGTATTCTGTGATCTTATGACATCAGCATGCCCAAGCCACACAAAATGTGTGCTTAGATATATATTAAACTGGTAGCTAAATATATTTTCTACCTAATAAAATTGTAAAGTAAGGGAAAACATAAAATTTTAATTCCCTTGTGTTTGTATTTTAAGCTTGATATGTCATGAGGGAAGTCTGGGATGGGAGTAGGATGGTGCAACCATTCAGGCTTCAAGCTAGCAGTCTGGGAATTCTCACAAACAACACAAGCAAGTTGAAACATTAAAATCTCTTTCTTCCCCCAGCCTTTGATTCAGTAAAATAAACCTGAAAAGGAATATTTCCAAGCAGGATCATTCACAGCTATTGAGAGTTAAGACTAGAGTCCAAGCATACCACCTTTAAAGCAGATTAGAGAGTAGACTAAATGTAAGCGGTTTAGTAGCAAGTATAGCAGTATAGTAGTAAGCACCTCTCCTATGGAGACAGACTGAGAGAGTTAGGGCTGTTCAGTCTGGAGAAGAGAAGGCTCTGAGAAGATCTTATTGTGGCCTTCCAGTATCTGAAGGGGGCCTACAAGAAAGCTGGGGAGGGATTTTTTAGGGTGTCAGGTAATGATAGGACTAGGGGAAATGGAGCAAAACTAGAAGTGGATGGATTCAGATTGGATGTTAGGAAGAAGTTCTTCACCATGAGGATGGTGAGACACTAGAACAGGTTGCCCAGGGAGGTGGTAGAAGCCTCATCCCTGGAGGTTTTTAAGGCCAGACTGGATGCGGCTCTGAGCAACCTGATCGAGTGTGAGGTGTCCCTTCCTATGACAGGGGGGTTGGAACTAGATGATCCTTGAGGTCCCTTCCAACCCTAACAATTCTATGATTCTGTGATACTATCCTACCATGATATGACTTGAACCTTCCTAAACAGCACATTACAGCCCATCATTTAGACCACCATGTGCTACTGGAAAAACTCAAGATGGCTTTAATGGAGATGAGCTGATCTCTATCCATAAAATGCACACAGAGGTGGATTGCTATGTTAACATGATGAATTTCCCCCCAACTCAAGGAATGTGCAATGTGTGTGTATTATTGCTATGCAAGATTAAGCTTTTTGTGTCTTCCCTCTCTCTTGTTCCCACCAAGACTGAGATACGGCATATAACTCTTGCCAGAGTTACATGGAACATAACAATGAAGCAATGATCAGAAATTATTCTACTTTTCACTTTTAGTTGTCATGTTTGCTGTAGAACAAAGACCATGGGATGCAAAACAACTAACAGATATTTCACTGATGAAGTCAAGGGCAAACGTGCTGTTATCAGTAAGATATTTATGCAGTTGATGTGTTCCAGTGGAATCTTATTTCTGTTTAGTGGGAAATTCTGGGCAAAATTCTGCTTCCTACATCTTCTTGTCTTGGGTTCAAATAACCAAGTTTTATGCCAAGGTCCACAAAGTTGTATATGCTGTGGGGCGGTCTAGGATTCTGGTTTCCTATCATCCAATAAATAATCTGAGTGCCAAAGGCCACACCTCCCTTCAACCATATGGAGGCTGTATACAAAGGACAGATGAACATACACCAAAAAGGGATTTCCATCCACCCAGGGAAGGCATCAAGCCCAACAAAGAGGTAATGCCAATGTCCCTGTGGAGAGTGTTCCACTTTTAGAAAAGAATTGAAAATGTGCTGGGACAGAGAGAGAAGGAACGTGAAAGGCATGACAGCTGAGCCTTAGAATAGTCATGGAGGCTAAAGAAGTCCTGAGGTTTTTTTCTCCTGAGAGTGTTTCTGTAGTTTATCCAAATGATACTGTTCATTGAAGAACTCAGAGTCTCCTCTTTCCTACTCAGTGAAGCTCCCTAATCTTTAGAAGCACCTGTGAAAATGTACAAACAGTATACATTTACCTAGGGAGACAAAATTCAAAGGCCAGCACCTATTTGAAGCTTTTTCTTTTGTCTCTGACACACAGCTCATGGTGAACTAGACGAGGAAAAATGTACCAGAGGGAAAAGTAGCACTTGTGTCACAGTCCCCTCTTCAGTATCAAAAGCAACAAAATAAGTGTATATCAATGCTTTGGATATTCAATACATCATTCAGTATGTTAATGTAAGTCCTTCTTCTTTTGTGGGTGAAGCTGAAACATGAGTTTGTGCACTTTGCATCAGCCCTGACTAACAGATTTAAAATTATACTCTTCCCAGTACTGGACTTTACCTTACAGAGGATGCCAGCAGAATATATCTACCTTATGGGCCACCACAAAACTCAGCTTACCACTACTGCTTGTCATTGATAGGGAAACCATACTTTTTAGCATGATATAAACACCAATCTAGGCATGCACAGGGTTTGGTTGTTTGGGGTTGTTTTTTTCAGCTAAAATTTAAATCTCTATAAGTATTTTGGTGCTTTGTGGATTTAAGACAGAAACCTTGAGGATTGTCCCCATTGATGTAAATATTTAAACCAGCCACGAGGGGCTAATTCTTTCCATGGCTATAGAGTTTAGTTTCTCAGCAGATGTCTATGAAAATATTTTCACTTAAGTCCATAGAAGTTATGGTCATCAAGGACATTACCTTAAATATCAAATAGCTCCTCAGAAATGGAATGCATTCTTATTTTCATTAGTTGTTCACCACTGACTGTAATATTGCATGGAAGCCACAGAACTACTGAGCCTAGTATACTGGGTACACCTGAAACGTGCCTGAGATCCCTACTCTTGTAACTGATCCTTCTACTATTATTGCCTTAACTAAAGGCTTGGACTCCATAGTTTAGTCTCATTCTCTCATTTCATTCTGCCTTCTTTGGGAGAAGTACACCTATCCCAGAGAACGTTTTTGTTGCTGCTTTATTACTCCATCTGTGCTGAGATTTCTTATACTACAAAATAAGGTAAAAAACTACCCTTGTTGAGATAGCTTACTTCTCTCTAACATGGCTTTAGTGGTTAACAGGCACAGGAGCAAATCACATTTTAAAATACACAGAGGAGCTGCACAGAACTGCTCAAAAAACTGGTCTTGGTTTGGTGCCAGCTACAGATGCCATCCTGATTACAGAAGATTACATGAATTCCCAAAGCTTTATCATTCTCTCAATGACACCTCTAAAATAGGGAAGAATTCCACTGGAGTCTCTGGAGTTCACAAGCGTAGCAGACCTGTTCTGGAGAAGAACATGGCCCTTCTAGTTAGCAAGGTACCAGTCTTTTTGGTGAGTCCATTTATCTCTGCCTATTGATCGGCTAACACAACAAAAAATATCCAGAGAAAACATGCAGGGTATGATCTGTCTGTGTAAACACTTCAATCTCCATTGATTTCTACCCAGTTGCACAGATTCATGTGTCAGCTGAATTATTAAGTGCATACATGGGGGGAAAAAAAAATCCAACTCTTCAACTGTGCCAGGAGAGGTTTAGGCTGGATGTGAGGAAGAAATTCTTCACAGAAAGAAAGACTGGCCATTGGAATGGGCTTCCCAGGGAGGTGGTGGAGTCACCATCACTGGAGGTGTTTAGGAAGAGACTGGATGAGGCACTTAGTGCCGTGGTTTATTTGATTAGATGGTGTTGGGTGATAGGTTGGACTTGATGATCCCAAAGGTCTTTTCCAACCTGGCTAATTCTGTATTCTGTATCTTTGTTGTAGCACATTCCTGAGATTTTTATACAGTGTGTATTGCTAAACAAAACAAAGGCAGACGAAAGCAGGACAAACCCAAGTTTCAACTAGCTCTGGAAGTCTCTCTGTAACAAGGGGTTAAAATTAGCTGCAAGATGCTGAAGGGGAAGCCTTACATATAAGGAAGGAGTCTGCTATAGAGCTGCATATCTTTCCAAGACTTTGTGAGAGCACACGAGTAGATCATGGGTACTACTGGAGACCATCTACCTCCTACAAATCGAATCATTTCTTCTTTCAGCCTCTTTAGCCATTTGCCCCACACCATTCTGTGGCAGAGGTCCACAGCTTAATTATGCACTGTATGAAAAAGTCATTGCTTTTGAGCCTTTAAATCTGGGTGACTCTCTCCTAAGAAGACGCAGTTAGTTTTCTACACTCACATTCTCCACACCACCTATAAAAGTATAACCATCTTCTATATCCCAATAAGTCATCTTTTCCATACTGATCAGTCTGTTAAGTTTTTCCCAGTTTGAATGCCATTTCACACCATTGCTCATCCTTGTTGAATTTATTTTCTCTGTCTATTCTTAATCTCTTTTGTGGTGACTTACAAGACCAGCATAGAGTATTCAACATGAAAGCATACCATGAATTCATACCTGATAGTCTTTACTCTTTTCTGGGGTTTGGGTTTTTTTGGGGTTGTTTAGTTTGGTTTTTGGGTGGGTTGGTTGGTAACTTGGTTGTTGGGGGCATGTTTTGTTTGGGTGGATTTGGCTTTGTGGGGTTTTTTGTTTGATTGTTGCTGGTGATGGTTGGCTGTGATTGAAGTTTTTCTCTTTCCTACAATATGGATCATACACTAGTGATGATTCTGAGAGACTCATAGAGGGATTGTTATACCAGACAGACAGCTCCAGGGAAAACACCACCAGATGTTCACATGAAAACTGGAGAGAGATTGGTATGTTCTGTTTTCTTTTTGCATTATTTAGCTGGCAAAAGTAACAAAGAGATCTAGAACTTTCTGACCTGGCAAGTTCTCACAGACTGCCACCAAGAGCTCCACAGACAACCAGTGGCCATGAATCTATTCTTGGAAAGCAAACTGCAAAGAATAATTCATAGTAATCTTTCCCCCCCCCCCCCCCCCCCCCAAAAAAAGTTGGGATGATCCTATGTCCTACCAGTGTGAAAAAGCCTCGATACCTCCCCTGTGGTCCCAAGCTCTCCAATAAGATGAGAAGTTCTTACTCCACAAAAGAATCGTGTATGTCTTGAACAATACAAAGTGGAGAATAAAAACAAATTTGTTCCTTAGAAATTGCCTAGTGAAGCAGTTGTTTCATGCTGCCTGTTGAACATTTGGGTAGACTGATTCAAATGTTAAAGCTGTGTTCAAACCAGAAAAAATAAAAATAATAAGCTGTCAGAATAATTACTAAGAACATACAAGGATTATACAAAGTAAACTGCAGCCTGCAAAAAGAGAATTGCATGTTAGCTAATTGTTAATTTTAGCAATTGCAATGGCTAATTACTGTGGCACACATTGACTATTAGCATGATGCCCCAGCACCTGCTTTCTCCAATGAACAGATTTCTTCATTGCTCGTGCAGGAGCAAAATGTGTAATTATTGGCCATCATTGGGGCGATTTTTCAGTGATTCTTTTGTGTGATGTGAATGACGCATAATGACATATTTTATTAGAGGGCAAATAGCTGTTTGTTAATGGAAATGATTCGAAATCCAAGAAACTAGGAGCTAGGAGCATGTTTTCAGTATCAGCATGAATTCAAATGTATTTTCTTTTAACTCTTTATAAAAGAAGCATAGAAATCAAATCTAAACTTAGTATAATATATTTAATGATATGTGCAAACACAGCATTGATTAATTGCCTCAAATGTTTTCAATGCTACACCATTTCATTTGTTACAGCAGTCTGCTAAATTTATGCATTTCTTATTTAAACTCTTCTTTCCTGGGTATATAGTGTTAGCAAGATTATGTGGCTTGTTCCTCATTTACTGGGGGGAAAGAAAAAAAAAAATCATCTTTGTAACTTAAGCAACAATTATGGGCTTTATGAGGCACATTTTCATTGCACACATTGTAGAACACAGTGCACTGGCATTATTATTCCTGAAAGTACATGCTTGAATGTCTCTATCAAGACCCAAATGTCAGCTACTGAATAGATTATGCATCGTTAACCAAAACAGAATATAGATACATAAAATCTCAGCAACAGAATACCCAATTTCTGAGAAAAGATTTTTATTAGATAATCTGCATGATACTTTTGAAGAACAATGCAAATGGGGGGGGGGGGGAAGAAAAGAAAAGAAAATCACACATGAACCTTAGGCTGCAGTGGTGTTTAAAATAGTAAAACTGCTTTGTCATTTTTGAAAGACAGCTTATGGTAGACTAAGAAAGCTGGCCTGCTCGTTTTGCTTTTATTTAAATATATTCAAAACTGAAGGAAAAAAAAAAATTAAGGTTACTAGGGAACACAGTTTGCTGAATTCCACTGATGTAAACCTAGACTAGGTGGAAAACAATGAAGTGACTTCGGATATCCAAGGAAAAGTAGAAGCCTTGCGAACCTCTGTGGAACTTTCAAGAGTAAGTAGGAAACCTAGCCCTCTTCTAGACTCTTCAGATAAGCCAAAAATGTAATGCTCCCTTACAAGTGTAGCAATAAGAGATTTTTTGGCATGACTCTGATTTCATTCCACTTTGACAGCGATCCAGTTGCAAACTTTGCTTAAATTTGACCCACTTTACAAACGCACCAGTCAGATGAAATTTTTAGACCCTAATTGGATGCATATGAAATGACTGAGTGACGTAAACTCAGTTTTAAAAACCAAATTCAGATAAATAAAACTCTCGCATAGCAGGCGTAATAGAAAGAGAGAGATACAGAATACAGGATCCTATCTTTCACGTTTCTTCTACAGTTGCACATGAAACTTGTATCGCATATCGAAAACCACAGCTTCAACGGCCACCATAAGAAAAATTCAGCCCATTCTACAGACATTGAAATTCTGGCCCATCCCATATACGAGGCTGAGTTATTTACAAACTTGAAGAAGAAACTATGAATGGGCACTTCCTCTTCCCACCCAGGGCCTATAGCTTCTCTGCTGTTGCAAGATGTAGATAAGTTTGGTATTCAGGTTCACTGTTTGACCCATTAAACTGGTATTGAGGTATAATTTGTGTGTTTTCCCAGTACGGTTGCACATAGAATGGGGTTCATTTCCACAAGTTTGAATAAATTTATCCAGTTCAGTGAACCTGTTGTTAAGCTTAGCAAAACTCAGTAGGTGGCTTTAAAGTCCTGTAATTAGCCCATTACATAAAATCTGTACTTTAGATTTTTGCACATTGGTTAATAAGTATAACATGCTTCGTATATATAAATAACATTACATTAAATGATGCAATATAAAGGAATTAAAGGCCAAAGCAGTTAAATAAAATACTTGAAGGAGATCTCAAATTAGCATGTTTAATTCCAACTCATTGAGCAGGAAAAGGATTTAGCCTTACTGTACCAGTTCCGTACAATGTGCAGAATAGCAGATATTTAGTCTCCATTTTACGTAAGGTCGCTGTCATCCCTGACCTCCATGTGACTTTGGAAAAATGTTGTAATTAGCTTGTTTCTTTTAAAATCTAATCATTACAATGTCTAAATATAGTAATGAATTGCCAAGACAGCACTTCCCTCAACAATTTTTCATAGTTTGTACATAGCTAATTAATTCTTGATCCTTAATTTTTGCTTTCCAAATGAAATATGTGAGGAAAATGAAGTCTACAGCTAATTAACCCGTGCAATGCTTACTGTTTCACAGCAAAAACACTTAACTTAAAGTTCAAGCTATTTAATAGCTGTCAAAGTAAAACACAGCTTTGAATCCTATTGCAGTAAATCAAAGCCTTGCTTCAGTCTGGCAGATAATTACATTCATTATTTATTTTTTATTTGGGAAAAAATTACACAACCAAAACCCCAAAGTTCAGTATTTCCTCAAATCTACTGTTGAACTAAAATACTGAAAGGTAGTGATACATATATAATCATTATCTCTTTTTTTTTCTATTTATATCTAATGAACACTATGTACCTATAGCCTTCTTCAGAGATTGAAAGTTATCAATGCACGAAGAAATATGCTTGAGAAGTTTTGTATAGATGTACATATGCATCCATACATCTACTGATAGATAGATAGATAGATTAGAATAGCATAGCATAGCATAGCATAGCATAGCATAGCATAGCATAGCATAGCATAGCATAGCATAGCATAGCATAGAATAGAATAGAATAGAATAGAATAGACCAGGTTGGAAAAGACCTTCAAGATCATTGTGACAGATAGATAGATAGATAGATAGATAGACAGACAGATAGATAATGCACACACAAATGTACATGTATATGGGGGAAATAAATACTATTTTGGAGTTATATGAAATACTCATAGTTAGTGCTGCAGCCAAAGATGTGCTCAGATGTGATCCCATTAAAAACTCAATAGTCCTGCATAGTTTGCCAAAATTAATAAACACACTGATTCTAGTGGAGGAACCTGTCCCTATTTATGTGTTTATACTGAATTAATAGCAAATCAATGGTTTCTCTTGATCTCAGCCAGAAACCAGATCTCTTTCGAAACCAAGATCTCATTAATTTCAGGATTCATCAGAAAATTCACAGACAAAGCCTGGATAAACATCTTTAGGATGGCCCACCAAAATGACAGAGAAGACTGAACATGACAAATCTCACACATCTTATTATGCATATTGTGATATATAGAATAGAATAGAATAGAATAGAATAGAATAGAATAGAATAGAATAGAATAGAATAGAATAGAAAATAATAGAATGGGATGGGATGGGATGGGATAGGATAGGATAGGATAGGATAGGATAGGATAGGATAGGATAGGATAGGATAGGATAGGATAAGATAGAATTAACCAGGTTGGAAGAGACCTTTGAAGCTACCCCAGTCTCCACTTGTGTTACATTTATCTTGTACCATTTTACAGCACCATGTTTAAGTGTCTTTGACTTTTTCCTATTGCATTTATTGCAACTGGCCCCTATAATGCTCTATAGCTGCTACTAAATTGTTCATTTTACTGGCAATCTTAGTGTAAAACTAATGTGACTGCTTCTTTATATATCTCTATGTTGTATCTTTTTCTCATATACATTGACATTGGGAAAATTTTTGTCATTTGGCCTTAGAGCTAATTCCACTCCCAGTCATACACATACATTACTTGCTGGTTTCATTGAGCTGACACCATGAAGTTGGAGTAGAATTTGATCTCTACTGCAAGCAATTATGTTTCTCATAGAACTGGCAGACTGTGTTTGGAGGTAACAGATATGTTGATGAAAGTATTAGATATGATACTAAAACATCAAAAAGTAAGAAAGAGGTGGAATGACATGGATTGCTCAAGTATTCTGTAATTTGTGCAAAATGAACCAATTCAACAGTTAAAAAGAGAGAGAGAGACTACAGGAAGGAAAATAATCAGTAGAAAACACGAGACAAACCAGGTGGATCTTCCTCAATTAGTTTCATACTGATGTATTCCAAGTCCTATATCCTGTTTTGTAAAATACATGTCCTTTGGTCACCTCTGAAGGCCAAAGTAATGCTCTGTTACATTATTTTCCAACACCTATTTAGCTGATTTTCTTCCTGACAAATTTGAATCGAATCTGCTAAGTACACCATCAATTACACTCCTTTACACTATGGATCCACTGAAGCTAAAGAGTTAGGAGATGGTAGTATCTGGGTTATTTTTGTGACTGGAATGTTTGATTCAGTCTCTTAACTGACCATGTGCATCAAGTCTACTTGTGGGGAAAAGTTACACGTGAGGATGAACCTGCAAGAACCCTGAAGGACTGAAGGCAGGCAGTTCTGGAAAGCAACTGTGAAGCTACCTTTTCAACTCTTTCAACTCCTCATTAACATCTAGCAGTAAGGTAATGAACCAAAGGACATTCTTTTCTACTAGCCATACTAGCCATAACTTGCCACTTTACAAGATGCAGGAGTCACTAATGACTTGAAATGCCAAATCAAATAATTGCTCCACGTATGAAAACGTTACCAGATGGAAGATGAGGAAAAACTATCTCCGTTTGCTGAATGGTTGTGCAAACATACATATCATATTATCAGGCAAAACCTAACTGCATTCATCCTTGAATATTCTTGGGGGGAGGGGGAGGGGAATGTGAATTTAATTTAATTTACAAAATAGACAGATGTCTATTTCTATGTTTTATCACAGCTGAAGATTTTTTTCCCAGCAAATAAACTGACCTCAGCAGAGGACCTAATTCCTTCTTTCTAGAAATAGGTAAGCATATACACGTAGATTACTAGCTGCCTAAAATGAGAACTCTGAATATACATGTGGCAATAGATTAATTTTTTTCTCAAGTGGTGAGAAATGTGTATTTACTTTGAAAATTAGGTGCCCATCTTTTGGTTGCATGCACAGTGCTAAATATCACATCATCAGGCGATTAGTTGGCCTGGATCATTTCTGAGGTTTCAAGAGGGGATTGGACGTGGCAGTTGAAGCCACGGTTTAGTTAGTCATGAGGTGTTGGGTGAGAGGTTGGACTTGATGATCTCTGAGGTCTTTTCCAACCTTACTGATTCTATGATTCTTGTGTCCCTGAAGCTTATCAGTGCTACCTTCAAAGCAGTGAAAGATAAAGAATTTTTATTTTGTTTGCATTTGGATCAAGAAATCATTGTATCTGGAAGCAAGTTCAAGGACTTTGATTATTGTTTAGATTATTTAGGGTTATTTAACTAAGAGAATTAGCCACTGAAATGTGTAAGCAATGCTGTCATGAAGGTAGCCAAGGCAGTGCAAACTGAGGAAGAAACTGTGTTTCCTTCACTTAGACTTTTTGGCTGAACAGTACTACTGATGGCTGTCAGGGCATGCTTTAGCTAAGCCCTTCGTCTTTCTAGATACCTAGATTTGAAAATATGTGCTTTTAAGACTCCTTGACTATTTTTCTTTATCTATCACACTAACAGGCACAACAGAGCAAAGATGCTGAAGAACTGGGTTGCTCTTGGTTGCTTTACCCATTGTGCTTTCCTGAAGCAGACAGAAACAAGCCCATTACAAACTTCTTCAAAGTGGAGTTCTAACAATACATATTGAAAACATGCTACCTGGGAACATTTTGTGTCGAAGCAACACAGAAGACACGTTTTTTCCTTACAGCTATTATTATGAAGGCACTAGTCACAACTGGGTAATGAAAGCTCCTCAGCAGCTGGCAAAAACAAAAGTAAAATACAGCAGACATGCTACATGCATTTATATGCTGTGGGTGATAATTATTGATTGATCTTTTGAATTTATATTTTGAATTTTGGATACTTTAAGCATCTTAAGATGTTTTAAGCTTGGGAATTTTAAATAACTTACTCAGTCTACTGTCTTCTCTATTTTCTCCTCCTAAGACAAGCTTTCTTTATAGAGTGAATCTCATGCATACCTTGAAAAATTGAACAGCATATAGCTCACAGCAATTAACTCACTTGATTTCATCTAATAACCTGGGATGGTTGAAAGTAGATGCTAGTCCCATTGGGACAGATAGAATTTTAATTTAATTTAATTTAGATCTCTGGAGGCAAACAGTTTGCTGGTGAAAAGTAAATGGCTTCAGAAATATACCTCAGCAAAGAACCTGGGCAGAAGTGGGTTGGTGCTTTTTTCTAGCTGTTCTCACAATGTGAGAACTGCAGACTTGGAGGAGACTAAACAGTGACCACTCTCCAACTCAGATGAGGACACACTGATACTAAAAGAAGAACAAAGTTCCCGTTAGAAGGGATGTTTCTGTGGCAGCTCAGTTTTGTTCTACAGTACAAAGATGATCTGAACTTTCATAGAAAATACGCTAGGCAGAAAGCATGTCAGGCGGCCAAAAACATGTGGCAAATATGACATTGAAATATCATATATTATCACTACCACTGATGTAGATGGAGCCTACACAGCCATTAGCACATCAACTCATGGAATCTGCTTCTAGTATCACTAAGAGAAAACATCTCTATATATAGCATTAATACCTGTATTTGTTCTGATTTACAAAATACTCATTCTAGAAGCTACTGAAAATCTAAAGCTACAGTTTTGCTCCCTGGCAATTTCTGCATATGTTCTACTCATTTTGCTGTCCAGTTGTTCATCTTCTATCAAAAAAGATTCATTAAAAATGTATATTAGAGGATAAGAAAAAAAAGAAAGGTTACTTAAAATAGTATAACTCCTTAATATAGAATAAGATGTGGTTTTTTATGGTCACCAGCAATTTTTATTGTACAGTATTTCCTTCTAAAGGTATATGAAATTCAAACTGACTGCTTTTAGCTCATGGTTGCAAGTGAACATCCCTGCAGACAAGACACCTTAATGAAGTGGAAAGAGTTTTGAAAAACTAAATGAATGACTGCAGGATCAGCCCTAAACAAGATATCAGGATAGCATTATTAATTTTAACCTATTATTGCATATAATCAAAAAGCAACTACATTTGCTCCCCCTTCTCCCCTCCACCCCCCACCCAAAAAAAAAAATGCCCCAAACACTATTAAAGCATCAAAAATATGGAGGTTATTAGCCATAACTAAAAGAACAGGCACAAGCTCTGCCAAAGGATCCTTATTTTCTGAGGCCATTCAGTTCTAATGGAGCAGGTATGAGAAACTTTTCTTCAGACTGTGTCATTCCAGTACCCAAGAAAACACTTTCAGAGACAGTTCTGCTAACTTGCAATTTAGAGAAAGGAGAATACATGCCTAAAGAGGGAATAAGAGTGCAGGGAGACAAGTCAAACTGCAGATGAAAGTTTTAAATTAAGTAAGAGGAAGTTATATACTCTCAATTCATTATCCAAGCTTTTTTTCCCTTGGTCAAAAGTTTAGAGAGTTATACTGGAAGATCCTTTTTATTCAGGGTATAAATTTCCAGCATTGCTCTAGTGAAATGTGATGTGATGAAGCTTATTATTTTTCCTGAAACGAACTGTTCCTAATACGTTCTAGCTGTCAGAACTTCCCATGCTTTCTCTGAAAAGTGTTTTAATTTCATATTCACAAAACTTATCCCCCTTTAGCAAGTGAAGCACAAAAATTTCAATCCACTTAAAACTCAATGCAGGAATCTGGAAGGCCCAAGAGAAAGAATTTTGCATCTCTTTTTTTCTGAGCACAAAACCTTTAAAATGTGTAAATAAAGCTCCAATTAGGTTTACCATTCTAGAGGATAATGAGAAGTGCCCATAAAATATGCTGCATTCTTAAAATGTTTTGATTTAGCAGGCTAAATTCTAAACACTGTAGTAGCTTCCAGAGTAAAACCTGATTGCACTTACATGTCACATTCATAAAAAAAAACACCCAAAAGGAAAAAAAAAAAAAAGACACCCACACCCCCTTCAACACACATACTCTCCCCCCCCCCCCCCCCCCCCCAAACCATAAAGCTCTAACTGGAAAGCTTCCATCATCTGAGTACTTGCTTCCTGGCATACATGAAATGATCAGTGGGGAAAGCAGGGTCAATCGAGACAGACTGAGAGTGAAATTAAAATAATAAAATGTCTAAACATTTAACTGCAAATAGGAAATCTTTATACCCACCCACACCCTATTCTGTAGCATAAAACTAAGGCAACAATTATTCATATACCTCCAAGTAATTTGCAGGCTCCATACAAAAATCTCATTTAAAATAAGAAATTGCTATTTCTGCACATTTATTCTCCCCAAATGCTGGCTAATTGCTGCAATGGCCATTATAAAGAATAATTTTCGCTTAGTGGAAAAAAAAAAAAAAAAAAAAAAAAAGGAATGAAGAGAACATTTTCTGGTTTTGTTCCTCTGCGGAGGCTCTATTCAGCGATTCCTGAATGCACAGCGTTTCACTGCTACATTTATTATGCTGAGAGGTCAAGTATTACACAGCATCTTGTATTACGCTTTGCATGCTAAGTATTTCACTTCACAAATTGACCCTTCGGTGTACTTACTACATAATGCTCTAAAAACCCAGCTAAAACGCAGGACAATTAGCAATACTTTGGCTCCCGCTTAACAATGGGGACACCAATGTAGGTGATTGCATTTACAGTGTTGCTTTCTTCACAAAACATTTTTGACACATTAAAGGTACTTTGGAATTGTGCAGTACCAGTCGCCTCTCTTCGTGAATGGCTTTTCCAGCATGTACCGAGAGAAACAGTTACTGTAGTTTAGGGCTTAATTGAAAAGAATTCAGGCACGGCCCTATGAAGCACCAATTAGAGGGATATTATATCATAAAAAGCTGTAATATCCATTTTCAGGCTTGTTCACTGGCCAATACAAAGTAGGGCACGGCTTAAAAAGGGACGAAGCTGCAACTCCGGAGAGCGGAGGAGGAAGAGGAGGGCGGCGGCGACGGCAACGGCGACTACGACGGCCCGCGGGAGGAGCAGCGCCAGGTGCGCCCGCGGCGCAGCCCGGGCATGAGCGGGAGGCACCGGAGGCAGTGCCGGGCTTTGGGTGAAGGGGGCGAAGGGTCCTCCCGAAACAGCACCGCGGCGGCACAGCCGGTCGGCGGCGCGCGTTGGGAGCGCTGCCGGGAGCGGCGCGCCGCCGGGGAAACCCCCGAGACACGGAGAATGAAAACACCCCAAGTTGTTATGTTGTTGTTGTTGTTGTTGGGCTTTTTTGTGGGTTTTTGTTATTTTGTTGTGTGTTTCTTTTTAACTACTATTATTTCTGGCGGTAATCATGGGAACGAGCAACCCTCCATTAGCGCCAGCGACTCAGCGCGTTCCCGCGCCTCCCGCTTCCACCTCCCCCCCCTCCCCGCCCTCCCCCCGCCTGGCATTCCCGAGAGCGGCAATTTCTTTCTCTGGGTTCATTGTACGCGGAAAACAAACAAACATAAACTTATCGCCCCGAAAATTTTTTGATTTCTGGTGTCAAGCTGCTAATAAAGCGACATTAACGGATCAGCCCCGCGAAGTGTCTCTTCACCGCCTTTAAAGTATCTTTCGAGTGCCTCGGGGAAGCCGAGGCGGGCCCGCTCCCCGCCGCCACCGCCGCCCCTGCGCGGGGCCGCCGCCCGCCGCCCGCGAGTACCTCCTGCCGCTCAGGGAGCACTTCGCGGGCGCGCCCGTCGGGCCTCACTGCCCCAGTTCAAACGCCCATTCGCCCGGGTGGCCTCAGATGCGCTGCCTGCACTCAGCGTCCGTATATATTTATTTTATTTTGGTTTCAGCTAGGAGGAAAGCACAGAAGGGGCGCGTGGGAAATTAAGAATCCCTATGGCACTGCACCTACCGGTACTACTGTGTGCTCGGCCGCCGGGCCTCACCGCCCTGCTGCGGGGAACGCTCTTCCGCCTGATCGTGGTGCCTGGCGGGCTCCGTTCTGATGGCTGAGATAGGGCAAGACCTCACGGCTGCCATTCTAATGCCCTGCACGGACGCCGTTCCCTCGCCTCAGAGAGGTCAAGGGGCTCCCGGGTGGCATTGTCCTGCCTCTGGCAGGACAGCTCCTCAGAGCAGCCGTTGCACCACTTGACAGGGCACCACCTTGGCACCACTGCCCAGCTTCGGGCAAGATGAGGGACACGTGTAGGGGTGCCAATCACTGGGCCCATCTTTGAGCTGACTAAGCAACAAGAGCCTTTCTGTGCCTAGGAGAGAGCCTCATCCCAACAGTTCCTTATCACCTATGCAATGATGGTGCTCTTTGAAGTCACACTGGGCCCTTTGTGGGACCTTCTGCCATTCTCCAGGGCTGGAAGACAGTGCTGGAGAAGACTAAGAGCAAGCCCCAAGGATACAATTGCTTTTTATCTGAGTTGCTGGGAGGATGTGGGCAGACCATTTCTAGGGTTTACCAGAGTATTTCTAGCATGTATGAGATGAAATTCCAAAGTAGGGGAGAGAGAAAACTTATATGTAACAGGATTAAACTGCATTTTATGCACGAGTGAGCGTGATTTGGACTGGGACATGCAGACTGCCTCCTGTCCGCTCTTCAGCCCACTATCACAATAGCCTGTTCCTGGCTCCTTCACAACCAGAGATTAAAGGGTGAAGTCCAATGTCAACACAGCTGATGGAGAGAAGATTTTCACTGTGTCTTCCTAAAAACATGGTGAATAGGTACCTTAGGCTGCATCCCTGTGAGAATACATGCCCTCAAGAGGAACAACAATGACTGCTGTAAAAGGAAGACAGCAGAGAGGTATGACATACCTGAAACCTCTTCTGTCCACTTGTCTCAATCCACATACTCTTTCCTTTCTCTTTTTCCTTGCAACACTGGCATCAGGTCTTTAGCGCAATCCTGGCAACACAAGTGGTGCTAGGATCATGATACGAGGGAGGAGGACAAGTGACAGCAGGAAAATAAAGCTAAATGATGTAGAGAGAGGGAACTGCCAAGAGCAGGGAGCTGTTGGACAAGTGGGCAAGTGTACAGTCTGAGGAGCACTATCCCCATGCGATCCCAGCTCCTGTTACATGCACTTCATGTGCTTAAGAGAGGTCCTGTAAATGATAAAGCAGAAATTTTCCTCTGAAGTGAACTGATAAAATAGCACATTTCAATGGAATATGGTTCCATCAGAGCTCCTCTGTCTTGCTCTCGAGACAGTCTTCATGCATAAAGCGCTGTTGTTTGTGAAGAGGAAGAGCTTTGAGGGCTGATAGCAGCTGTAAACTCTAGAGTGGCCCTGCTTTAGCAAGTGCAAAGTCACATGTTTTCCTCTACTAAGGGTTTTTCAGAACTGCACATAGCAATGAGTCATGCTTTCTTGCCATACTTAAATTTGTGACAGCTCACTTCAGGTCAGGCAACTTAATGCTTTCATATGAATGACCTGTGGTTCAACTTTGGCTGTGTCAGTGGTGTCTGATAGCAAACCTTTCAGCACCTGCACAAAGCCCTTACCTGTCTTAACCCTAAATTAAACCTCAGGAGAAGCTATAAACAAATATAAGGAAACAAAAAACCTACAAGACTGACTGAATGTCCTTTCTCTGTGAGTGAATGGTATTAGGTGATGATGCCAGGGAGCGGTGTGTGATGATGATTTTAATTAGAAATTAATTAGACAATGGGGATATTTACCAGATTGCAGTAGTTTTAGCCCATTGTCCTCAGCATAATGTTAGATGGACTGTTGCAAGTACATGGAAGTTAAGTGTTTCAGAAGCCAAAGCAGTGGAAAGCTGCTCTGCTGCACGTGCAGGAGTAACTGAATGTGCAGCAATCTGGGCTTTAAGTTTGAGGGGTTTATGCACGGTACAAAGTAAGTACCTGCAGGGACCTACTTCAAGACTCTTGTTGGGAGGCCTATGTGACATGCAGTGGTTCAGTGTGGCTTTAAAATGTGACATAACTGACCTTAGCCAAAATAATTTTTCATATGCCTTTCAGAGAAAAACATTTTTCTGTAGATCAGTTAAAGGAATCACACAGCTGATGAGATGTGGCTAGTCTTGATGGAAAATAAGTACTTGATACTAACTACATCAGTATACCTATATCATTCTGGTACGGCGTATATTTCATTGCACCTTGTCTGTTATTTTGGATCCCTGGTTTAAAAGCAGCAGTTAACCTTTACTCCTAAGAAAGAGGATAATTATTTAAGTATTGGCAGAGGTTGGTTTGTGTCATGATAGGCTAGCTGCCTCATCTGGCACCAGCCACAACACAGTCGTTGAACAGAAAAAAGCTTTAGCCACACAGCACTGGACACAGAGCTGTGTACATGCTGATGAGACCACTGAAAATGACAGTTTGGTTGTGCCATATGGCTTGAGGAAACCATGGTGAAATATTTTTGAGATACTATTTTTAGGCTTGCCATATCAGGATCAAGTTTTAATGGGCATGCAAGATAGATGCATGCAGAACATTATGCAGATTTATCTTCCTTTACCCATTTTGTTATCCCAAACCAAAAAAAAAATCCTGAAGTCACAAAAAGAAGAGGACAAAAATATCCAATAAGGAAATTCTGTGGAGGAACAGGATTGCTACAGTCAGCAAAAGTGAAGAAAAAGAGAATTAAGTATCACTGTACAATCAATCAAACTTCTGTATTATGTCTACATTGTTGGTTGCTAGGTTTGTGATTTTTATTTATAAAGTATTTCAATTACTTCTGAAGACTTACACAGCTAATCAGTTGTAACTGACATACATTTTGGCTAAATACCTATAATTACAGTTGTTTCATACCTGAGCCCCTGTTACTGATGTTGTGTAACAAGCAGTCCTGATTGCTGACATCAGCCCACTTAATGTTCCTGCATTTATGTGATAATTAGATAAAATCAAATAAAGACTTTCTAGTAACTTCATAAAATACAGTAAATATATTTACTGAGATTAGTGTAGATCTAAAATGTTATTTATAGTTTCATCTTTTTCTGACAGTGAGAAGGAGCATGAAAATCCTTATGTATTTTAGCTAGGAACTGTGACTTTCTAAAAGTAGGTTTTCCAGTGTAACAGTGTACAGGACTGTAATATGCAGAGTAAGATCTGTAGCAGTAGTATATTTGTTTAGACCCATTATTTAGGGGGAAAAAAAGCCCAAAAAACAGACACACCTTTTCCCAGGTCCATCAGCTCTCACATCCTTAGACCACTACTGCTGCAATCTGAACATTATGTGTTTGTGTTGACCTAAATTATACATAAGACCAAACCCAGGCGCCCTCGCAAATGAACATGTGGAAATAGTGGTCTGATTGGAAATGAAGCTTCAAAGATATTTAAGAATATCAGCTTACTGGGAAGATGCAGCAGATGTACAAGGTTAGAAAAGATGACTTTTTAGGGTGTCAGGTAATGGGGGGGGGGGGAGGGATGGAAATGGAATGGAAAAAAATAGAAATGGGTAGGTTCAGATTGGATGTTAGGAAGTTCTTCACCATAAGCGTGGTGGTAGAAGCCCCAGTCCTGGAGGTTTTTAAGGCCAGGCTGAATGTGGCTGTGAGCAACCTGATCTAGTGTGAGGGGTCCCTGCGTATGGCAGGGGGGGTTGGAACTAGCTGATCCTTGAGGTCCCTTCCAGCCCTAACAGTTCTATGGAAAAGGGGAAAACAAACCCCACTTTTAGGCATTTTAAATAAAGCACAGCTGACTGACAGACTTGGATTGAGTTGTAGATCTTTCTGTTGATATGGAAAGCCTCAAAGCATCAGTTATTCAGTCCATGCTGCACATAAAATATATGGGTAGTGTACACATTACAGACCATCACTTTTAACACTAGAGTGGTAGAGTGGTAAAACCACGTTTGTTTAAGATGAATTTTATTGTAGAGTAGAGGGTCTGCTAAGAGCATCTTTTCCTACGTTAATCTGACAGTCTGGATATACATGAGGCATGAACAGTGATGACTCTCCAGGAGTTACTCACATGCCCAGTGGAAGCCAGAGGGGAGGGTGCTCTCTCCCAGCATGGGCCATGCACACCCAAAGTGACCACTGAATCCAGGAACAGTCAATAGTGGCCTGCATTTTCTCTTGCGCTAGGGGAGATTAGAGCTGCAGCCTGTCAGGTTATATACAAACAAGCAGTCAAATTCCAGTCCTCAAAGCTTTCTGAAATCTTTATTTCATTGACTCTGTCACTCAGTCCTACTAAAGCTCATCCAACTAGACACTCCGTGATTGGGTCCTAGCCTTTTGGATCAGTTTGCTTTTAAGCTTCCCTTAGTCTGAGTAAGCTGCAGCACTGCTTTTTTCCTTGACATCTCTGACATGTATCCTAGGCATCTGCTTTCTGTCTTTAATCCCTTTACAAAAATAGGTTCTTGCTGGCCACCTGCCATAAGCCTGCAAGAGCAGCTTTGGTTTGCCAGGCTTCTCATTAGAGTGAGTACATCAAACTCTAAATTTTCAGGCTCCAGTTTATCACTTCCTGGGCATATGTAACAGTTAAAGTAAAACAATGCAAAGTTTGTCAAGACTTAAAAACCAGTCACTCTGCACCAAGACTAAGACAGCTGTAGACAAAAACAACAAAACCTTTACAGGTGTTTCTTCACCTTATCAGTCTTGTGTGCCCTCCACATTCAGATGAGAGCACATGTGCCAAAATCTGCCTTTCCTATCCTGCTCTCACAAGCTTGTCCCTGAATTGTGGCATTGTCCTTCTGTATATCCATTTTCTTGTTACTTGCAGTTAAACAGAACCATTCTGCTTTGGAAATATGCCCATCTGTTCTGCCCCAGCATCTTTTGTCTGTCTGCAAGCTACCTTTGAGTGATCCTGCAGGCTTTCAAACTGTGTGGTTTTAAGAGTAGTCCTGTTAGGTCCTGTTCTCTTTCCAAGTCCCTTGGATGGGCTGGAAATACATGTTTTAAGACAGGATAATACCTATTCCATTGCTTCAAAATTACTTTTGGTTGTTTCTCATCAGGTAGATCCATGGCAGAGACATAATTTAAAATAACATAAAATTAAAAAATAGCCAATTCTGTAGCCTTTAAGCTAAAGCAATGGCACAGTGATTTAATAAAACCAATGATTTTTTCTTTTTATGTTATGTACAGATTCTCCAGGCTGCCACATGAGGATTTGCACATCTTGTGATTTTATCAGGAAACTCCTAATATCTATGTATGTTTACCCTAAATGTCTATGTTCTGGAAGCATGTGGCTACATGCAAACATTTGGTTTCATTTTTTTATAACCAAATAATGGCTGTGCTGGATTAGATCTAGCTAATCCAGGATGCAGTGTCTGAAATGTTCAGTTACAAACTCTCAGAATCTAATAGATAGGGGAAGTACAGCCTGGTACTACTGTGGTGTCACTTCCACGTCTAAGCAGTCAATAGTTTAATGATTTCCTGAGCAGAAAGTTGCACTGAGGTCATGTTGTGGCTGGTAACCACATTAAGGGTTTTCTTTCATAGATTTGTCCAGTTGTTTTGTTGGGTTTTTTAACCCTTTTGTGCTCTTGGCTCCACAAAATCCTGCATCAGTTAGTTCCACAGCATGATTATGCAGCATTTCTTGTTACTTTTAAACCTGCTACTTATCTTTTCACTGCATGCCTTACAGTTCTTCCTTATTCACCTTCTTCACATTATTCTTTTCAGGCCCTTTTTCCAAACTCAAGAATCTTAATATGTTAAACTGAGAATTCTGGTAACTCTTCTTTTGTTTTCTTTTCTTTTTTCTTTTCTTTTCTTTTCTTTTCTTTTCTTTTCTTTTCTTTTCTTTTTTCTCTTTTCTTTTCTTTTCTTTTCTTTTCTTTTCTTTTCTTTTCTTTTCTTTTCTTTTCTTTTCTTTTCTTTTCTTTTCTTTTCTCTTTTCTTCTCTTTTATTTTATCTTTTCCTTTCCTTTTCTTTTATTTTCTTTTCTTTTCCTTTTCTTTTCTTTTCCTTTCCTTTTCTTTTCCTTTCCTTTTCTTTTCCTTTTCTTTTCTTTTCTTTTCTCTTTTCTTTTCTTTTCTTTTCTTTTCTTTTCTTTTCTTTTCTTTTCTTTTCTTTTCTTTTCTTTTCTTTTCTTTTCTTTTCTTTTCTTTTCTTTTCCTTTCCTTTTCTTTTCCTTTTCTTTTCTTTTCTTTTCTCTTTTCTTTTCCTTTTCTTTTCTTTTCTTTTCTCTTTTCTTTTCTTTTCTTTTCTTTTCTTTTCTTTTCTTTTCTTTTCTTTTCTTTTCTTTTCTTTTCTTTTCTTTTCTTTTCTTTTCTTTTCTTTTCTTTTCTTTTCTTTTCTTTTCTTTTCTTTTCTTTTCTTTTCTTTTCCTTTTTCCTGTCTCTCTTATCTTCTTGTCTCTTTTTATTTTCTTTTTTCTTTTTCTTTTTCTTTCTTTTTTTTTCTGAATCTCTTGTAGCCTTGTAATATTCCTTTGCGTTGGGCTCACTGTAGCTCTGTTATATAATAAACAACTGCAGTATGAATTCATTCACCGACATGGAGATACTTTCTGTTTTCTTCCCTGTCCCTTCCAGTAATTCCTACCATGTCATGTACCACATATGTCATTACTGACCATCAAGCTGATATTTTCAGAGAACTATACACACACACAAAATCACTGCCAAGAGCTCCTTCCTGCACAGCTGGTTAATTTAGAGCTTGTCTTTGTGTACTAGAACTCTAAGTAACGGAATTGTTATTCTTCAGGTATATTACTTTGCACACATCAACATGAGGTTCGTCACCCATTTTAGTGGCCACTTACTAAATGTCTTGAGATCTTTCTAAAAGTCTCCACAGCCACCTTTAGATTTTAAGGGCTTGGATATCAGCAACAGTCTGTCTTTTCTCATGGCACATCCCTTTTCCTCATCATTTGTGAGCATTCTGGACAGATGAGCAGGCTAATAACTGACTTCCATATTTTTTTATCTGCCTGGTAAAAGACATAGGTTTATTCCCATCCTGTAAGTAAAGAACCTACCCTCTTATGCCAGCTTCATTTCAGAGTCTTCACTGAAGAACCTTATAAAAAACTGTTTGTTTGGGGTTTTTTAATCTGACATACACTGTGTAGCAAATATATGAGCATTGCTTTTAAATATTTTTTTCCAAGTAACCCTGGAGTTGCAAACTGCTGTTTGCTTAGAAAAACAGGGAAGAAAAAAAACCCACAAACACTCAGATTTAGTAAATGCATAAACAGGATCCTACACATATATTAAAAATTGTTATTTTTAAGCCTGTTTTGTAACTTTTCAATGGTTGGAGTTGGCAATGCAGCTAATTGCATGTAATTGGTAGTACTTTAGTATTTATTTTCCTTCCCATTCTGTATAGCTTTTATTATGCATGGCTACTTGCAGTTAGGGAGGTGCCTCACTGAAAACCCCTTTCACTGAAATAAACCCTAAGATATACTCTGAAATTGAAGGGGATTTCCAGAGTTCCTGGGCTTTGCATTAGTCCAGTGCAAAAGGCAGAGTATCAGGCACTGTAAGCTGAAGGTACTTTTCCTATGCAAAGAACTGAATGGTGTGGAATGCTATCATTAGTAGGCACTCATAGCATTGGAGATAAATGTAGAGAGGAAAACTGTAAGCATACTTATAAATATAGAAGGCTTAACTGTTCCATTAATCCACAGTCACCAAAAAAGGACTGCATTGAATCAGAGAATGTGGGGATACTATGCTTCCAAAAGTACCAGGCAATATAGCTACTAACCATATGGACCTTACCGCAAGAGAGCCTCTCTGTGTCCATATCCTGTTCCAGATGTCCCATATGTAATGTGCAATATTAAGTGAGACAGGCAGAAATACCAGGAAAATACGAGGACTGAGATGGTCTCTGTTAACATTGAGTCAACAATGGGAAGAATCTATGTGCCATGGCCCTCATTAACCACTGAATCCTGGCTATGGAAACACTAACCATGACATTTTAGTAAGTGAATGTGCAGAAATGCCTTGAGAGATATAGTATGTATCTTTTAGATGCAAGCTGGACCATATGAAGTTTCACATTAACATAAGGAAAAACTTTTTCACTGTCAGGATGTCAGAGCACTGGAACAGGCTGCCCAGAGAGGTTGTGGAGTCTCCTTCAATGGAAACATTCAAAACCCACCTCAATGTGTTCCTGTGTGACCTCATCTAGATGCTCCTGCTGTGGCAAGGGGGTTGGACTGGATGATCTTTTCAGGTCCCTTCCAACCTGTAACATTGTGTGATTCTGTGTTTCTGCAGTCCTGTAATCCTGAGATTTCAGGTATCTAGAATACAAGTTTGCTTACTTAGTGTTTGTAGCAGCCTTCTCTGCTACTGCTTTTGTAACACAATTCAAAATATCAATATCTATACTTCACTGCACCTTGTTACTTGATAGAAAAATGTACTTGACTCCCTACAGTTACTGCAGTTGGAGGGGGATCTGATTAGGATGCTTTTCCTAATTAAGTGATATCACCTAAAATGAGTTTTCCTACCATTGTCTCACTGCAGTATAAAAATAACAACAGAAGAGAATCATTTGGTTATTTTATTTTCCTGATTAAAATGTCTTAACTCATTCACAGTTTACAGGGTAAAATTCCATCTTAATGAAGGACTGAGGGTCAGTTTTCTAACACAGCTAATTATGTGTCCTTATATCCCAATCACGGTTAAGGCTCGATTTCATTGAATTCAGGAGCATCACATCTCAGTAGATCCATAAGTAAGGAGAGCTGGAACAGACTGCCCAGGGAGGTTATGGAGTCCCCTTCTCTGGAGACTTTCAAAACCCACCTGGATGCATTCCTGTGTGGACTACCCAAAGTGATCTTGCCTTAGCAGAGGGGCCGGACCTGATGATCTCTTGAGGTCCCTTCCAACCACTGATACTGTGGGAAAGCCCGAGGTGAGTACTCAGCCACAGGCATCAAATGAGGGGTCCTTAAGAGGGTTTTTTGTCCACAGTCAAGTCTAGGAGAAACTTGAAATGTTTGACTAAAATTCTGCTCTCCTAACTGATGCAGGTGGGAGAGCAACTGGTTGGCCAAATAAAGGGGATTTGGAGTACCTTACCATATGTTTCTTGTCAATAAATAAAGTAGATGAGGTCTGTATTTTTTTCAGCACTCTTTCTCTGGTTCCTTATCTTACTTCAGCATCTGTTCAAGAAGTTGCATAAGAAATATTTTTAAGACTTTGAAAGTTAAAAAGAATGGTCTTAAAAGTGATACTTCTCCCAGAAAGAGAAATAGTTTGTTATGACAAAAGAGCTGTTTCATTTAAGGAAATGTTAGAAGTTAAATATATTCATTTGTCTTTCTGATTAAAGAATTGCAAGCAGTGCTGTTGGATACAAGTCGTGCAGTTCTTACAGCCAAATACCATAGTTATGGAAATCTTGCCCAAAACAAGCTTCAGGATCAGGCCTGGGTAGATGGGTTTTCTAAATAGGTTATGTGGTATGATGTTCACTCATTCATTTATTGTTTGTTTGCTTGTAACGCTAAAAAGACACATTGCTTCAGATTCTTCCCACACTTTAAAAAGCAGCTTTCCTTATACTCTTGTAAAAGTCTAAAGCAGGATTTCATATGGCTCATTCATTTCATTCTGGCTACTAGTGCTCCAATGTAGAATATTTCATCCCTACACTGGTGTCTTCTGTGCCTTTGTGCCTACACCCTTAGCCATTAATGGAAAACCAGACTTTCCTGCAGTTCTGAGTTTTCTTTCTTCTACTTCCTTTCGCAGTTCTGTTGGTTTTATTGATTCTATTACAATAAGGAACACACAAAAGAGAAGATTAAGGCAGAAAGATTTCCCCAGTCCATCAATAAATTTCCTAGGCTTCATTAGCTGTAATTTCTTGAAAAGACTTAGGGTTACATTTACATTATGTAAATAAAATGTATAATCCAAGGGATCAGCTCTTTTACACTCAATAATGTGTACCAAAAATAATTCAGCTGAAAACAGTGGCTTTAGATTTGTATGAGAGAGCAGAAAACCAGGCTGGTGTACAAAATGGCAAATTCTTGTCACTTCTGCTTAGGCAAAAATCTAGAGAAAGACAGCTGTGAGAGTTTTGTCCAAATAGGAATTTTGATCCTCAGCCAAGGAACATGAAGAAGACCAGAATTAAGTACCAGTATTTTCTAGAGAGAAGTGTTTGACAGACTGCTCTGTCCTTGTGATTATATTTTTTTTCTTCAAGTGTTTTTTATTTTTTTCCTTCAAATGTTGGGGCTTTTTTTCAGTTGTACACACTGCACCAGATTCTCTCTTTATTAACAGAACACAGTTTTGCCTGCTGAAAACGATGGCAAATTATGTGATTGAAACTCCTATTTAAAAATAAATAAATAAATAAATAATGTTCTTAATGCATGTCCTCTTGAGTTAAACTCCAATCTCAGCTTTTCAGCTGAGGTTTCCATCATTCCCTTTTACAACTTTATCTAGCCAAAAGATTAAAGCATTTTTGCCTAAACCATTTGACCTTTCCCTGAAATGTATTTCCTTTAAGAGACATTTAGTTCAGAGACGATTCGGTGACTAATTTAATATTCAAAGTTGGCATCGTGGCACTGACTCTGTGTTTACCAAAAACAAATGGTGTCTGTGTCGTTGTTCATTAACCACTGATCATAAAAATTGCCCCCAGTGTTAAGAAAATTGAGGTCTTTGCAAGCAAGCAGTGTCACGGTCACGAATGGCTAACTGAAATATGAACACAAATCGCAGAACTGGTCAACTCTGAATATCTTCTGTAATCAGAGCATTACATATTTTGAAGGCATATGCTCTGTTGTCACAGTAGCACTCCATTAAATTCAAATGAAACTTTAGAGAGGCCAAAAAGCAGTCTTTTGAAAAATGCATTTAATTCTGCTTTCAGTTTTTGTTGAAAGGGGACTGGGGGTTGTTTCGTTTGTTTGCTCCTTTATTTCTGGTTGGTTTGTTGTTGTTTTTTTGGTTGGGGTGGTTTTTTTGTGTTTTTTTTTTTTTTAAAGGTTTATTTTGTTTGGGGTTTTGGGGTTGTGGTTTTTGTTTGGGTTTTGGGTTTGTTGTTTTATTTTTTTAAAGAAGCAACTGTGATACAGGGTAACCGCTTCTTAAAGTGGGAGCCCTTACATTCCCTCCTCCTAATTAATCCCATCCCCAAACATCATTCACTTTACAATAATGGTGGCCCCTGTTCACATGGGTCTAGTACATTTACAACTGATGGGCAGAAAATGTTTTAGTACTGCTTGTTGTTGTAACATCAAGAGCAACACACAGTGAACAAATAATAACTAATGGCTGAGGAAAAGATGTCATTAGGATTCAGAAAGTTCATAAGAAAACTGTTCCACTCATCATGGCTTTTTTAGACAAAAGATTTTTGTCTTCTGCATTTCCTAAAGTATATCCTACTTTAAAAACAAGTATCTGAGTTTGGAAGCAGCGTCTCTTACATCAAAAGTACTATATATGCATAAACACAGCGAATCATAAATCCAAAATTGTAAAAGAATAGGGTTTTTAAGTAAACACTGTGGTCTGAGGTATTTACTAATAGTAATCCATGGACAAGCTTTGATGATCTTCACAAAAGTGAAGTTGCAGCCACTGTTTTGGAAAGAAAGCATTTTAGACGGTTCATCTTAGCTGTTAGGTGAAGTGAGAAGCTGTTTAGTGCCTTCCTGAGACTGTACAAAACAGTGCATTTTACATGTCTGTTTGAAATGCATGATGCAAAGAGTCTTAGCATTTTAAATGTCTATATTGATAATCAAAATTAATTTAAATAAATAAAGTGCATTTAATAAGGTGCTTCTTCCTGGCAAGTCACTGGCCTTATACAAGTAAACTCTGCAAGCTCCCTCTGTGCCAGAACATTAGTTGAATAGTTGCAGTAAGAAGAGAGAATCATATGCTATTTAAAGGCATTAAGCAAAGTGTAGATGTTTAATACAGGTAACTCAGATGTGCATTCAGTTAATGTGGAAATAATTATTATAATGTAGCACTTCATTATTTATAATGCATTAAATGGAGATTTTTATGTGATGCCTTTACAGAGCAGATAGTTCTCTTGCATAGCAGATAACTGAAGTACACCAAAAATTGCTATTGTAGGAAAGGCTGAAAGATCTTTTAAAAAGCAATATGTATGATTTGATGATTAAGAATTGATATTAAACCCCCCTCAAATGCAAAGCAAATAGGATTGCAAACTACACTGCTCAGTGGCTTAATCTCTGTTTTTATGGAAATGACTTAAAATCTCTTCCTTGGTGTGGGGAAAACAGTCTGAAATACCTCCATATTTTGAATGACTAAACTATATGTTTTCTAGTTATTTGCTTCATGCAGAGTGTGGGAAATGTTTATTCTAAAGCCCAGATGAAGCACTGATGTGAGAAATGTTGTAAAGCATCTCATGTTGACTGGAGCTAATTAACTGCAATGCTCCAGTTTTGTTCTCAGTTTTAAGCAGGAACACACAGCACAATACCTTTTATTTTGCTGCTCAATAGATTTTTGCTTAAAAACAGATTAATTCAATATCCTTACAATTTTAACCCCTTTTTTTCCTTAAAATTGCTTTCGTAGATAGAGTAGAAATATTTCCAATAACATGTTGCCTTTTATGTTTTAAAATAAAGTGTAATTTGATAAACTTGCTCTGCTGTCATGCCCTTCTGTATGCAAAACATCCCACTTTTCATTGCATTTCCAAGTTAGAGCTACAGGGTTTATGATAGGCGTACAAAAACCCCCAAACCTAGACATAAAAATAAATGAAAGAAAAGCAGTGGTTTATTTCCTCTTCTTCTCTTAAATACAATCTAACTCTGAATCAGAAGTAAATGCTGCTATCTTCTACATCCTACATTTGCCTCTATATGTCTGTGGAGGTACATTCAGGGTGTTAGAAGCTGGAATGTCATCCCCCCCCCAAAAAAAAAAAAAAAGTAGTTTCCATGTTACAGAAGCAGGGGGTTTTGCTGTTTTGCAAATCAGATTCTTTTAGAGATGAAGATGTTGAAATGCCTAAGAATCCATTCTTTTTCTTTAGTTGGTGCCAATGAGAGAAAATTCAGTGCAGTGAAGCTTATTTATTATTACTGAAGACACCAAAACAAAACCACAATACAACAACAACACTAATTTGGTTAAAAATTGTCTCATGCTCCTCACTGGCTACATATTAAGTGGTGTGGGGGGGAAGTCTGTAATTTTTGTCTGACTAGCTGTGAATTTACCCACCACCTCTTCATGCCACTTTACAAATCCTTTATCCTTGTTTCAAAAATACCATTTTATTTTTGCTACAAGATTTCTTCATTCCCACTCATACTGACTGCAAGAAGCAGAGTCAGAACAAGACAGTCATCTAAAGCCACAGGATTTAATACAAGTCATCTGGAGATTTTTAAATCTCAGGACAGTTCAGTTCTGCATCCCATAGGATATTATAGGACTTCTATCCCACTTGGAATTTGCATCTTTTGAGGTTGTATCTTGCGATCAAGCAGTGCTCACCCTTCTCACTGCCCTTCTGAGGCATCAATTCTCCGGGATGCTTAGGAGGGACAGGAAGAACAAACAATGCGCTAAAACACACAAACCCCCCCAAACTCCAGAGTGAAAACACCCCAGTGAAGATTGGCTGTCAGCTGGTGGACTGCAGAACAGATAAATCCCATCTGAAGTACTATGTATATTTTATGCTAACAGTAGGTAGGACCTAGCTGCTTTTCCCATCCTTTCTCTCCATCCCCTGTTATACCCCTCAGGCTACCATGACGTGTTCTCAGACCCCAGTGAAATCACACTTCTATAAAGTGGAATTGGAGCTGAGAGGCCTCTTCAGGCTTGGGGTCAGTGAGAGCATACTACATCTTTTGTTTCTGTTTTGCTGCTCCTGCTGCTTCTAGGGATTTGAGAGCAAAGAGAAGAAGAAGAGACTTGTGACTGAGATGTTAGCTGCACAGTTTGGCAAGCTACTTTCTCATTCCCTGTCATGCTACAAACTTCCAGCAGAGCCTTGAACCTTTTTCTCTATCGCTCTCTAACCTGGTTTTCTCCCTAGGGTAAAAATCTCCTTTCTTTTTGTCTGGGGTTTAGGCACTGCAGTGAGATGATTAAACTCAGCTTTATGTATGCATCATCATCATCATCATCACCTTTGCACCAGAAGAAATATCACAGGCCCCATGTGTGACAGTGATCATCCATGCAGTGGAGAAAGCAGAAATCCATGCCAGTTCTGATCACAGTCAGTTTTTCAATCTTTTTCAGGCTTGCAGAAGAATTGCACCTTTATAGGAGGTATCCACAGGGATTAAGATAATAGATACTGGTTGTAATAAATAAGTATTCAATCACCTATTTACATTAAATTGCTTTCTGTGGTGTTAAATATTCAGAAAGAAAAACTCTCTCCTTCAGGATGGTCACTATGTTCCAGTTCTTCTATATCCTCAGGGCTTCTCTCTGTTTTCTCTGGCTTTATGCTTTTCCTTTGTTTTTCCATCTTCCTCTTTCTCTGCAGTCATTTGAGTTCCCATTACTACAACCTACCTTTTTTTTCCCCATCTAATCTCCTTCCTCTCATTATCTACTATGGTTTTGACAACAAAGTGGCTAAAATGGAAATGATGTCTGCAATTGGAAGGCGGTGTGCTTGGTTTCAGGTTTTCTGAAGGCATTGATTAAGGCTTCCTTGTTGTATTTGGCCAACCCTAAGAGTGGAAACCTTTTTAGAATATGGCTGTGACTCCTACACAGTCAGAATATATCTTCTGGGTCATGTCTCCAACATCTCAGAGCTCCAAACTATGTCTTTTTTAATTAACATGGGTTTAGTAATGCTCAGCTTTTATGGCAGTCTATGCCTTTTCCATTAGAAAGTCCCATGCAGCTCTTTTCTAGGAGTCCCCTTCTTGAAAGTTTTGGTGTGTATCAAACAAATTCTAAAAGCAGCCTTCAAATCTTACTTCATTAACATTGTTATGGTTGTGAAGGTAGAATTGAGTAAGAAAAGGTAGTCTGATTCTCAGTGTAAAAGGCTAGAGTGAAAACCACATTCCACATTAACTGGGATTTCTCCTTCCCTCTGTGGCTCTAAAGAACCTTTTGCTGATGCTGTTAAAGGCTCATTGCAGCAGCCTGTCAAAGAAGATTTTTCAGCCCCAGTTAGCTCCTGGTACACCAGCATGAACTGCTAGCAAAGCTGACTCCTATGCCCTCTCCCTCCCTCTTTCCCTGCAGAAACTCTTAATTTGGAAACCACACAGAAGATACATAGAAAGCAGAAAAGTGTGACAGCTATGGCAGGGAGCAAGAGAAGCATTCATTCTAGCAATAGGCAGGTGATGAAAGCTTCTCCCAAAGCTTCTCACATACCCAAAGCTTGTATAGATACTATGAAAAGTTACTTGCCTTGTGTTTCCATCATGTGCCTGCTTTCTCCAGGTAGACCAAGATCATCAGGAAACTTCTCTGAGGACTGAGGACTGCAGCCCTGTAACAATTGGTTATAGCAGGCACTATGGATTTATGATGCTTTAGTGTGGACTTTTCAGTGGCAATTAGGATTTCAGTGCTTTTCTTGTGCCTGTGCGGTGACAGGCTCGCATGGTTTTGTTGAGAAACCCATGTTTTGTTCCTGACATTGGAAAGTCTCCAGGATTTCACATGCCGTGAAATATAGGTGGCTGGTAATGATGGACTTGTCAATAGAACAGGCTGAGGTGAGAAAGTAATGTGTCTCCCTAGGAAGGGAGGTGACTGGGAATTGATTCACTGGCTTGTTGACCCTACACATGTGACAGATGACACAATAAGTAGAGAGAAGCAGCATCTCCATGTATGTTGTGCATTGTCATGGGGACAGGCATATTTTTTCTCCAACTGATACATTTGTTCCTATTCATTGTTTCAGAGGATAAAATCTTTGCAGACTTCTCTCCCTGTGGAGTTCAAGTTGGGTATAGCATAAATGCAGCTCTCCAGTTATCAGTATTAGCTTTGTCATTCAGTGGTCAATATTCTTGATCCCCAGTAAGAAATATCCTTTCTGAACAGGAGAGTATTGAGTCCTTACAAGGACAAAGAAGCTTTGGTCTATGAATTCTCAGAGTAATGGAAATTGAGATGAGAAGGGTCCAGTGTGTCTCTCATCTTACTGTCCACACACACCAGGCCACCATACGTCACCCAGTAATTTCTACATCAGGGTTCTGCCCACGCTCCAGAAAGGCAAATACCTCAGCGTTGAAGTGGTAGAGGATCTATCATACCACTTTTAACACCTTCACTATTAAAGAGTTGTACTTTATTTCAGATGGACTTTGCCTAGTATAAGCTCTTAGCTGTGAGGTGTCATTATGCTTTTTGTTTTTTTCCTTCTAACTTAAAAAGACATCTGCTATAGGAAATCTTTTCTTAGTTACATGTAGCCTGTGACTGTGTCATCTCAACCACTTTGCTTCGACCCTGGGAAAATGCACTTCATTGATTTCATATACTAGAAAATCTTCTCATAGTCTTTAAATAAATATAACCAAAATGTCACTTCTGGTTTGAGGTAGAATTGGAGTGCATAAGAGAGAACAAAATGGAAGATACTGACTGTATTTGCAATGAATCAAAAAACAATACCTTCCTGAGATCCCTATGCAGAGAGAGAAAAGTTTGGACTGTGGATCAGATATTTGTTTCTAGTTCCTTTTTGAAATAAATAAGCAGGTGTTGATTCTTCATTCTGTACAAAGACTCATAAACACTTCTGGGCTTTTTACTTCAGGGAATGTATTAATTATTTAGAATAGCATTTGTACTGGTCAAAATTGTGATGTATAGCTCATACTCTAAACTGAAATAGTAACAACAATGAGGACATTAGAAATAGGAGCAGATCTCTGGATCTTACAGCATTGCTCACTGAGTCAACAAGGAAGGAGGCTAGCTTTTCCAGATCCCCCCTCTCTCTTCAGCTTCTGGAAAAAAGGTTGCATTAGGAACTGAATGAGATGACCATGGTAGCATGCAGCTCATCACTGAAAATGAGTGGCAGAGGTTTTCCTTACTTCAGCCAGTGAGAGAGTCTAGGCAAAGAGCTTCCAGATTATGCCATCTCCCTTTCATTATTCCTCCAAGCTCTGGCACCAGCATGCATTACAGTGCAAGTTCTTTTTTTGCAAAGGAGATTCTAGATCAGTCACTCATTTTCTTCACTGTTTTAAACTAGATTTGCATAGCATAGCATAGCATAGCATAGAATAGAATGGAGTAGAATAGAATAGAATAGAATAGAGTAGAATAGAATAGAATAGAATAGAATAGAATAGAATAGAATAGAATAGAATAGAATAGAATAGAATAGAATAGAATAGACCAGGTTGGAAGAAACTTTCAAGATCATCGTGTCCAACCTATCATCCAACACCACCTAATCAACTAAACCATGCAACCAAGCACCCAATCAAGTCTCCTCCTGAACACCTCCAGTGATGGTGACTCCACCACCTCCTCAGGCAGCCCATTCCAAATTTGCTTGGGTGAGACAAGACACCCAAAGGCAAGGTGATTGCAAAGACATTTTTGAAACCTGTTGTGCTCTGTTGAGGCACCTACCTTTCATACTATTCACCAAAATTTGGGTTGTGACCAAGGCAAAATATGTGGGCAAGCAAACTCATTACATTGTTCTGGGTACATCAGCTTAAAATAGTCAATAATAAAGGTTGCACACAGGAAAGGCAAGGATTACAAGTAATGTGATTTAATTGTTGATATTAATGTGATTGCTCTGTGGCACGTCTTGTGAAGCAGTCTTGAGATCTGGGCTTGACTTAACCAAACTGATAGATAAGAGAAATAGGAGGGGAAAAAATACTAAAATGCTTTTGTCTTAAGGTCTTCCTTTCCACAGACAAACCACTCACTGTTGCATAAGAAATCTCAATGCATTGAATCCATAAGCCAGCATTAGATGGACAAAGTTTTACACTTTCTAGGTCAGCAGATCTGTCCAAGACACAATTGTACTAGTGGCAAAAAAAGCAATAAAATCATAGTTTGGCCTCTTCAGTGGAAGATACCTGTAACACAGAGGACTTCAGAGTCATACAAAATGCACACACCCAAAAAAAGCAACCCTACCCTGGTGTTCTACGTGCAGCTTTTTGGAGGGTTTCTGTGACAACCTTCCGGCGCATTCAAATCCATTCTTATCTCTGAGCTTCCATAAAATACTCTCTAGAGAAGTGACACATTTGCTTCTTCAGAAGCCAAGAAAGCTTTTCCATTAACGTCAGCATAAGCAAAACAAGGTGATTCCTGGAAGTTTTGAAGCCCTGTCTCAAGCTTTTCCACACATCTGTTTTTGATGACAGTAGGTTTACCCCTTCTCTAGCTGGAAAAACCTTCTCTGCAACCTAGGAAGCTATTGGTTGCAGGCTGTATTTCACTTTTTTTGTATCAAAAGAGCATGCTCATATCCCTCTTAGCATAATTTAGAGATTTGCCACTCATGAACCCTCTACTCCCTCCTTGATTTCAGCACATAATTTTTCTGCATTATGATGTTGGAAAACCTGTCTTTCCTCAGTGACAATGGACTGCCAATATCATCTAAATAGATTGTAAACTGAGTTCACTTGCATGCAGTCTGATCTGCTCCCTCTGGTTTCTAATAAGGACTGGACAAGGAGTCTTTGGAGAAGAGAATTATTGTTCTTATCTTCCACACAGGTTTTGCAGAGTTTATTTTTTAGCTTTACTCTGTCTTGTTTCTTCATGCTTACTCTCCATTCTTAGGGCAGCTCCCTCATTATCTTGCGTGAGATAATGCTGGAAGAAAATGCTGGCTTCTCTCTATTTTTTTCTTGCCTATAAGCATTTTTCTGTACTTGCATGGATTTACCAGTATGTTGAGGAAAGTATCAACTCTACCTGCTAGGTTTAATGCTCTCTTTTAAGCTCTGCTTTACTGCTTCTCTAGTCCTTGGTTCAGGCTCAAGGAAGAATAGTAACTGTACATTGCAGTTTCTTTTGTAGAACTTTTGTTGTATTAACTTTGCCTTTGAGCACAGCTGTTTCTGTCTTCTGTTTTCTGTGAATATCCCACATACATACAATCACAGGCACTAGAAGCAGGGGAAGGAGGAGGGGCAGCAGAGATACTGGACCCCCAAAAACTCTGTCATTCTATCACTCATTAAGCCTTGTACAAGTCTTATTTAAAACACATTATAATCCGAGTTGCTTTCATCTGTAAAACACTCTTTCAAGGCAAGAACTGCCCCTTCTTTCAGGCTGAAGGATGTCTGCATTACACCATTTTAATAAGAATAATTTTCTTAAGACTAAAACTATTTGGTTTGGTGCATTCTACATTCTGCAGAGAGTATCTCCAAGTTTTGCTATTTTGTTTTCATAGAGCAATGATTTTTTGGTGACTATATTGCCACATTACAGAAAAGGTCTGAAGAGAACCTGATTTTGCAGAAATATAGATGTATCACGGTACATCTAAAGTTTTAATTGGGAAAACCATGTCAGTGGTTATGAACTGAAAGGAAAAGCAAACAGTAAATCATGGCAGGTCTAAGAAGGGAGTAAAAATGTAAGGTGTAAAAATAATACAGTTGTAATTTTGAGGGGTGGGCAGGTGATAAAATCTGACTTGTATTTCTCTTACAGCCCTTAAACCAAGTTTTTTGAGTGATAATGCTAGACTACTCCAACACTCTCTGTAAAGAAGTGTTTCAGGTCAAATGCAGCAAGCTTAAGAGCAAAGTTGTGGAGCAGGATATACACCGGAACTCTTAATGTTCCACTCCAGCACTCAGTTCTGCCCTCAGCATCAAGACAGAGACTACTCAGAGGGAAACTTACTTTTAAAATGGTACTTTTTTACATTAGCGCTCACCATGGGCCCAAAACTTTCTGAGCAGTGTAGGCTGATGAGGCTAAAATATACAGACTTTTATTTTAAGCTGTTATTACTTACTAGAGTAGGCTTCCGAGGGAAAAGAATGACAAAAGAGCAGTAGGTTATTGGTATCACTGCCTGTGGGTTATTGTGGGTTGTGAGAGGTGACAAAGAGCTGTTTGTATCACCAAGGAAATGCAGATAACTTCAGGAGGAGTAATATCATTGCACCTGACTGGGTCAAGGTTATAATGGTGGTTGTTTGGCATGTGCTGATGCTATTAAACCTCTATTAGCATGGAAGGGCTTGATCTTATTCTGCTGACAGCCGGAGGAGGTCTCGCATCGTAACTTCAGTGGAAACAGGATCGAGCCCAGACCATCTTAACACAGGGCACCGATAGCAAATGTCTCACATGGGGAGAAAAAAAAACCCAACACCACAAACAAACCAAAAAGCCTCCGAATTTTTCACAGAATAACTTGATTCACAGAGACTTCTGAAAAGTCCTAACGACTGGAGACAGGGGAAAAAAAAACACACCAAAATAAGGAAACGTTTCAGTTGAAAGAAAAATAGTTCTGATATGTGAGAGGATGGCACTTGAAAACCGTAACTATGTAAAAGTCAGTATTAAAAAGCGTCCTTCTTAGGCTGGCTACATAAAACCTGAGCACAAACAGAAACTTGTCATCCGAACGAGAAAAATAACCCCTCCGAGTGTATATTTTTGCGATTTCAACGGTTTATATCTTAAATGTAAAAATACCGGACAACCGCAGGCAGGTGGCGTGGCGTAGGTTTTGGTTTCTTGGGTTTTTTGGGTTGTTTTTTTTTTGGAGGCTGTGTTCAAGGAGTGGTGTTTGAGCTGCCCAGAGGTGTAACTGCAAAGCGTGCCACAGTTGTCGGAGTGGGAGGTGGGCAGCTGGAGCCTCGCCTCGGTAAGGAACCGATCCCAGGCTTCCTCAAACGCCAGCAGCCACCGCCGCAACCGCTCTGATGGCAACGAAGCCCGGGCCTGATCCTGGGGCTGTTCACCCCCCCGCTCCCTCCCCGATATTTGCCTGCTGGCAAGCAGAGGGGGCCCTGCCCCAGGGGGCACGGCTGTTCCCGCCGGCTCCAGAAAGAAGGGGATGCAACAGAGATCTCCCCTCCGCATCGCATGGCATTTCAGCTTGTTTTTTCTTTCCTGCTGTTTCCTCTTCAGTTTCACCCGCGGAACTCGATGAGTGCTTTGCACTCTAAATCGCCGAGCGATGGGGCAGTGAGGGTAACATTCAGGGTATGAAAAAATTTGCTAATGCCTCGAGAATATCACTTTAAAACTACTCCGAAATATTCCGTAGCTTTTTAATTGAAGTAAACAAAGTGCAACAAATCCTAACTCAAATATGATTGCACTGAGATTAGGCTCTAATTGCTTAAGGTTCAGGTGGAATCTGCAGGCTAAAGCCTATAAGAACAATCTGAATTTCACAATCATTCTGTCAAAAGCAAAGAGATGAGAGCCCACACGCTTCCTAACAAGTCATTTTTAACAGTTACAAGCTTCTTACAAAGACCACACAGGGAGTCTAAGAGATGCAAATCTAATCCCTGGTCATTCTGCAGGCCTTCAACAAAGATGTACTAAAGCCTAATAGAAAAGAAATCAGTTCTCTGTCACCAGCTCCTAGTAAAATCTATTAGGGAAAGTACGGATCTCGTATTTACAGCCGTTGCTTTTTAAAGGTTAAGGACAAGTACATATAAAAGGAATACATTTTTGTGTGTGTGAAATATTTAATAAAATCCGTCGTCAGGTTTTTTTTATTCCTAAGAATGCTTTGGTATTTAGTTTATATTCATTGAGCAAAAGAATTATCTATCCCTTTGTTCTTCGAGATTATTAGCAACAGAATTTTTTTTTCCGTGCTAGTCATTCAGACAGATGCCGGTTTGCTAGTGGCTTTGGGTTTGCTTTTTTGTGTGTGTTTTGTTTTGTTCCGGATCCCTCATTTTAAAAACTAGTGTGGAAACCTCAGACCAGCGCTCGGTATCTTAAACTGCTTTGAAATGTCTCTCGGCAGTTTGACCAGTGTCCAGGAGTGAATATTTAAATCAAACGAATGTCTAAATAAAGAGGAACAGAAAGTCTGGCTGCGCATTGGCAAACGGTGGACAAAAACAGCCTTTTCCAGGGTACTCTCCTCTCCTAAATTTTGTTGTTAATGAGATTATCCCTCTTTTTTATTTCTTTTCTTTCTTTCTTTTCTTTCTTTCTTTCTTTCTTTCTTTCTTTCTTTCTTTCTTTCTTTCTTTCTTTCTTTCTTTCTTTCTTTCTTTCTTTCTTTCTTTCTTTCTTTCTTTCTTTCCTTCTTTCTTTCTTTTCTATCTTTCTTTCTTTCTTTCTTTCTATCTTTCTTTCTTTCTTTCTTTCTATCTTTCTATCTTTCTTTCTTTCTTTTCTATCTTTCTTTCTTTCTTTCTATCTTTCTTTCTTTCCTTCTTTTCTATCTTTCTTTCTTTCTTTCTAACTGTCTTTCTTACCTTCTTTTCTATATTTCTTTCTTTCTTTCTATCTTTCTTACTTTCTTTTTCCTTCCATTTTTTCCGTTCTTTTTTCCTTTTATTTTTTTTTTTTATAACTCACTATGCACTGGATAACCTCCATCTCCCGGCAAACCTTACCCTCATTTAGTGCATCTGTCTGTTATACATTTTAATAATTCAAATGAACATAAAAGTCACCACTTTCCTACACCAGCACACTGCTACGCAAACACACATCTTCCTCCATCCTAACATATATCCATACATCATGCTTTGGCAGAAGATCTGTATTAACGCGAGGGATATACACACACATTTGCAGCACCATTTTTTAGGTCACTTTTGTTCTTGAAATGTTCACCTGTTCCCTTGGCCCGGGGAAGGCTCTGGGTACTCAGGTCATAGCCTGGTAATGTAGGGAAATTGGGTCACGGTCCTGCGGTCTCCCACTTGCCAGGCGCCGGTTGGGTTAAGTGGGAATCTTGTCTGTCTAACCGCTATGGGATCAGAGCTTCAATTTTTCCCTTGAAAATCACCGATGCTAAAATAAACAGGCCGTTTGTTGACGGACTCCGAGTTTTCTCAGTTTGCAACATATATCGGAGGAGACGAAGTGCGGTGGGGGGTGCGGTTGTGGGTGTGTGTGATCATTCTTAAGTGACCAGCAGAACTTGAGTCTGTTTGAGAAAACAGATGATGCCTGTAGGGGTGACATGACTATTTCTGGTTAGGAGCTGTGTTACTGATGTGGGTAAAAATTGAACCCCAACAAGAAGTAATGTATCTCCATGTCCTGGTGATACACATACCAAAAAAAAGGGGAAAAAAATTAAAAAAAAATTAGAACGGTGAGAAATTTGTCACGACCCAGTGGGGTCAGTGTCCAACGAACCGGCGTGGCTTGAGGAAAGGAGAAATTTGCTTGGGGCCAAAAACTACTCTATGCTCCCCGTGATTAGCACATTTTACTGGGACAACTTGTGTGAATAAAACCATCGGTGTCTGGGAAGGGGAATAACTTTTCCTAAGCAAACAGGTCCATTTCTTCCTCCTTTTTCGTCCCCCATGCCCATCTCGTCATCTTCGTGGGAGAATCGTCTCCAGTCACTGGGCTGGAGGAAAGTTCCTTTCCCTCGGAAACACCGGCGCCCGCGAAACTCTCCGTCCTCTCCGAGAGGTGTGGGCTGCTTCGAGATACCGGCGGGTGGGGAGCCCTCAACCCCACTGACCCCTCATCCGCCCGTCTGGAGGAGCCCTACCCTCGTTCCGTCCAGAAAGCCTCCAGCCGCCCTCACCTTCCCCCTCCAAGTTTGTTTCATGAGTGTGAAGCCAGCCTGGAGGATCACTCTGTCTTCAGTGCCCGGCTGGGCATAGGAAAGGTCCCACAAGTGTCCACTCTTTCTTTTTTTCCTTCTTTTTTTTTGTTCCCCCAAGAGGGAGGAGTGTTGATAGAACAGGTTTCCCAATGTGGTACCTGAGGCCGAGGAGGAAACGCTTCAAAGCACCGAGTGCAGCTTTTCGGGGCCTCCTGCACCCGGCTCCTTGCCTAGCCGTGTGGCCCGAGCCCTAATTAGGGCTCAGACCTAATCAGCTAGCGCGGAGAAGAGAGAAGGGGTTCTTCTTTGGCGGCCTGGGGCGGGGAGCAAGGTAGAAATCCCAGTGTAGAGAAGTTTCCCTGCTCCTTCTTTCTTGCCGAGGAAAGGGTGACTTGAACTGGGATAAGGAGCTGCGAGCAGCGGGAAGCGGAGCAGGGCCTGGGGGAGCAGCGGGGACCCTGAGCTCTGCCTGGAGCTGCCCCTCCCGCGGAGCCAGCTAGGCGGTGAGCGCCGGCCCCTCTGAGCCCCGGGGAGGACCCCCAAACGGTGCTGGGAAGGACCCACCTGTCATCCTCGTCGGTCTGCCTGCGGGTTGTCAGTAATAACACTTTGTACCTCGTATGGGGCTAATTCAGCTTTCTACGACATTGCCTTATTTATTCTGTTATTTATTTACTCCCCTTTCCAAGAGTTGATTTGGCCCTTTGAAGTGGAAGAGAATAAAGCAGTGTGGTGGAGGGTGGGAACCGGGAAAAGCAGCGCTGCTGGGACTGGGACGGGTGTTTGGCTGCAAGAAGCAAGTGTCTGCTTTCAAAAACCAAGCAGCAAAGCAGGGCAGAGGGCTGGGAGCGGGGCTGGGCCGCTGTCAGCAGTGCGCACAGTCACATAAACAAGTAAATGAGGGAAATCGGAAACGCCAATTAATGTGCTGTGTGCGGTGTTGGGAGAGCCTTTATTTCGCTATTGGTTACCGGCAGGCGAGCCTCAACTTCCCTGCCCGCTCCTCTTCTGCAGGATGATTACGATGGAGGACGCGTAGGCCTCCGGGCTTTCTCTCGGCTTCGAGCACTTGAGGAACAAGAAAAACGCTCTAGAGCGAGCAGAGGCGGGGAAGTGAGGGGCCTGCCTGGAGCTGAGATTGCCGTGGGGGGCGAGGCAAGAGGGGGTCTGCCCTCCCTGAGGCCCCAGGCTTTGCATTCTGGCTTTTGTGTGTCCTTTCCCCGCTCTCTTAGCAGGATGGGATGCGGCTCTCGGGGGACAGGACCACAGGGAGTCCCGGTTTGCTGCGACGGCCGTGGGCGGGGAAGGCGTGATACCCCGGGAGTCGGGCTCCGGCCAGTGGAGCTTCTCCGGGGCAGGGCTCCGAGCTCGGCGGGCACTAGATGCTTTTCACAGCCTCCTTCAACTGTCCTTTCTCTAGGCCTCACTTTAAAAAACAAGTTAACGTTTTCTAGGGAATAATTCACCCGGTATATTCTTGATTAAATGACTGTTAACCCTAAGAGACTGATAGGACAATCAACATGCTTTTCCAATCACCATTCTTTTCTTGGTTGGTTTCTTTCTTTCCCCAACGGGGAGTCTCTCTATAGGTCGGAACCTTGCTTTCTAAGTCAATTAAGTCATATTTTCAAAAAGAATATTAGATAAAAAAATACAACGTGATTAAAACGTCGCGTAAAAGGCCTGCGGTGGGAAGGAAATATTTGGTGCTCGTCTGTAGATTCTCTCACCTACCGCCTACTCTGAATGCGTCCTGTATCTTCCAGCGTGTCCGGCCCTCATGATTGCAAATAGGCATGTTTTCAAATGGAAATAGGACTTCCAAACTGATTATGTGTATTGAATCGGAATCATTTGCTAGATCCTCTTGTTTAAAATGTATTGAAAAAAGCATGATGGTTGCACAGCTCTGAAACTGGCTTCTTCTCATCTCAGGGAGGTCGATCTATTTTGCAACTTTTTGCCATTTGTGAATGTTTCAGCTAGATAATTACGCTGCCATTGTAGAAGGGCGATGCACTGACACACAAACACCCCTTCCCCCGCTGCACACAGACTCCCCCACCATCCCCAGCGCGCACACCTTCAGCCACCATGCGAAGCCTGCTCCGTGTAATTTACCCACGCCGTGCCCGGGCTTCCACGGCAAGAACCGCCCGCTGTCCCCACGGCAGCGCAGCTCCAGCTGCCCTGCCGCTGCCACACCAGTACGACGCGCCCCAGGGCCATGCCACCCACATCCTCCCCGTGACACCGGGCACGAAATTACAGTATCCACCCCGAGCTCCACGGGGCAACACGGTTCCCACGTCTAGGTTCTGCTTCGTGAGCCATTATTTAAAGGCAAGCAGTCTGTGTATGTGTGTATGTACATGGAAAAGCCAGAGCCGGGGAGCAGCAGCTATTGCTCACACACGGAAGAATGACAACCTCCATGCAAAGGTTCCGTCTATTGATATGTAATGAGAGCTTTAAATCCTGTCATATCTTCCAAAGAATAATCCATTCAAATTCAGAAGAGTAATTCAAAAGCGAGGAAAGAAAAGGGAGATCTGCACCGGGCAGAAAGCGGGCAGCCCCTCACGCACAGGCAAGAGAGAAATCGGCGCCAGGAAGCGGGATTCCCCCGCCGCACCCCCCGGGACAGCCCCGGCCCCGCACGCTCAGCCCGGGCTGTCCCGCTCCCAACCCGCGCCGTCCCACCGCTGCTCGGGACGAGCATGCCCAAACTTTCTCGGATGCTTCCTCGGGGGTTGTTTTCCCCCCACCTAAACCAATCAAACGAAACCCGAGCTGAGAGGGGGTGGGGGTGCCCAGTCCTGCGTGCTCAGCGGCGCGGGGAAGCCCACGCAACTGGGCTGGCCGGGCAGGCAGCTGCTGGGGCTGGGGCCACCGCTCCCCGGGCAAGGCGGCGGCCCGATACCGCCTAGCAGAGCCACGCTGAAGTGGCTGCAAGGGAGACCTCTGACAGAGCAGAAAATGCCAGTGCTGGGACCTGTCCTACGTCCTTTCCCGCACTTGCACAGTACCTTTGCGAAGACACAAATTCATCCAGCCGCACTCTGTCCTCGATCTTTTTTTGGTTACCTCGGAGGTGCCAGGCACTTCCCTGTCTTTACCCAGCTGGGCAAGTGTGGTGTGTGTTGCAGTGACGGGGCAGTACCGGGGCGCCGAGCCCCGTGTTACTCGCCCTAGCTATGGCAAGGCGCCATAGTCGGTAAACACCTTGTCAGGGTGTTTGGGAGCAGAATCTGGACTGAAGTCTAAGGGGCTCCTGGCCCGGCGTTTGCAGCCTTCCCGTCTGGGCATTGCCCTGTGTGCCAAGGACCCGGGAGGCGGTGGGTGCGCACAGCTGGATCTGCCCGGGAACACCTGCAGCTGGCAGCGCGGGCAGAGGCTGCCTTAGCTGGCGCTGCAAACAGAGAGAGACAGGCACTGCCCTTAGTCGCCTGCAGCCCGCAGGCGGGGAACTCTGCGGGGCTGCTCCCGGCTCCCGCAGGCAACGCCACGACCCGGGCTGCAGAAGAGCCCGTCTGCTGCATGCCACGGATCCTGCGGACCAGGCTGCCCAGGGCGGGATCAGGCCCGTTCTCCTCGACGGAGAACCGCGACCTGCGCACCGGCGGCAGCTTTGGCCGTGTCGGATTTTTTCTGGAGGGCGATGGGGCATAAGGAGAGCGCAGCGGGCACCCTGTTGGGGTCGGCGGCGCGGCTCGCGGGTAGCCCGGTGGGGCTGCGCTGCGGGGCTGCGCTGCGGGGCTGCGCTGCGGGGCTGTCCTCCTCCCGGGCTCCCGCCCGGGCAGCCTCGGCCGGGCAAAGGCGGAAAGTCGCGGGAGAATCTCCTAGGTGTAAAATAAAGAGCGGAGAGGACGCACAGGCAGGCGGGTAAATGCCTTTTTCAAGAGTAAGAGTTTTCCCGTTCCCGCCCGCTTCTGCTCCTGAGACCCCACAGTTAACACCGGGCACATTAACTCCTACATACACCACCAGATGCACACATTTATAGGTATAATTCATAGAGAGAAGCGCATATGTAGAGTAAACGCCCCTCATAAGTCATTCGGGTTTTTGGTTTGGTTTGTTTTTCCTCTGCGGTGACCTAATACAGAGAGAAGTGCAGGGGACGGGAAGCTTTGTGCACCCATTTCACAGCAGCAACAGTGACTTTCTGAAGCAGCGCGCAGGTTAAGAGCAAAAGCGGAGGCCAAGGACGAGCCCAAGAAAAAGGGATCATTTTAAAGAGCTTCTCTGAGAAATAACAGCACCGAAACTAAAAAGTTTAAGGAACAAAAGGACCGAAAGATACTCCGAAAGCACCATGTCCTACAGTCACATTATTAGGTCAGTAACACACTGAAATGAACTCAGCCACTTCAGCAACACCTTTGATGTGAAGCAAAAAAGTCTGTTCCCTCCCAGATGCCAGGTGTGTGTAAATTTGTCACCTTCCAGCGCGTCATTACTTCCCCAAATTTACTTGATCGAGAACTCCGGTGAAATCCACCAGAACAGGTGAAAGTGAATATCTCGTACCTTGCTTAGTTTTCTAAGACTTGCAACTATTCTTTTATTTAAAACAAACAACACTTTAAACCAAACAACACTCCACCCCAAACTAAACCCAAACCCAAACAAACAAAGCTCCCCGAAAAGAAAAGGGGGGAAAAAAATCATATGTACATGCGCTTTATTCTTTTTCTGTACACTTTAAAGAACCCCTGTATCAAAAAAAGCGGTACTCAGAATGATATGGGGAGCTCTCGTGGAATGACTACAGTAAGTCGTATATGCTCATTAAAACCAGATAAGTAAATTCACCTGTTCGAGAAACACAACCTACAAACTAATTTACAATTACTCGGAAAGTCCATCTGTGTTTAATAGAAATACACGTCTGAAAACAGTAGCCATCTTACTCAGATTTAGTTGTTAGCGTGAGGCACGGAGCTAGTCAGTGAAACCGGACCTAAGTATCATTTTTCACTCAGTAAATATTTTTAGAGTATATATTTTTAACTTCCCCCCCCCCATTTTTGTCCGGAATAGTGGATTCACACTGTCTTTCATAGGTAAGGAATTCAGCCATTTGTAAATGTTTTTGCTTTTAAATGTCTGTGTCATTGTAAGAAAATACGTATTTCCACCTTCCCCCTCCCCCTAAGAAAAAACTTCACATCGAAGATTAAATGGCATACTTAACGCCCATCTATAGGTTTCCCAAGAAATTTTCTGCATAGTAAGTTGTTTTAAGCATCGAAAAAGAATTTAAGTTTCTTTCCCACGTCAGTACCTCTTATTCGCTGCCTTATTTATATAGTTGATCAGAAACCTTTGAGAGAAAGACATAGGATATAGAAAACTTTGACCTTACCTGCTCCCTAATGTGCTTGCAGTCAGGAGGGGGGAAAAAATTCGTATTATTCGCCACTTTGCCAGAGACGGAAATCTCTGCCTCACAGGGACAGCCAGACTGGGCCAGACCTCTGTACACATTTGATACATATAAACAGTATTACCATTTACCTAGGATTTGGAGGGGTTTTTTTTACCCTCTTGAAGGGGATCATGAGAGGAACAGTGGGTCAGACAGAAAAAAAAATAAAAAAATATTTTTCAGCTTTGCTCCCGACACGTCCATGAAAGGACTGAAATTCTTCTGAAGTCGCTCAGTCTTTACCTCTAGGTCCCCTTTGTAAAAGCAGACGTCGCGACAAGTTGGACAGGGGCTGCCTTCCCAGCGAGGCCCCTCTACCTGCGCTCCGCCACAAAACTCCTAAAATACTTTTTTCTTACCCCCTCCCCGTGGCAACTTCTCTTGGTCTCATTTTAGAGCTGTCTCAGATTACATTGTTTGGGACCTGCAATTTGAACACTGTCTTAGGGCCCTGCGCTGCCTTTTGCACGGAGATGCAGGCAATATACTTTTAGATCAGCTCCTCATCGCTTTTGCTCCTCCGTAGGTATGGCAACAGCCCCGCGCTGCCCCGTTAGCCCGGGAAGCAGCCGCGTCCTGGGCAGGCCTGCGCTGCAGCCTCCCCCGAGCCTTTCCTTCCAAGCATCCCCGCTGCTAACAGGCTGCTGTGAAACGACAAAAAAAACCAACCCCAAATCACCCCACAACCCGTTTTGATATGAAACAGCAAATATATGGAAGCTTTTTGCTATTGTCGCTGTTGCTGTGACTGCGGTGATGGGGTTTTGCGGGATTTTGTTGTTGGATTGGTTTTGTTTGGTTGGTTGTTTTCTTTTTGGTTTTGTTTTGTATTGTTTTTTTCCACAGCCTACTGTGCTACTACATGCACACTTCATGGCACTCAAACGTGAACTCCTGTTTACAGCAGTGAAAAATGCCCTCCGCATTTCTCCTACATTTGCAGACAGTGCCAGGGAGCGGGGGAGTGGAAGGGAATGGCGACTCTTCACTAGATCCCTTCATCTCTCCACGTATCGGGTGCCCACGGGCTCACATCGATAGAGGAGCAGTTTTATTGGGAAACGTGCATTTCTTCAGTCATTTCAGATTTGAATCATGCTGCCCCCTCTCCCCTCTGCCATCCCATTATTCAAGTTCTGCATTGATTATCGGGGAAATGAAAACCAGCGAATTGGAAGAGCAAGAGTTTAGACGGAGACATATATTTTACTTCAGAAAAGCCATACACGGACTAAGTTCTTGTGAGTGTTCTCGAGGGAGGCTGGAGATTAAAATGTATTTAGCTCCCCTCCCCCTCTCCGCCCCCCCCCCCCCCCCCCCCCCCAAAATCTTCATCCCAGTCAAGGCATAACTGGTTTATACAAAGAATTTTATGATAAAAGGCAATAACACAATGTCATAAAAAACCTCTATAAAATTGCTAAAGAGCAGTTTGTTTGCATTTCTCCTGATTGATATGTAAATACAGTTTGAACTGTGTTTGCTCGGTCTCTAGTGCTTAATAAAGAGATGAATTCACCTTTCTGTGGTACAAGTAAACAGACTTTAAACTAAGCCGACATCAGACAAAGTGGAAACGAGTTTATTTAATCGAAACTAAATCTAGTTTAAGAAAGATAAGTCAGTGTACATAATAATCCATTACAGTAATTACACCCACCACCAAATATGTGTTTATGAGGTTGTCAAGACACAGTAAAATTCATTTATTTCCCCCGGAGTCTATAAAGAATTTCCACTGGATGAATCCCTATCGAACATGTTAACTTCAATATTTGGGGAGGGGAAATAATATTTCTTTGCTGTATTAATGCCTCTCAGTGCTCCTCACTTTTGAACGTTCCTGTGTTTGAAAGGATGCAAACATTAATTACATCTGAAGGGGAAATGTCGACTTAACCACAGCACTTTCCCCTTCAGCTTGTATATTAACTCGGGAGAAACTAACCCTAATTTAAAAAATCCGTGGAGTTAACCCTTGCTTTCGCTCCCTCCGCGGGATCTGGAAGCGCGGTACCACGAACCAGGAATTCTCAACACTTTCTTCTTTTAGCAGAAATAACAGCACTAAACTCCAGACACACCTCCCACCCACCCCATCCCCTCCCCACCCCACCCACACTTCCCCCGCCGCCATGCTTAACATGATGTTATAGATCTGAAACGAATATTATGTGTAGAAAAAGAAAGAAAGAGGGGGTAAAAAAGAAAATAAAAGAAAATAAATATTCGTTGGGCTATTTGAGAATGTCTCTGTATAAAGCAGGGCACAAAATCAAAGGTCTCGAAATTCCTGTTGACACACATGATGTTCTCTACTTAGGAAATAAGGGCGGGGGGATGGGGAGGGAGGCAGAAAGGATCTGATAATTTTTTTTTTCCCTATCTATTTCCCCTTTTCTCCATCCAGACTAGCACTTGGTGTCCGAATAACACCGGATATCTTGTATAAATAAACGACTGGAGCTTTCGAAAGCTGCTACTTAAACTGGAAGTTGGGCTGTTTCCATCCCGGGCAAGCTTCTTGCTTTCTCTTCAAAAATATGAGCATGTCATAATACCTCTTAATTCAGAGGTCTTTCAGTGACTGCGATTCTCTTCTGTGGTTTAACTGAGGGGATCTTGAGGAAAAAAACCCGAAGGAGCAGACGTGAAGGAAAACACGCTACAAGGTCTTTTAGGATGGGGGACTTCTTATTTTGTTACACTCGCAGAAGGGATATTTGGGACCCGAAAGACAGTGAATTACATGTATTTCGGACTTGTCCGATACGAGCTAATTAATTGATATGCTTTATCTATTTACAGTAAAGTTAGTATTTAACTGCCTTGCTTTACACATAGTATTTACCTTCCCACCAACCACCCCTCAGTGTCTCATCCAGGCGCGCACCCTGCGCATCCTGCGCACACACATGCACACGCGTGCGCGCACACACACTTTCTCCTCATCTACTTCTTCACAAGCATCCCAAATCGCTACACACACACACCCCAAAAAAGGCCAAAACAAACAAACAAAAAAACCCAAACAAAACAAACCACACCACCTCCAAACAAACAAACAAACAAAAAAAACCCAACCAGCCAAAACCCAGCCAAAAGCAATCTGCGTTATAGTGAGGTGCAACCTGCAGCTAAACTCCCGCCGGGGTAACGAAGTGGACGTGGGCAGGAGAAACTGTGTGTGTGTGTGCGTGCACTCTTGGGGGGGGTGGATAGGTGCAGAAAATGAAATGAAGTCTGATAATGAAAGTTAATTCAAACTACTTTCGTACACAATAAACTATCTTTTTATTTTGATTATAAATAAGGTGACTGTATTTCCCTTAAAATACAAGTACATAGGAAAACTTGGTAGAAATTATTATTTTTAACAAGGTATTAAAACTGAACTCTCTTTAATTCGGCCACAGGTTCTACACTGTCAGCAGGTTCTTCCTTAATTTGTTTCTAGTGCCATTAGACTTTTACTTTCTTTCTCCTCCGTGCCTTTGGCATTCGAATTTCTACTCCCGGAATATTTTGTTTTCTCTAGCAAGAAGTCTCTGAGGTGTACCCCGCCCCCACAATAATCAGGCTGATGAATTTGGACTCGATCCCTTCACCCTCGGGTATGTGAATCCCATGCGTTTGCTCATCACTTTTTCACGCTGAGGACTGATCCTGCATCCCGTTAACAACCTGGTGCAGCTTCCCTCTGGGACCAGGGTCCGCGCCCTGAGAGAGGCTGGGGTCTTTCAGGGTTTGGCAGAATCCCGGATTGTTTTTTTCATCAAGGAGAAAAAAAAAAAAAAAGAATAATAATTAAAAAAAAAAAAAAAAAGCAGGGAAGGGAGAGCCGGGAGGAAAAAAAAAATATTCGTAATGTGTATAATTTATTAGAAGCTTCTTAGGAACTATATTTAAGCCAAATATCTACATAAGTTACAACAGGAGAATGCGGTGTGCGCATGTAACAAACTGCCAGAGGATTTACGACGGGGCGATCAAGTGTCCATAAAAAAGGTGGGGGTTTGTTTGGTTGATTGTATTTTTTTTTTTCTTTTCCTTTTTACAACAAAATATACAGGCTACTAAAAACTATGAGTTTAGTCCAACTTTTGACAGCATTATACAGCTACATGTTCACATCAAACGTAAGGAGGAAAATAAAAGCCAAGCCTTTGATGACTCCACGTCTCCATCCGCAAGCCCTGGCGCGGGGTTGGGAGCGGAGCCCAGGGGAGGGGGGAAGCTGCTTCTGGTGCCTGGGTGACGTGAATGCGTTCTTTTGGGGAAAACCACCCCATCCCCCAAAATCTCTGTATTTACATGCAAGTCTTGGACGCTGGCAAAGTGTACATCTGGAATCCAAGCCTTCGGACCATGTCTAATGATGGTCCCCTTTCTGCAGACTGCTCCGTGGTTATTAGTCAGAAATATTTTTTTAACACTCCATACAACAACCTTAAGAAAAAATAAAACACACACACACACAAACATACAAACAAACCAAAACCAAACCAACCAAACAAAAAAACCAACACCCCCCCCAAACCAACAAAACAAACAAACAAACAAAAACCCCCAAAAAAACACAGAAAGAAAACCCAAACCCCATCAAGAGTAACAACAAAACCGAACAAAAAAATTTCGCGCTCTCTCTCTTAGAGGGCCTCAGAGAACCACTCAGTAAACCGGGGAGGGGAAAAAAGTGTTAAAAAAAAAAAAGAAAAAAAAAAGAAAAAAAAGAAAGGGAAAACAAACAAACAAACAAACAAACAAAAAAAGCCCACCCAGTAGTTTGGACAGAACAGAGGTTTGTGTGACTGGGAAAATCTGGGTTTGTCTTGGTTTTTTCCTTATTTTTTTCTTTTTTTTTCTTTGTTTAATCCTTTCACCAGGTCCTACCGTATAGTAAGGTGGAGCAAGACATGGCAGTGCCATAGTCAGAAGTAGAAGAGTTTAGGTGAGACAAACCCGAGACTTGGCTCTGCAGAGAGGAAGGGCTGGCCGAGTGCTGTCCCATGTCTGGAGACTGCCCCGCACTGTTTGTCTGGTGGCTCTGATGCTGTCCGAGGCTGTTGCCATTGGTAGCCACTGTGATCGTTGTAGCTGCCTGCTGCTGATGGCTCTGGATCGCTGCTGTGGGTGTGTTGGAGCCTGCCTGGCAGGGTTTGCCATCCTTTACAAGCACTGGCACCGCCACCCTTCTGGGAGACTGCTGCTGCTGGCATGAGCCGTTCTCCTGTTGCATCTGCTGCTGTGCAGCCTTGTCTTTGGCCTGGCGTTTCATCTTATAGCGGTGGTTCTGGAACCAGATTTTGACCTGAGTCGGGGTGAGATGTATCATGCTGGCTAAATGTTCCCTCTCCGGGGCGGAGAGGTATTTCTGCTGCTTGAAACGTCTCTCCAGCTCGTAAACCTGGGCCTGGGAAAAAAGGACCCTCCGTTTCCTCCGCGGCGTGCTCTGGAGAGGGGCCATGCTCTTGCTCACGTCTCCCAGGGACCCGAGGCTGCCCATGCCGCCCATGTTCATGCCCGAGGACGGCGCCATGAAGCGGGAGACTGCAAGGGAGAAGGCGGCACGTTTTAGGCGGCTCGGCTCAAGCGGGGCTCCGCGCCCCGGCGGCCCCTGCCGCCTCTGGCCCCGGCAGAGCTCCGCAGCCCCTTGGCAGCCCAACCCCGCCCGAGGCTCCTCGGGACTCCCAAAGAACGACCCGCGTCCCAGGGGTGAAAGGTGGACAACCGGACCCCTTTCTCACGCGGCCCAGCCCCAGTGAATAAAGGCGAACGCTCGGCCCTCGCTTTGCCGGGAGGGTGACACCCGAGCAAGTACCTGCTGTGACAGTGCGGCAGGAGCGACCGGGGACAAGAGCTCCGGTGGCTCCGGACGGAGCGGACTCGCCCGCTCCCCGCCGAGCCTCACGGGACGCAGCTCCCGCAGGTCCGACTTTCCCCTCGCCCGCCCGGTGCCGGGCGGCGGGCAAGCAGACAGGCACCGCTGGCACCTTGCCGGGCCCCTGGGTTGTGCCGCTCCCGCCACACTGGACGGCTGCTCCGGGCTCCCGCCACCGTGGAGTTTCTCACCCCTTCCTTCCCCAAATGCAGCCACTGGAGGCTGCCATGAAATCAGACAGGGTGGAGGGACTGGGCACGATCCTCAGGCAGAAGAAAGAATTAGGGGAATGGGGCGAGAAAGGGTGGGGGGGTGACTGGAATTTGGACTGGCTTTTGCCATGCCGCGGAGCCCCCTGAGCCCGTTGCCCGCGTTGCGGCGGGGCAGGTCTGCGGTCACCCCCCGCCGGCCACCCGGCCACCCAGTCCCAGGCTGACTTACTTGAGGAGAAGCGGGGGTCCGGGTTGGTGCCGTACCATCCTGTCGCCGAAGCGCTGTTCCGCATGGTGTCCTGGTAAGGCGGGAGCTCGCTCATGTTGCCCAGGTTCCCATTGCAGTAGCCCCCCATCGTAGCATGGGAGAGCTGGGGGACCCCTGCCGCTGTCATATGGTAGGCAGCAGTCACTGTTCCGTTGTGGCCCATGGGGTGCTGCTGCATGGCCGGCTGAGAAACCTGAGACTGTCTGTAGGCTGACAAGGGAGCCCCCAAGTTACTGCCCTCCATGCCCACTTTCTTGTAGCTTTCCTCCAAAGGACTCAAGATGTCAGACACTGAGAAAGGAGTCGTATGCTTTGGGCTCATCGACATGATTCGGCGGCTGGGGAGGAAAAAAAAAAAAAAAAAAAAAAAAAAAAAAAAAAAAAAAAAAGGAAGGGGAGGCAAATCTTTTTTTTTTTTTTTTTTTTTTTTTTCCCCAAATATTCTGGTGTTGCCTTAACGCCGATCTTGTTGGATGTACACGTAACCGAGTGGACGAAGTCCGCCTTAATTGGATTGAGTGGAGGCTCAGGGCTGCCTTTCGTTTGTTTTAGCCAGACGCCAGGTTTTAGGCTGCCACCAGAGGCGGGGCATAGGCACTAAAGCAACAAGACAATAGAAGCCTACATCTTGCCCAAGATAATTAGCTTACATGCTGATGACAAGGTAAACACCTTTAAGTTTTACTTGTCAGGATTTTTTTTTTTTTTTTAATGTCTTTAAAAAAAGAGAGAGAGCGGGAGAGAGAGGGAAAGAGAGAGAGAGACCCCGTGAGCACAACTCATTTTATTTTTCTCGGGGGTGGCAATATCGCAGACGGGAAATGGAAGGCAAGGCGAAAAGATCCCCATTTGACTGGGTGAAAGGATTTAAAATCAACTCCCGGGTGGCAAGGCTGTCAGTCCAGCCTTTGTGAGAGCTGGGGAGACGGGGCTGAATGCCGGTGAGCTAAAGGACTGAGTGCCCCTCTGCCCCCACTAAGTTTGGTCCGGAAGGAGCCCCCCCGCTGCCGGGAGGGCAGCTCCCGGAGAGCAGGCGTTTCGCTCCGGGCCACCGCTTTCCACTTCCCGCATCGTCTTGTCAGGTGCCCCGGCCGGCTGCTGCCTGAACAGCGCTTGGGATTTAGCAGCTCGGGAACCTTTTCTGTGTTTGCTGACACCCCCAGGGCGAGGATCATTTCTCCCCCTAAACTCATAAGTTTCGTTCACTTAGGTGTTTTTTAATGTGTGGCTGGGGTTTGGTGTGGGTTTTTGTGGGGTGGTGGCGTGTTGGTTTTTTTTCTTTTTTCTTTTTTCTCCCCTCAGGGAGAGAAGGAAGATGCAAATTTGCAAAAACAGGGAGTAATTTAATTGCCTGGGGCGAGAGACTGCTGAAAAACCACGTTAGCTCAAAATGTCGCCCATTATTGTCAAAGGCAAAGACTGCCACAGTCACTCGTGGTCCCTTCTGAACCTGAAGCTGCTTTCTAAGATTATTTATACAGCACGGAAGCTGGATGGAGAAGACCTCTCAGGTCATCACCTTGCCAATGAATTCCCTGCCGTTTTCCTCAAATTTGTGTCATTTTCGGATCTGTTCTCGGATCCAGTGTAAAAAAACAAAAGCCAGCCCATTCACAGTCACACATACATACACGTAGCTAGCCCCTAATGTCATTTGGGTCTTTGAAGAAATCTATTAAGTTGGTTAGTGTTTCCAAAGCTTGTATTTCGGGATGTTCCCAAGAAGAGGAGAGAAACATTCCCCGAGTGTTTCACACCTCAGCATACGACCCTGGTAAACTGAATTTAATACAGCGATTACCTGAATATTAAGAAAATTACAGCGAAGGTACAGTTAACCCAGTGACTTTGAAGTGTCAAGTAACTATTTAGTAATTGCCCTTGTAAATATGTTTGTGCTCGGCTGGTTCGTGCTTAAAAATGCAAAAGTGCACTTGCTACCCGGGAATAACTAAATATCTTTGTCTAAAGTGGCAGCATAAATAGCCGGTCGCTTTGTGACTGTGCTTGATATTAGTACATAAGGATCATTTTGCTTCAATTGGGAGACTCTCATTCACTAGGCAAGAAACCGTTTAGGAGAAAGTAGGTTCCCGTATGAGAGTTAACATCCTTCAAGTGTAAGCCTCAGCCTTGATTACACTTTAGAGCTCTGCAAGAGGTGAGCTTTTCCACACAAATATAATCGGGGGAACTTTCCTTCAATCAAGCCTCCAGCTCTCCCACATCATCTCAGCTGCCTCTTTCGGCGCCAGCTCCCTCAAGGCTGAATACTCCGAAGTGGGCTTGTTGTGAGTCTGCTGGGTCAGGAAAGTCAGGGAAGGGGGATTTGGGGATAGAAAGGTGTCTGATTTTACCTTTTTTCATAGCTTTAGATCTTGACTCTCTGGATCCCTAGAACATTTATCTTCCCGCTCCCTCCCCGTCCCCCCCTTCCCCCTCCCCCCCCCTTCCCTCTTCCCCCCCCCCCACTTTCCCTCCCCTCCCCCCCCCCCCTTTTTTTTTCCCCCCATTTTGCGCGTGTTTTTCAGTACAGGCTTTGGTTTTGTTCCTACAGAGACACTCGACCTTGTCTTGGTGGTTTGTTGTTCCTCGCCCCTCCACCCCAATTTCTCAGGCATATGAGCTCCGTTCCTGTTTTATTAGTCTTGAAAAGGAGGGAGTGGGTGAACGAGGAAAAAACAAGTACCACAGGATCCACCAGAGTGACACTGCAGTCGGCTCAAATCAGAGATGAACCACAGCAAGTGACCGCGCAATTTGTGGGGCAGAAGCAGCGACTGCGTTTCTCTCCGGGGAGTGCGAGGTGGGGCAGCTGGGGAGGCCCCAAGTGCCGACTCAGTCTGCGGGGCGCGGGAGCGGGGACGGCCGAGGGGCCCCACCACCAGCCCTGCTCCTTCCCAGGGGCACCGCCGGAACGACCCCTTCCTCCCACCGCCGGCTGCTGCTGGGCCATCTTATTTGTCCTCCCGCCTGAGTGAGCGCAGGTCAGATCGCCTCCGAAGCATGGCTCAATTAGATTAACCCGAGCGAGTCCAGCTTTGACTCTGCGCGGCGTCTGGTAGATGGAAGCTAATGCGAGAGCTCTTCGTTCCCCCTTGGCTAAGGAGAAGGCTGAAACTCTCTTTGTAGGTCTGTTCTCCTATTTAGAAATACACCTACGCCTCGCAAGGTCCCAGCAGCACCTTTTAGCCCTGATAGACTGACCTAGAGAAAAAGAAGCAGGTCAGACTCTGCTCCTCCTTTCCCGCCCCAAAAGAGCAATAACGGGGCTACTAAAAAAACTACGCACAAGTGGCGAGAAAGCTTCTTTGCTGCTGCCCTGTCCCGGGAGACCGCTCACTCTTTCTTTTCAAATCCCTTCGCCCAAGTTTCGCCTACCAGAGCTAGCTTCGTACAGCCCTCGGGGAGGGCGGCCGCCCAGACAGAGCCCTGCTTAGGCTGCCTCTAGCGATGTGTTCGTTTACCTGGTGATGCTGCTTTGTAAAACGCTCGAGTTAAAAAGAAATGCTAAGGAGGAGAGCAGGGAAGATAAGATGCGTTTTGCCTGGTGGAAGCATTTTCATGAGAATGGCACGGTCTTCACCCCGTGTTTGCAGAATGCGGCTACACCGACGTCCCTTCAATAGCTTCTGACCCCACACAATCCGTTTGATAACACTCGAGAGGTGGAAGAATGGGAGACTTTGTCAATCAAATGGTGCCAATCCCAATGGAAACGGTGCCACCAAGACCGCAGCGCGTTTCCTCATCAACTGGATTGCGGGGGCTGGGAACTCAAGGATCAGCTTTTGAAAGTGCGCACAGGGCTCTCTAAAGACAACAATGTCTTTTTTATACGAGCCTCTGTGCCTCCCCAAGGGGAATCAAACGTGCTCGGCCAGCCTGAGCGGCCGAAGGGCTGCGGCTCTGCCTTGCCACCCATTTTGCCGTACAGGAGCTGCGTAGGGAGGGATGCTATTGTGCCTGGGTCTGGTGCCTAACTCGGCTCCTTGCCCCAGATCGTTTCCCCCCACCTGTAGGCACTTTTAGCTCCCGCGATGGCTCCGCGCCACTCTCGGGCAATCAGTACCCACGCAGTAGCGTGGCCACAATTCAGCGCAGCAGTGAAGCATGTGCTTAGGTGTGAGCGGCCCGCTGGGCTGGCTGGAACCCTCGGGGCATCTGGAGTCGGAGAGGAAAGGAGAAGGGTCCCAAACGACCAGCGGGCAAATTCTTTCACAACCAGGGAGACGATTTCTAGGCGCAAATTTGTGATACAAGGCATGGGGCGACCCCTGACTCCTGTGGGCTGGTTCACGGGCGCGTGTCTGGCAGGGCGAAGCTACAGGCACACGAAGCATCTCCTGTCCTGTCCTGCCCAGCCCTGCCGCCCCCGCTCCGAAACTCCGGCGCGGCGGCCCTGCCCGTAGCCGGCCCTACTGCTGCTCCTAGAGAAGCCTGGACCAAAGAGGGCAAAACCAGAGTTGGGACAGAACTATTTCGTTTTTCTTGGCCACAACGCAAAGCCCTCCAGAGAGAAGTTTAAATTACCCCTCCCCCCAAGCCCTGCGCCTGGAAAAGGGGCACAGCCGAGGTAGCCTGCTGCAACTCTCCCCTCTCCACCCACCCTCAGCGAGCTCAGAAACTTCTTGTGCACGCCGTTCATACAGCCTCTGAACCGCGAGCCCCCCCCATGGAAGATGTGCCCAGCACACCGTGCTCAGAGCCCATGCCTGGAGGAAAGGAGAGGCGCGGAGGTTTCCGCAGTGACCGAGTAGGGCGGACCTGTGTCGCTGTCACCGCCGGCCGCGGGCAGGGCGCTGGGAGCCGCTCCCTGCCTGGAAAACACATGCTTGGGCGTGTAAGACAGGAGTCCTACCCAGCCGCGCTCCCTAGGCACAGAATGCCCCGGGGGCAAACTCTTGCTGTGGCTCGTGGGGACAATTCACCGCCGTGGGAAAGCCCCCGCTGCCCTAGTTATCTCGTTCGGGTGGGAGAAACCCGTCAATACACCGGTTGAAATCTCTCCCAGCCTTGGGAATCTAAGACAACAAGCGAAACCATCAAAGACTAAAGCGAAAATCCTCACCCCTCCGCAGCGCACGCACAGTTGCTCCTCCAGCTGCTCAGGGCGTGGAGCATCTCGCATCTGGGGTTTCTCGGGGGCCCCTTCGCCACCAGTCCTTGGTGGCCTTACTCTTAAGGCTCTGCGAGAGGGCAGCCTGCCTCCTCGCAGCTCTTTTCCCTCCTTCCCCAATTCCTGGCGGAGGGCTGAGCCCTCCTGCCCTAATCCTCCGACATCCCCTCCCGTCTTCTCCTTTCCCGGGCCGTTCCCGGCCAAGAGGGCCAGGGTGTGGCCAGGTACGAGGTGCCAGGGCAGGGCTCCCTGAGCCACCGTGCCAGGGCGGGGGCAGCAGGGCTGTGGGGCACGCCTCGGCCCAGCTGCCACAGCGCACTCCGTCGGCGGATGCCCTGCTTGGGGACCCGGGTGGAAAAGGGCTGTCTGTAGGCATAGATGCCCCGGTAGCCTGGGGTGGATAGCGCACAACAGTACTCGTGGCCGATGTATGACCCCCTGGCACCGTTATTATTAGCAGTTAAATATAACGTCCTCCGCATCTGGCTTCCTCAATATCAGGGGGTTGTCACTGCTGCAACAGTCAGTACACACAAGATTTATCCTTGTCCCGAAGCACCTTTGATACACTCGAGCTGAATTTCTGCAGAGGATTTCTGGAAGGCAGTTGCTGAGACAGATGCAAAAAGTTACTCTACAGAGACAGTGAAAAACACGGGCACGGATTATATAGATACAAATACATACGAAAAGATAATTTGTTTATCTGTACATGCCTACAAACTGAATCCCGAGGGGATAGATCTACTGTCTGGATTTAGCGGTAGTTTATCAGTATATTACACTAGATAGCTTAGGAGTTATGTGCTTTTGTATATGCCCACACACATGCCCCCCCCCACATGCACAGACGGGGGGGGGGTGCATACCTCCGGCGGTGGGTACACATGAGTATATATTTACGCATACATTCGTAGTCCTCAACCCTATCGTCACTAAGTGTTTCAAGAAGGAACTCAACTTTTAAGTGGATCACCTCGCCTCTAACCCTCCCTTCGGGCTCTGCCGGGGCCCAAGGTGGCTCCTGCCTGGGCAGCACTGCCGCCAGGCCCGCGGTCGCGACGGCGCCGGAGAAAGGGGCTCTCGGCTCCCGGGTGGGGCTCGACGCCGAGCCGACGGACACGCGTGTGTCTGTGGGTACAGAGTGGAGGGACAGGCTGGGAGCTGGCACCAGCACTTTGATTTATCGCAGCCCATTTCGGCGGTGGGCGGGAAGGGGACGCGTTGCCCACTGCCTCTCGGTTTGGTCTCGATGCCTCCTCTTGCCCCAGGGCTGCTCTGCCGAGAGGCTGGGGAAGATGCAGCTTGCGCTGGGCGCGCTGCGGGGCGCAGGATCGGCGCCCTCCCGCGCCCTCGGGCCTGCGCGGAGGCGCACGGCCTCGGGCCGGGAGCCCAGGGAAGCTGGTGGCGCTCCCCCGCGCCTGCCAGGAGCCCGTGCTCTGGCGGGAAGACGACCTTTCCCCCTCGACCTTTCCCTGGGGGTAACCAAAGCTCCCTTTTATTTTCAATGTCACTTCGGAGTTTGCCTTTTGTTCCCCACTACCTCTCGCTTCCAGGGATACGGGCGGCTCCCCGCTGGCTCGGGGAGGGGCAAGCGGTTGCAAAGATATCTCATTTAAAAATGACAATGGAGCCCTTTCGACCAGCCCGGGTGGTGCCCGAGCTTTATTTTCGGGCTGGGGGGAAGGGAATTGTTTGCTTTGCTTTTGTTTTCATAGCAAAACTCGAGGACAAGTTGCAGGAGGGCTGCGATGAGCCACGGCCCGTTCTCATTGCCTGAAGAACCAGGCAGGGCCACCCAGCCGAAGGCCGGCATATCCGCTGGCGTATCTATAGCAGCCTGGGAACCCGCGCAAACTGTGCGTCTCCAGGCTGATCTGTCCGCAGTTGTCCTGCTGACTCTGACTTCGTTGAGTCCGAGTGTCCCCAAATCCTTCTCTGCCACCCCTGTGGTCCCCAGTCTGTGGCTTGGCCTCCAGGGGATTTAATTAGGCTTTTTCTCTGCGCCCTCGGCTTGGCAAGGGCAATGTCTTCAAGGCGGGGCGCACCACTTGCGCTGTCGCGGCTCCAGCCGCCAGCCATGCCCGGGAGGGACACACCAGGACCGGAGCCCTCAGGCCCGGGAGGCGGAGGGACACACAGCAGCCTCCGCTGGCGGCCGGAGGAAGTGCAACGCCAACCCCGGGGCGCGGGGGCCAGAGCTCCCCTGGCCCTGCCGACTGCTGCTGCTGAAATTTCACACGACCCAAGGCAGAAGCGAATAAACGAGGAAACAGAATGGGATTTTTCTGTCGTCCTCGTAGGAAACCGATGGATACGTGTATATCCTTCCCTCTTCACTATGCATTGCTCCAGATATGGAGGGAAGGATTACCTTCTTTTAATGTTGCATCTCTTCCACAACACCCTCCCACAGGTGTAGCTCATCTTCTGAGCACTCTCTGGGAAAGTATCTGCAGTTCTGCTGTTCCTGAATCAAGAGGAGCTGTTCAATAATTTTTCCCTTCTCCAAGTATTTGCTCTTGAGCAGCACAGTTTAACAGTTTCAGATTGTGCTTTTGACAGTTCATGGTGATATACACCAAAAATTCTAACTCAAAACCAGCCTGTTGTGAGCTACTCTGCTTCTTCCTTGTCTACTTCCTACTACCTGAGCTTGCAGCACATGAGTACATCCCTTGAGAGCTGAGCTCGGTTCCCCTTCTGCAGGGGCAGCCTGGTTGCCCCATGCTCTTCTCTGAGTGTGGGGAGTGAATCTGCTGTGCCATCAGAGGCTAAAGTCCTCAAAAGCAGAGTTGAGATACATCAATGAGCTGGCCTGCTAGGGCTAGACCAACCCAAGTACCCATAGACACTGGCAGATGGATTTGTTTATTTCTCACATGAACCTTAAAATTAACATTTCCTCTGAGTCTTAAACCTCCTGGAATCTCAGTTCACTCTGCCTTGGTTTTCTTCTATTCCTTTCCTAGGAGAGAGGACACAGAGGTTTCCTAGGCAAAGAGGACAATTTCAGAAGCCCAAGGGCAATTCTAGGGATGTTTCAGAAGTCTCCTTTTCACTTCATGGGAACCAGAATCTCTGGGAAGATCATGCCCTCAGTCTGGCTAGTACAACTGGTAGGTCTAGTTAAAAGCTGATGTAAAAAGCTGCAGCACAAAGGAAGCCATTTGTAGGGAAACTCAACAATGAACTTTATTGGTCCTGCTACCAAACCCATTAACAAAGCTATACACTCTGCAGCATTATTTTCAAGCTTGGGTTTTGTTAACCAGCTACTGACATATATATGGCCCAGGGCACTGATGTAACAGGTGCATTCCTCTTGCCAGGAAAGCATTCAGTTCAGTTCAGTTACCAATTTCATCTAGTTCAGTTTCTAGGTACTACTCTTTCAACAGTTTCCTGCTGTAAATAGGATCTCAAAAGTTCATTGTACAGTGGGATGTCTGCATGGCATACATGGCAGAGAAGATCTACTTGGGCCATGAGATCTGTGTGCCACAGAATGAATCTGACTGCTCTGACAGAAGCTCTCATTGCTGGGTCAGATACCCTGGAGGTCAGATTGTGCTCCACTAGCTGAACAACCCCATGGCACTGTATCTGTCAGAGCGCTGTAAAATCAGCCTGTGTGTCTCACTCCTGCACCAGTGGCACCTGTATTGCCACACAGAGCTATGGAGGCAAAGTCCCTCCATTTCATGTGAAAAATGGAGATATGAGATATCGAATTACAACTGTTTGCAACATGGAATTAGTACTTGGAGCAAGGGGTGTCTGTATTTTTCTGTCACTGCACACATCCTGTGTTCTTGCTCAAGAGTGGGCTTTTCCAACATTCCCTCTGACAAATATATTTGATTACATGTGCTGCACAATGCAAAAGATGGGATCTGCCAGGATGTTCTTCTTGCCAAGGAAGATGAAGCACAGGGTTCATCAAAATGTTTCACCCTTTTCTTCTCCCAGGAAGAACCAGTAACCTGGCAGAAAAAGGACTCAGTTGGAAAGGGACTTTTCACCCAGTCTTACAGCTCCTAAACGAGTGGCTCTTGTTGTAATCAGCTGATGTTCACATCTTCCTCTGCTGCCCACAACAGCAACCTACCTTCCTTATTTGGCTCCCATATTTCTGCAGGATGCTTGTGACTGAGTGCTGACCGCAATGTTTCACAAATATAACAAAAGATGGGCTCAGCCTTGCAGAACCTTCTTGCTGGAGTTGATCACCAAGATGGAAAGAACAAAGTTCAGCTTGAGGTTCAGTTGGGTTGAAGGGCTGAGAGTTGGAAAACAACCCCAAAATCCATTTGTATTGTAGCCTTAAAAAAAAATGCACCTAAGACATTTCCAAAGGTCCAGAAGTATTTTACCTTTTGAACTGGAACATCATGGTCCATTCAAATAAAAATCTTAAAACGTGCTAAAACAAGTCCTAGCTAGCAGCTCTATTCTCTCTTCCCCCAGACATTAATCATTATTAGCATTCTAGTCCAGAAGAGTCTCCATGTAGCAGGACTATCTTCTATTACTTGAGATGATAGAGATAATGAAGTTAAAAATTTCACTCATCTTTGCCCTGCCATAAATGAAAGCACATATTATAGTCATTCGAAAAATAGCTAACCATAGAGTTAGGTTCAAGTTACATTTTCAGTGTAGAAATGTTTATGGTGAAAAAGCCCAGATACTTTCTTGGAAGTAGTTTAATGATGTAAAATAGTCCATTAATGGATTTTGACTACTGTGCAGTTTTTAAAATAATGCTCCTTACAATTAGTTGTTTCATCATTCCTTTATGTGCCCTGCTTATTTCAAATTCCAGGGAAAGAACACTGCTAAGCTGATATAATGAGATAATACCCTTCACTGGCATAAGTAAGGCTATGAGCTGGACTGCTACCCACGTTGGTAATTATACATGCTCCATTTCCACAACTTGAACCAGAATGAATACTCTAAAGCATTTTACTGTCTCTGAATAACATTAACTGGCAAACAACAACAACCACCACCCAACAACAAACAAAAACCACCCAGGTGAGTAATTTGTTTACGTATTCGTATAGGAGAAAGCAACCTGAGCTGGTTGTCCTTGTGTGGTAGAGTCAAAGTCATTTTATGAGCACTTAACACAAGACTAAGGGGGAAAGACATTTTGTCATCTACATACAATACTTTCTGTGCCTACTCAGTCCACATGGGTGCCACCTTCAGATTCTGCATGACCTGCAAAGTCACCAGAAGGCAGGGATGACTTCAAACATTTTTCCAGTTATGAGATACAAGCCTTATAGGTGAATAAATTTGACACTTCCACCCCATCTTCTCTCTAGGGTTCAAAACATACACGGCTGTAACAGTCTTAGGGTGATAGAAATTGGCATAGCCTTTTATGCCTATTTTGAGGTGGCAAAAGAGACAAAAAATTTATCTCATGGTCATATGGGAAATAGGTGGGTCTAATGTCAGTGTGTCCTTCTAGAAACCTATTTTAGGTAGTGAATGAAGGTAAATCCACCTGCTGTCCATCTGACCACACTGACCTCTCTGTCAGCACAGAGAGCACAGTTTGCTGTCGAGGCTGAGGCAAGATTTCTGGTCAGAGCAGCTCGATGCTGCAACTAAATGACGCCCCCAGTGGTCCCTGTGCCCGAACCAGGTACAGAGCAGCTAAAAAAAGGTCGAAAGGAAAAACATCGGCGTGACCCAGCAGCTCCACAGTCCCTCCTTGTGGGGCTGCAAACAGGGTTGCAGGCTCTGCCTCAGAAGCGCGGGCACTCTGCCATCGCCTGCAGGCAGGGGTCCGTCCTGCCACTTTGCCACCTGTGGTCCAAGACTCCTCCAGAGTGAGAAATAAGGATTGCATTTAAATTCAATGGGAAGAGCCTCTGGTACTTACAGCCTTTAAAGCTTGCACTGCAAAACCTATCAAAGAGTACTTGCTTCTCATTATTGCATTTTGGTGCTTTTGCAGTAAAATAGCTTTGTCCTGAAAGCAGCCTGGAGACATCAAATGGAAATACATATTACATGAACCAGGAGTTTTCAAACAGATTTTGCTTTGGGTATTGCTTGTTGCAGGAACCCTTGCTGCTGGCAGAGGTGGCAGCTGGAGCTTTCAGTGTCAGCTGTGACCATGACTACTGACAGTGATAGTGACTGGCAGCACTGACTTTGTACTAGCTCTGTGCCACTGCGCATCTCACCTCCAAATCTCCAGCTTCTCATGAACCCAGGGGCGCCAGTGTAAGCTTTCTAATATTTCCCCAGCTGCACTGCCTTTATTCCCTTCCTCTTCCTCCTATGTCACTTTTAGTTGCTGACCAGCACTGGCAGTGTATTGGCAAGACTTTGCTTTGGTGACAGAGGCTGTGGAACAGCTTGTGTACAGGTACTGGCCCCACAGCACAGAGCAGTCTGAGTGTCAGCAGTACAACACAGGCTGAAGGATCTTCATTCTTAGAAAAATTGCAGATTACAGTGATGAACCACTTAGAGAAAAGAGAAAAGAAAAAAGAAAAAAGAAAAGAAAAGAAAAGAAAAGCAAAGAAAAGAGAAAAGAGAAGAAAAAAAAAGAAAAAAAAGATAAGAAAAGAAAAGAAAAGAAAAGAAAAGAAAAGAAAAGAAAAGAAAAGAAAAGAAAAGAAAAGAAAAGAAAAGAAAAGAAAAGAAAAGGTATCTGAGATGTTTGTGCCTCTCAGAAATTTTGATTTCTTCAAACACTTTCAATGAATTTTGAATGTTCAGTTCTCTGTGGCCTGTTCCTTGCAAGGTATAATGATTTGTTGAATGGGCAGCCCCTTGAATTGGTTAACTCCTCTAAATTTTCCTTTTCTGCCTGAGTGATTATACATCCTGCATTTATATATATAAAAAAAGGCTGAAAATGCAGGAGAAATGCCTTTGTCTCAATCTACATGCCATTCCTTTATGAAGCTTGAAAATATTTTTCCTCTGCTATTTATTCATTTTACTGTGCTGTATATCCAATTAGACTGTTCTGCAGTGGGTTCAGAAATGAGAACAGTTCCACCTCCCTCGCACACCGCTCCATTTCTCCTCAGTTTCATTTCCCTCAGGGTCACTATTAGGTGATGATATGCAGTAATGTCCCCAGTGAGGTGCTGTTTCCATTAGCTTTCCCCTTCAGAGGTGGTCAGAGGTCTGAATTCTTACATGATTTGTTTTCTTGGCTACTTAGAAAATAAGGTTCAGTTCTGATCCCTCTTTTACTGGAAATGTTTTCTTTTCTGATATTTTTTTTCCCTTTTATGGTAAGACAGAGTATCTCACCTCTGATTTTAAAACAAGAAGTATGTTTTGGATAATTCATTTTTTAAAATCAACATTCAGTAGCATTTATATAAAAAAATAAATTGCAAAAGGAGAGAGAAATCACATGGCAGAATAGGGCACACACATCCACACACCCTTATTAAGGCAACCACAGAAAGTGTGATCAGATGTATCTACTTGAAATGCAGTGAGAAAGCAAAAAATACAACCAACCAAACAAAACCAACCTCCTCTTGTGGAGCACAAATCATTTGCTGTAGATGGGTAAATGCATAAGCACCATACTAAAATAATGCAGTCAGTTCAGTAGATGTAATCTTTCCTGAATCAAACACAATTCAATGTGCTTTTGGTTACGCTGTTTTGGGAACTGCCTTTAGAATACATAGAATACATAGAATAAACCAGGTTGGAAGAGACCTTCAAGATCATCGCGTCCAACCCATCAACCAATCCAACACCACCTAAACAACTAACCCACGGCACCAAGCACCCCATCAAGTCTCCTCCTGAAAACCTCCAATGATGGTGACTCCACCACCTCCCCAGGCAGCCCATTCCAATGTGCAATCACTCTCTCTGTATAGAACTTTTTCCTAACATCCAACCTGAACCTCCCCTGGTGCAGCCTGAGACTGTGTCCTCTTGTTCTGGTACTGGCTGCCTGGGAGAAGAGACCAACATCCGTCTGTCTACAACCTCCCTTTAGGGGGATGGCAAACCACAGCAGGTTCATATTCTTGCCTCAGTGAAGGATCCTTTGAGGAGGCTCAGGGGAGAGCTTATTGCTCTCTACAACTACCTGAAGGGAGGTTGTAGGCAGGTGGGGGTTGGTCTCTTCTCCCAGGCAACCAGCACCACAACAAGAGGACACAGTCTCAAGCTGTGCCAGGGAAAGTTTAGGCTTGAGGTGAGAAGAAAGCTCTTCACAGAAAGAGTAATTGGCCAGTGGAATGTGTTGCCCAGGAGGTGGTGGAGTCACCATCCTTGGAGGTGTTCAAAAAAGGATTGGATGTGGCACTTGGAGTCATGGTTTAGTTGTCATGAGATGTTAGTTATTAGGTAATAGGTTGGATTTGATGATCTCTGAGGTCTTTTCCAGCCTGGTTGATTCTGTGATTCTGTGAAAGTTTATAGACTTTTGATCACTGAAACCACTTTTTTTTTTTTTACATTTTTTTTTCCCCCTCCACTTTTTGGTTTTCCTGATCATGAAATTCTGCCATGTGGGGGCACTTCCATGCCTTGCTGGACTTCAGCTTACAAGCTCATGACAATGGCTTTCCCCTTCAAGTTAATGTTGCTGGGTAGCTTTATATTAGCTCTTCACGCCACTTGAGATCCATGGCAGGGCTTTATGAGAGAAACTGGACACAAATGGCCCTGTACTTCACTGTCATGGACCTCGAATAAACTGTTGTGGAAGTGAGTTTGGAGACAGATTAGGGCTATTATCTCAGGGGAATCCATGACTCAGAAGTTTGGAGGAGAGGTTTAGGCATGCAGTGACTGTTACTGGAAAAATCACAATTATTGATCATATAGCCAAACTTACAAACAAACCCATCAGAGCTGGGGTGAATTTCAATCACCAGTCCTATTTCTTTAATCTAGTTTTGTTGATATTTTCATGTTTTCATTGAGTATTTCCTACAGTTATCTACATTTAACTAGGTAAAGAGTCATTGATAGATATGCTGGAACTAAAATCTGTCAAGTTTTTGTCTGGATTAAACTGTATAATCTTCAGAAGAAAAGACATCTTTCCTGAACTGACTTATTTTTTTCCCCTCTTAGGCAAATCTAATTGAAACTCCTTAAAGATGCCAATTGCTTGCATTTCCCCCAGTCCTCCAGCTCCTTAGGTGGATGCCATCTCCCAGCAGTATTGTTGATTACAGCCTGATATTATCAGGTGTTTCATTTTCTCTCCCACAAGCCTTTTTCTCTGTTTCAATACTTCTGCAAAGCAAGTATCAAATGTCCAGATTTGTTTTCAGTGACAGAAATTCACCAGAACTCCTGAATGTTTTCACAAATGGCCAGGATTTGTAGGAAGTATCAAATGCTCCAGTGAGAGAAATGATTAGTTTGCAATAATCTCAAATTTAAACAAAAAGCTCAGGGGATCTGGATTCTGAAAATAGGGTTGAAGAACCAAAAGCCCACAAAACCCCCTTAATAGTCTACTTTTTTCTGGGGAGCAGAAAACTGTGGAAAACCCCTTTCAAACTATACATCCAGACATCAGATGTTTAGCAGAAGCCTGCTCCATTGCACAAAGCAAGTAGTCAACACAAATGTTTTTCCCTTCTGTGAATAATTGATGTTTGCTGGTGTAGTTTATTGGAGTGAGAATGGAAAATCAGTCATGTTACCACAGCAGGACTAACTGGGTTTCATTAAATATCAGGAGTGTTATGACTGCTTTCCATATACTGAAACTTGTCTGACCTTCCTTATCCACATTTGTTACCTGTCAGAGAAGGGCTTCATTCTTAGCTGTTAGGGAGTTTTGTATACAGAGACCAGCATGGCTTAGATTATTGCCCTAGGAGACGTACAGTTGGGAAAGGATGTATCTGAGAAACAGCTGCAATCAAATTTTAGGCAACAACTATAGATACTACATACTGCTTGTCTGAGTTTATAGACACCCTTATGATCTAGAATGCAGAACTCTTCTGAGCAGTAGAGAGTCTGGTCAAGACATATATTTTCATTGCATTAGAAAGCCTTTGAAGAACCATTATACTGAGATTACTACATTTGTCCTTACTGCCATGGCATGACTAAGGCATTGTCAAAGGCAGGAATTCTGTTTCTCCTAGCTGGGCAATAGTCCTTGTTGTCCAGAGGGATGTTTCTGAGTCTTGTGAGGTCACCTGTGATATAGAGGCAGAGACAGTGGTGGCATTCAAAAGCCCAGCTAGCAAATGTGCATCCTTTTCCTCTAGCAGATCCAAAGATGTGGATCTTGGGATTTATTTATTTGATTATTTAAGCATAGAATTCTATATCTACTGGTTTAAAACAAACTTAATAGAAAAGTGATAGTCTTTTCTTTTTAGCCATTGTTCTTTCCATGCATACTTGTTTTCTTCAGTCTTTTTTTTTATAGTATTATTGAATTTCACTTTAAAAGATGTTCTTCCAGAATGCATAGCCTTCAACAGGGAATTGGAATGCTTCTAACATTTTAGTCCTTGGCTGAAAAGTAGAATTCAATGTCTGCATATTATCCTTTTATGAACTAGGTGAACTAGAACATTCTGTACCACCACTTTTAAAGAGAGTATTGTGGAGTATTTGCATAAGACAACTCATATCCACACTAGAAACTGACCTAAACCACCCGACAGCTTAAATTTACTACTGCAGTGTAAAGCTCCTTTGTTTCTTATTTTCAAGTGAACAGCTCCAGAGATGCAAAGGTAAATATCTTCTCTCTCTGTCTTCTGCAGGAATATTTTTCTGTCAAATTTTGCAACAGTCATTATTAATTGTACACTATAATGTCTCTCCTTGGATTAGTTATCTAAATGAAACCTAGATAAAGCTCTTTACTTTCAAACCTTATCACAGAATCATAGAATGGTTGGGGTTCGAAGTGACCTCCAAAAGGTCCAGTCCAACCCCCCTAGAGTGAGCAGGGACATCCTCCTGATCACATTGCTCAGAGCCTTTTCAAACCTGACCTTGAATATCTCCTTCCCTGCTACTGATCTCACATAGATGTGTACACACAGAGAAAGAGCAGAGACCTAGTTGTGGCCACCATTGCAACTGACATCATGGTCATTCTTTTTGCTTCTTCCTTTGAATTTACACACAAGTCATCTAACCAATACTTAACTTCTTCTCTCCTTGATTGCCTCTTTCTTTATCTGTTACTTTCTGTAGTTAATCCTCCCTCCCTTATCATCTGTGTGCATAGATGTTCTTTCTGTTGGTTTCAGACCAGGTCAAATCATAGTCCAGGAAAAATACAGTTGTGTGACCATGAAGGATATGCAGCTGCAGAGTATGTTTCTACTCCAAACACAGCTACATGTCCACCTATTGTAAGAAACCCACAGAACTGCTGAACCAGGGAGAAAAGGAGTCAAAGAGCAAGTGGCATAAACAAGAAAAAGATTTTTCAGAGAGATGGATTTGTTTTGGCTGCTCAGTAGCTACATGAGTTACTCAAAGGGCCTCTAGACAGTCTTTAAAGTGGAAAGCATGGACATTTCATGCCAGCCATTTATGTGGTGGAAGGGACAAGCTCTGCTAGGAGGGCTCCATGTACCAAGACAGGCTGCAGAGGGGAGGGAGCATTGGAAGTTGCAGCTCTTTGGCATCCAGCTCTCCCAAACATACAGTCACATCTGATGTATAGCTTTTGGTCAGGCACCAGGTGAGGTAGTGTTCATTTGTCTTTACTCCAAGTCATCTACCCTGGGACAGCCTGAAAAACTGAGTCCTAAATGGCTTGTCCTTCTTCTCACACATCATGAGAAGGTGAGAAGAGAGTATGAGTAACTCTCAGCCAGCAGTCTGCTGAAATACAACAGAGGCTACCATGGGCACTTAGGGGAGAATGCCTCTTTTGCTTGTTTGTGGAGCTAACTGAGATCTAACTGTGGGACACTGGGAGAATCATAGAATTGTTAGGGTTGGAAGGGACCTCAAGGATCAGCTAGTTCCAACCCACCCTGCCATAGGCAGGGACACCTCACACTAGAGCAGGTTGCTCAGAGCCATATCCAGCCTGGTCCTATAAACCTCCAGGGAAGAGGCTTCTACAACCTCCCTGGGCAATCTGTTCCAGTATCTCCTCACCCACATGGTGTAGAACTTCTTCCTAACATCCAATCTGAATCTATACACTTCTATATTTTTTCCCTTCCCCCAAGTCCTATTACTACCTGACATCCTAAAAAGTCACTATCCAGCTTTCTTGTAGGCCCCCTTCAGACACTGGAAGGCCACAATTAGGTCTCCTTGGAGTCTTCTTTTCTCCAGACTGAACAGCCCCAACTCCCTCATTCTGTCCTCACTGAAGAGGTGCTCCAGCCCTCTGATCATCCTTGTGGCCCTTCTCTGGACACACTCCAGCATGTCCAGATCTTTCCTGTAATAGGGACTCCAGAACTGGATGCAGTACTCCAGGTGGGGTCTCACCAGAGCAGAGTAGAGGGGGAGAATACATAGAATAAACCATAGAATCATCTCCCTCGACCTGCTGGCTATGCCTCTCTTGATGCAGCCCAGGATGTGATTTGCTTTCTGGGATGCAAATGCACACTGCTGGCTTATGTTGAGCTTCTCATCCACCAGCACCCCCAAGTCCTTTTCTTCAGGGCTGCTCTCAAGCCAGTTGCTGCCCAGCCTATATCGGTGCTTGGAATTGCCTGAACCCAGATGCAGGACCTTGCATTTGGTCTTCTTGAACCTCGTGAAGTTGTCATGGGCCCTTCTATTGTTCTGGGACTTGATTCTGTGTTACTGAAACTTTCCTGGAGTGTTTGAATCCAACACCAGAAAAAAAGATGAAAAGATCATCTCCAGTATCCACCTACATGATGAAGTGATTGTATAAGAAAGGAACATGGGAGCTTTATACTTTTAAATAATCTATATTCACGTGTTTCTTTCAAGGTTAGCTTCTTTCTGGTAATCATTTCTTTAAAATTCATTCTTGACACATCTTGTTTCTTTTCCATTTTTCTCTTCTGAAAAGGGCAGATTTCCTTACTCTTCATCCATGTGCACAGCAGAGTCAAAGGGCTGGTGTGTGAATGGTATGTGGCTGGAATACAACGGTATTGACTTCTGTAGTTACTCCAGGAGTACTTGAGAGAAAAGTCAGGGACAAGTTATTTTTAACAAAGCAAAGCCTACTGTCAGAAATGTTTAAAGCTCTATGCTGTAATGCAGGATGTGTCAGACAGTCTTGATTTTTTAAAAAGTACTCTTTTATTGCTTGCAACCACCTCCTAGCTGAGAACTTTGATGTTTTGTTGGATTTCTCCTTCTCGTGACCCAGTATTGCAATTCTTTTCTCCACTAGCCCAGATTAAGAAACTCTTCTGAATCACTGCATTAGTTGTGTATTTACAGATGAATCATGAGTAAGAAAAAACAAATCTGAACCCTCCCATTTCAGCTTGCTCAAATATATAATATTAATGAGCAGCACATTTGCTGGAAAAAGCAGTACCAGTTTCCATGACAGTTTCCATGACAGTTTCCATGTGTAGACTGCACAAAATACCAGGACTGAGTTGTCTCATTTTTACTTGGAACAGGGGACCAAGATTCCTAGGAGTTATCCAAATGAGGCTTATGAGCCCCTGTGGTGGGTTGAGAGAGCCTTCAGCCCGTTGTAGCTATTACCCAACACCTCACTTCTTCATTCTCCTCTTGAGACTGCTGCTCTGCTGAAGATAAAGTAGTGGCTGGAGCAGGGACAACCAGAGGCCAGTGCAGCAGACTCTCCACCAGAAAGCACAATCACAAGTCACCCAAATTCCTTGGTCAGTTGTGCAGTTTCTACCCAGTACTACAGGTACAACATCAGAGGACTTGTCTAATGCTTTGTCTTGGATGGATTTTCATTGCTGTCCCTGAAGCTTTTCCCCTCTCTTCCAATTCTTCAAGTGTTAAAATTGCCTTTTTCTTTCAGTCATAAGCTGATGCTTTTATCCACCTATTTTGTTATTCCATCACTTTTAGCCAAGAATATTTTGTTCTCTGTCACATTTTTATGTCATAGATAACCTGTTCTGTCCAGCTCTGCCACCTACATTGTGAGGAGTTGATTCACTCTAGAAACTCTTGCTAAACCATGGCACCAAGCACCCCATCCAGTCTCTTCCTAAACACCCCCAGTGATGGTGACTCCACCACCTCCCTGGGCAGCACAGTCCAATGGACAATCACTCTTTCTGTGAAGAATTTCTTCCTAACATCCAGCCTAAACCTCCCCTGGCACTGCTTGAGACTGTGTCCTCTTGTTCTGGTGCTGGTTGCCTGGGAGAAGAGACCAACCCTCACCTGGCTACAACCTCCCTTCAGGTAGCTGTAGATGACAATAAGGTCTCCCCTGAGCCTCCTCCTCTCCAGGCTAAGCAATCCCAGCTCCCTCAGCCTCTCCTCATAGGGCTGTGTTCCAAACCCCTCCCCAGCTTTGTTGCCCTTCTCTGGACATGTTCCAGCAAGTCAACATCTTCCCTAAACTGAGGGGCCCAGGACTGGACACAGTACTCAAGGTGTGGCCTAACCAGGGCTGAGGGCAAAGGCAGAATGACTTCTTTGCTCCTGCTGGCCACACTATTTCTGATACAGGCCAGGATACCATTTGCCTTCTTGGCCACCTGGGCACACTGCTGGCTCATGTTCAGCCTACTGTCAACCAGTACCCCCAGGTCCCTTTCCACCTGGCCGCTCTCCAGCCACATCTATCCTCCCTGCCCTTCTTTTGCACATTCTTTGAAACGAAATTGTAAAACTAACAAATAAGATTCCTTTCCTGAGCTAATTAGCATATTTTTCTTTTTTTTTTTTCTAGCTTAGATGGCTCTCCTGCTGTTCACAAAATCAGAAAGACAGTTACAGTATTTCATTAGTCATATCATGTAAGAAGTGTTTGTTGGACAGCAAGTTTCAGTGAGTACTTTCTGCCCACTGATCCTATAGGCATCATCAAGTGTGGCAGGTACAACTACATGCACACCCCCTCCCCCCCCAACCACAAGGTCCTGACAGACCTGGAGCAAAGGGCTTGCTAAAAGCTGATAAAGATCAGCTTGATGTTCCCAGACATTAGCTGGTCCCTCTGGGTCTAGAATTCAACCCTCCAACTAATTAAGAAATTGACCACAGCACAACAACTCAGAGGGTATAAATGGAGTCCTGCTATGGAGAGACTTGAGTTCTCTCTGGACTGAAGCAGCCTCACAGTCAGATCTTCTCCCCTTAGAATAGAACCTAAGGGGTTCTCACTCCCACCCTTGTGAGTAGGTATATCTGTCTCTCTCTCATCTCTACCTCTATCACCTCTATCCTATCTCTGTCTCTCTCTGTGTCTCTCTCTCTCCCCCCTATCTCTCTATCTCATCTCTATCTCTATCTCTATCTCCATCTCCATCTCCATCTCCATCTCTCTCTCTCTCCCTCTCTACCTCTCTCTCTCTACCTCTCTATCTTTCTCTCTCTACCTCTCTATCTCTCTCATCTCCTGGATAGCCATTCAGAGATCTTCCTTTTCTGAGTGAATGTGTGCACATTTCAGTTCATTCATCTCTCCAAATAGTTTAATTAGTTGTGCAGCAGTATTTTCCCAACTGACACCCCAATCTGTGATTTTATTGTGTCACAAGGACAGCAGATTAATTAATTGCAATAAATCCACAGCTTTCAGGTGGCTGCTGCTGTGTGTTTGTGGGTGCCTCCATGACACCAAGGAGGGCAATATGACTCATTATCTCAATCACAGAATCACAATCACAGAATTTCAGGAGCTGGAAGAGACCTCGAAAGGTCATCTAGTCCAACTCCCTTGCCAGAACAGGATCACCTACATCAGATTACAGAGGAACACATCCAGGCAAGTTTTGAATACCTCCAGAGAGGGAGATACTGCCACTTGGCCCTTCCTCCAGATTCTGCATCCTCTCTTTTTGCTAGATTGATCTCATGTTTTCATTTCTATCTCCCCAGACTCCTTTAGTCCTTTCATATTATACATTTGTATAACATGATGTCCCCAGCAAAGGATGGGAACATTTCCCAGGGAAGAATCATCTGCAAATTCTATCAATGTGTGTTTTATTTTTTTCCTAATCATACTGAAGATATTAAATAAAATCAGAGTTAGCTTTGGTCTCTGTATGAACCCTCTAGGCACCAGCCCCAGCTTGTCATATTAGTGCTCATCATTTCAGTCCAACAGCTAATTTATAACTCATGTTAGTGCTCTTGAAGCAAATTAATGTAATGTAATGCAATTCTAGGTCTTTTAGTTGCAAGGGTGATATTTGTTTTAAAGAAAACTGACTGCAGTCCCTCATGCCCCTTCTCCCACAGATTTCATTCAGTCATGTTCTCATGCCCACACAGTCACAAGCACAACAGTGCGCATGTTTCCAGGATCAATTGTGTGTGACTGTGAAGATAAAGAAGACTAGCTACTAAATCACAGTATCACAGTATCACAGTACAACTAAGGTTGGAAGAGACCCCAAGGATCATCAAGTCCAACCTGTCCCAACAGACCTCACAACTAGACCATGGCACCAAGTGCCATGTCCAATCTCCCCTTGAACACCTCCAGGGACGGCGACTCCACCACCTCCCTGGGCAGCCCATTCCAATGATGAATGACTCGCTCAGTGAAGAACTTTCTCCTCACCTCAAGTCTAAACCTCCTCTGGCACAGCTTGAGACTGTGTCCCCTTGTTCTGGTGCTGGTTGCCTGGGAGAAGTGACCAACCCCTTCCTGTCTACAACCACCTTCCTCACTACCTCTCTTGGTTTCCTTCTTTTGGTGACAACAGGCAGGATTTTCGATAGCCTTTTTTTTTACCTTTTGGGAGTCAAAATCATTGGCATATGATCCCTTGACTCCAAATCTTACTTCATCCCTCATAAATCTAAAGTTGAAGTCTGTTGGCTTTGGATATCTTTAAGGTTACAGTAACCCACCTTCACGCTGGGGTGGTGGCAAAAGGGAGGACCCATGGAATGTACTGTAACTTTTTTTACCCCACTCTTCTACCATCAGATGTCTGTGCTGTGGCCTTCATGGAGCACAGGCCTTTCAAATCTTCATGTAAAAATCACATTCCTCAGCACTTACTAGTTTGCCTGCAGCTGTTCATGTCCTTGGTTAGCAAAGCAAGTACCTCAAGGACTGTTATCTTACTGGCCTGTAAGTGTAGGTACTTATAGGAAATTTTCAAAGTTGCATCAAGTAGTCACTCAAGGGATTTCCATTTAGTTTTCAGATTGTGGGCTTATTTGTAGGGTTTATTTTTTGTGTGCAAACTGCTTCCTTTTATGGAGCTGATCACTGAATGCTAGATACGATTTACTTATTTCTGGTGGACCTCTAAAAATCTCAGCCCTAGTAACCAGTCATCTCAGCCTCTAAGTTAATGCAGCACATTATCAATTACTTAAATGAAGGAGTTCCCATCCTGTGCAGTTTGAATTTGGTAGTGACTGAAGCATACTCTAAGTGCGGGACAAATAAGTTCCGTATCTCAATGGCTTTAGAGCTGTAGTCTGTGGAGCTGAATCAATTACAAATGGAGGGTCATTCAAAGACAGCAAAACATTTAAACTGTGGCTCCTCATTTTGCAAGGAGTCAAATAGCACCGCACAAGCTCATCTTCTGCATGTTTTTGTTCAATGTCTACGTTTTTTAGCGCTGGTGGTTAGCTACTAACACGGAAACCTAATACACATGTTACATATTTATTCTATTTCAAGGTCAAGATTTCCTGAGAGGAGAGAGATATACAAATAACTTGCATTTGTTATGGCTGGGTATTCAGCAGCAGTGCTATTGTAAGTGAGAACAAAAGACAAAACCTAAGTCTGATACTTAAGGCCAGAGTGTGCTATTTTTCATGTATTTTGTAATAATATGAAAGAATGGAAATTTTATGTTCCTTAAAAATCCCACCACCTTTATTTCCCTGTGTGTTTAGTTCGTGATATTGACTTTACAAAATGATTCAAGCAGCCTTTGCAATAAAAAAAATAATGCATTATTGCTCCTGCTGTATGAAATACTATTTCTGGGTAGACATCAATATCCAGAGGTCATTGCTTCCTTATCAGAGAGAAAGCTGAAGCACTGCTTTTTTCTTTAATTAGAAGATCCTTATGTCAGATGCTGATTTAGGGCTTTTTTTTTGTTCATTAAAATGGCTGTTGGGGTGTTACTGCTGCCATTTTGTTCATTCTGTTTGTATGCATTTTCCCCTCTAGTTTGGGCTATAAAACTCAGTCTGGTGCATGCTGATGAACGTTAGTGTGCACATACACTTCTAATTTCTTTGTCTTTTACTAAGTTTAAAATTTCACAGAACAGCTAAAATAATCTGTGCTAGAAAGACATTGTCCTATACATGTTTTGGGGTTTGTTTTTTGTTCTGCCACATAATCATCATCATGTGAAATCCTCACAGAATCATAGTCCAATGAGCAGTATCTCCTCATCTTCCTTTACTTAGCTTATGTAATACTTCTGCTTAACTTTGCAAACAGTCAAAGCCAAGTATGTTGTACTTAAACATGCTTTGAGGTGGTTTCCTGAATGGGGGGGAAGGATGAAGGGCATGGCTTCAGCGATGGATGGTCTCAGTTCCCTGAACTAGCCTTAAAATTCTGCCTGTCTCTACCACTGCATGGGCTTGATCCAGGGGAATTCATAGAATCATAGAAGAGAATGGTCCAGGCTGGCAGGGACCCCCAAAGGTCATCCAGTCCAACCTCCCCCACAGTCAGCAGGGACATCCCCAACTAGATCAGATAGCCCAGGGCCTTGTTGAACCTTACCTTGAATATCTCCAGGGAAAGGGCCTCAACCACCTCCTTGGGCAACCTGTTGCAGTGTTCCACCACCCTCATAGTGAAGAACTTCTTCCTGATATCCAACCTAAATCTGCCCTTCTCTACTTTGAAGCCATTGCCTCTTGTCCTGTCACTGCAAGCCCTTGTGAACAGTCTCTCCCCATCCTTCCTGTAGTCATCCTTCAGGTACTGGAAGGCTGCTATTAGGTCTTCCTGGAACCTCCTATTCTCCAGGCTGAACAACCCCAGCTGTCTCAGCCTGTCCTCATAGCAGATGTGCTCCAACTCCCTGATTATTTTCATGGCCTTCCTCTGGACCCTCTCCATCAGGTCCATGTCCTTCCTATATTGAGGGCTCCAGACCTGTACCCAGTACTCCAGAGTACCAGAGCACCAGAGTAAAGTGGCAGCTGCATCTGTCCAAGAGGGCTCTGCCTTCTGCTTCTGCTTCCCACCCAAATCAAAGGCTTCTGTTCAGATGTTCAAATCTCTCTTCAGGGATAGGCCAGACAACACAAAGGTGGATTCCATTTCTGTGCTGTTGGTTTGATTCCTCAGTTAAATTTCAACCAAATTTTGACTGTTTAGTGGAGCTTCTGTCCCTGGGACAAGGAACCGCCATTCTTGCAAGAAGTGCACTGAGGTTGCAGACCTTGTTCTTAGAAGCAGCCAAGATCTGACTACAGTTTTTAATACACTCGGAGGTAAACATCAAATGTTCATCTACTTGGTACTTCTGATATAGTTTGTCTCAAATACAGACATCTAGAGGTGCAGCACACCAGTCCAATCAACCTAATAGGATTGTTTCAATTTTGCCTCCCGTGTTGGGAGGCATATTTTATTTCAGCCTGTGTCAGGTTATGGTACAGTCTGCTATAGATGAGGAAAATCCCCTAAGTTTTCTCTTCCCTCTTCTACCCCTCATTTAATTTTTTCCATTACTTGGAATAAAGAATTCAAGCTCTCTCAGCATCATCCTAACATGAACCCTCTTGTACTTGGAGTTCTGCATGGACCCCAAAGTCTCTTTACATACATGATTGTCTCAGTTCAGTCTTGTTTCATGTTCTTAAGGCAAGACAGACAGCTTGATGAACCATGTCAGGCTCAAAGAGTAACAGGCAGAGAAACAACTATGGATTTCCTATTTTCAACAAGTTCATTATTTTAAAGCCAGTTTAAGGATTTTGGAGCTCCTAATTAATTTTTTTTCTTGCCTTTACATTTGGTGTTAGCAGTGGCACAAATATGTGGGACTCTTTTCTAAAAAGATAAATTAATGACAAAAGGAAAGTTAGCCTGTTAACCAAAATATGAGTTACTTTGTTGGCCTCTTTGCAACTCAAAGTTTTCTTGGGAAGATTTGTTATAATACCAAATTTTAAAGCAGGAAGGGGAAAAAAAAAGAGGTAAGCTACATTTTAGTTTATTAAATTAAATTTTTAATGTAATTTTATGTTATATTGTATTAATTTTAAACTATCTTTACATCAACTCTCAAGTTTTCTCACTTTTAGCCTTCCAGTTCTTTCCCCTGTCTCCCTGGTGGAGGAAATCAGAGAGTGACTGTGCAGTGCTTTGTTAGCTGCCTACTGGGATTTAAACCACAACAGTAGTAAGGTCACTTCAGTAACTCAGGAAGAATAGTCTGAACAAAGATACTGACTAAAGACATTAAATGTAATAATCTTAAGCATCATAATGCTTAATTTAGCGTCAAAGACTCAGCGCTGGGGCAGTGAGGGGGTCTTGGGTTTGGTCAGTTGATGATCTTATATCATATCCATTGATCTTCATTGATGCATTGCTTCCTCCATTCCTATAAATGGAAAATACAGGAATGTGAGAAACCACTTTCAGAGTCTTCAAAACAGAAAAGACAGCAATTCCTCATGTCTCATTTTCCTCCTATTGAGGATGGACTCCATCTCCAATAGATCTATTATTTCAACAAGCTATCAATAAAGAGCAGATCTGTAGTGGAAGCACTAACATCTATTCCCACAACAACTGACAAAGGAGACTTGCTGCCTTTGCTACATTTCAATAGGTGATGTGTGCCCTTGGCATTTACCAGTCTCTGGCAAGTCTTTCCCTTCTGCCGTTAGCGTGCAGCACTGCTGATGTGGCCACACTCTTGCTTCCATCCACCAGCTGCCTGCAGGGCTAGGCATACTGATTGCAGAGGGAGTAAGGAAGGGAATTTGAAAGGGGTAGCAGAAAAGAAAAAAAAAAAATGTTACTTGGGGGAATTTGTTCATGCATGGTCCTTGACTCACGCATGAAAAAGTCCCAAATCATACTTCTAAAAAAATCTTAGCAGGGAAATGAAGTGAGTTCAAGGTTAGCATCTCTGAAAAACTGAATTGTATTTTCCAGTAGTACACCCTACTGCAATTCTTGCTAACTTACATATTCAAAGAAAGAAAAGATTACTGCCAGTTCTCACAGACAGAGAATAGCTATTCAAGCACAGACGTGCCCCCTCTTGTGAGTGTTTCTGTTCCCAGGGTGAAAATTCAGGGTCTTTTAGAGAGATCAATATGAACCACCCATGAGGTGTAGGATCCTTTCCTTCTCCTTAGGAGAGATTTTTTTTTTTTTACAGGGGGAAGAAAAGGGGAAAAAAGAAAGCTAGGTAGTAAGACAATTTTAAAAGTTTTATTTATTTGTGAAATGGTTTGTTCCTTAAACCCAGAACTTTTCACAAGGCATGTCTTCAGTCGGTTTTTGGCAGAAGAATTTCTTATCCCTCTGTTCTCCCAGGAGCCCATTTTAATCCAGAGCCCTGGTGCCTGAAACCAACTCCTTCACTGTCTTTTTTTTCTTTTCTTCTTTTTTTATTTTTTTTTTCTTTTTGCACAAAAGGGGAGTCTGATTTGGAAGATGTAACCTTCCTTTTCCAGAGATTTCATGGAACATTCTGCCCAAGAGTCACCCTCTCCCGTATGGAGCGCTCAGGGGATCAGCAGTTCTGCCACGCGAGGAAGAGCACATGAGAGGCCGAATGCACCCTCTGCCACGCAAGAAAGAGGATGTCTGTGCCCTGAGATACCAGGCATCTTCTCACAGTTGGTTTGTACTTTGTTTTGGTATGCTCAGGTGGTACCTTGGCGTTGCTGAGAGGCAGCTGCTCAAAGACATCTTCTTGAGTGCCACCACTGCCGCTCAGCACCAACACCATCTTGTGCTGAAGGTGGCTTGAACAAGAGCACTGACAACCTCTGTGTTCCCTCTACTTAACCCCCCTCAACAAACTGCTCAGCTCCTGCTGTTTGGATCAGTCCAAGGCACACCTTACCTTACATCTGCTCCTCAACCTGGCCTGACATTTTAAACCCCACCTGTGTTATTCATAAAGAAGGCAGCATGAGAAAGATCATCTTTTCCCCACTGAAAACTTAAAGCTAAAAGCCATCACAGCTGCTGCAGAGGCTTCACCAAAAGCCGTATCAGCAGTTTCTGTTTTAAAAACATTTTCATTTCTTTCCCCACACAGTCAGAGTGATGCAGCTGCAGTTTTCGGCAGAGCCTTCCCCGTGGCTGATTTGTTGTTTTCTCTCACTTTTCATTTAAAAAAAATAAATATATATATATAATAAAATCTAGAGCCTCAAATACCTCAAGATCTAGTTGTTGAAACTCTGAAAGTGAAGCTTAAATACATCACGTAGGATCACAGAATCAGAACTGTTAGGGTTGGAAGGGACCTCAAGGATCATCTAGTTCCAACCCCCCTGCCATGGGCAGGGACACCTCACATTAGAGCAGGCTGCTCAGGGCCACATCCAGCCTAGCCTTAAAAACCTCCAGGGATGGGACTTCCATCACAGCACCTGCCAAAGTTCTGTAAAAGCCAAGGTCAAGGATTTTGCATTTTTTTAGATGGAAGAAAGTCTTTGTTCTCCTACTGCATTCTGAATGCCAGCTGAAATTTACCTGAAACTTACTGTATCCATAGCACTGTGAGTACCTCAGTGTTAATGGGTGGTACCCAATGAATTTTAATTGGTCTGCCAAAGACAGTGGCAGGAGGTCCCAAACTTCGGTGTTCATGAAGGTAACTGGGAGCCAGCTGGTTTCATAAATGGGTAGGAGTCATAGAATCATGGAATCAATAAGGTTGGAAAAGACCTCAAAGATCATCAAGTCCAACCTGTCACCCAAGACCTCATGACTACTAAACCATGACACCAAGTGCCATGTCCAATCCCCTCTTGAACACCTCCAGGGACGGCAACTCCACCACCTCTCTGGGCAGACCATTCCAATGGCTAACAACTCTCTCTGTGAAGAACTTTCTCCTCACCTCCAGCCTAAATAAGGAGGTTTCCCAAAGGCCACTGTCAGCTGCGCAGGAGCAGGTGGCCAGGCTGATCCCTGCAGGGCTTTACAGGCGAAGCTCACAGCAGAACAGGGAAAGCTGTTTCAATGACCTGAATACACAGAATACATAGAATACATAGAATAAACCAGGTTGGAAGAGACCTTCAAGATCATCGCGTCCAACCCATCAACCAATCCAACACCACCTAAACAACTAACCCATGGCACCAAGCACCCCATCAAGTCGTCTCCTGAAAACCTCCAATGATGGTGACTCCACCACCTCCCCGGGCAGCCCATTCCAATGTGCAATCACTCTCTCTGTATAGAACTTTTTCCTAACATCTAGCCTGAACCTCCCCTGGCGCAGCCTGAGACTGTGTCCTCTTGTTCTGGTACTGGCTGCCTGGGAGAAGAGACCAACATCTGTCTGTCTACAACCTCCCTTCAGGTAGTTGTAGAGAGTAATAAGGTCCCCCCTGAGTCTCCTCTTCTCCAGGCTAAGCAACCCCAGCTCCCTCAGCCTCTCCTCCTGAGAAGGGTGGTGGTCCCAAGCAAGGCTTTAATAAAACATTGTGGAAGAGGGAAGAAAAATCACCTTGTAAGACTCCTAGCGCTGTCATAGGAGAAAGGAAGGGAACGTGGGAACGTGTCATCACTTAAAGGCTTTGTTTTCCTTTTTCACGTGCCTCTTGGTGCTGTTTTCTTGGTGGTTGTCTTCTCTGAGAGCTATTCCCACACATCTAAAAAAAAAAAAAAAAAAAAAGGATAGGTGAAAAGGATATGCTTTTCCAGCTGCTCTTGATGTCAAAGCAGAGATGAGTACTTTCTAAGGTAAAAGATACAAAGACTGATTATCTAACACATCTGCTTGACATCTACTTTCTACATCCATAGAGATGAAAAGAGACAACCTTTTCCATGTTTGCTTCAGTCAGCGCTTGTGCTAGTGGATGTGGTAGGAGGAAAGCAATTCTGTGGGTTTGGTGCTATGCAGTGCAAATCTAACAACAAAAACAAATTGAAACAAAAGTATATAATAAAGCATGGCAATAATGAGAAGACTTCAGTGACACTACCCTATCTCTTCACTCTTACAGCAGATATCCAAACCAGAAATACAAAGGGGTCTGAACAAAGAAAGATAAACATCAGTGAATGGTGGTTTGCTGCTTGGTGCCTTTTCTTCTCTCCAGTGACTCCACTTCATTTTTGTTAAACTGGGTAGATCTAGTCCTTTGCCTGAGGGTACCTCTGACAAAGCTCCTACTGGGGCTTTCCCAAAGCAGAATTTCATCTGATGTAAGCTTGCCAGAATATAGGAACCTCAGTGCTAAGTTGGATCAAAGGTCCACTTAGCCAGTAACAGCCTAATAACAGTAGGTATCTGGAGGAGAGCAAGAGAGTGGAGAAAAATGTCTAGTGATGCTTCTCCAAAATAACTTCCCAGTCTCCAGAAACTTGTGGTTCAAAGATAACCTGAGTCAGACAAGATATTTAATCTTTGTTGAATTTCTGTTACTTGAACTTTTCCAGTCTTTCTCTGAATTTATGCTCACAGTTTTAGTACCCACAATACCTTTAATAAAGAATTCTTTTGTTGACCAACATTGTGTGGAGAACAATCTCCTTTTTTGTTCGTTTACAATCTGAAACCTGCAAATGTCTTGGAATGCCCCCTCACTCTTGTACTGAGAGAGGGACAATCATCACTTTCCATTTGTCTTCTGTTTGGCATTCAGGACTCTTCACAACTCTAGGGTGCTTTTCCTGTTGTTTCCTCTAAGGCTAAAATGCATCCCCCCACCTTGTAGGGAAAAAAAAAGTTCATACCTGTGCCAGCTCTCTCTGAGATTTTTACCAATTCTGTTATGCTCTTTCTGAGAAGGGCAACCAGGACTCTACACAGTGTTCAGATGTACAATGAATTTATCTAATGGTATTATGTTTTCTCTTTTGTTCTATTTTCCTTTCCTTGACATTTTTAACATTGTTTCCATTAATAAGCATTGAGATGGCATTTTTCTAGGACTGCCTGTTACTTTCTGATCCCACAATATAATAAATGAAGTTATCAGAGGAATTATATTTTAATTGTCTTTTATGTGCATCATTTCCTGTTCATCTACACCAGCTTTCATCTGCTGTTTAGCCCAGTCACTATGTCTTGCAAGATCCTCCTGAACATTTCTGCCACCCTACTACTTAGAATCATAGAACTAACCAGGTTGGAAAAGACCTCAGAGATCACCGAGTCCAACCTATTACCTAATACCTAACACCTCATGGCAACAAAGCCATGGCTTCAAGTGCCACGTCCCTTGAAGCACTCAGTATCTGCTGTTTTAAAGAGTAAATCATGTAGTTGATGACTATTTAACTGTAAGAATATATTCTAATTAACTATATATCAGAGAAAGTTATAATTGCTTGGTCTTGAGGGGATTGGACGTGGCACTTGGTGTCATGGTCTAGTCGTGAGGTTTGTGGTGACAGGTTGGACTCGATCTTTGAGGTCTCTTCCAACCTTGGTGATACTGTGATACTGTCTAGTCTGGATATACAGTAATGCCAAGCTCCCAATTTATTGCAAATATGTGGAAGAGGATGAGAAGCTGTCTCTGGAAATGGCTGGTGATGTGAAGGTACATCTAAAGCATGAGCTGGAGTAGCCTCACGTAAATAATCCATGCTCTTTGCTTCCAGCACTGTAAATAAGCTGTTTCCGCTGGCTATTGTTGCAGTGGGAACAGACTGCACATAAGGGACATTGCATATGCAGCTCAGAGGTGTCTCAGCAGATGTAGATGACATTAGAAGTCAGGAAAAGTCTGCAATCAAATGCATCATTCCTGGGACTGAAATACATTAAAAAAACCCCAACTATTTAAAATAACAACGTGTGTCATCACACCCTACAGTCACACTTACTTGTCAGCTACTTCTTCAGAATTACTATTTTTTTCTCGTGAAAAGAGTATTTCAGGAACCTAATAGCCATTATATCAGAGTGCTTCTGTATGCAGTATTGTAACAAGGTTATTTAAAATAGGAGGGGGCTGGCATGGTTCAGTCTGGAGAAGAGGAGGCTGAGGGGAGACCTCATTGCTCTCTACAACTCCCTGAAGGGAGGTTGGAGAGAGGAGGGGGCAGCCTCTTCTCCCTGGTGGCAGGTAACAGGACCAGAGGAAATGGTTTCAAGCTGTGCCAGGGGAGGTTTAAGATGAATATTAGGAAATATTTCTTCACTGCAAAGGTTCTCAGACACTGGAATGGTCTGCCCAGGGCAGTGGGGGAGTCATCATCCCTGGAGGTGTTTAAGCAGAGTGTGAACCTGATGCTTAGGGACATGGTTTGGTGCTGACCTTGCAGTGCTAGGTTGAAGTTTGGACTGGATGATCTTGAAGGTCTCTTCCAATCAAAGGACTTCTGTGATTTATTTGTTTGTCCTTGCTAAATACTGTTTGGAATTAATAGGGAAATTATGGATAAGAATGATCTTATGCTCAGTGTGTGGACTTTGACCTATTAATTTTTCTCCCTGCCAGGCTCTGAGTTCCACCTGGGGCATAAGCATGCTACAAATGAATTCCCAAGTTCTTTCCCTTGAGCCCCATGTATGGTAGTTTTAGGCTATGCCTTTAAAATCTTGAACAGAAAGTAGTAAATAAATCACTATTGGGTGTAAAAAGGGAAAAGAAAGATAATTCTAAACAATCCTGCTGGAGGGATAAGGAACTTAAACTGGTTGTACCAAAACAATTCCTCTTCTATTCTCACTTCTTTGCTCTGGAGAGATACTGGACGGATGGGCAGAGTCCAACATGACGGCATTCAACAAGTCCAAGTGCCGGCTGCTGCACTTTGGCCACAACAACCCCATGCAGTGCTACAGGCTAGGGTCAGACTGGCTGGAGAGCAGCCAGACAGAAAGGGACCTGGGGGTACTGATTGACAGCTGGCTGAACATGAGCCAGCAGTGTGCCCAGGTGGCCAAGAAAGCCAATGGCATCCTGGCCTGGATCAGGAATAGTGTGGCCAGCAGGAGCAGAGAAGTCATTGTGCCCTTGTACTCAGCACTGGTTAGGTCACACCTTGAGTCCTGTGTCCAGTTCTGGGGCCCTCAGTTTAAGAAGGACATTGAGACTCTTGAACGTGTCCAGAGAAGGGCAACGAGGCTGGGGAGAGGCCTCAAGCACAAGCCGTATGAGGAGAGGCTGAGGGAGCTGGGATTGTTTAGCCTGGAGAAGAAGAGGCTCAGAGGAGACCTTATTGCCATCTACAACTACCTGAAGGGAGGTTGTAGCCAGGAGGGTGTTTGTCTCTTCTCTCAGGCAACCAGCAAGAGAATAAGAGGACACAGTCTCAAGCTGCACCAGGGGAGGTTTAGGCTTGAGGTGAGGAGAAAGTTCTTCACAGAGAGAGTTGTTAGCTGTTGGAATGGGCTGCCCAGGGAGGTGGTGGAGTCACTGTCCCTGGAGGCATTCAAGAGGGGACTGGATGTGGCACTTGGTGCCATGGTTTAGTGGTCATGAGGTCTTGGGTGACAGGTTGGACTTGATGACCTTTGAGGTCTTTTCCAACCTTAGTGATTCTGTGATTCTGCTTGACCTTGGCTATATTGTTTTGTTATTAACTTGTCTGCTCCTTTCTTTCATCCCTTCTTTTGTACAGGGGGGTCAGGGGCAGGCAGGGAAGGAGAAGCTAATGGCTTCCCCTGGTCTTTGACTGGGGGGTGTGTGTGTCCTTGTTCTGTTTATTAATTGTAAATAATCCATAAATATTGTAAATACTTTATATTTTCTACATACTCATTACATTCCATTGTAGATTGTAGTTCTGCTTGTAAATACAGCTTTCATTTGCTTTCAACTGGTCTGGTGTGGCAAAGGTAATGTTGGGGGGGGTGTGGAATTTCAACCCACCACACCATGTTACCAGAGTAGCATGAGCCCAAGGGAGCAAAGGGGCCCACCGTTTTCCTCGTGCTGAGCCACGAGAGCTGCGAACTCACACATTCACCGTGGAAGTGGGGTTTAATCTGCAGCACATCAGAAACAGGAGAACAACAAGAAGAAAAATACGGAAATGGATTTCAAATGTTGAGAAGGCCAGCTAGACTTCACCAAGGAGACCTTGCAGGAGCATGAACTTTTCCCCTCTGGCTTCACAGGGATGATTCAACTGCCGGGATGCAAAGAAAACAGAAGCTAATTATCAAATGAACATTGTCTTAATATGTTAATGAAGCGGTTTTGCTAATAGAGAGAGACCTGAATTTTAATACATTTTAAGAGCTCCTTGATTACGTGTTTGTTAGTTGTTATGATCATTTTAAATTATCTGTGCATGGCTTTATAATGGGTTAAAAACTGTATTAAGCACTGTATTCTAAACAGGCCTTGATGAGGCAGGTGAATAGTGCAAACATTGTCGCTAGGAAATTCACTTCAAAAGAAATGTAAACTAGTTAACCTAAAATGTGTCATCACATCCTACAGTCACATTTACTTGTCAGCTACTTCTTCAGAATTTGTTGTTTGGGTTTGTGGTTTTTTTTTTTTTCTCATGGAAAGAGTATTTCAGGAACCTAATAGCCATTATATTAGGGTGTTTCTATGTGCAGTATTATAACTGGTCTCAGAATGCATTTTGTTGTTGGATTTAGGGCAGTGAGTGAAGTAGTTCAGCATTGTTGAATATTAATAAACCTTTGTTTGCTTTTCTATTAATTCACTTATCCACAGATAACCCAAGGCACTACTGGCACAGAAGAATAGTGAAGAGGTGATTTGGAACAGTCAGCATGGCTTCAGCAAGGGCAAGTCCTGCCTGACAAACCTGGTGGCCGTCTATGAATAGGTCACAACATTAATAGATGAGGGGCGAGCAACTGATGTTGTTTACCTGGACCTGAGCAAAGTCTTTGACACTGTCCCACACCACATCCTGGTCTCCAAACTGGTGACACATGGGTTTGATGGGTGGACCACTAGATGGATAAAGAACTGGCTTGATGGCTGCACCCAAGGAGTGGCTGTCAATGGGTCCATGTCCCAGTGGAGGCCAGTGACAAGTGGAGTCCCTCAGGGATCAGTCCTGGGTTCAGTCAACATCTTTGTGGGTGCCATGGACAGCGGCATTGAGTGCACCCTCAGCAAGTTTGCTGATGACACCAAGCTGTGTGGTGCAGCAGACACGCTGGAGGGAAGGGATGCCATCCAGAGGGACCTTGACAGGCTGGAGAGGTGGGCACAAGCCAACCTCATGAGGTTCAACAAGACCAGGTGCAGGGTCCTGCATCTGGGCGAGGCAATCCCAGGCACAAATACAGGCTGGGCAGTGACTGGCTGGAAAGCAGCCCTGAGGAGAGAGACTTGGGGGTGCTGGTGGATGAGAAGCTCAACATGAGCTCTCACTGTGCATTTGCAGCCTGGAAAGCAAATCAGATCCTGGGCTGCATCAAGAGAAGTGTGGCCAGCAGGTCAAGGGAGGTGATTCTCCCCCTCTACTCAGCTCTGGTGAGACCCCACCTGGAGTACTGCGTCCAGTTCTGGAGCCCTTATTACAAGAGGAATATGGATGTGCTGGAACGTGTCCAGAGAAGGGCCATGAGGATGATCAGAGGGCTGGAGCACCTCTCCTATGGGGACAGACTGAAGGAGTTGGGGCTGTTCAGTCTGGAGAAGAGAAGGCTCCGAGGCGAACTAATTTTGGCCTTCCAGTATCTGAAGGGGGCCTACAAGAAGGCTGGGGAGGGACTTCTCAGGATATCAGGTAGTGATAGGACTAGGGGGAATGGAATGAAGCTGGAGGTGGGAAGATTCAGGCTGGACGTGAGGAGGAAGTTCTTCCCCATGAGAGTGGTGAAGCCCTGGAATGGGTTGTCCAGGGAGGTGGTTGAGGCCCCATCTCTGGAGGTGTTTAAGACCAGGCTGGATGAGGCTCTGGCCAGCCTGATCTAGTGTGGGGTGTCCCTGCCCATGGCAGGGGGGTTGGAACTAGATGATCCTTGTGGTCCCTTCCAACCTTGACTGATACTATGATATCCATATTTTTAGCTTCCCCATTCAGAGGATCTGTATAATCATCTTTAAGCAAGTCTGGGACCAAAACAAACCTTCCTGCAATGGCACCAGCATAGAAATGTGCACACCTGCATCACACTTTTCTAGTAGAAGGCTTCTTTTTCCCCTTTTCCATCAATTTAATTTCAAATTGAGTTACCCAGAACCATTATCCTTCCTTCTCCAGTTTATTTCCAGGCAATTGGATAAGCTTTCAATCAAAGGATTCCCCATGACCAACTGTTGCTCCTGTTAACTTAATGAGATCTGTGGTTCAAGAAGTCAGTGACTGTCATTAGTCCTCTGACTTCAGTTTCTACAGTATCTTGAAGCAGCCAAGCAGAAGTATCATCTCCAGGAGACTTGCCTTCAGCCCTTGTAAACCAGTTTTCATCCAAAGCACTGACAAATAGGCACTGAGAGATTGCAGCTCTTGGAAGGATGCTGGTGTTTGCTGGAAGCTGCTCACATGCTCATGTCCAGCTGGAGTTTTTCCCCCTGTTGTTAAATGAAATGACAGTTGAAGAGTGCCTGCCAAAGATGCTCTGCCTGCATGTGTGCTCAGGCGATTAAGGAAGTTAGACCTTAGTTTCCTAAAACCAGAAAGCAGAGCTCTGGATGGGGACCTGGGCACAGAAGGGAGCTATATTTATATTGGACAAACAGCCACTAGGTGATTTAAACTTGGCCTTCACTACCTTCATTACTACCAAACAGAAGGCTCGTGCTTACAAAGTAAAGGCATTTTGAGACCCTCCTATACTGTATAATGCTATACATGAAACAGAAGCTGCCTCATTTTGATGGAGGCACATACTGCTCCCTCATTTCTACTCTGAAAGTGGCTGGAGGACTGGGCATTGTAGCAGTTTGGTGAGCATTTGGGCTGTCTTAGGGCACCAAGGCCTGGCAGAGCCTGATTGACAAGTCAGTGCTCCCTACTACTCTCAAGCTTGGGTACCTGACTTCATGCGTTGCCAGCAGATCCAGAGAGGTGGTTCTACCTCTTTACTCTGCTCTGGTGAGACCTCACCTGGAGTACTGTGTACAGATCTGGAGCCCTCAATATAGGAAGGACATGGACCTGATGGAGAGGGTCCAGAGGAGGGCCATGAAAATGATCAGGGAGGTTGGAACACCTCTGCTATGAGGACAGGCTGAGACAGCTGGGGTTGTTCAGCCTGGAGAATAGGAGGCTCCAGGAAGACCTAATAGCAGCCTTCCAGTACCTGAAGGGAGGCTACAGGAAGGATGGGGAGAGACTGTTCACAAGGGCCTGCAGTGACAGGACAAGGGGCAATGGCTTCAAAGTACAGAAGGGCAGATTTAGGTTGGATATCAGGAAAAAGTTCTTCACTATGAGGGTGGTGGGACACTGGAACAGGTTGGCCAGGGTTGAGGTCCCTTCCCTGGAGATATTCAAGGTAAGGTTCAACAAGGCCCTGGGCTATCTGATCTAGTTGGGGATGTCACTGCTGACTGTGGGGGAGGTTGGACTGGATGACCTTTGGGGTTCCCTTCCAGCCTGGACCATTCTCTTCTATGATTCTATGAATTCCCCTGGATCAAGCCCATGCAGTGGTAGAGACAGGCAGAATTTTAAGGCTAGTTCAGGGAACTGAGACCATCCATCGCTGAAGCCATGCCCTCCCTCCTTTCCTCCCACTTGGGAAACCACCTCAAAGCATGTTTAAGTACAACGTGCTTGGCTTTGACTGTTTGCAAAATTAAGCAGAAGTATTACATGAGCTAAGTAAAGGAAGATGAGGAGGTACTGCTCATTTGACTATATTAATTTTCTCTTATAATTTGGAAGCTAGAAGCATCTCCCTATTTCTTGCACCTTTGTGCCAATTTGTGAAAGGAAGGAGGAAACGCGATCTTGCTTCACACAACCAGCAAGCCTGCGAGAAACCCTCCCTGCCAGGCCGGGTCGGTGTATTTTTAGGTCACAGTGCCCTCTAGGGGATCAGGCACATAGCGAGGGAGCTTGGCAGAACCCGAATACCATTTAATCCGCGGGGAAAGACACTTCTGCTTTTGTACTGCACTACAGCGTGATAATCCATGTACAGAGCTCGTACTTTAGCATTTAAAGGCTAATCCGCATTCATTTTCTTATAGAATCATAGAATCATCCGTCTTGGAAGGCACTTCTAAAGGTCATCTAGTCCAATCCCCCTGCAGTCAGCAGGGACATCCTCAGCTAGGTCACGTCGCCCAGAGCCCAGTTGAGCCTCACCTTGAAAATCTCCAGGGATGGGGCCTCAATCATCTCTCTGGGCATCCTGTTCCAGTGGTCACTGTAAAGAACCTGTTCCTAACATCCAGTCTAAATCTGCTCTTCTCTAATTTCAAACCATTGCCCCTCATTCTATTACTGCTGGCCATTTTAAAGAGTCCCACTCCAGCCTTCTTAAAATCATAGAATCACAGAATTGTTAGGGTTGGAAGGGACCTCAAGGATCAGCTGGTTCCACCCCCGCTGCAATGGGCAGGGACACCTCACACTAGATCAGATTGCTCAGAGCCACATCCAGCCTGGCCTTAAAAACCTCCAAGGATGAAGCTTCTCCCACCTCCCTGGGCAACCTGTTCCAGTGTCTCACCACCCACATGGGGAAGAACTTCTTCCTAACATCCAATCCAATTCCTGCAGATCCCCTTCAGATACTGGATGGTGGTGATTAAGCCTTCTCTTCTTCAGACTTCTTGGGAAGTACCTTTCAAAATTAACATGAGGTCTCTGCTTTCTAGATGTGGGGCTGACTCCCTGTGCACAGGATACTCATCCCATGCTCCAGATATTGATTCCATGCACAGGATGGAGATTCGTCAGCTTCTTCCATGAGGGTTCAGTTGATACAGTTAAATCAGGGGAGGACTTTCCTCCTGATTTCAGGTGGTACTACATGAGAATGATGAGATTTACTTACATAGGCTGTGTAGGGAACCTGTATATTTGTAGACTATCTGTACATCAGACATAATCTCTTATTTGATGTGTTGTGTTTGCTTTTTAGCAACAACCCACCAACACGCTTATTTCAAATGGAGCAACAACAAACTCACCCTATCAATGGGTGTGAGTGCTTTCTGATGGAACAGAAAAGTAAAAAGAAGGAAAATAAGCAGGAAAATGAAAGTCTGGGAAAGAGAAAGTGGGGGGGGGGAAAGAAATATTAAGCAGATTGGCCTCTAGATGGGCTGAGAAACCTGCAGGCTTTTTTCAGTGGTGTCCACAGTTGCTAAGGAAGGACAGCAGTCTTCCACAAAGGACTACAAGGCCAGACATCTAGCTGCCTAACTATGTCCAAAATCAAAATCTTGGCCCCTCTAGTGTCCTTTACTCGTGTGATGATCCTGCTACTGACTTATTTTAATCTCATATTGATTCTGAATCATCAGAATACTCTTGGCTGGCCAGACTGAACTAAGAAACAAGTCTGGGAACTGTGCATGCCTCACTAGGTCATTGCTGCATTTTGTGCTGTGATAGCTGGACACAAATCACAAATCCCTGATCTGGGATGCCCTAGGGATGAGTCCTTCCTCTAGGTTTTCACTAGGCTTTGAGAGTCTTGGCCAACGCTGCCTTCATCTTGCTCATCAGTAATTCAAGGCAGATAGTGGGGGAGGTCCTTGCTTGGCCCTGATTAGTTTTAGTGAGTAATCTGAGCCATACAACATGCCTTCAGTTTCTCATTTGATTTGCCCCCTGCAGTGGTGTAGCCATCTCCTGTGACCACCTGCAATCACAAAGAAATCAGTCTGCTCTGGCCTCTTCCCAGCATCATATTGGGCATTTATGAGTTTTAAACCTGTAAACTTTACTTGATTAGGCTTCTCATTGCAATCTCAGGAACTTAATGCTGTTGCATGCTAAGGGTTCATGAGATACTCACCCACCCATCCCCTAGCTTCACTCAGCCATGCTTCCATCTCCTCTCTTAAAATCTGCATCCACTTTACAAAGTTTATTCTTACACTGAGAAGGATAAACTGCTGAGCCTCCTTAGGCAAAGTCTATCTTAAGTGCTTCCTTGCCTAGCCACGGCAGTGGCAGTTCATCTCTGTAGTATTTTTGATTGAATCAGGAGTGTCTTACAATATGATTTGTTTTATTCAGGCTTGTACAATCTGCATTGCAGTCTGTGGCATGCCAGTGTTTTCTGTGTCCACATCTGGTGGCCCAGCTGTGCCATACCATGCTCAGCAGCCCCACAGCAACTGGCTTGTCTGAGTCTGTGGATTCTCACCTTCTCATGTGAAAAATCACAGAAGAATATGTAGTCTCATATTCAATTAGCTGAGGAATTATATCTTCATAACTTAGCTCACACTTCCTCAGTAGGTCCTTCTCCAGAGGGACCTTGACAGGCTGGAGAGGTGGACCCAAGCCAGTGTCATGAGGTTCAGCAACACCAAATGCAAGGTCCAGCAACTGGGTTGGGGCAATCCCAAGCACCAATATAGGCTGGGCAGTGACTGACTGGAAAGCAGCCCTGAAGTAAAGGACGTGGGGGTGCTGGTGGATGAGAAGCTCAACATGAGCCAGCAGTGTGCACTTGCACTCCAGAAAGCCAATCACATCCTGGGCTGCACCGAGAGAGGCATAGCCAGAAGGTCGAGGGAGATGGTTCTCCCCCTCTACTCCGCTCTGGTGAGACCTCACCTGGAGTACTGTGTCCAGTTCTGGAGCCCCTATTACAGGAAGGATTTGGACATGATGGAGTGTGTCCAGAGAGGGGCCAAGAGGATGATAAGAGGGCTGGAGCACCCCTCCTATGAGGACAGACTGAGAGAGTTTGGACTATTCAGTCTGGAGAATAGAATAGAATAGAATAGAATAGAATAGAATAGAATAGAATAGAATAGAATAGAATAGACCAGGTTGGGAAAGACCTTTGAGATCATTGAGTCCAACCTATCATCCAACACTATCTAATCAACTAAGCCATGGCACCAAGCACCCCATCCAGTCTCTTCCTAAACACCAAGGAGATCTTATTGTGGCCTTCCAGTATCTTAAGAGTACCTACAAGAAAGCTGGGGAGGGGCTTTTTAGGGTGTCAGGTAGTGATAGGAGTAGGGGGAATGGAACAAAAATAGAAATTAGTAGAATCAGATTGGATATTAGGAAGAAGTTCTTCCCCATGAGGGTGGTGAGATGCTGGAACAGGTTGCCCAGGGAGGTGGTAGAAGCCTCATCCCTGGATGTTTATAAGACCAGGCTGGATGTGACTCTGAGCAACCTGATCTAGTGTGAGGGATCCCTGCCCATGGCAGGGGTGTTGGAACGAGATGATTCTCGAGAGCCCTTCCAACCCTAACAATTCTATGACTCTATGATTCTCTTGGGAGTACTGGCCACCACAGACACTAACAGTGAGCAGTACTTTCAGTGGTGTGGTGCAGTGTCTCATAAACCAGTGAAATGTTTAGTTATAAACCAGAGAAATGTTTAGCCTGGGCAATTTGAGCAATACCTCCTGTACTAGGCTGGACATTGCCTTTAGTGCTCTGCTAAATCTCTGGTTTGCTCTGGGTTGTCTGCTTACCTGGGAGAATGTTCCAGCAGGGATAAGATAGTTCTTTCTGTGCTAACCTCCCTCCACCAAAGCAACTGTCCTCACAGGTTACTGACACCCACAGAAAGAGATTTCTAGTGTTGCCCTATAGCTATAGCCATAGCCATTGCTTTCACTGTCCTTGCTTGTCTCAGTGTACAGTTTCCACGCTCATGTCATATGAAATCATGTGTTCCCACTTGCCTCTCTGCAGATTAACAGCATTTTGCTGTTATTGCTGGGATTGCAGACTGCTCAACTGCATGATTCAGTGGGAATCACATTCTCTGACTGCTCAATTCAACTCCTGCAAAAATGGCTCTCAGCACATTTCCCCAAAGTGTGGGCTGGGCCCCTCCAGATCTGGAGGTCTCAGCAAATGTGCTCTTAGAGGAAGCCTGTTTCTCATCCTTGGCTATGCCAGTTCCAGCAGCCTGTAAAGGGCCAGGGCTTGCTTCTGCAAAGTTCTTTGTCTGTTTTGTCTGTCAAATAAGCATGCTTTTTTCATCCCTGCAGGTCTCACTGTCAGAGCTGCTCCCATCATGGTTTTCAGCCTATATGTGAGGTGAGAATGCAGCCAGTGGGTTTCCCAGCAAGATACTTCTTTTGGGAAATGGTACATTCTCAGCTATCATCGAGGCATGGACTTCAACTACACTTCTTTTCCCTCCTGCAGCTGTGCTTCTCCCTTGTTTTCCACACTGGTAGCACCTTTGCAAGGAGAGGCTGTGCTTGAGAATCCATATTCTGTAAGGAAATCCAAAACATCAAGAAAAAGCCTGATTTACTTTTGAAAATGAGTTAAACAATTAGAAATACCCTGCAGAAGAAGGCAGGAATTCTACAACTGCAGTTTGGGGAAAAGGCTGGATGAGGCTCTGGCCAGCCTGATCTAGTGTGGGGTGTCCCTGCCCATGGCAGGGGGGTTGGAATTAGATGATCCTTGTGGTCCCTTCCAACCCTGACTGATACTATGATACTAAAAAAAATTATATGAAGCAATGTTTTTACACTGACATCTTAAAAACAATTCAGTGATGCTGAGCAGGTATCAGAGGAAGTTCTCCTGCTCTGTGCTACCGAGTGTGGTGTGCAGTCCCCAAGCAGGAAGAAGGCATGGAGGATAAACACTCAGCACTCACCTAACTAGTTAAGCACCTGCATGGGTAAAAAGACTCCTTGCAACATAATTTAAGACACATTTTACATAATATATTTTCCTAGATCTTACATGCCTGCATGAAGAACTTCTTGACTCCATAAGTGATTCTCTGACGAAAACAAACAAGAGCTGATGGTGACTAAAGTGCTCCTCAACACAAGAGCAGTGCTGCAGCCCGATTCTGCCACAGCAACATTAAGTAGTGACTTAGTCTACAAGTAGGATGTTTAGTCTCAGCCTGGAGCACTGCTGGTGAAAGGTGCTACTGAGCCTGAGAAAGAACCTGCTTTACAACAAGAAATACACCCAAACCAGCAGCTTCTCCAATCACAATGCCTGAGTGTCAAGGTTAAGATTTGAGATGCAAAGCCTGAATTAGAATTTGCCTCGGTAAAGCAGGGTTAGCTCCTCTTTCCTGCAGTTCTCCTCAAAGCCTTCCCACTGGCCTACTCCAAGAATAAAATCAAAAACTAATGAATCATCATGTCCAGTCTCCTATATATCAGCAGCTTTTTCATGTCACTGTTAAGAGCTTTCTGGAGTCTTCAGTGATTTGAGTATGATTTAAATGTACCTCACATGAGGGGCTTCCAATCTATGTTAAAGAGGTTCTTTCCTTGGCTAGTTGCCTTCATGCTTCCAATGGTGTGCTCTCTTCCAAGACTGGATTTGTCTGGCTTTCAGCCTCTGTTTTTTTATGCCTTTCTGCCATAGACTGAAGAGGGTTTTGCCTCTAGGAATGCTAGAGCACAGCTGATCCCATGGATCAGCCCTGGTACCGCAGAGGGTTTGGCAATAAAATCCCATATCTCTCTTCACATCATAATCAGCAAAATAATTCCATGTGTCTCTATGAAGAGATCTTTATGGTGCAATGAAATGGTCTCTCAATCTTTTTTTTTCTGCTAAGGACATTAGAAATATATTTTTTTAAGTCTTTATCCTTTTATTTTCATGTTTCTTGAATTAGTTGTGGGTCTTGTTTGCATGCTCTCTTCCAATGCATCGTTGGAAATATGGATTCAGTTGACTGACTTAGTCACCTAGAAGTAGCAGTGGAGATTTCACTTTTTTCCTCTGGCCTGCCAAGTCATTCTTCAAAATCCAAAGATTACACTAGACCTTTTTACTCCATAGTTGCACTGACAGCTTCCACCAAACTCCTGGTTCACTGGAGACTCTTGGCTTCCCATCTATCTTTCCCGCATTCCTTCTGTAGGACCAATGGTTTTCAATTCTTGATGTATCACCTTCCTGTGGCAGTATTCAAATGCACATTTTAAAGCTCCCTCTTTCAAAGGAACATGGACTGCTTTTTATGGTTGTCTTTCCCACTCACATTCTGCCCTACACTTGAGGTACTGGGGTTGGGAAGAGAGAATCACAGATCAATAGAATTGCTAGGGTTGGAAGGGACCTCAAGAATCAGCTAGTTCCACCCACCCTGCCATGGGCAGGGACACCTCACACTAGATCAGGTTGTTCAGAGCCACATCCAGCCTGGCCTTAAAAACCACCAGGGATGAGGCTTCTACCACCTCCCTGGGCAGCCTGTTTAAGTGTCTCACCACCTTCATGGTGAAGACACTCAAGCAGCAAGCTGATAGATAAGCTCAGCCATCTTTCCATCATATTATTGACAGGACACAGAAAAGGTTTGCTGTGATTTGAGCATATTTTAACTTGAAAAACATATTGTGAAGAGTCAAGAGCAGGAAAATCACACACACCCCCCCAAAGAAATAAGTGAGCAATTGCCTTTTAAAGGAGCCTCAGCCACGCTGTGTGCTGAATGAGGCAGAGATCTCATAGGAGACTTTCAGTGTGATCAGCTGATTAAAAACCATGTCAGTGTAAATAAGCTCAAGGGGCTACCTCATTTCTGGAAAATCCTGGCTTCCTGGCTTTTGAAGGATTGATTTTTTTCCAAATAAAAAGACATTTAAATGCATTTGCATACATAGCACTTATTAGTTATCTCCCTTAGGAAGCAGGCTCTAAGCAAGCATGAGGCAGACCATGAACTTTAAATTAAAGTTAAGCAGGTGCTTAAGCATTTGGCTGAATGAGACAGACTTATCAGTCACAAACTACAGGGCAACATAGGAGTTTTTAGACTCTATACTTAGGCTTCCCAGTGCATCCCTAATGGTGCCAGGGGCTAGTTTCCTGAAAGGTGGTGTCCAGCAACACTTCATCCTCAGCAGATCTGCCTACAATAGATGGATTCAGCCCTGTGTGGGTGTCTTCTCCACTTTTTCACTGAAAGGTATTTTCCTTGAAGTTAAGATCTGCTATTCTTTAATGCCTAGGAAAATGATTACTATCATTTAAGAAAATTATATTCTTCCTAATTAAGCTGTTGTCAGACAATTAAATTGCTTCCTGATTTTCATAATTGTCTCATTGCTAAGATCTACCTCTTTCCTGATTAGCAAGGTGGAAAACCCCCCAATGCTTTTGCTCTGTACAATATTTAGCAGTTGAGAAACATATCCCAGCAAATAATGTTCCAGCAAATATTCTGAGTCAGATTTTTCCTGCCCTATAGGTAAGCAGAGGTCTTTAAATGTATAGAAGTTCATTTGGAACTGTGCTCCCTCCTCTTAAGCTTTTACTGTGATGATTTGATTTCAGCTGGTGTTACTGGAAGTTGTGGCATCTCTGCACTCCAAGGCTGGGATTCTGGCAGTATGATCCAGCATGTGAGGTCAGCAAGGGAAAAAGCCAAGTCAGTTGCAGATGGCATTGTGAAATACATCTTGTTATCATGATTGGAGCATTTTATTTTCAGTTCTTTAGTATTTAACAAATGCTGTGGCAAGATGTTGCTGGTGGATGAGAAGCTCACCATGAGCTACCAGTATGCACTTGCAACCCCAGAAAGCCAGTCACATCCTGGGCTGCATCAAGAGAAGCATAGCCAGCAGATCAAGGAAGGTGATTCTCTCCCTCTATTCCATTCTGGTGAGACCTGGAGTACTGCATCCGGTGCTGGAGCCTCTATTACAGGAAGGATCTGGAGGTGCTGAAGCATGTCCAGAGGCCACAAGGGCCACAAGGATGATCAGAGGGCTGGAGCTCCTCTCCTATGAGGACAGACTGAAAGAGTTGGGGCTGTTCAGTCTGGAGAAGAGAAAGGTCCAAGGAGACCTTACTGTGGCCTTCCAGTATCTGAAGGGGGCCTACAAGAAAGCTGGGGAGGGACTTTTTAGGGTGTCAGGTAATGACAGGACTAGGGGGAATAGACAATAGAAAAGAGTAGATTCAGATTGGATGTTAGGAAGAAGTTCTTCCCCATGAGGGTGGTGAGACACTGGAACAGGTTGCCCAGGGAGGTGGTGGAAGCCTCATCCCTGGAGGTTTTGAAGGCCAGGCTGGATGTGGCTCTGAGCAACCTGATCTAGTGTGAGGGATCCCTGCCCATGGCAGGGGTGTTGGAACTGGATGATTCTTGAGAGCCCTTCCAACCCTAACAATTCTATGATTCCATGGTTCTATATATGTGGCTCTGGCTTCACAAAACCAAATCACACAGCCAAAGTCACTCATAAAAGTGACCATCACAGTAAAAGGATAGTCCTGTGAGCTAGCAAGCACAGGAGGCACTGCACACCGGGAGGTCAGGGTGAATGTCTCCATCACCTTCAGCAAGGACATGACTGGCTTCCCAACCAGTCCTGTTGGGTGGGCTGTGGATGTGCTGTCCAGACTGCCCTTCTCTGCAGTGCAGAGGACTGGGTCCAAGGGGCATGTTTGAAGGATGCCAGTACCTTGGCACTACCTCACAGTTACAGAGTGCAGAAAATCACACATTCAATAGCTGCATTCCTTGTGTTACTTCATCCACAACTGCACATCACCTGTCCCTGCAGTGGTCAGATATGAGACTTCAGATCTCCCCAGAGCTGTGTACTGCTGCCCCAGGACAATGTACGTTTGCTTTGACCCTTCCCACATGCATATTCTTTTCTCTTTCTCTCTGTAATTTGTTTTCTCTCTCCCCTTGGCTTAATTTTTTCTTTTTTTTTACAGTAGGCCATTAGAATCATAGAGTCATAGAACTACTTCAGTTGGAAAAGACTTGTAAGATCATCAAGTCCAACTGTCAACCTAAGACCACCATGGCCATTAAACCATGTCCCAAAGTATCATATCCACACACTTCTTGAACACCTCCAGGGACAGTGACTCCACCACCTCCCTGGCAGCCTGTTTCAGTGCCTGACCATTCTTTCAGTAAAGATATTTTTCCTAATATCCAATCTAAACCTTTGCTGGCACAAAATTTTAGGCCATTTCTTCTTGATCTATCACCCGATACTAGGGAGAAGAGACCAACTCCCACCTCGCTCCAACCTCCTTTCAGGGAGTTGTAGAGAGCAATGAGATCTCCACTCAGCCTCCTCTTCTCCAGATGAAACAAATCCAGCTCCTTCAGCCACTCCTCACAGACCTGTTAGCTGTTGATGTAGGAGGTCTAACACTTGTTATAATGTCCTAATGTCCTAAGGTAATAGGTGTCATAGGGTCTGGAGAATACCATGTGGCTTTTGACCTGTGGGACTCCTGGGAATCTTTCCACACTTGGGACAGGTTTGTCTGCAATATCATGGAGGCTTTCCCACATGAGCCAGAGGGTCAATACCTTGAAATTATGTTTTGGAGGAAAATATGCAGGTGGGGAGTCAGTGTTTCAAAAGCTTTGTATCTAATCTGGCATGCATACACTGTCAAGGAGTTGTTACGAGACAAAACAGCAGTAGGTTAGTCAGAGACCATGGACTAGAGCTGTGTGAACATGAAGGGGAGAGAACATAAAGTGTATGTATCAATACCAGGCAATCAAATTAATCAGGTCAGACTCTCAGCTGGACATAGAGACCCCTTAGTGTTACAGTGACAAATACCACATGAAGAGCTGGGTCATGATGTTTTTCAAGGGATGGTTAAGGCTGATGGGGCCTTTCTACCACAAATAACCATGAGGGACAAATTATTTTACATCAGAGTGAGCCTGCCTTTGAAAATGGAGACATCATCAACTCCCACAATTCTCACAGGACTGCCACTGTAATTGTTTCACAGTGGCCCAGTTCCTGAAGGCAAATGATGGCATGACAACATGTACCAATATGTGTCATTTTGGTTCTCACTGAGCTTAACAAGCTCTTTTGAAAAGATAAAATAGATCCAAAAACATTTAAAATGAGGCAAAGAAGTTTATCCCTTCCTTCTTGTGATCCTTTACACTAGCCTGAATGATTTTTTGCAATCTGACTTGCTGATTTTTAGTACTTATGTGGCATGATGTTGGAAATGTGGCATAGATTGATAAGCACAAACACATTAATACAGCCAGAAATAGTCCTTCGTTAGAGTCATTCATGTTAGATATCTTCTACAGTCACATTAATTAGAGATTTACAACAACACAACAGTCCTGAAAGCAAATGTTTCTGCCTTCCTGATATGAGAAGCTGTTTTGTTTCAATATCAAAGGCCATTGTTGTGAACTGTCTCTTTTGTTGGCTTTGAAATCATTCCACAAGAACTGATTTTGTATGAATTTCATCTTTTTACTGATAATTTTGTGAGAGGAAAGGTAGTGGCTGTCAAAGGTGAGGAGGGCACTTGTGGCACAACCAGCATCGTCAGAAACACAGATGACAAAGCAATGGATGAGGAGCAGCTATCCTGAAGGACACAGGGGAATGAAAGTGAAGAGATGTAACCAGTTAGCTCGCAGTTTTTCTCTGGGTCAAGCCTCTGCTATGAGTCTCATTTTGATTGCTCTCAGGACTACTGGCACTCTCATACCCTTCAGCTTTTGCTTTTTTTTCACCTTGTACTTTAGCAGCCTGTTTCAGAGGCTGATAATGAAGTACAAATAAGTTTTGTCTGTGGAAAAGAATCCTGCAGAAAATACCATATGTGGGAAGAAATCCTTCCCAGCACCTGCATGCCCCCTCCGAGCCGAGGGCTGAGCTAGCTGGAGTATGAGAGTGATACACAGATGATCAGTAGGCTCTTTGCTTGGCATCCCTTTTTCATTATGCTGCCATTTTAGAGAAATGTTTTTATAGCCTCTGCTTGATTTTCCATCAGATCCTTCCCTCCCTGTGAATCCTCCCTTCCTGCTTCCTACAGAATGTGGCCAGCTGGTTACTGCTAAATTTAAACCAAGATGTGCTACTTGTAACTCTCTGTGCTTCATCCACACAATATTACTAGCCTAACTCAGCTAGCAAGAAGTACTTCTATTTTGATGTGCACAGGGACTGTCAGCCCAGATGAAGGTCAGTGAAGGCTGTTGCATAGATATATAATGCTGACAGAGAGCACTTGAACAGTTTTTCCACAGGAAAGTCCTGATTCAGTGGGACTGGGACATTTGTGGGGCACATGTGAATGCTGCTCAGTGTGTGGGAGCACAGTGGGAACTTAAAACTGAACGCCCAGTGGATGCCTGCAGAGCAGCTTCAGGACCAGCAGCAAAGCCCAGGTGCCTGGGCTGACATGATGAACACTCAACACCACAACTAGTACCCCCTGTGAAATGGAAATGCTGCTTTCTACTCAGGTCTAATTACAAACAGTGTACCACGTTTAAATGACCAGCAAGAGAGAGCATCAACAAAGAGGCGGCTTTTTGCATCCCTGAGATTCACACAGCATCCAAGAGCTTAAACATCAAGGAGAAAACAGCAGGTAGCTTAACTCCCAAGATCTCTCCCCTGCTGTTGTTATCATTGACAATGAAGGCAGTGTTGTAAGTGCAGAGTGCAATGGACAATTCATGCACTTACCGTATCTTGCACTCCAGCTTCAGGCGTGTGATTTTCTGAAGAAATGATGACAGGATCAAACATATTCTGGCAGATGCTCACAAAATCAGAGCCCCTTTCACTCAGTAAATGACCATAAAAATGCTTTGAAGATGACAATAAAAAGTTATTTAATCATGTTCAAAACAGAGGTGCCTGCCAAGTCAATATATCATTTTTTACATGATTGGCTGGTGCAGTGACAATAGAGAAAAATGCAAAGTGAGGCTGTTAGGATCAACTACTGGCCTGATTCTATAGTAGGCATAGCCTGATAGTGAAGAGAGAAAGCATGAGAAGAGGGAAGAAAAAGCAACAGAATCATACATATATTTCCTTTGCCTCCTATTTTTTTTCAGTTCTTTTTCCCAGCTGCTACAATGAGCCCTCATCTGAAGATGTCCTTAGCAGTCTCCATTTTCTGTGAAGCCAGTGCCAGAGGGAGAAAGGGCAGTGACCAATGCTTCATGCTGCTCTAGCAGAGAGGAAAGAGTGCTGGGAAAAGGCTAGAGATCTGGCCTTTTGGTAGCAACAGAACATCCTGCCTGAGAATGCTGGCAAACTAGTAGGTCAGTGCTGCTAGAAACAGAGACACAGAGAGTGTCATGTGCAGCTGGGCATAGATTAATTGAGCAGCTTAGGAGACCAAGTATCTGCCATTAACAGTGTGAGCTGTGGTGCTAAACCACGCTGTAACAAAGTGCCCTTATGGTTTTTCATCCCCACCACTACCTTTGCAGCTGCATCTATCCTAAAGTTAGCAACTCTTCGAGACAAGTCATTTAGCTGTGAGCTGGCACATGCCATTGAAACATTGAAGAGTTTTCCATCTGCACCTGGTGGAGTTCAGGTTGACTGGGCACTTCCCCACAGTCACCTGAAATTAAAGTGGCCCAAGGGTGGTGTGTGTGGTAGTTTTGGGGTGTGCCTGGAAAATGTTCCACAGATCTTGAACAGAAAGTGGTAGAATGTAAATAAATCACTATTGGGTGTAAAAAGGGAAATAATGATACATTCTAAACAATCCCATTGGACAAATTATCAACATAAGCTGGCTGTGTAAACTCACTTTCTCTTAGGGGAGACCTTATTTCTCTCTACAACTACCTGAAGGGAGGTTGTAAACAGGTGGGGGTTGGTCTCTTCTCCCAGGCAACCAGCACCACAACAAGAGGACACAGTCTCAAGCTGCACCAGGGGAAGTTTAGGCTGGATGTTAGGAAGAATTTCTTCATAGACAGAGTGATTGCCCATTGGAATGGGCTGCCCAGGGAGGTGGTGGAGTCACCATCACTGGAGGTGTTTAGGAGAAGATTTGATGGGGTGCTTGGTGCCATGGTTTAGTTGATTAGATAGTGTTGGATGATAGGTTGGACACAATGATCATGAAGGTCTCTTCTAACCTGCCTTATTCTATTCTATTCTATTCTATTCCATTCTATTCTATTCTATTCTCTTTCCAGCTTCCTCTCACTGGGAGATACTAACTGGTGCTTCTGCTGGCTCTTTGCTGACCTTGGCTGCATTGCTGTGTTTTGGCTAAGTACTAACAAAACAACTCTCTGCTCTCTCCTCTGTGGTATGCAAGAGGATAGGGAGCAGGGAGGGGGAAGCTGTTACCAGCCCTGTTTTTGTCCAGGGAGGTTTTTGTGCTGTTTATAAATACATGTACATATATGTAAATATTGTCTGTTTTGTAGGTATTCATTGCATTCCATTGTAGATTGCAGTTTTGCTTGTAAATACAGCTTCATTTGCTTCCAGCTGAGCTGGTCTGGCAATTTAATGTTGGGGGGGAAATTTTCAACCCACCACAGGTGGTGATAATTTCCATGGGTTGATGACAGAGACTGCTCTGGCACCTGAAGTCCACCAGGGTAACAAATGTCGACATCCAGATCTTAAGGTCTGTAGTCGCCAGCATAAGCCATGAGGATCCCTAGAATTAATTCTCAACACAAGGCCAATAGCCATGATTACACTGGAATGTTTTTGTTCAAATGCTCCATTAACATTTTTTAGAGTCAGGGAATTTGCTCCCAAGCTGTGGTAAAAGTGACTAATTATGAGTCAGGCTAGATTTCAAACTATTTTTATCTAAATATTGCACCTCATTAAAATTTGCCAGCTAAACTGGAAATCCTTTTATGAGCAAGTTATGGCTCCTGTGTGAGTGCTTTCACTTAGGTTAAAGGCCTCTTTAGTAAACCACAATATGTGGTTTACTAAAGTAGCCCAACCTCCGCTCCACAGAGTGATCACCGAGCCTTCGCCTGTCTGGCAGCTCTTGCGTGATGGCTTTTGAGCACTTCAACAACTTTCTGAAGATGCAACCACCAGAACAGTATTCATGTAGTGACTTGAAATTTCACTGTTGCCACAGGAGCATTTGAAACTAAAATTGTCAGAGTCAAAACCAATAGTAAACTCTAGGTTTCTTTGAAGTATAGATGAGGCTGGTTTTCAGTAGTCAAGTTGGAATAGGTAAATGTTAGAGTAATCATCAATGTACACATTGGTACCAGGGAAAGTGGTTGGACAACTTAGTCTGAATGTTACTCAGTGGTAAGATTAGTTCCTTAAGATTGTTATATGAGATGTGAGTGAAGAAAAGGGAGCACTAAACTACTGGTTTAAAAAGAAAAGATGAGGAAGGAAAAATGTTAACATAATCTCAACCTTCAGCAGAAGGCAAGCAAACCAGGCACAGAGGGAATACTTGTGGTGATGAAGGCAGAACTTCCAACTCTGAAGCCATGAACAGTAGTATTGGTGTGGAGTCCTGAGGCCAGTGTAGGGAAAGTAAAGGGAAGATCAGAGCAAAAGCAGGTATGTCCACCTTTTGACTTCATGTGTAAGCACAGGAGGACATTTGATAACAGGGTGCTTTCTGAATGAACTGGGGAATGGAAGGGATCAGAAGGAGCCCCCGACCAATGCCCAGCTAGCAGCAACAGATGCACTTCCTGACATGTGATGGCAAAGCAATCTGATGATGCTGTGTTTTGCAGACAGCAGATGTGTCCAATTAGGAGCTCTGTGTGAACGCACACAAACAACAGACAAATGCAAATCAACAGCTTCCAGAAAAATCACTGCACTGGCTACTGCCCACCTTTCCATGACGGGCTGAAGCCTTTTCAGGGAAGTTTACTTTGTCTGGCAACGTTGGAAAGTCATGAGCATATCAGATAGGTGTAGAAGATACCCAAGACAGGATACAAACCTTGAGGAATGGCTGCAGAAATACAACAGCAATGGGGGAGTGGGGAGGGGGGGGCGAAGGCTTTATAGAGGTTTTATGGAAACAGCAGTTGACACAAATAGTCACTTGTCTGAGCAAAAATACAACAATGTTCTTCAGTCATTTTCCACAGTATTCAGATACAGAAAAAGTATCAGTAGTATAGTTTGTTCTCAATTGCCCTTTTATCACAGCTAAAGAAAGACATGATTTACTTAAATGCATGTAACTTGTGTGGAATAAGGCATGCAAACACAGAATGGTAGGGATTGGAAGGGCCCTTGGGAGATCATCTAGTCCAACAGCCCCTGTTAAAGGAGGTACTCCTAGGGCAGGCTGCACAGGAATGTTTCCAGGTGGGTTTTGAAAGAATCCAGAGAAGGAGACTGCACAACCTCTCTGGGCAGCCTGTTCCAGCGCCACCCTCAAAACAAAGCTTCTCCTTAAGTTCAAGTGAAAAATCCTGTGTTCTGGTTTGTACCTGTTGCTCCCTGTCATACCACTGAGAAGAGTCTAGCCCCATCCTCATGACTTCTATCCTTTAGTTATTTGTATGCATTTAAAAGATCCCCTCTCGGTCTTTTCTCTTCCAGGCTTAAGAATCGTAGAGTGGTCCAGGCCAGAAGGGACCCCCAAAGGTCATCCAGTCCAACCTCCCCACAGTCAGCAGGGACATCCCCAACTAAATCAGGCTGCCCAGGGCCTTGTCAAGCTTCACCTTGAATATCTCCAGGGAATGGACCTCAACCCTGGGCAACCTGTTCCAGTGCTCCACCACCCTCATAGTGAAGAACTTCTTCCTGATATCCAGTCTAAATCTGCCCTTCTCTACTTTGAAGCCATTGCCCCTTGTCCTGTCACTGCAGGCTCTTGTAAACAGTCTCTCCCCATCCTTCCTGTAGGCCCCCTTCAGGTACTGGAAGGCTGCTATTAGGTATCCCTGGAGCCTCTTCTTCTCCAGGCTGAACAACTACATCTCCCTTAGCCTGACCTCATAGCAGAACTGTTCCAACCCCCTGATCATTTTTGTGGCACTCCTCTGGACCGTCTCCATCAGGTTCATATCCTTCCTATATTGAGGGCTCCAGACCTGCACACAGTACTCCAGGTGAGGTCTCACCAGAGCAAAGTGTCAGAATCACCTCTCTGGATCTGCTGACAATGCTTCTTTTGTTGCAGCCTAGGATGTAATTTGCCTTCTGGGCTGCAAGCTCACACTGCCTGCTCATGTCCAGCTCTCTCAGCCTCTCCTTGTAAGAGAGATGGCTCCTGTGTTCATGGCCCTCCACTGGACTCTCCCCAGTAGTTCCTTGTCCCTCTTGATCTGGAGAGCCCAGAACTGGACACAATATTCCTGGTGTGGCCTCAGCAGGGCAGAGTAGAGGGGTAGGAGAACCTCCTTTGACCTGCTGGCCACACTCTTCTTAATGCAACCCAGAATACTGCTGGCCTCCTTGGCCATGAAGGCACATTGCTGGCTCGTAGTGAACTTGTTCATCAGCACTCCCAGATCCTTCTCCACAGAGAGGTCAGCCCCTTACCTGTACTGGTGCATGGGATTATTCCTCCCCAGTTGCAGGACTCTATACCTGCCCTTGCTGAACTTCATTAGGTTCCTCCCCACCCAGCTCCTCAGCCTGTCCAAGTCACACTGAATGGCAGCACAACCTTCTGGTGTGCCAGCCACTCCTCCCAGTTTTGTATCATCAGCAAACTTGCTGAGAGTACTCACTGCTCCTTCACCCAGCTTGTTGATGAATATGTTGAACAAGGCTGGATGAATGGACCCAGTACTGACCCCTGGGGAGCACCACTAGCTACAGGCCTCCAACTAGATCCTGCACCAGTCATCACAACCCTCTGTGCTCTGTCACTCAGCCAGTTCTCAATCTGCCTCACAGTCCACTCATTTAACCCACACTTCCTACATTTACCTATGAGGATGATAGGGCAGTGTTGAAAGCCTTGCTGAAGTTGAGGTAGACAACATCCACTGCTTTCCCCTCATCTATCCAGCTGGTCACACCATCATAGAAGGGTATCAGATTGGTACCCTTTGCAAATCCATGCTGACCACTCCTGAAAACCTTATTTTCCTCCACATGTGTACAGATGACCTCCAGAATGAGCTGTTCCATCACCTTTACATGGATGGAGGTGAGGCTGGCTGGCCTGCAGTTTCCTGTGTCCTTCTACTTAGGCTGGAGGTTAGGAGGAAGTTTTACACAGAGAGAGTGATTGCCCACTGGAATGGGCTGCCTGAGGAGGTGGTGGGGTCGCCGTCGCTGGGGGTGTTCAGGGCAAGGCTTGACAGGATGCTTGGTTGCATGGTTTAGTTGATTGGGTGGTGTTGGATGATAGGTTGGACATGATGATCTTGAAGGTCTCTTCCAACCTGGTTTGTTCTATTCTATTCTATTCTATTCTATTCTATTCTATTCTATTCTATTCTATTCTTGGCCTTTTTTTATTTTAAGAATAGAGTGACAATGACTTTCCTCAAGTCCTCAGACACCTTCCCTATCCTCCATGACCTTTTGAAAATGCTGGGGAATAGCTTAGCAATAACCCAAACATAGCACTAATACACTCAAATTTAACTATATAATTTATGTCTAATTTCATAAACCAATCTATTTTATAAAAATAAAGATTATTTTTCCTCTCCAGATTGATAATTTCTGTCTATTTTTAAGAGGCTATATTTATGATTTAGTATAGTCATGATTAGTGTTGATCATCACCACATAGTTAACTTAGTACCAAAGCTCCAATCCACCCACAATGAGAAAATAAGGAGGTAAGAGGAAAATCGCATTCTCGTGTTACAAAGCCTGATGTTTCCTGCCAATGAATATTGCAAAGCAATGAAGAATGTCAAGAAATCATATTTATCTTTGGGTAAACTATGAACTATCCAGCATGACTGTCCTGAATGTCAGATGCCCCTGAGGAATTTGGCTGACTGCTTGAAAGCAACAAGGGCAGTCCCATGGAAATGCACCCTCTGTGCTCCAGAACTGGTGAGATTTGCTCTTTTCATTGTTGCTACTGGCTTGTCTGCATCATTTCCCTATTTCTCCCTGTTCCTTTTCTCTTTTAAAGTATTCCTCATCCATAACCAAATTCCATCAGATTCTGAGGAGGATGTCTAACTCACAAGTTGAAGCATTAGACAGAGCAAAGGCTTATGAAAAAGTAACTAACATGACATCATCTTTAAATGATTTGGTGCCCTTTTGTTTGAGAAGGCAGCCTGAGACCTGTGGATGCCTGAAATGGACTTGTTCTCCCTATTTGTCCTGAATATAAAGACATGCAGCTCTGTTCTGAAGAAAGGTGTTCCAAGTTTTGCTGGGCAGACCTATCTTTGGAGGATACATTTCCAACACTTCAGACCTCTTTTAAAGAGAAGGAAAAAAAAAAACAGAATAAAAATTGGTACAACTGCCAACACCCTCAGACTGGAAACTTGATTGCCTTCACTGTTTAGAATGCAATTGTTGGCCTGAGTATGATGAAAAGTAATCCTGATCTCACAGCTCAACAATCTGTGCTTAGTGACAGGCAGAGAAGTTTTATCCCTGTTAAACCTTGTAGATGTGTGAGTGATTTTCCCTTGTGTTAATGATGTTAGTTACTTCTCATCTGAGCTACTCTGCTCCTGCATGATACTTGAGCAGGGCTTTATGTTTGAGGAGTGTAAACAACTTCTTTGACATGGGCAACTCTGCACCCAATGTCTGCTTTCCTACAGAAGTTCTCCCCTAACTAATGAGTTAGAAGCCCCCTGGAAGTTATGTGGGGTGCCTGGGGTCCTTCTGTTGTTGGTAATGCACTTGACTGACTTTTTGTTTGTTTGGGGGTTTTTTAGTGACAAAAAGATGGAGTGGAGTCTCTGCTTTGCAATTCTTTGGGCATGGCAAGAATTCTGGAAGGAGTGTTCGACCTGATGGCCAGTATGTGTGGGACTGGATCATTTGCTCAAGGATTGGAAGTATCAGGTGAGGAAAATGAAAATGCTCTATTTGGAGCTGTGGCTGCAACAGCTCAGTGTTAATAATCAGGTTCAGAAACTTCTATTCCTTGTGTCCTAGCTGTTCCCACCTCCTCAAGAAGCAATAGGTAGTAGGCATTTGAGTCCAGTAAGACAGTATCTTCAAATGAGGCTTGCAAAAGGCAGAGCCAGGCCTGTGCTCCTGCACAGAGAGTGCTGGCCACCATCGTTTTCTGAAAGCAGAGTGAGCTTGCTGTACCTTTCTAGCATCACCTGAGCTCTAACCAGGAGCAAAAGGCCTACTCCTATTGAGAATTACAAGGTAGGAGGGGATGAAGAGTCAAAAGAGTTTCCACAGACCTGACTTGCACTTAGTTAACAGCACGGTCCAAATGGGTTATTAACCCAGACATACATATTGCAAGGCAGCCAGGAGCCTTTCCCAAGTCAGTGATAAGAGAATTTACTTTGGTGCATGGCAAAATTCTGCTTGGAAGGTGACATATTTCATCTGTTGCAAATTAAAAAATAGATAGGTGTATATATTCAAAGAATAATGATGGACATGCACTGGCAGGGGCACACTCTGTTCATAAATTATTGCAGAGAAGCTCTATCACACAAAATCATAGAATAATCTTGACCAGAAGGAACCTCCAAAGGTCATCTAGTCCAACACCCCTGCAATCAGCAGGGACATCCCCAACTAGACCATGCTCTTTCAGAACCATTGTCTCTTTTGGTTTTGAGGCCATCTAGTGATTTATTTCAGTGCCTTAGTTCTGAGTTAACAAACATGCCCAGGGGCTCACACTGAAACAAGGATGGGCCTTTGCAGAGTCAATAGTTTATTTACTGACTAAGAATAAAGCACTGGGGAAGATATTTGAAGATGTTAGAAATGCTTTTCATTAGCTGAAGGTGGCATTTAAGTCTTGATCATGGCATGTTTATTCTAGCTTCAGTGAAATCACAGGCCTGTTTGCAGGGTGAAAGTAACAGTGAGACCTAGTGAGGCAAAATAAAGGGAGAAGAGGCAGAGATTGCATGTGCATTCAGTGCTTTGAGGAAGAGAAAAACAACCAACCCAACCAACAACAGAGGTGATTTTATGCCTCATTAAAAAACAAGCCAAAGTAACAGAAAATACTCTGAAAGGCAGTTTCTTTTGTCTCAAAGCCATTATCAATGACTGTGGTTAATATCTAGCTCTAAGATGAAACTTAAAGATGGGGGAAATTAAAAGATCTATTTTGCTTGCTGTATACACTTACATTTTAGATGGATTAATTCACTTTTATCAGGAAAAAAAACCCAAAATGAATATTGTCAGCTATGCCCTGTCTTCTTCACAATACTTTCCATTGTAATTCTCCACCTTCTGTTGAATTGACTCATTCAATACTTTCTTCTTTCTGTAAAGATGTATGAAATTAAGGAGGCTGCTTTCATCAGTGCCTGAGTCTGGATCCATCATCCTTCTCACATACACGTTGCTTTGATTTCCCCTCGGCCTGCAAGGGTATGGCTTCAGCTGTTGCCAGCACCTAGGAATCACACCTTTCCTATTCCCTGGTCTTGGTAAAAGGCAGCGCTCACAAATTACGTATTTCACATCAAGAAACCAGCATCAGGCGACATTGCAGCTGGTGACAAGAGGAAATCACTGCAGCCTGAGGCTGGGAAGAATAGGGACACCATAGCACCCTCTGTCATGGCCCGTGTGAACAGTAACTGGAAAAATCAGTAATGTAATGAAGATCAGCCATTCTACAGATCTTTCCTATGGCCAGGTGTGGGCTTCAGAACAGGAGAGAAGCCCAGATAGCCACTGAGATAGAGAGGGAATCTTCTGGGTGGGATGATGCCAAACCTTCAACAAGCTGACAGATGGCAGATTTGGGCTGAGGAGGAGGGCTCTTCTCCTCCTATCTTGGTTTCTGTTTCTAACAATGATGCAACACTATTTCCACATCTGATTCTGCTGCACAACTGGGTGGTAGGGAGTTAAAATAAAGAGCTACATGTGCTAAAGTCCATTGCTTGAAGTCTGGGTCCCTTCTCCCCTGTGCCGCTCCGTAGCCTCCAGCGACCATTTATTATAGAGGGGTTTTATGGTACAAATTTGATAATCTCCCATACACATTGGCACTGTTCTAATTGGAGTTGTAAGCCCATAAAATTCAAGCCCTTTGTTTTCATGAAGGCCACAAGATTTTAAAAGATACTATTGTACCGCCTAAACCCCATAAAATTGTCACTAGGGACTGATTAAACAGTCCTGAATTGAAACAGTGCGGATTTTGTCTAGGTCCTTTTCATGCACAACAATGCTCTTTTCAACCCCCAAGACAAAAGGAGGTTTAAGGAGCGATTCTCTTGGAGATTCTTCTAAGATAACTCCGTCCATATGGGAGACAAGGTGGCCAGCAGCTGAGACGAAAAAAAAAAGGGGGGGGGGGGGTGGGGGGTGTGGAAAAGAAGAGGGAGAGACAAAAAAAGAAAAAGGAAAAAAAAATCGGATGTCAGGAAGAAAAGTAAAGGGAAGGGGGGGAAAAGACAACAACAATAAAACCCCCAGGTGACACAGAGGCTGTATTTCCCCGGGTCCTTTCCGCACATCCCAGAAGCCTGGTTCGCTCTGCATCTCCCTCTTGGCACACGGCCACCTGCCCAGGCAGGGAAGGGGATGCAAGTGGAAGGCCCGGTGTGGCTTCATCCTCCCCGACTTGCCCTGCCTTGCAGCACGCTCTGGTCCTCCACATGGAGGCCGGAGGCGACAGCGAGGCGTCCCGGTGGAGGGGGTGCAGCCCTAGGGAACACAGGGCTGGGAGGGAAGCAAGGTGATGCTACCAATGCTGAGCACTCCCGTGGGTGCTTTTGTCCACCTCCCGCGCCACGACGGAGGCTCTCCGCAGGGGCTCGCCAGGCTGCGTGGGCAGTATGAGATCTCCCAGGAGCATACCTGTACCGAAATTCCCCCCTCGCAGCGAACAAAAAATGCTAACCCCCTCAATAAAGAGTATCTGCCAGCTCCTTTTCATCGACAGCGTTTCCTCAGCGGGCAGGTTGTCTGCCTCAATCCCCACGGGGTCTTCACTCTCAGGTATTCCCGCCACGTTCTATTTGCAGCTCCCGCTGGAGGGATAGACGCAGCCAGTCCAGTCTGTATTTCAGAGACCTGTTTTGGGGGTGTTTTGGGTTTGGATTTTTTGAAGGATTTTTCCCCATTGTCAATTGTAGGGACAGCAATATTTTTGAGGGATTTTTTTTTTTCGCCCAGAATTAATAAAATCAATAGCTTATCAAAGCATTTTAAAACGTAATTCTCTGGAAGTTATAAGGTATGACTATTTTCTCTTGGCTACCCTTTTCCTGACGATCTTTGAAACAGATGCAGACTAATGGGAAGATCGGTCTAATTCTGGACCCTACCTTAACGGCTTTGAAACAGACAGCGATAAGCCCCAGCCCTGCGTTGTGCCCACCGGCCGGGCTGTGCGAAGGAACCCCTGCGCCGCAGCCCCTGGAGCCTCGGCCGGTCCAAAACGAAAGGTCGGGTGCCTCCAGGGACGGGTGAGTTCTAGGCTCAGGATTCCCATAGGAATATCACCAGGTTTACAGTGACGTGCTTGCAGTAAACTTTATGCACCACTTACTGAATCAGGTGAGTAAATTAAACCAGATGGGAAGTGAAATCCGCTGGCGAGATCAAGTATTGAGCCTCTCGTGGCACAGGCGGTAATCCTATGAAAAGGGCTCAAAAATCATCAAAAAAATACACTTCGCCGGGAAAAAATATTTTTCAAAAATAATTTTATTAGTCACTGGAAGCATCAGCTATTATAAAATAAACTAGTTCGTTAGGATTATTAATATTTTTGTAACGAGGGATCTCTCGAAAGGAGCAGGAGGAGGGGCAGAGCTTTCACAAAATTAGAGTCGCATCCGGAATCTGCACCCTCGGGTGAGACCGGCGTCGGGGAGGGCGGCCCAGGCCAGCTCTGTCCCGGCCTGGCCTCCGCCGCTCCGCCAGTCCGAGCCCGGCGTCCGCGGTGCCCCGGCGGTATCCGGCACTTTCCCCGCGCCGGGAGCCCGGGGCTTGGGCGGGCCTTCTTGCACCCGTGGGATGAGTCCGGCCCCGGAGGGCAAAGCGCCGCTGTCACCATCCCCAGGAGACGACGGCGGGGTGCACTAAGTGCTGGTAAGCGGGGAAGACGCCGAGAGCGGCGGCGGGTGGGCAGGCTCGGTAGCCCGGCAGGGCGAGGGCAGCCTGGGCGCTGCAGCCGGCCAGGGCGCAGCCCAGCTTGGGACGGGCGGCGGGTGGAGGGGGGCTGGAGGGGCAGCCGCGGCAGGGCTCCCCGTCCCGCACCAGCACCGGCACCACGACCCGGCGCAGCAGGGCGGGAGGGCGCGGCGGAGGGCTACCGGGACCCTCGCTCCGCGCTCGCTTCATTTTGTAGCGGTGGTTTTGGAACCAGATCTTCACCTGGGTGGGGGTGAGGCTAAGCAGCCGGGCCAGCTGCTCCCGCTCCGGCGCCGAGAGGTACCGCTGCTGCCTGAACCGCCGCTCCAGCTCCAGTGTTTGCGCCTTGGAAAAAAGCACCCGTCGCTTTTTCTTCTTCTCCTCGGCTTCCGAGCCGCGAGCGGGGACGGACCTTTGCGTGGAGTCGGGCAAGCTCAGCTCCGGGCCGCTCTCGTCGGAAGCTGGGGACAGCGAGGGAGTTAGAGAGAGAGGGGGCGGCCGGGGAGCGGGGCAGGCACCGAGGAGGTGGAGAGCCGAAATGCCTCTCAGGTAGTGCTCGGGTTGTTTACCGGGCCAGGTTAATCCGACGGTCAACAACCGATGTGAGTTAACACCCTGAATGCATTAAACCTAAGCCGCGGGACGGAGCGGGCTGCTCTCCGCGGCCGTGCGGCTCCACCCCGGCGCCAGTCCTCGCACAGGCACGGCCGATCGGCTGCGCGCAGCCCGTGGCTGGCTGGCTGGCTGGCTGGCAGCGTTTGTGCCCGCTCTCTGCTAAAGCAAACCTAATATCGACCTGGGCTACCCACTTCTTTCATTACGACTGTTCTTCAGCCGCTCGATTGCCTAAATATTTAACCTATCCCGATGGACTTCTGGCATCCATCCCCAGGACGGTGCCCCCCGTGCACACGCAGTGTACATTAACGCCGTGTCTCTGCGCACAGCCCCTGTCCCCGAGCTAGGATCGGTGTGCTGCAGAGCTGCGTGTGCATCGGAGCCTGCATTTCTCCAGGACAGATCGAGGCGGTGGCCCGGGGTGCTGTGTGTTTCAGCTCAGCTTTCCTCTGCAGTGCATGGGGTGACCTGAAATCCTGCCAGCACAAAAAGGCAGGATTTCTTGCAAGAGTGAAAAGGGGGAAGGGAGGGTGGGGAATAATAATAATTATTATTATTATTATTATTTAAAAAATAATCCGGAAAGAGAGCTTGAACGATAAGCGCAGAGAGACGGGTGGACACAGCCTGAGGTTTTGGGTTCTACCATAGCTGGAAAAACGCATGGAACTATACAGGGGGAAAAAAATTATTATTTCCTTCTTAAGGTCATGGCTGGGACGTTCCTGCTGTTTCATTGTTGCAATTCAGTAATATTTTATGACATTCCCAGCCTAGATTCCCCCCGATCCTGTCGGCTATACACGCTGGCGATTCGCTTCTTCGCATCTTCCCCAAAGGAAGAGAGGAAACAAATAAAAAATAGTTGTGCGCAGATGATGAATTCCTGTCCGTTTCATACTCACAGGGATAGTGAATTCTGTCTGTTTCTATCCAGCCGCGGTACGGCGAGTCGGTGTAGTTCTCCGCTGAATGGTGATCGTCAGATGCTTGCTTTATGCTATTAGTATCCTGATCTGGTAAATCCAAAATGCTTCTCACTGTAAAACTGATCCTGCCAGATGTGGCCATGGTAGGTTGTTTACACTCTCCCCCTCCCCCCGCAAAAATCCAAACCAACACAAAACAAACAACAACAAAAAAACCCCCCAAAACCCAAGAACCCAACCGTCCCAAAACTCCGAACCCCCTTCCTTAAAAGCTGCGAGAACAGGACGGCGCCCAGTTACTGGGGAATCTCAAGACTCGAGAGGACCTTCCCTTCCATCGCCACCTAACCCCAAATATTAGTGTCGTTTACAGAGGTGTCCTGTTTATATAAACAGTCCTCCCCACTGCAAACACTGCTTGCTTTCAAACCGTCTCTGTCTATAGGATGCTAAGTACCTGAATTAGTCAAGTGCTAAAGCCCTAATGGGAGTAGGTGTAACCCCCCTTCTTCCCGCCACCCCCATGAGAGAATAACCCGTTACCTCCCAAAGACAGCAGGAAACAGGCTTCATCATTACATATTCTGTCTGATTAGCCAAAAGTGGGGACAGATAATGGTAATTGTTAGCAGTGAATAACATCTTGGGTGGCATGTGGATGACCAACAACCACCCCCCTCCACCCGCCACCAAAGCCACCAGCGTCCCTTCTATCCTCAGACAAAGTGAATCCTCCCAGGACATCCGCAGAGCCTGTCGAGAGCCCCCTCCCAGCTTCTCCCTCTTTATTCCACACACCACCACCACCACCCTTCTCTCCTTAGACCAGGAAGGAATTTAAGCCGTTATTTGTTTTATTTCCCCGGGCTGTTTGCTATAGTACCTCTAATACCGCCTGCTTGTCATTGGCAGTTTTCCTATCATTGGCAAGTTTCCTACCCTCAACGGGGGATTTTTGTAAACCTCGGCCGAACTCTCGGCGGGGAAGGCTGGCGAGTGCTTGCGTCGAGGGGATGGCATCTCTGGGGGTGTTTTTTTCTTCTCCTGGCCATGGTGGATGGAAGGTGCAGCGCACCTTTCTCTCAGGAAGGTAATGGGGCGAGCTTGGCTGGGGAAACGCGAGGAGCAAGAATCGGGAAAAGGGGAAGGGGAGACCTTATTTTTTTATTATTATTAGCATTATTTTATGTGGCACTAAGCCAAGGAATAGCCCTTCGGGCTATATGTGTAACTGAAAAGATTCCATCTGAGAGAGAGAGAAAAGAACAGACTGGGCTCTTTTATTTATCTGTACGTCTTCCATCCTCATAGCAACCTAACCCGGAATCCCGTACGGGTGCGGACATCGGCCGTGCCCGGCCCGGCTGCAGCTCTGGGGTCCCCTCCGCCCGACAAGCGCCTCACGAACTGTCGCCGGGCGGCTCCGTCCGGTCGCGAAGCTGCAGTCGGGCTTTGCCCGGCTTCAATGGACACCAAAAGCTTATTAAAACACACATTTAATAGAAATAAGCAGCCTGATGAGCTGTTCAGATACAAAAGTTCAGTGGTAGGGCTCAATCCTCAGCCACAGGCCAAGGGCAGAAGAGACCGGTGGTCGCGATTAGCCTGTTCCACGAGGGTCATGTTGGGCGTGATGACTGCAGAGGGCTGGGTGGGACACGTGTGGGGGCTGTCTAGCAAAATGGTAGGAGGCGAGTCCAGCTGAATGGAGGAAAGCCTGAAGAGAGACACCTAACCTTCCTCCAGTAGATCCACCTTCCCTTGAACTCTGGCCAAAGTGGCACGAAAACCTGTGCTGAAGCACTGCTCGCTTGAAAACAGAAACCCAGATACACATGGAGCCACTTCCCCAGCCGACCAATTTGTTGGATCAGATTTCATGTCCTAACAGACATTATAAACTACTGAGTATAGATTACATTTTATCTACCCCTGCTCTCGTCTCCCAGTCTCTCTGCTCGCCTGCCTCCAGCTACCACCACCCCTCCTTGCTCTGTTCTGGGTGCCGCTTCTGGAAGCAGTTGCACTTCACGGGGTAAACGTCAATAGAGCAATAACCACAGAGGAGAAGCGACATTTATATCGACGAGATTTGTGGGCGAGATGATCGGGGCACAAGGCTCTATTTGGCCAAGCTCTCGCATATTTCTTCACGACTGGACAGGCTCCATATAAGCGATTCCCAGGCCGTGATTACTGCAGCCACCTATCAAGCGTGCCTGGTGACAGTAGTTATCTTCCCTGCTCCAAGCACAGCCTCCCAGCCGTCCTGGGTGGTCGGAGCAAGGGGAGCACAAATACATGCCAACTGCTAGGCCGTGAACAAAAGAGAAATGTAGCCCTATGTCCAGGACCTGTTGGAAGCATTTGTTCCAGTCAAGATTTTGCATTTGTTCAGATCTGGAATAATAGGTGATTGACGCCTTCCCACAATGTGCTTTAACTCTCTGGGATAAATCGGAGCTTGTTTCTTGTTGTCATGGTTTTCAATAGGGTTCAATGGGATTGAACCACTATCGACTCTGCTTTACGTCTCCGGCAGTCCCGTCCATACAAATTTATTAGTTATGTCTTTTTAAATGAGATTAAATTGAAACGACGTGGCCGTCCTCTGCGGAGTGGCTACTCCCGTGCTCGCCCTGGCATCCCCCCCGCCCCCGGCTGTCCGTGTCACCGCCGGGGCAGCCCGCAGCCGGCGGGAGGTGGGCGCCGGTCCGGCCCCCCCGCAACGCAGGTATGACCACGCTTACTGCCCCCTGTCCGGGCAGCAGCGCCAGGGCTGCCCCGCGTTGCCCGATGCCCCAGTATAAAAGGAGCCCGAGAAGTGCTTATTAATATCTTGACCTCGCAGGCAAACATTTGCTGAATGCCTGGGCTGCAGCGGAGTCCCAGGGGGGGCGGCCAGGGGAAGGGCGGGGGACGAGATTCAGAGATCCACAAACCTATACAGTATCCGAGTTTCTCAAGAGGAGTTTGGCAAGGACGCTCTAAAGAAAGTGCAAAAACTGCAAGGAAAAAAAGTCAGGATGAGAGAAAGAGAGTCTACTTCAGTGACCTCTCTTAGCCTTTTAATCTATTTAACATCCTAAGCCCACACTGATGTGTAGAAATAAGTAAATGGTACTCTTCAAGCCTTAAGAGCTCTTCAGCATCAAATATTTGCACTTACTCTTAGAGTTTTTCTCAAATAGCGCAAGACACATTCTCCTCGGTCGGGCCGAGCTGTCTAAATACACCTACGCATTGTTAGCCGCGGGAAATAGTTCGCTTCAAAGGGAGAACGTAATAACCTGAAATGTTTCATCTCTTGTTTTGCTTGGGACCGACTTGAATACTTCTCAGCCTTCGCTGCCCAGCCTACGTTTGGGGGTTTGCTGGCTCAGATTTCACTCTCTCCCGCGACCCCTTGGCGTTTGGGCCAGGGGACCACTCTTCTCCCCATGGGACCCCTGAGTCGCGGTCCCTTTTGGGACTGTTGGATAGGTTTGCCTGTCGACCCTCTGCACAGGCCTCCCTGCCACCCCGCGCTGCCCTCGCAAGCTGCCTCCTCCCCACCGGCAACCACAGGGATGAGGCGGAACAGTCATTTCCCGGGGTATGCCACACGTACGCGGCAGCGCCCGCGCATGTGCTCCGCCTGCAAGGGTGATGGGGTGCGCGGAGCCATCCTATGGCAGGTGACTCCTCACGGTGAGCCCGTCTCCGTGTGCCCACAGGCTGAGACCGTGCTCTTCTCCGTCTCCGGTGGGGACGGCTGCTTGTGCCCGGATGACCAGTCTCTGCTGCCGAATCCGCAGAACTGCTGCCTCGCCTGCCCCGCTTTCAAACCAGTCTCCTCACGCTTCCGAGGAAAAAAAACCCCAACGAACAAAACCCAACAAAAGCCACCACATTTAACACGAAAAATGTTTGTCTGTTTCCACATTGTTCGCAGCGCACTTTTCAGTCCGCTCACCGGCCACAGCACTTAGCTACGGCTCCGGTGTGAGAGGGCAGCGACGCGCGGATCCGGACACCGGCCGTGTTCCCGCAGCAGCCGCAGCCGAGCGGAGCGGGGCGCTGGGCCTGTCCCTCCGTCGGCTTGCGGGGCCGCAGCCACCCTGCAGCGCAGCCCAGGCTGCTCACACCTCGTAAAACTGGGGTCCCGGAGGGAGACCGAGGGTTTCCCAGGCCCACACGCCTGTGTGTCTCTGGGCTGGGCCGGACCACCTCGCTGGGAGTTCCGCCGCGCTTCTGCCGGGCTCCCCTCCTCACCGGCCCCCGCCGGGGAAGTCGGGCAGTTCAGGTGACCTCTGGCCACCTGAGAAAATGCTCTCTTTCTTTCTTTTATTTTATTTTTTTTAAAAAATTGTTTTAATGGGTTCATTTATTTTACTCAGTTGCCGATGGCAAAGCAGACCGAATCGATGGGTGGGATGCAGAAATCGAGCATTTTCCTGAAACAGTTGGTTGTGGCTACACCTCACGAGAGGAGGAGAGGGGGAAAAAAATTACATTGAATTATTTAAATCTGTAGAAGCGACAGTCTGGCTCTGGTCTATGCAATGCCTGCTTTGAGGAGGAACCCTCTCTTAGCACTGAGACGGGCGAGCGTGGGGCAATGCTCACAGCCAGGAGAAGCCTCTCGCTGGGAGAAACATCCCCAGCCTGTGTTGCGGAGCGTTTGCAGTATTAGGTTAAATCTTTGGGATAAAAGCTACCAAGACAAACATCTCGCCAGGCTGCCGTTCACGGGACGGCTGATGACTGGGAGTTGGGGCACGGAGGAACATCACGAAAAAAAGCGCCCTTGCCTGATCTGGTAAATGAATCCCTAACCGAGAGCTTTCTTTCTATAGAATGCCGGATTTTAATAATTCGATCTGTATAGAACATATCAGCGAGGGACTTAAACTTAGCGCTTCGACTTTGCTGAAAAGAAAACCTGACCTCACAGAATTCAATGGGAATTTTAGAATTGATTTTAGAACAGGCAAGATGCCAACTTGCTAAAAAAAATAAAATCAAATAATAAAATAAAATGAAACCTTTATTTCTTCCCCACTCCCCCACCCCAGTGATGAACATTTCCATAACTTTACACCTTTTACTTTCCTCATCTTTTGACAACAGTATCTCTTCTTTTTTTTTATGAATAACTAGCTTTTTGGGGGGGGATATTATTTTACAACAAGCTCTTCTGTGTCCTTTTTTGCTTTCCAATTCATGCTCATTATGGTGTGCTTTCTAATTACAGCAATATTGTGTGAGGAATGTAATATTCCCTATAGGAAGGATTCCTTTCTATATATATTTCTGCATGCTGTATTTATCTCTTTTTTTCCCCATCAGAATGAAGTAATTTTCTTTTGGCTAAAGCTTTTTTTACTTGAGAATAATCTACAACTCTTTCTGCAGCCTCCTTTATTTCTTCTTTCCACACCTTCCCCAGCCTAAGCACATGCATATATTGACTTTAACCTATTAAGAACCTCAGCATAATTAAACTAAGCCTTTTTCTTTAAAGGCTAATGTTGAAGATTCTTATTCTCTGGTGTGTTAACTTTCATCCCACTTGAATCCGGACTCCCTCTTCTATCAGTTTTCTTTTGGTTTTACAGAATTCATTAATTAAATAATAATTATTAAATCTGATACATGCAAAGCATTTTATCCAAGGCTTACACTTTCTCTGAAACCCTCAATTTTCTATTCTGCATTTAAACAAGAGACTTTACTCCTTGGAACAGGGATTACCCACACCAGTGGAGGATTCAGAACTGAGCTTTTCATTTGCTCTGTGTGATCATCCTGGAGGAATTATTTTGCAAATTGCCTGCAAGCAAAGCAGCAAGGGACAAGCTCTCCCTGTTCTCCAACTTGGTTTTGGGACAGCTTGTGCAGAGCTGAACTGGTGTGGACACGAGTTGTGCTGCCCAGCTGCCTGGGCTTTCCTTCCCTTGGGTTCTTTGAAGCTCAGCTCTCAGGAAAGGCTGAGGGGCTGGGGTTTTTGTTTCCCTATCAGCACACTCTCAAGGGGACCTGGGCAAGTAGAATATGGCCACTGGTGTTACCTGGGTCATGAAACTGTGGCAGCCACTCCTTTAGCAGCTGTCTGGAGTGCAGGCTCTGTAACTACCACCACAGCGATGACATTCTCCTCCTTGCCCCTTTTGGTCCCACACTCTCAGACTGCATGATATGCACAGGGGGCAGGAGCAAGTTCGAGCTGAAAGACAAAGTGCACCTAGGAGAGGATGTGCTTGGGCCTGTTGTAGATGAAATATAGGACCCCTTCCCCTTCCCCTTCCCCTTCCCCTTCCCCTTCCCCTTCCCCTTCCCCTTCCCCTTCCCCTTCCCCTTCCCCTTCCCCTTCCCCTTCCCCTTCCCCTTCCCCTTCCCCTTCCCCTTCCCCTTCCCCTTCCCCTTCCCCTTCCCCTTCCCCTTCCCCTTCCCCTTCCCCTATGTAACACATCTGTGCAGCATATACAGGGTGCAGAGATATGCCTGCAGCCCAGAGAGCAGCCAGTAGCACCGATGACAGTGATTTGGACCAGGATACTTTTGAGTGTTTAGGTGCCAAACCCTTCTTTATTTCAGTGACAATCACATGCCTAAAGCCCCTTGAGAATCTGTCCCCCAAAGTGAAGTAAGTGGTGCTAACTGTCCTGTCACCAACCACAGCTTCAACAGACCTTCAGCCAGACAAAAGGCATTTTGGCCTTTGGAAGCTTACAAGGGCATATATTGGATTTCAATGTTTAATTCTCTGTTCTGCACTGTAAGACATCAACTACATTTTAAAGTGCTCATTTAAATTCTGACAAATATCCTTTATTGGTTCAATTCTGTTACATTCTCATGTATATTAGACTAAAACTGCCAACCAACATTCTGACCTTGCAAAAGATCCTTTTATGACTTTCATAAGGCATTATTTCCTTCCTCTGTGACATGCCAGCTCACCAAGAGGTAGCAGTGCTTTGGCTGGCTTAACTGCCTGTCACATGTGCTGACTGGTGAGCAGGCTGCTGCCAAACCAAATATTGGTTTCCTGTTAGTGAGCCAGAAAGTTGGGATTTTTCTCAAGGTTTCACAAAGCTATTGTGATGACAATTAATGTTTAGACTTCTTATCAGCTATCAAATTTGGTTAAGGCTTTATTTTGCAGATGGCAGATGGAAAATAAGATTGTTAGAGCCTTGTATTCAGCGAAATCAAGCTAAAAGGGCACTCAGATTTTGACTGAAGAAGTTAAAGAAAACACATCTATGGCTGTTTCCAGAACTGAAGGATTTGTCCTTATCATAGTCAGCAGGTCAAGGGAGCTTATTCTCCCCCTCTACTCTGTTCTGGTGAGACCCCACCTGGAGTACTGCATCCAATTATGGAGCCCCTGCTACAGAAAGGATCTGGATGTGCTGGAGCATGTCCAGAGCAGGGCCACAAGGATGATTGAGCTCCTCTGCTATGAGGGCAGACTGAGGGAGTTGGGGCTGTTCATTCTGGAGAAGAGAAGGCTCCAAGGAGACCTTCTTGTGGCCTTCCAGTATCTTAAGGGGGCCTAGAAGAAAGCTGGAGAGGGACTTTTTAGGGTGACAGGTAATGATAGGACTAGGGGGAATGGAAAAAAAATAGAAATGGGCAGATTCAGATTGGATACTAGGAAGAAGTTCTTCCCCATGAGGGTGGTGAGACACTGGAACAGGTTGCCCAGGGAGGTGATAGAAGCCTCATCCCTGGAGGTTTTTAAGGCCAGGCTGAATGTGACTCTGAGCAACCTGATCAAGTGTGAGGGATTCCTGCCCATTGCAGGGGGGCTGGAACTAGCTGATCCTTGAGGTCCCTTCCAACCCTAACAATTCTATGATTCTATGATACTGCAAGTAAGAAAGATATAAGCACAGAAAGTCAATGCTACAATTATAGTCCACAGATTCTTGTCATTTCAGGCTGAATTCTCCTTTCACTTACACACTGTTGAATACAGCTGTTTTTAAAATGTTGAGTAAAGTACTTCTACTGACTTGAAGAGAGTTCAGCTGAGTGAAGCATTGCTGGCTCAGGCATGCTACACAATAAATGACAGAGACTGCACAAGAAGGTACCATGACAGAGTTTACAGAGGGAAGAGACTCTTCCAGTCACTAGAAATAAAACCTCTGGGTTTTTATGTTTGACTATACATGGGCCACATCTCAGATGCAAATGTCTTCATGACCAAATATGATTAAAAATCTGCATCTAAATTTTTTTTTCCCACCTTTGCCCTGACTTGGTACTGAGCTGTGTTTTACCACCCTACAAACACATGTTGTAAAGAAGGCTGTTTCAGGTTTGGACAGCCTATAGTTTATTTTCACATATGGCAAACTTCAAAACTAAGAATCAGTAAATGACACACAACAACTTCTATATACTTCATACATATACACACTTTGGATGCTCAGTATTTAACATACTAATGGACTGTAAACCTCATTCATCTTCTTTTCTTCCTCAATGTCTGTTTCTACAGGTCTCTTCTGGTTTTCTTCCCTTCTCTCAACCAATAACTCAACTCTTTTTGCCCTCAGTTTTCTCTTTTCACAGTTTCCACTTAAAAACATTTTTGCAGTCATTTTCTGGCAGTAACATCAAGTACTGAACATACTCTACTATCAGAAGTCACATTAAGAAACCATGAGAATATGTGGTCATAGAATCATAGAACTGTTAGGGTTGGAAGGGACCTCAAGGATCAGCTAGTCCCAAACCCCCTGCCATGGGCAGGGACACCTCACACTACATCAAGTTGCTCAGAGCCACATCCAGCCTGGCCTTAAAAACCTCCAGGGATGAGGCTTCTATCACCTGGTCGTTTCTCAATCCTGCTGCAGTTTCTTAAATGCCATTACTAGTCAGAACTGAACAGCAAAATTTCAGAAGACCCACAAACCACCCCAGACTGGAATATCTGATTCTGAGACAGGAGCTGAAAGTGTGTTTTCAAGTCCGACTTTCTTTAAGCTCATGATCAGAGAGCGTGGTAAAGTCACCAGGCCTGATTCTGCTGCTATGATTAGTTCTTAGCTTCAAAGAACAATGAGGATTCCAATGAGACAGATAGAGAAATTTAGTTGTTTGTTCTAATTAGTGGAAGAATCAGTTTATGCAACTACTTTCACGTACAGTGGGAATGTAAATTCTCCCCTAAGTTGTTTCCTTGAGGGTTCTTTTCACAGTAATTATCCAAGTCCAACTTTAGCAAGATGGCAACGTGTTCTGAAGGATCATGCATTTGAGGAGAAGGAGGAAGAACTAAAACTTAACTTTGGTTCTGCCACTCACATCTCACTTGGCTTTGCTTCCTTCATCTATTTTCTTGCCTTTAAAATACAGTCAGGTTGTATGAAGTCAGTTATCTCATACAACTTTTGTGGCTGAATATGGTGTGACTAGTGAGTATCCACAGAGTGTATTAACCACATAAAATGCTGTCAAATGAGCACTCTCACAAGACTGTGGGGACTCACTGTCCAACTCAACACTTCAAAGCATCTGTGCTTAGTTCTGGGCTGGTGTATGTGCTGTGCTTTTTGCTGAAGCTATTTAAACTGCCACTGTTCTTAAGGCAGAGAAGTGATGAATCATGTGTGGAAGCAGCTGCCACAAGAACACTGCAAAAGTTATTTGGGGATCTGTAGACCCAGTGACATCATACTAAGTAATAGCTTCCAAAATGTGACTGCTGAAGCTCCTGTGAAAGACCCAGGAGCAATTTCTCGTCAAGTTTTCAGCCAGGCAGTAATGCTGTTAAACAAAAGACAGAACAGTTTTTACTGCTGGGCAGAAATTAGCAATGTAGGGAAATCTGATTTGTTTCCACACCACTTCAGCCCCACGTGTGGCTGTGCTCCTCTCCCAGTGCAGCTCTGTGCTTGTGCTCAGCTGCTGAGCACACTACTGCTGGCTTGTCAGAAACTGGTGTTTGTGAATACTCACAGAATACTTTTGGGGATTTTTTGACTTTGAGTGGACTTGTGTGATGATTTAGAGCCCTGTACTCCACTTGAGGTTACTGCGGGCAGGGGCGGCATGCACTGGAGAGCTGTTTGAATCCCTGTGAATGCAGAAGCAACAGCCAGCAAATCCCCTGGTGGGCTTGTCAGAGAAGGAGTTGGCTCAGGCAGCAGACAAATCCTGAACACACAGGCTACATGAAAAAGGGAGGACAGAAAGCCAAGGGGCTGGAAGAACACACAATACCTAACAGTGAATAAATGACTGCTGACCATCCCCATCTCTGCCATCCTTTTCAAGCTGATCTCAGAGTTCAGCTGTACATCATCTCTTTTATTCAGAAGTCCTTTGTCTTCTCCACACATACAGTTTTAATCTCAGCTGAATCATTTTATAACTTCTCCACTGATTGGTCGTGTGCTGACATCCTTCCAAAATGAAAGTATTTGGAACTAATATCGCTGGCCATCACATCTGTGATAACTTCTTAGCTTTTTGTAGGACAAAATACTAGCTGCTTTAAACACTTGTTAGAGCAGTTTCCTTTTTTTGGGGGTACTGCAGCTAAGTGAGACCTCTCATTTCTCTTAAGTCATGTTATTCCAAAAATCAGGTTTGGGAGTGTCCCTTCCTGCTTCTGATGCTGTATAAAACCAGTTTCAAGATTTTCTTCCTCATATTGCAGTACTTAAGCCTACTGACAGGAAGGAAGAACAGTGGATGATTAATTTTAAACCAAAACATTCCTGCCAGCCCTCTGCAGCTAAATGGAAGTTGTGGTGACTGAGGCATTTATGAAGAATACTTCAAAGTGAGATATATTTATCCCATGACAACACCCTATTGCCATGACATTCCATGGTATACCTTTAATAACAAGTACACTTTGCATAATAGTTTTCATATGATGGAATTTGTTACATCAGTAAGTTAAAGATCCTGTACTATTTCTGGAGCAGAGAGTCTTCAGGCTTGTTTGGTTTCGTTTGGTTTTATACTCTGCTTTCTTTCCCTGTTCCTCATTCAGTCAACAAAAACACCCCTTGGTTAACAATGAAGTTAAAATTCCATCTTACATAATTATGCCCAACATCAAAAAGCTTTCCAGAACTGAAAAATAATGCTTAATGGCACTGGCTTTAGGAAGTTGACTTGGTCTGTGGATTCTGATCCGTTTCATTATTTTTATAGGCATTTAAAGTTAAAAGAGTCAACATAAGACTGCAGGATCCATATTCAGCTTGATAAATATTTTGAGTTTCTTTACAGTAGCAGCTGGTATTATTCTTTTAATCAAAGAAGTGTTTTGTAAAGCTCCTTTGTGCTTTGGTCCGTAACAAATGTTTACTTTAGAGTAGGAGAAGGTTTGTCTGTGCTCACATAGCTGCATTATGCACACTCTCCTGCTGTACTGGTGGGGGGTGGGAGGGTGGAATTACATTTGTAAAAAGAAAATAAAAATGGAATGACGGGGGGGGGGGGGAATAAAAGGCAAACACTCTTTGTAGTGCCTTATTTTGCAGACACATCTCAAAAAAAAAAAACCCAAACCAAAACAAAAACCTAAAGAGAAATGATTGCAAAAGGGGTGTTAGGGACGGCTCTTCAGAAATCCCCACGATTTGCATCCAGCTAATGGCAAATGAGCACAACTGTGCCTTGCCTTTGGACTTTAACCACAGAGAAGGTAGTAGTGTCAGTACTGTTAAGAGGCAACGGGGCCACGTGCACAATAGCTGAAAGAGCGACCACCCAAAGTGACACATTTCAGTGCTGAAGATGTACAGAGACCTGTATCAGTTGACCTCATCCTGTGACCAGCAGAGTAAAGAGTCACTAACTCAGAAAGGTAACTTGGGCTCTGCTTTTCAATGGCTTTGTAAATCAGCATAAGCACCTTATAACAAATGCAAAACGTTCCTGGTAACAAGTGCAACAGAGATGGGATTGGAAGGCTGGGGGGTCCTAGGAGCAGACCTCTCGCAGGAAGAAGAGTCCCTGCTGGTCTTCTTGTACGGCACCTGAGATGCCAGGCAGCAAACAAGTCAGATTGCTAGGAAATGCTGCAGTTCTCAGCTTAAAAGTGTGTATGTGCACATTGCTTGGGTCACCAAAATCAGGAGTCTCAGAATCTGCGTTCAGCTGTCTAGAAATGGAGATGGAAAAACAGGGCAGAAGCCTTATTTGCACTGCGTCAGCTAGACAGTAAGAACATGCATTAACAGTCACAAAAGCAGATCTTAAGCCTCCTTGGACCCAGAAAGGTACTTTGTGCCACTGGGTGATTCCAGGCTAGTCTTTTCACACTCTGAGTAAGTATTTGTCTTGGAATGCAGAGAAAAGATACTGCTTCACTTAAGGAATATTACAGTTTATTGTGGTTTTCGGTCTTCAGAGGATTTCAGTTTGTTTGGATGTGACAGCTGTATTGCAGCTGCAGGCAGAATAATCTCTGTCTTTCTTTAGTGTCAACAGCAACATTTTTAGAAATTTCCTGTGCTGCCTTGTTTGGCTCTTTTATTTCTTCCAGCTTTTATTTTCTGTAATTAATCTTTGTATGCAGAGTGTTTAAGTTTCTGTTCTTCCTGCCTCATTTTTTGATCCTCATATGCTCTGCTTGGTGTTTCACTTGTGCGGTGACTGCTACAGCAACATATTCCCTTTTCCTCTTCCAGATTTGGATGCTCAGGCTCTAGAATCCACCTATGATTAGCATATGAAATGTGTGCTACATTTTGGATGCCACACACAGAGGGAGGGTCTAGCTCATTGCATCATTAATCTACAGCATCCACTCCAACCCAATCTGGTCCAATCAGATCCAATCCAATCCAATCCAATCCAATCCAGTCCAATCCAATAATTCAAGTTATATTAACTATGAAACATAGTGCAATACAGAATCAGAGCCTGGATTTTCAGTCCACTGTGAAGATGTAATAGCCAGCTTGATGCCTAACAGATTTTAGTAGCATAAAATAACTACATTTGTGCAAGTCTTCTGTACCAACTCAAATACACAAAGGTTGTTATTGACTAATGAGATCTCAGTGCTTTTAAAAATAAACTCAGTGCCATCTCTTCAAAACAAAACACTCCCCCAGCAGAAACAAGAGAAGGGAAATACAAGTAGCCCTGTACTCTATTGGACCAACAGCCACTGAAAGCCAGTGAATATTGAGGTTTTATCTTTAACATAAAGCCAGATTCAGAGTGTATGTAGATCTCTATACCCCATTGACTTTGTGGAGCTGCTCTGATCTGATTTAAAGTTAAGTTGCTTCCTCTTGCTATTTTATTCCTTCCTTTATTGCCTTACCATGCCAGGCTTACAGACAGACAGGAGAAATGAAGGCTTACAACACTTGAAAATGAGCTGAAATTTTGCAGTACTGGTTGAGTGTTTAACTGCTCATCAAGGTTAACAATGTGTTTAGTGTGTGCACATGAGGGAAAATCTCAAGCAAGTGGATTTACAGAAACAAGCCCTTGCTAGATTGAGAGTATAAAGGTCTATAGCTACAAGTTGGAAGATAATTGCTTGAAAACATTGCTATAAAAATAAACCATAAACCTCCATGACCAGCCTCAGATAATGTCGTGGGAGCAGGCTGCATGCCAAGAAACAGCAGGGAAGGCAAGAGCTAACACTTGCTCCTCTGCAGCCAGCAGCACTCCAGCACAGGCTGTCCACTCCCAGCCCAGCTGGGTGCCCAAGTCAGGCTTGTCTGGCCAGAAAATTGCATCATACAAATGGGAATAACAGAGAAGAGTATCAGGCACTACAACATCTAGACTCTGCAGCATCTTAAAGGAATGATTGTGTTAAATTGATTTTCCATCCTCAGTTCAGGAAACTCACTTGCTCCCTTTTCATTTGTGGTTTTTTCCCTTCCCTTCATTGACATATATAACTATCCCATGACATGACAGCTGTCACACAACACCAGGCTCCTGTAGTCTGCAATAATACAGGTCCATAAACTTTTATTTGTCCATAAAGTTATTTGTCCATTCCTACAGAGCTGTTTAAAGAGATACTTGTCATTAATAAAGTACAAATACCCTAAGGCTGCCGAAGGCAGAGTTTATACTGGCATTTTGGGCTCGAGGAATAACAGCACACTACAGGCTGCAGTCTGGGCACAGCTTGTAGGAGTTTAGCTCCAGAAGGTATTTGCAGTAGGTTACGTCCCTTCAGCCTGTGGAAAGGACAGTGCCAGGGATTCTGCTCTTTTCCTACCATGTTTTTCAGCTTTTAAAATTGCTTGCCATCTCTTTGCTCCTAGAAAAAAAGTAAACAGCAAGTAAATAGACTGGATGTTAGGAAGAAATTCTTCATAGAGAGAGTGATTGCCCATTGGAATGGGCTGCCCAGGGAGGTGGTGGAGTCTCCATCACTGGAGGTGTTTAGGAGGAGACTTGATGGGGTGCTTGGTGCCATGGTTTAGTTGATTAGATGTTGGGTGATGGGTTGGACTTGATGATCTCGAAGGTCTATTCCAACCTGGTCTGGTCTATTCCATTCCATTCCATTCCATTCCATTCCATTCCATTCCATTCCATTCCATTCCATTCCATTCCATTCCATTCCATGCTACATAGTTTCTGTATCTGTAGCTTTGAACTTCTCTTCCTCTGTGTCTTTTTTTGGTGGGGCATAATTTTAGTCTATTAAAAAAGGATTGCTATAATTAGCATCCAGCATAAGTATTTTAGAGGAGTTATACAGTTCAAAATGTTCTATTTACATCAAAACCACTTGTTACCCTCACTGTAATCTTTTTTTAAGGTCACTACACAAGCAAATATTTGCAACATGTTGGGTTTTTTACAGATATAATAGGAAAAATAAATCACAGGATCACAGGATGTAAAGGGTTGGAAGGGACCTCTGAAGATCATCAAGTCCAACCCCCCTGCCAGAGCAGGACCATAGAATCTAGCACAGGTCACACAGGAACACATCCAGATGGGTCTTGATAGTCTCCAGAGAAGGAGACTCCACAACCTCTCTGGGAAACCTGTTCCAGTGCTCTGTGACCCTCACAGTGAAGAAGTTGCTCCTCATGTTGAGGTAGAATCTCCTGTGCTGTAGTTTCCATCCATTGTCCCTTTTCCTATCCCAGGGTGCAACTGAGCAGATCCTGTCCCCTCCCTCTTGACCCCCAGCCCTCAGATATTTATGGACATTTATTAAATCCCCTCTCAGTCTTCTTTTCTCCAGACTAAAAAGCCCCAGGACTCTCAGCCTCTCATCATCCAGTCCCTTCAGCAGCCATGTAGCCCTCTGTTGGACTTTCTCCAGCAGATCTCTGTCCCTCTTGAACTGGGGAGCCCCAAAAGTGCCATAATATTGCCCCTAAGAATTTATATCAGTTATAATTATATCATAATAAATAACATGGCTTCTAACATCCTTTTGGGAAATAATATTCTGCAAACATAAAAAGCTAAAAATGAACCCTTTTGGGGTTTTTTTTGAGGTTGAGTTTCCTTTATGTTCATATGATGTCAGGACATGGGGCTTTAAAGGAAAAAAAAAATCAAATTACTATAAATCTGTGAGGGTCACTGACCATACAAAGGCCTCATCCTTTTGCCCTAACAATATAAAAAGCCTTTCCAGAGCATCTGCATTGTGTTTGCATCTACTTTAACTTAGTTGTGTGTTTATTGCCAAAGTGAGGCCCTTAGTTTAAATAACAATCTGCACATCTATCTTTTATGGTAAGGCAGCACCACGTTCCAGAATGCGAAGAACAAACATTGTTCAGGGAGCTCAAATAAAATGTTAGTGGTGAATCAGAAATATTGGCTGAGCCTTAAATGCCACGAGAGGCAGTCATTTTGAATGGGATTTTAGGAAGGAAAAAGTTGGCAGAGGTTTTTGTGCAACTAAGTCGTTTGATCCTGTTCAGAAAGATCAACCAAGTGATCCAGCAGGTGATGTTAAGGCCTATAAAGCCATTTATTGAGAAAAATACCAACCCTTGCTAACTCTGTTGGCTTGAACCTACAGCAGCAACATTAAATCCTCCAGGAAATGAAGCCCACTGGCAACCCTCTGATACTCAGTCCAATGGCAGGTGAAATGCAGGGGGCTGATCCAGTCTGACAGTGATTCAGAATTAAACAGTACATTTTTGAGATCTTCAGTAAAGCCATTTGATGGGAACAGCTCTTCTCCCAGTGAGTGGAGGGTTAACGGCCCAGTGAATGCTGGAGCCAGTAGCATGTGTGCCACTGACTAATCCTCTTTACCAGAAGACAGTAAGGAGCTCAGAGAATGAGGGCTTGTGAAAAATGCATCTATGTTTTTGTTGTGCATGTTCTGTGCACAGGCATTATGTTGCCTTCTCTAGGGTAGGCCAATTGTCATAGACAGTAAAAAAAATCACACAGATGTTAGAGGCTCTGCATGGGGCAAGCAAGCCACTGGCATCTGGACATGTGAAGAGAGCAGTCATTTTTCACCCTTTCTGCATTTCTTTCTAACAGTCTGTAATAGTTCATGGCAGCATAAAGACAACAAACAGAGAAGGGGGATCCTAGCAATGCTTGCTTTTAAAATGTCTTTCCTTTCCACACAAGGTGCTTTAAGACTGCCAAGTAAAAAGCTCTTGTCAACCACCCAGTCTCTTTTCTTTCTCTGTCTCCTCAATGCGCTCTCTCTCCTTGCATCCCTCTGCAGCCTGCTGCTGACTCTTTGTTGCCTGGAGCCTCACTGGGATTCTAACACTTTACCTAAATGGCTCAGTGGAAAAATATCAGAATATTTACTTTCATCAGCTTTGCTTCTCTATGGCTGAAACGTTTCAATTCAGCTGTAGCATTTTGTCTTTAGTAAAATAGCAAAATACTCTCAACTGTAAGCATTGAAGCCAATACAAAAAGACTGAAGCTTGCTGTGGGTGTCTTTCTGAGTTACTCCATGTTGTGAGCAATTTTGACTTTTTATTCTGATTCTAATCAAGAGGATTTTTAATTTTTTGTAAAGAAGTTTCCCCCAGAAGTTGGAAACAGACATTTCAAATTTTGTTCTTTTCCAATAAATACAGTTATTGCCCAGCCCCTGATTGCTCAAACTAAGGTCATGGATGCTTCCCCCACAATTTAAGTCTTTTGATTATCATTGACCATACCATGACACACAAATTGACAGGTTTCTGCAAGAGAGCTTCTCACCACAGTCAGTCTGCTTGTGGAAATTTGCATTTTGTCTTTGCCTCACCACATCTATCTTGGATTTAAACCAGCTAAAAACTGAAGTCACTCAACAAAACGAACTCTAAGGTCTCTTGCTTTTTTTTTTTCAGTTTACCCAGGCAGATAGCTAAAAGCTTGTCCAGTCTCCCTGTGTCCGCATGAGATTCAAACACACAGCTGAGTGGTCTGGTTCCTGTGCACATTAGGGTGACATACTCTTCTCCCATCTCAGCTGGTTGCAGGATCCCTAGACCACAGGAAACCACCCAGGGCAAAGAGAATGCTCTTTCTGTTTTGTTTTAGCCCTGTCCCCATCACACTGTCCAACTCCCCATCACTTATCATCATGCAATGATACCAATGTGTAAGCCTGCCAGTCTTTCTCTCCTCTCAACCCCTGTGTGGGACCATGCAGAAGCAGTGTGGTTAACTCTGGGTAAGCTGTGAAGTCTGTGCCTGGCACCTGAAAGGTCTCTGTAAGTAACAGGCTAAATATACAGTTCAAGAGCATCTATAGGAGTCAAAACCAGCCTCACTCAGCGATGTAACTTCTGTCCCAGAAGAGTCTAGATACTTCTAGCTAGAAGGGAAGGCAACTTGTGTCATCCCAACATTCCATAAAGTACTTCAGAATCAGAGCATAGATATTTAGTTTTAAACTATCCCTAGCTCCCTACCAGGAGTTTCTAGATGATAACTAAAATACATATAATCCACTTTTGGTGCCTGAAGAGGGAAAAAAACCCCACCATCTAATTTTAACTTTCTTAAATGATTTCTCTCTCTCCCTCTTTAGATATAGATTAGATATAGATATAGATGTGATTAGATGTAGATATAGATATAGATTAGATATATAGATGATAGAGATAGAGACAGAGATAGAGACAGAGATAGAGATAGAGACAGAGATAGAGATGTAGAGATGTAGAGATATAGATTAGATATAGAGATAGATTATAGAGATAGAGATATTATATTTTTTTCCTGGAGCAAAAAAAATGGTGGAAATAGAAGGGTTTTTTTCAGTATCTTCAGCAATTTTTAAGATCTCTAGTTTTGGATCTTGTCTAGAATCACTAATAACCTTGGAATCTCATGCACGTTGTAAGATGGAAATGTCACCCAAGACAGGCCCCCCAAAAGATCTACTACCTTCCACTGCCTGCAAATGGAGGACTTCTTTTCCTGCTGGAGGAATCAACATCCAAAATGTAGGTGAAAGTGCTGTGCATAAGGTTCTTCTAGGTTTAGCACTTCCAAGGCTGAGTGGATCCACCAGTGGCTGCTGCATGGCTGACCAGCCTGTGCATAATGCATTAAGCACGTTGTGAATACATCAGATTTATTTCATGTTTATAAGCCAGCAGCGTAGCAGAGATGCCCTTCCTCTCCAGACACTCTGTGCATGGTCTGCACTGCTAGTGGACATGTGGGAGTCCTCCAGGGCTTCCAAACATCTGGAAACTCCACATAAGTGGCTAAATTCCTTTTCCATCTGGAGATCATTTATAGACAACATCCACGCTAGCTGTTGTTCTGTTTTCTTATCCCTTGAATGACAGGCAAGAGGAATTTATTTATATTAATTACTTTTGTTTATATTCTGCATAAACAGAATCTCTCATGTTACTGAAATTCAGGATTTCTGTGGAGCTGTGGGACAGACCTTCCCATAGGAGGGACACCTCCTTTGCTCTGCTTTCTCTGCTAATGATAACTTCAATTTTTATCTCAACACCTCACTCCCAGAACATCTTTGCCAACAAACAGATGATTGTCCCCTTCTACTCAGCTTTGGTACACACCTCAAGTACTGTGTTCAGTTTGGGGCACCTCGATACAAGAGAGATGCGGAGGTGCTTCAGCCAGTGCAGAGGGTGACAGAGCTGTGAAGGGCCTGGAGGATAAATCTGAAGAGCAACTGAGGGAGCTGGGGATGGTTAGTTTGGAAAAGAGGAGGCTGAGGGGATAACTCATTGTTGTCTACAACTCCCTGAAAGGATGTTGTGGAGAGGCTGATCTGGTCTCACAGATAATTAGTGACAGAACAAGAGGGAATGGCCTCAAGCTATGACTGGGTAAGTTTAGACTGGACATTAGGAAAAAAATTTTCCCAGCAAGAGTGGTCAGGCATTGGAATGTGCTGCCCAGGGAGGTGGTTGTGTCACCAGCCCTGGATGTGTTTAAAGGTGGTTTGGAAGTGGTGCTTGGGGATATGGTTTAGGGATGAACCTTGTGGAATAGGGGTCTGGGTTGGACTTGGTGATCCTGAAGGTCTTTACCAACCTGAATGTTTCTATGATTCTGTGCAGTAAATGCAGTGTCTTAACCTTATGTGCCTTGCTCTCATTGACAACAAGCACATAGTGCCTCCTGGCCGTCATAGTGTCACAGCAAAGAGGGGTTCTGAGGACAGCCTAGGACATATCAGCAGGCTATGGGGACAACTCAATTGCCCCCCTGTCCATCTCTGCCCAGTTTCAAAGTCTGCAGTTGCACTCTAAGCAGAAATTCAAGTGATGCCAAAGATGCCCCAGTCGGTATCACAGCAAGGATTGCTACAAGGCTTCCTCACAGACCAGCGCCTCCAACTTCGGTAAAACTATCCTGTGTTTGCCAGCTGACTCAGTAATTTCCAGAGGGAATTTGGTAGAGAGCACTGTGGCAGTGGAGATGCAGCGGAGCGTCCCTGCCGCAGGCTGGGAGCGGTACGCAGGTATCTACCCCCCTCTAGAGGTAGAAGTCTGAACCATCTGCTCCGGGAGCAAAAACGCTTGGCTCGTCCGAAGCAGTAGCAGCGGTCCAGGCTGCCACGCCACTGCCATAGCTAACGCCTTGGGCTGTGTTTCTTGCTGCGGAGACTGAATGGTCACATCTTCAGCATTTCCCACCGGTAGAAACCTTCTATACCTGTGTTCAGCAGGCACAAACCCGCCGCCGGTGCAGCGGGATTGTAATTTACAGACCTCTGCTCACATGGGAAAAGATAAGAGGGCTTGGAGAAAGGATTTGAGCCAGTGCTCACTGCACAGAAAAGGGGGGTTTCCAAGTATTTCTTCATATTTTTCTTTGGGTGTGAATAACACAGGGAATAACTGTGTTTGGGAGTTTTGCACATTAATCACAGGACTGCAAAGTTTTGACAGGTACTAGAAGAAATGCAGCCCGTACATAGACACACACACCTATATGTGCAGAGCCCCTGTGTCTGAGCCACTCTGAGCTCTGCCCTCCCAGACAGAATTTACTCTGCCCTGGTGAGGCCACACCTGGAATATTGTGTCCAGTTTTGGGCTCCCCAGTTTGAGAGGGACAGGAATCCACTCGAGAGAGTCTAACGGAGAGCTACCAGGATGATTAAGGGTCTGGAGCAGTCCTGTGAGGAGAGGCTGAGACACCTGGTACTTTTTAGTCTGGGGGAGAGAAGACTGAGAGGGGATTTAATAAATAGTCATAAATATCTGAGGGGTGGGGGTCAAGAGGGAGGGGACAGGCTCTGCTCACTTGCACCCTGTGATAGGAAAAGGGGTAATGGATATAAACTACAGAACAGGAGGTTCCACCTCAACATGAGGAGGAACTTCTTCACTGTGAGTGTCACAGAGCACTGGAGCAGGCTCACCAGAGAGGTTGTGGAGTCTCCTTCTCTGGAGACTTTCAAGACCCATCTGGATGTGTTCCTGTACTACCTGTGATAGATTCTATGGTCCTGCTCTGGCAGGGGGGTTGGACATGATGATATTCGGAGGTCTCTTCTGACTCCTAACCTCCTGTGATCAGCACCTCATGGGGATGCTGGAGGGACAAAAAGAACCCCTGCATTTATCACAATTACCATACACAGGCATGTCACACTTACCTGTACAGATGCAAGACTGGTGCAAACCCACCTGACCCACCCAAAGCTGGCGGGGCAGAAAACATTAGAGACAAAAGAAACTGTAAGATGTTTTACCTCCTAATATTGCTTCCCTAAAACAAGTGGAACAGTGGAATGTAAAAACCAAACCAAAACAAAACCCACACAACACCAACCCCCCCACATTATTGTGTTACAAATGGTTTGTTAGGAAGACACCACAATATTGAACCTAAGCTTTTGAGCTTTTATTTTTTTTTCCAAAGGTTTTGCTGGTGCAGCCCTGAAGTTCCCTGAAACTCAAGGTGAGTTTTAGTATTGATTCCTGTTTGGAATAGGATGGGAAGAAGTAAATAAGCCTGGTTACAATGTTAAAGGCAGACAATTAGTCTTGAGCACATGGACAGGGATGTGGCAACTGGAAGACAGAAAGGTCTTGGGAAAAAAACCAAAAGATACCTAATTTGAGCATTTGATTCTCAAAGGGCAAGCATGGAATCTCTAATGTACAACTGTCTGTTTCATTTGAACTGCTGCTGGTGCAAGATTTCAATTACATGTTGCCCTGGGGATGCAGGGATTCATTACGAACACGTAACTGAAGCGTGTAGATTGGTGATCGTGGGCCACAGGGCTTTACTTTCCCTGTTCTCTTGGAGGTCTGAAAGTTTGAAATGAGTGGGGAGAAGGTACTAAATTTCTGGCATATGTCCCACTTTTTAACTCTCCTTTTTTTTTTTGGTGGTTTGGTTTGTTTGTTTTTGTGAGGCCACAGAATCCAGACTAGTTGAGGTTGAAAGGTCCCTCTGGAGATCAGCTTATCCCCAACTGGGACAACGCCACTCTGCAAAGCTGGGTCAGCTACAGCAAGTTCCTCAGGCCTCTGTCCATTTGAGTTTGGGTTATAAAATCATAGAATATTTGATTTTTTGAAAATGTTTCCATGTAATATTCATTTCAACTGTTGCAATACAAAGCTGAAACAGAGGAAGCTGATAATGCCTTTACCACTGCAAGACACTTGTGAGGCAAAAGACTGAAAAGAAAAGAGTGTATCCAGAAGAAGGGGAGGACCTTTGGAGTAATCCCTTCAAATTTCTGTTCTAGGACTTCATAAGAGTCTAGGAAGAGATACAGCTGGGCTTTGAATCCTGCTGCTCGTGGAAAAATGCAGACAGACACAAATCCAAGACAAAAGATGAAAAGTTTCTCAGTATCCTTCAGTAGGCTTAGAGAGTTCCCTGGGTTTACTAATTCTGGCAAATACCATGTGTCTTCCAACCAGATTTCATAGAATCAGAATTGTCAGGGTTGGAAGGGACCTCAAGGATCAGCTAGTTCCAACCCCCCTGCCATGGGCAGGGACACCTCGCACTAGATCAGGTTGCTCAGAGCCACATCCAGCCTGGTCTTAAACACCTCCAGGGATGAGGCTTCTACCACCTCGCTGGGCAACCTGTTCCAGTGTCTCACCATCCTCATGGGGAAGAACTTCTTCCTAATATCCAATCTAACTCTACCCACTTCTATTTTTGCTCCATTCCCCCTAGTCCTATCACTACCTGACATCCTAAAAAGTTCCTCCCCAGCTTTCTTGTAGGCCCCCTTCAGATACTGGAAGGCCACAATAAAGTCTCCTCGGAGCCTTCTCTTCTCCAGACTGAACAGCCCCAGCTCTTTCATGCTGTCTCCATAGGAAAGGTGCTCCAGCCCTCTGATCATCCTCCTGCTTTTGTGCTTTTCTGTGCTTTTGTTTCAGAAAAGCTCAGAAACCTGAGTAACAGGAGTGACTGCACTGTCATCTATTAATAGGGAATTCCCAGTTTGCTGCTGAAGGCTGAGACACATTTGTAACATTTATCTCATATTCACCATTATGAGAATTTTCAGCTAGACTTGTAGCCAAGTAATTCAGTGGCTTTGTCAGCATCTATTACTCAAGTGTAGGAAGATGAAGGAAATTCATTTTGATTAGGTCAATCCAAAGGAGTATTTCTATGGCCCATTTAGTAGTGTAATTCTTCTGTAATGGAGAAGAAATTGTTAGAATCTTTTCCTAGAGCATTTTTCCAGAGAAGAGACTGAGCTAGGTACAAAGCCATGGTCTGATTGGAGGGTATGGAATTCCAGGTTGGCTACAGAATTTGATTTTATATGCAGATGCTAGGTGGAGGGGGGGGGGCTCTCAAAAAAACCCATAAAAAATTCTGTAAGTTACTTCAGAAAATGTGTTCCAAATACACCTGCAGGCCTTCATTAATATGAATGACACAGGAAAACAGTCACACTTACACATATACTCACCATTAAGAGTTCCACATGAAAAGCCTGAACGCTCGGTTCCAAAAGGAAAAACAAGGACTTTAATTGATTGTGACTTGCTGTGCTAGTTTAGCCAAAGGCAAAGTTGTACTTGGGCAGGAAACAGATTGCAGAAACTCCCACTTTTTCCAAGCTGATCACATGTGCCAATCAAGAAATTCCCTTGGTGTTTGATCAAAAATGCTACGTTTTCTATGGATCTTCAGAGGAAGGCTGAGTCACAAAGTAGTGGTGGCGTGTTCAAGAAGAGAGTCCTCTCCATCAACAACTTCTTCTACTCTGCCTTTTACAACTCATGTTCTACAAAATGTTATATGCACTATATATGTATATATATCACAGAAACATTCAGGTTGGAAAAGACCCTCAGGATCACCAAGTCCAACCGACAACCCTACTCTACAAGGTTCAACCCTGAAGCACCACATCCAAACCACCTTTAAACACATCCAGGGTTAGTGACTCAACTACCTTCCTGGGCAGCCTGACCACTCCTTCTGTGACAAATATTTTTCCTAATGCCAGTCTAAACCTAGCTAGTTGTAGGTTGAGGCCATTCCCTCTTATACTATCACTAATTACCTGTGAGAAAAGACCAGTAGGGGACACAGTCTCAAGCTGCCCCAGGGGAGGTTTAGATTCGAAGTGAGGAGAAAGTTCTTCACTGAGTGAGTCGTTCATCATTGGAATGTGCTGCCCAGGGAGGTGGTGGAGTCACCGTCCCTGGAGGTGTTCAAGAGGAGATTGGACGTGGCACTTGGTGCCATGGTCTAGTCATGAGGTCTGTGGAGACAGGTTGGACTCGATGATCCTTGGGGTCTCTTCCAACCTTAGTTATACTGTGATACTGTGATACCAGCACCAGCCTCTCTGCAATATCCTTTCAGGTAGTTGCAGACAGCAATGAGGTCTCCCCTTGCGAAGCTCTCTGCTGCTCATGGTTAAAAATGCCTATGGTGGAGACTTGGAGCAACCAAACAGCTCTTTCACATGCATTGAGAATGGAACAGAAATTTACCAAATGTTTTAAAATTTATTCTGGAAGAAAATACTTCTCTGCATGAGTTGTGGAGCAGGTCCCAGCCAGTCTATGACAGCTGGAAATCAGTGGCAATATTCTTCCAGAGTGTGCCTGGGGAGCTTGGCCCAAACAGCTTATGTAAATGGCCAGGAGATAAATCTCTTTACTATGCATCCCCTAAAAGGGTTCAATTTGTGCAGATGAGTGTTACAAGGCATTTAAGTATTAGTTGTAGCTTGAGGACATTCCCTGCTGTTCTATCTCTAATTACCTGTGAGGAGAGACCAGCACCAGCCTCTCCACAAGGTCCTTTCAGGTAGTTGTAGAGAGAAATGAGGTCTCCTCTCAGCCTTCTCTTTTCCAAACTAAACAGCTCCAGTTCCCTCAGTGGCTCCTCATAAGATTTATTCCCCAGGCCCTTCAGCAGGTTTGTTGCCCTCCTCTGCACTAGCTCTGGCATACACACACACACACACACACACACATTACACACATATGTATATATATACACATTTATATACATATGTGTGTCCATATGAAAAAAAAAAACCAACCAGCCAAACAAAAAACACTAAACTTTGCAAAAAAGTAATGAGAAAATAGGCAGAAAGCATATTATTTTGTCTTATTAGTGCAGAGCAGTAAATTACTTTTAAAAGGTCAGATTGCATTAAGTAAGTAAAGAAAGGTTTCTTGTGAAATAAATCTAGTTTGATTTAGCATGCAGTTGAAACATGATTTGTAAAAACCAGAATTCTGTTGCTGGGGTCTGCCTTGGATTGCAGGAAACCCCTGCCTCCACTTACAGCAAGTCAATGTGCTTGCTGCTTCTCTTACACCTGTTCTATGCTGCTCTGACCCCACTAGACTTGCAGGTATAAATAACAGTACAGCTGTGTAAGTACAGCTGACATTCATTGAAGCCAGTGGAAGCAAAGCAACCTTGAACTTACAGCATAGATTAGAATTTCAAAGCAAAATTATTCTTGGTGTCCTTTTATAGTGGGCAAGATCCTTGCTGTGATTCACCCTTTTGGTCCTCAGGACTGAGTCCATCAGGAATGATCCTCCACATCTGTAACTTCAAACCCTGTGAGATGCAGCACAGGCCTGGCTGTGGCAGTTTTAGGCTGATGCCTAGGAGATTTTCCACATGCCTTGAGTAGAAAGTGATAAAATGTAAATAAATTACCATTGGATGTAAAGGGAGAACAATAATATGGTCTAAATAATCTCACTGGTCTTGTATCTATCATAGAGTTAGTTGTATAAACTAACACACTCTCTTTCTCAGCTTCTTTGCTCTAGCAGATGTTAGCTGGTGCTGCTGCTGGCTTGCTGACCTTGTCTGTGTTTCTTTGTTGAGGCTAAGTACTAACAAGCTACTCTCTGCTTTTCTCCTCTTCCTTTTGCCCTTGTCCAGGAGGGAGAGGGGGAAGCTATTGGTAGCCCCCTGGTTTTGTCCAGGGGGTTCTTGTGTTGTTTATAGATTGTAAATACATGTCAATACTGTATATTTTGTACCTATTCATTGTGTTTCATATTTCTAGATCATAGTTTAGCTTGTAAATACAGCTTCATTAGCTTCCAATGAGCTAGTCTGGCAATTTTATTTTGGGAGTTACTTCTCTCAAATTGGTTGGGAGGGTAATTTCAACCCACCACACTGGCTCCTTCAGCCCTGTTTAACTCTCATATGGCTTGGTTGAAGGGTAAAAGAGTGTGAGCCAGAACATGCCATCCTTATTATACACCATGCATTCCTAGGATACATGGTGACTAAAGAGCTGTCTGTGCAGAGACAAGAATGTAATGACTTTCAGAAGGAAGGTGATTTTATTTTAGGTGCCTTGACTCTGTTTTATGAATAAAGTGGTCAGAAAAGCCAATGCAAACAGTGTGTGATGCTTTTATAAATCTACTCTGTAATTGTTAACATGTGAAGCACCCTTCTTTTACTGCAACTTGAATTGCACAGTAAAGGTTTGATTCATGAAGGCATTATGCAATAATTAAGTGGGTGTTTTTGTCTGTGAACTTAACCAATAAAATAAGTGCAGAAAGGACATGTCTGAAAGTTTTGCTGGTCACTAAAAGTGCAGAAACTCGCTGCACACAGGTGTTCCTATGGCATCAGCCAGTGCCTGCTTGAAGCAGGGAAGTGGGGGTAGAAATATTTTCAACATAAACTTACACACTGCTACATGTAGTTATGGGGCTTCAGGCAAATTGGAGAAAATGTTGAAAGTATCAGGCTTTGATTTATTAAAGTGCCACAGGGAATCTGTGGCATCAGCCCTCTTTGGTCACTCTCGGTATATATAATTATATTACCTTTATCAAAAGTATTTCTTAGTCTTAGTCTTAGTATTACTTGGTCACTCTCAGTATATACAATTATATTACCTTTATAAAAAAGTATTTCTTAGTATGTTGGCCACAATATCTTGCAGAGGTGTTGGGAGTACCTAAAATGTAGCAGAGTGAAAAGTCTGCATTGTGTCAGGCTTGGATTTTTCTTTTACTAATCCAGTATTGCTAGTTCTGTAGTTCTGTTAAAGCACTTAATCAAAGACCCAATTCTGCTTCTGCAATTAAAACAAACTTAAAATAATTGTATCTGCATGTGGTGAGGGGCAGGGGAGATACATTAAATCACCTTCTTTGGATCTGTAAGGTAAAGTAAATCCCATCACAACTCAATTAGTCACAAATGAGCTGTGTCCTTGTACCTGCCAGTATCCTCTCACCAATGCTAGGGAAAAGGCTGGAAGAATTCCCAGATCTTTGTTTGTTGCTGAAGCCCCGCACGTATCCACACATCCTAACACCTAACACACTGTCCCTGGCAGCTGGAGTGTGCTGAGAGCATTCATACACTCAGCCATGGCAGCTCAGTTGATGGCATGTCACTTGTCACTCCGTACTTTGTGGTGTGGAACTGTGCAACTGCCCATCCAAACCTGGTCCCAAATCTGACTTACTGTCTCTCCTGCTTTCAATAGACTGGGGGGGTGGGGGATGGGGAAAAGGAAACAAAAGCCTATTTCTCATAGATGCACAGGGTAAGGCTCGTGCTCTGAATGTGAGATTCATTGGGCTCAGCTCGTACCAGTTCACCAAAGCCCTGCTGTCTCACACGCTGGGCTCATCATGCCATATGTCTCACTAGCTCTGGATTGTGCTGAACAGGCAAGGTCAGAGAGATGAAGGGCAGCACTACAGGGTCACAGGATGTTAGGAGTTGGAAGTGACCTCTGAAGAGCATCAAGTCCAATCCCCCTGCCAGAGCAGGACCATAGAATCTAGCACAGGTCACACAGGAACACATCCAGATGGGTCTTGAAAGTCTCCAGAGAAGGACACTCCACAACCTCTCTGGCGAGCCTGCTCCAGTGCTCTGTGACACTCACAGTGAAGAAATTCCTCCTCATGTTGAGGTGGAATCTCCTGTGCTGTAGTTTATATCTATTACCCCTTTTCCTATCACAGGGTGCAAGTGAGCAGAGCCTGTCCCCTCCCTCTTGACCCCCAGCCCTCAGATATTTATAGCCATTTATTAAATCCCCTCTCATCCTTCTCCAGACTAGAAAGCCCCAGGACTCTCAGTGTTTTCTCACAGGGCAGTATTCTAATCCCTCAATCATCCTGGTAGCTCTTTATTGGACACTCTTGAGCAGATCCCTGTCTTGAACTGGGAAGCCCCAAAATTGATGCAACATTCCAGGTGTGGTCTCACTAGAGCAGAGTAGAGGGGGAGGAGAATCTCTTAATGCACCATTGGCCCTCTTGACCACAAGGGCACATTGCTGGCTCATGGATAACTTGTTGTCCACCAGGACTCCCAGCTCCTTCTTCAATCTCCTGCTCTCTCACAGACTGTGTCCTAACCTGTGCTGGTGCAGTTTATTATTCCTTCCCAGATGCAGGTCTTATCCTTGTTGAACCTCATTAGGTTACTCGCTGCCCAGCTCTCCACCCTGTCCAGGTTTCGCTGAATGGCTGTGCAGCCTTCAGGCATATCAGCCAAGCCTCTCAGTTTGGTATCAACTACCAAACTGGCCAGTGGGCTGGAACCAGTTGTTTAGAGAAAAAAGGGGGCTAAGCCTTCTGAATGGCTCCAGGGAGAGGAAACAGAAATCCAGGCCACTGATTTTCTTGGCCGTTTTGGGGCGATGTTGCTGAATGCATTATTGTTGTTATTCATTCTTCTGCTAAGTGCATGAGGTTTATCAGGACATCCCATCACACATGCTGGATCTGCTGTTGGGATGGTTACTCTGGGCATAATCTCAGCTATTGTCTGATTGTTAGTTAAGAAATGGATAACAATAGTGTAACTGCTGACCAAGACATGCTGCTGTGCTCCACACCCATTACTCCTACAGGAAATGACACAACTTGCTAAGAAAGAGTGTATCACAAGACCTCATAGGCATTAGCACATGTAAGGATAGGAGAACTTAATGAAAAATTGCCCTAGAACAGATTCATATTAAATATTAGCTGTGCAGGACTTACAAAAGGCTGTGTGTTAAGTGCATTTCTGCCTACTTAAGCCCCTGTGTCCATCGTTGCCTGCCCCTGGCTTTCACATCATTCACACACTATACCCTCAGAGCTGGCACCTGACCCTGAAGGTATCCTTTGCACTTGCTGCCCAAATCCCTGCATGCCCACACTTGTCTTACCTTCCACATGAGGCTCAGCTGAAGTATTTTCTGTAAGGACACAGCTCTCCTGTGTGTCTCAAGGGATTTACAGACCAAGTATCCTTTTCATAGAATCATAGAATCAACCAGGATGGAAAAGATCTCAGTGATCATCAAGGCCAACCTATTATGTAATACCTATCACCTCATGACAACTAAACCATAGCATCAAATGCCAAGTACCAAGTGCCCTTTTGAACACCTCCAGGGACAATGGTTCCACCACCTCCCTGGGCAGCCCATTCCAATGGACAATCACTCATTCTATGAAGAACTTCTTCCTAACATCCAGCCTAAACCTCCCCTGGTGCAGCTTGAATCTGTGTCCTCTTGTTCTAGTGCTGGCTGCCCAGGAGAGGAGACCAACCCCCTCCTGGCTACAACCTCCCTTCAGGTAGTTGTAGACAGCAACAAGGTCTCCCCTGAGCCTCCTCTTCTCCAGGCTAAGCAACCCCAGCTCCCTCAGCCTCTTCTCACAGGGCTTGTGCTCCAAACCCCTCCCCAGCTTTGTTTCCCTTCTCTGGCCATGTTCCAGCAATAGAGCCTGTAAATAATTTAATGAGTTTTATACATAATTTTTGGGGTGGGGTTTTCAGGAAAATAAAGACAATTACATTTTTATAGTTCCTGCCTTGTTAATTTAACCCCAATCAAATCAGTACTGAGTAAAATCCCCTGCAGGAGCTCCTGCATCTGAAACTGCCTTCCAATATTCTTCCACTTCGTCCTAATTCAGTCTTGACCATGTCTTCTCACTTGTCAACACCTTTCAATTTCTCTTTTCTTTGGCTTTTAATTATTGCTAAATAAACAGTGCCTGCTACCACTGCAAAAACATGTGGGGATGCACTACACAGGAAAGCTGTGATCCCACCCAGAGTTATACCTTTGGGCTGATGTGTTCTTGAAATTTCTGTCCTCAGGTCAGAAATATCAGGGAAGTCATCAGGTATAGCTATTCTATTTCTAATGGAAGGCCACCTGCCATGTGAATCAGTCATTTGAAATTTATGAGAGGTGCTTTTCATGGCTTTTTTTTTTTTTTTTCCTTTTCAGGCAGAGAGAGGTAATGTGAACCCATTTGGAGATCCTCGTGTGAAGTGCCTGGCGTTGCACATATTTTCCCTTCATTACATACAAGTAGCTCCTGGTGATCCTGATGGAAATTACAGGTGTGTGCATTTAGAGAATATAAACTTATACTGTGCAAATTACTTCAGAAAACAAACTCAGTTTATGGACATGGAGTGTGCAGAGCTGAGTGGCAGTATATCTCAAGCCATGTTCCCTGCATGCCAGTAGCAGGGGGAAGAAGGGGCTGGGGAGCAAGGAAGGACAGAGATCTGGATTCTGTAACTGCTTGTAATAACACTCTTGGAGGATAAAACCTGCAGGGTTTTGACTAGCTTCAAAATAACTTCTCACCTCTGGTTTTGAAATCTCCAGCCCAATTATCTGTTTACTTGGTAGTGCTAACATTTTGTTTTCCATGATTACATGCACAGCACTCCAAAGGCAGTCACACAGCTAAATCACTTCCAGATTATGTCACACTGATGGTGAAAGCAGACTTTACATATTCAGTGTGCCAGGTAATATATGGTAGTCACTCTGTTTCTGTTAGGTTTTTGTAACAGTATATATACATGGTCTTTCTTTATTTTTTCCCTCTGAGCTGTCTTGGGGTTGGCTAATAGCATATGCATGCAGTGTTTACCTTGATTTCAATCAGAAAATCTCTCCCCTCCAGCAAAAAAAATAAAATAAGACTATAAATTCTAAAGCATTAATCATAAGCCACAAACAGAACTCACATTAGCAATTTCTGTTGTGACATAAGGTGTGCAGCACTTTGCACAGCCAGTCTTAGAACCAGGAAGTCTAAATATATGCCCCCTCTATAGGCATGCTTGTGATGCCATCTTGAGATACATGACCTCTTCATGCCTATCCCACAGGACCCTTGCCTTGTGCACCACTCAGGATGGATGGCATTCACTAGTTGAAAAGCCATTCAATATTTTGCTTCCTCCCTATGTTTAACAACTGGCCTAAACCTCTATTTAACACAGAACAGTACATCTTCACACAGTCACAGAATGTTAGGGGTTGGAAGGGACCTCCAGAGATCATCAGGTCCAACACCCAAGACTGAATTTTCAATTAAATCTGGGAAGTTTACCATAGTCTTAATGATTGTAGTCTCTAAGTAGTTCACAGGTGTGTATTTATTTTCATATCATTTCTGTATCCACTATCACAGTACCACAGTACATTAGAGGTTGGAAGGGACCTCCAGAGATCATCAGGTCCAACCCCCCTGCCAAAGCAGGATCACTTAGGGTAGTCCACACAAGAATGCATCCAGGTGGGTTTTGAAAGATTCCAGAGAAGGAGACTCCACAGCCTCTCTGGGCAGCCTGTTCCAATGCTCCATCACCCTCACTGTAAAGAAGTTTCTCCTCGTGTTGAGGTGAAATCTTCTATGTTCAAGCTTGAACCTGTTGTTTCTTGTCCTATTACTGTTCACCACTGAAAAGAACTTGGCTCCCCTCCACTTGACACCCACCCCTCAGATATTTATAGAGATTGACCAGATCCCCTCTCAGCCTTCTCTTCTCAAAACTGAACAGCCCTAGGGATCTCTGTACTTATCCCCATGATTATCATCCCTATTTTACAGCTGGGAAACAGAAGAACAGAGATGCAGTGATGTCAGGTGCCAAATTTAAGACTCCAGGACCCAATTTGTCAGGGTACTTCAAATATTGAGAGCAGAGATCTCCTTGAGTCCTGCTGCAGCTGTGAATGCTCAGCACTTCTCCAAATCAAACCCTAAAGCTTCATCAGCTATCCATGTAACTGGGAACATGCAATTAGAGACCATGTGTGCAAAATTTGGTGCAAGAACTTACTATTGTGTGGCACAAGCAGGGAGAGATGCACCCAGTTATTGAGATTGGCACTCAGCAGCTTCAAGGAAGACAGTCATCATTGTTTTCTCCAACTCCTCAACTCTCTCTAAAACACACCATTCCACATGAAACAAACTAATGGGGAGCTGAGCATCCCTCATTACACAATCCTGACTCTTCTTGAGCAAGGCCAGGGCTAACACAGGCTGACACATTTTCAGAGGGAAAATGTTATGGCTTCTTCTAGTTCCAATGCATGTGTGTAAGAGGGGGGAAAAAAACCTCACAGATAACTTTAGCTCTGGCACTTTCCACCTTCTGCATGTTTGCTTTGGCAGCTCAAAGGGCTCTTTTAAGAGAGTATTTGTAGGTAGTTTCCTAGGTTCTTAATGAAGCAAAGTGGAAAAGACCAAAAATTATGTTATATGGCATCATATTAACACCTCTATGCCTCACACTATTGGGGATAGCACTCAGTTTCTCCATATGGATTTCTGCCTCTGACTTGATAGAGTAATTTGCAGTAACAATAAGTTCTCTGTGGCCCAGAGTACACTTTTGCTAGGGGCTGAGACCAGAGCAGTGTCATAAGCCAGTGTCCTCTTGCTCCATTCCCTGCCCTGAAACAATCAGTGAAGCTGTTGTAGCCCCTGATGAAGGTTTCCCTCCTCTAGCTCTTGCTCCCCTCTAGCCATCACTATCCCAGTCCTATTCCTTCCTGACCTCTACCTTCTTCTTTTCAACCACAACTTTCTCTCATCCAGTTGCTGTTCTATTTATCAGTTGCTCATACTTTCTCTCTGCCAGCCTCTTACCTAAAGATAGAATCATAGAATCAACAAGGTTGGAAAAGACCTCAAAGATCATCAAGTCCACCCTGTCACCCAAGACCTCATGCCTACTAGACCATGGCACCACGTGCCACATCCAATCCCCTCTCGAGCACATCCAGGGATGGTGACTCCACCACCTCCCTGGGCAGCCCATTCCAATGGCTAATAACTCTCTCAGTGAAGAACTTTCTCCTCACCTCTAGCCTAAACTTCCCCTGGCACAGCTTGAAACTGTGTCCTCTTATTCTGGTGCTGGTTGCCTGGGAGAAGAGACCAACCCCCTCCTGGCTACAATGACCCTTCAGTTAGTTGTAGACAGCAATAAGGTCTCCCCTGAGCCTCCTCTTCTCCAGGCTAAACAATCCCAGCTCCTTCAGCCTCTTCTCATAAGGCTTGTGCTCGAGGTCTCTCACCAGCCTCCTTGCCCTTCTCTGGGCTCTTCCATCTGGGTCTCAAGTCCTGACCCCCTTAGGTCACCACACCTAGCTCTCCACTCCTGACTGCAGTCTTTGAGCTCCAGGTTTTTGCCCATGTGTTTCATTTCAAAGCCTTATCCTCATTTCCTCACTCAGCTGCTCTCTAGTCACGTTTGATACTTGGTCTGTATTTCTCTCTCATCACCCTCTTCTGCTTTTGTCTTTCTGCAGCCACAGAGCCTCCCGGAAGCATTAAAGTGAAAAAAAAACTTCCACCGAGGAAGGTTTTTGCCTGTCATTGTCCAGCACATCTCCCTTCCTTACCCCAGCTACTTTTAAGTACAGCCTTTTAGGAGGGTCCACTTACATTTTTTACCATAAATAAATGTGATATTTTTCACATGTATAGCTCTGCTGCTCTTTCTGGAAGCAGTCTATCAGACTAATGTGACTAGAAGCTAGCAATCAGGGGTTTTTTTCAGGAACATAATTATCTCTGGCTGGATAAATGCTTATGTATGTAGTGTTAATGCTGATGATGTGTTTCAGTGCTGGGGAGATTCTACCAGGCTTTCAGCAGGAGTTTGCAGGAGAGGGATGAGAGGTGGGGTCACCACCTGGATTTCTTTTTGAGCTACCTCTGAAGAACACAGTCCAGATGGTCCTGTAAGGGTCTTCTGAGCTAAACATTGCTGAAAATATAATGACAAAGGAAGGGCTGGGGGGAAAGCACACGTCGCTGTTAATGGGGTTCAGCTTTTAAATGTAATGCTTTAAAGTTTAGGTACAATAAAAGGCTTTTATCTTCAATACAAGAGGTAAGCAAACAAATAAATGCATATACAGAGACACTGACACAGATGCAGACACAACCAGTAGCTGATACACATGCAACCTTATAATTAATTTATATCTTAAATCTTCAGGTTTTGCTTGGTTGGTTGTTTTGGACTGCAATTGGAGTGATGTCTGCAAAAGGAGTGCTAATGACAAGTCCCTCAGCAGAAGAAGAATTTGGCTGTTTTGTTTGGAAGGGTTTTGGAGAAGCTTTTCTTGCAAATTTATTAATTACTAATGTGATTCAAACAAAGAGAAAAGGCACTGCCTGATAATCCATAGTCCATCTACCCTTGAAGTCGTAGAAGGATTTGCACTCAACTGAGGGAGACCTTGATCACATCTTCATGTCAGTCCTTCAGCTTGGTACATAACAAGCAATAGACAGAGTGAATTACAGGACACAAGTAAAATGTCTCTTGCCTGTGCAGTTTTCCCATCCAAGGCACAGGGAAAACATGGGGACACGGCAATAATCCTGTGTTTGAAAATAGTATCCTATGTGTGTGGCTCTTGCCCTCACAGAAATGCACATTCATAAATAAAGTCAAATATAAGGGGGGAAAAAAATGCTGACTAGCAACAAGGTAATTAGTCAAACAAATGTTCCAGAACTGTCATAAGGAGGAAGAAATAGTGATCTCAAGTTACTTCAGCCCACCGTCAATATCAGCTTGGAGTGCAAATCTGAAGCTAAACTATTTCACATGTTCCACACATGAAAATGGAGATGGAAAGTGATGATCTCTTTATATGTTCCTTTCCAAATAAATTTGGAGAAGAGCTTAGGAGGTTAAGCAAGTCCCAAATGGTTCCTGCTGCTGAAATAGCCTATTGATGCTTTATTTTTCCCTTTAGATTTTCCACTACATTTAACATTTTAAACTACCAAATATTTCTTTTTAAAGGGGAATGGAATGAAAAGATGTCTTACATGATTTATTATAAATTCAGAGGGAAATACTCCCCTCATAAATAGTTCTAAAAAAACCCAATGAGCATCATCAATTTAAATGTAGACATGCTTGATATTAAAGGTCATATTGTACTGAAGGTCTGTCAGGGGAACTTCCCATTCGAAGGAGTTGATTTCAGTGGGAACCGATTGTAGTGTGGCTCATGCTTTCAGGTAGTTGATATCTCTCTGGGCTTAATTCTATGATTATCAGTGCAACTTGCACCTAAACCTTTTTTGTTTTAAATGAGTCAAATGAGTCCACTCAGTGTTTCACCCCACAGGCTCCCACGTTGTAGCCACCCTTGCCCAGTAGGCATCTGGGTTGAAACCTCGCCAAAAGTGTACTGATGCCTTGAGGACACACGGGTATTGTGGCATCCAGGGGGTGAGGTTGGAAACCTGAGCCCTGGCAGTGCCTTACCTCATCCTCATCTCATGCTTTTCCTGCTCAGGCTTTGTGCTCAGAAGTTTGCATCAGCAAGTACGAGCAAGCACAATGACAGATCAAATCAGATCATCATTTGTGTCCAGCACAGCCTCCCCAAATGGTTTTTTGACCTCACAGCCCAGCCTTCCTCCAGCAGCTCACACAGGCAGTGAATGCCAGCCCCTCCAGAGGTAACTGTGGCTTCTAGCTATCTCCACACCTGAGTCAGCCCAGCAGCCTCCCCAGAAGGGCAGAGCATTGTGCATTTCCCAAGCTGGAGGGTGGCTGGGTGTTCACTATCTAACACCTCAAAACCTGCAGAGCGTCTCTGATCATTAGCACACCCCAGATTTCCTCTAGGAAAAAAATAACAATCATCTATTTTAATTAGGGTTTTTTATTTATGTATTTCTGATTATAAAGTCCTTGTCTACTCAGGGAATCTTTTTACCATTGAATTCAGCAATCTAGGAAAAAAATGCTTCATTCAGAGGAAAATATTCAACCCCTTTTCTGCATTTATGTTATTATTTAATATGAAAAGGATACTGTAAGTGCACATTCAGGCTGAATATGCGGTTTGGCAGCGAGTGGCAATTCAGCAGCCCTGCTTCTACCTCAGAGTTTATTCAGGTCACAAAAGAGACATATAAGCATTTGAGTTGAGATTTATAGTTACATTAACTCTATCAGAAGCTTTTTGTGCTTAATATAAAACACACTCTTGCAGCTCAACATTGCTTTATTCCACAATGCAGTCAATACTAGACAAGTTACCTCCTGTAATTGCTGACATTAATAGCCTCAGGAATAAGGGAAATGGAGTTAAATGCCACTGTGGTAAATGTAAATGGGACTTCACAGTACATGGCATTTTGAAATATTGTATGAGTCATTAAATTTGTACTTAATATTTCTTTATTTAGTAATTAAGCAATAACCCAGCAAAACAAAGGATGTCCTCATTTAACACAGCATGGGTCAGGTTTTGTCATAAAATCAATAAGGAGGTTGCCATAAGATTTTAATTTAAATTCCATGAAAGATTCAACCCAACCATGACTGAGCAGAAGAGAAGCTTTTGCAGATAATTTTTTAGGAGACAGAGGGCCAAGCTTTGTGCAGCTCCCCAGCATCTGACAGTGACTCTTGTGAAGCTTTAACCGGCGCTGTATGGAATAATGGTCTTCTGGAAAGGAGTCTGAAGCCACCAGGAAATTTACATGTGTGTTCCCCAGCCACGTGTGATTTGCCAATTTGGAAATGCTATTTTTTCACCCCAACTCCATCAAATTATAATTTTATAAGAGGCCTTGTTTAGAAGTTCCTCTTTTCTTCATCATCCGTTCTATTGCAACAGAGACTTGTTCTAAGCCTTTGCACAGAGCCCACAGTTACTTTCCGAAGGTCTTGCAAGACTGGAAAAGGACAAGACTGGGGTTTCTTAAGCAAACAGTATCTCCAGACTGGCACACTGAAATGTTTAAGATGAGGGATATGCCTGTAATTAATATTTTTCTCTACAGCCTTTTTCATTTTCATCTATGTGTTGATTAAGCTACCGTCTCCCAAACACACACAGTCAACAAATTAGCATTCAGATGATCCTGGTTTAGCTTGATGTTAATTACTTGTTAAGGTGAACAAAGAAGAAAAGAGAGTCTACTATTATAACCTTGATCTATTTTGAGATACCAAGGCTTTCCTGTTAATAATAAAACCACCAATAAATTCTCATCTCTTTGCCTTTTAAGCCTGACAAATGGTCTTTGAAGCATTACTGCATTTATTTCCTCCAACCAGGTGTGCAATTTATATTGTATTTGATAGCAAACCTTAATATTATTGAAGACATTTGTGCTAATATAATAACACAAATGCATTTTCCATCACTGGGCTAAAAGCTTCCCAGTAATGTCTCCAGTTCCTCCCATGTTCCAGTGCCTTGGTAATACTCATGCACAGCTCCTTTGATGTTGTTCTCTTGCGCTGCCCTCATTTCACAGAGATTTAAATGGAATCAGTCTGCAAACAGAATTAATACAGTTAGGTTTACGCAGGGCACCATCTAAGAGCCCAGCCTGCATTTGCAAAGAGCACACTGGAAAGAGAATGATCAAATGTTACTTTTGAAGAAAGCTGCAAATTTTTTTTTGCTTTAAAAGCAGACTTAAAGAGCCAAATGTGTGATGACTTCTACTTGTGCAAGAAGCCTCGTGCCTTTATGCACACCAGAACTGTGCAAATGTGCTATTGTGTTTTCTTTTTCTCTTACATGTTTATTAGCCTAGTCTGAATTCCTAATACAGTGCAGAATTTAAAAGTAAGCACTCCAAGGACTTTATAATCAGAAATACATAAATAAAAAAACTCATTTTGAACACTGCACCTTGGTTCCTATGACAGAGAAATGCAGAATGATGCTGGTGGAGAATACACTGGAATTTTTTAAGTCCATGGTGGGTAGATGTGGCTCAAGAAGGGCTCCTGATGCCAATATTTCTTGGGCCTTTGTAGGGTCAGCGGCCCACACAGGTTCAACTCCTAACTCATACAAGTAAACGTCTCTTTACAATCCCTGTGGAACAGTCCAATAGCAGACTTTTGTCTCTACTGTCTGAGAAGTACTGTATATGCCTTGAGGGTCTCAGACACTAGAAGATGTTGGTGTGTGGCTTGCAAGGTTAGAGATAATGGCAGTTATACTTCCAGCATACAGTATTGCATTCTACCTGTCATGAGCCTCCAGGATTTTACTGCCTGGGAAAAGTGATTGTTCTTGCCTGATGGAAGATATCTAAACAGAAGTGGGAGGGAGTTATGAACCATTACTCCTGCACCTAGAAGCAAGGAAGCTGTTTTACCCACCTCAGGGGAACACAGCAGTCCAAGAGGTAAAACAGGAGGCTGATCTGTAGCTGTCTTCTTGAAGGACAAGACTAGAGAGACTTTTGGGCTTCTTGAAGGAACATGATGGTGACAATAACATCAGAGAGCTCCTTCCCAAAGGCAGTCTGCCTTATTACTCACCTTTCTTTTCCTGTGTCTTCCAACCTGCAGTAGGGTGGCTCTGTACAATTTTCAGTACCTTAAAGGTAGTTGTGCTTTCCCTGGTGAAGAACAATAGCAGAACTCAAATAATAAGTCATGGTCCCATTCCTGACTTCCCATAGCACTATTACTTTTGATCGTTTCTACTGCAGGTCAAGCAACCAGCAGAATCATGCTCACTTGTTCTCCTTGCTGTACAAAATGTACAGGAAGATATAGAAACATTTTAGCAAATGCTGCACTCCTACTTGGAGTGTAAGTGATGTGGTACTTACAGTTCCTATCCTCTTGGTGGCAGAATGAAGACTGTAACAGTAAACGTGAAATCAAAGGATCACACTAACTTGAATGTAGGTCTGATCCATTTGAAAAGTCTTCATGAAAAGATAAATGGCAATAGCACAAATGCTACCCTGGGAGCAGTTCTGATGCACGCTAATTGCAAACAGCTTTGCGCATTCATTGCACATGGTATGGCTCCTCCTAGTGAGACTGCACAAACAGTTGAAGGACTTTGTTTCCTCCCCTCCAGTGTTTCTATCACCTCATGAACTGCAGTTGCTTAAGGGATTAAAAAAGAAAAAAGAAGAGAGAGAGAAAGAAAGAAAGAAAGAAAGAAAGAAAGAAAGAAAGAAAGAAAGAAAGAAAGAAAGAAAGAAAGAAAGAAAGAAAGAAAGAAAGAAAGAAAGAAAGGAAGGAAGGAAGGAAGGAAGGAAGGAAGGAAGGAAGGAAGGAAGGAAGGAAGGAAGGAAGGAAGGAAGGAAGGAAGGAAGGAAGGAAGGAAGGAAGGAAGGAAGGAAGGAAGGAAGGAAGGAAGGAAGGAAGGAAGGAAGGAAGGAAGGAAGGAAGGGAGAAGAAAGAAAGAAAGAAAGAAAGAAAGAAAGAAAGAAAGAAAGAAAGAAAGAAAGAAAGAAAGAAAGAAAGAAAGAAAGAAAGAAAGAAAGAAAGAAAGAAAGAAAGAAAGAAAGAAAGAAAGAGAGAAAGAGAGAAAGAAGGAAAGAAGGAAAGAAAGAAGGAAAGAAAGAAAGAAAGAGAGAAAGAGAGAAAGAAAGAGAAGGAAAGAAAGAAAGAAGGAAAGAAAGAAAGAAGGAAAGAAGGAAAGAAGGAAAGAAGGAAAGAAAGAGAAAGAACAAGAAAGAAGGAAAGAAAAAGAAAGAAAGAAAGAAAGAAAAGAAAAAGAAAGAAAGAAAGAAAAAGAAAGAAAGAAAGGAAGAGAAAGAAAGAAAGGAAGAAAAAAGAAGAAAGAACAAGAAAGAAAGAAAGAAAGAAAGAAAGAAAGAAAGAAAGAAAGAAAGAAAGAAAGAGAGAAAGAGAGAAAGAAAGAGAGAGAGAAAGAAAAGAAAGAAGGGGGGGAGCTGCGGAGAGAGAGAGAGATTATTTGCAGTTTTCCTTAATAAACAAACTTCTGCCTTCAGATGTCTGTGTTTGGCTCCTGCTGGCTTCTGTGGCTCTTTTGCATGTGTGTGTTTGCCAGTTACCATTTGGGCCACCATAAATCAAAGAACTGTCTCAAGGAACTGCAGCGTGAAAGCATAAGCTGCTAGAGTTTGAGCTCACAGGACAATTGTCAGCTCTTTCATACCTTCTGGCAGCTCCTACCCTCTCTGAAAAGCAGAGCAGGTGAATCATAGGGCAGAATTTGGCCCTATGGTTTCTAAAATACTGTACTTCACAGTCGCATGGTGAAAATAAATCTTTTGTCTGAGTTGTTTTGTCTATTACCATAGCTGAATATTTCATTCAGTTAGTAAATATCATTTTGGCAGCTAGTTTAAGCAGTGTTGCTGTAATGATAACTTAATGTTCTAGTCATAAATAAATGTCAGCAGAAAAAAGCAGAGACTGAGGACAGGAGGAGACAAGAATTTTCATTGTCAGCAAGGTTAAAAATGAAAGTGAAGAAGCAAAGGATTTGAGAGAATGATGGGGAATTCACACCTTAAAAAATTCTGTAACTTCATGGTCTGGAAAGTTTTGGAAGTTTATGTTCATTACAGGAGAGGAAGGGAGTTTTACCTTTGAAAAAAAAGGTGGCTAAAGCTTTAAAATATTGCCCCCAAAGTCTGTAGAAGGCACTGACAAGCAGAATCTATTTGAAGAAAAAAAATATCCCCCGAGAAAAACAAAAGTACAATTCAGCTGTTTGTCTGACCAATGAAAGGAGCTGTCCTGTCTGGGATAAATAGTATCTAAGTGAGTGAGTTAAGGGGAATATACACCAGAGCTGGTGGTCCTAGATGTACAAAGCAAACTGCACACCCTTACTAAGGTCCCTCATGGTTTACTCAGTCCTGTTCCGCATGCTGTGCTTGGCTGCCTCTGATACCAGGGGTGGTGTGGAAAAGGAGATGTCTGGGATGGAGAGGTGCTGCAGCTTAGAAAAAATTGACAGGATTCTGTACACATGGACTATTGTTTATAATAAAAACTTATTCTTGTCCTGAAGCCAGGATAAGCCTCTGTGACCAGCCCTCTCTTTTATCCTAAATCTGACAGCATATCTTTCCACAACTACTAAGCTGGAAGCTGCAAAAAAAAATGGGCTGTATGTGTAGAGCTCACACAGCAAGAATCTAATGACAGTCCCACTGAGCAGAAATGCTTATCACTCGTGCAGAGATCAGAATTACACCAATTGGCCCCTCTACTAATATTTCAGGAATAGATCCTGAAATAATTGATAAATTGAAACCTGAATCAGATTTGAGTGATATTTACACCCCCAAAGGCTTACCTGCATCCTTTTTTGACTCTGATTCTGAGTCTTGTCACTGTCATTTCACTGTATTACCTGTGATGGATGTAAAGCTCCAATTGATGATTGATTGTCCTTCTCTTACAACTAGGTATGAATCTCATGGAAATTCAGCTGATTATTTCTAGACTTTCCTGAAATGACTCTCTAAACACAGCTGCCTTACAGTCATGGTAAACATTCTTCACAAAGGCTAGTTTGCTCTGCAGGCCCCAAGGAATGTGACAGCTTGATACCTGGATAAGCCTGGGCTCAGTTTCTGGTTCTGCAGAAAAAGCTGGAGTCTCTAGGGGATGTTGGTAAACAAACCCTGGAGCCATTGTTTGATACAGGTCATAAGCTGTTACTCAGCGCCTTATAATGTGGAGCTGGATGTGACCAAAATGGAAGAAAGCAAAAAAAACCCAACCAACCAACAACAACACCACAACCACATAAAAGTATTTCAGAAACACCTGAGAGAAATAATTGTGCACAGCAAGTGGCTAGTGAGGTGCTATGCCCAGTTATTCAGGTGTTACACATGGCCTCACTCGGTTCACCTTGCACCAGGCTGAGGTACTGAAGTAGCTGTGGCTGCTGATAGGCACAAAACCACTTCCTTAAAGTCCATATATAGCTCTAACAGACTTTAGTACAGGAATGGAAAGAAGGGAGGAAGAGAGACAGGGAGGAAAGGAGGGAAGGAAAAAGGGACGGAGGGAGGGAGGGAGAAAGGGATAGCAGGATACTGAGCCAAGAGCTGTAATCTACTACTGTTATCAAATAATCAGATTTTTTTGTCAAGAAAATGAAGTCATTATAATTTGGGGGTTTTGACAGCTGAGGCTAGGTAGATTCAGGTTAGAAACAGCATACATGAACTTCAGTAGTTAAATTTATAAACAGTGTTTAATTCTCTGTTGCTTAAATAATTTGTGTCTTCTCAGGAGTTCAGTACTAGAATGGATATACTACAGCTCAAGCTATAGCTCAAGTTCTGGGAGCAAGCACCACCCAGCAAAATTCAAAGTGGGGAGGAACAAGATCTCTCTGAACTTGCTGTTGCTTTCCGGGAGCTTCCGTTTGCTTTTGTGATGGGGAGGCCATGTAGAGAGAGAACAAAGAACAGAGGTAAAGAGCTATTATTGTTGTTGTAGGACCAATTCCACCTTCATGACTAAGACTGAGTGAAACTCAGTGCCGAATAAGCTACTACTTGCTTTGGTACATGATAGTGAAACTAAGCCCAGGAAACCTGGGCTTGACTGTGCAAGTGTTGGGCACTGCATGTGAAATTCCAGGCATGTCAGCACCAGGCAGCTTCCACACCCACTGGCAGCCCTGAGAAGGATGAGCTCTGCCCAAAGCTGGGCACAGCAGGCAGCCTTGGTGACTTTAGCGCTCTGTTTTGTCTGAGAGGACTTGTTCTTTCCATGCACTGTGATCAGCTGGAAGGAACAGTTGCTCCACAGATAAGCAGAAAGATTACAGCCTCACAGACAGGCAAACAAAATCACCTGAAGGAAAAGGAGAAGAAATCAGAGATTTCTTAAAAAACTTCAAGAGGGGTCAAATGGCTGGCTGGATCTTAGGAAGGACTACAAGACTTCCATCATTTTGAAGGTAAAAAAGGGCTTTGGGGACAGAGACTAATAGCAGGGAAGCCATTTTTTGGTTGTAAGTGCTACACTGATACCAGAGAAAGAGGAAAAGCATAAAGTTAATAAATGTAATCCTGGGACAAGCAGAGGGAAGGATGAAAGAAAGAAAGGAAAAAAAAACAGAGAAACCAGCTGTCAGGGAGATCTACCCTGTTACTTTAAAGTGTGTGGATTCTTGTCTCCTGTGGTCTTGCCTTAGAGCAAATAAGGCAACCATCGTCACCACTTATCAACGTGGGCTTCACCTTCTCTCAAGCAAATGCATTATAAGATGGATGAATGATAATGCTTGAACCTGTCTTTCATAGTCTTACTAGTTATTCTTACTAGTTATTCTCAAAATTGTGTGACTCACTCAGAGGTACAGGGAAGTATTAGATATAAACACTGCTCTTAGCCTAATATTACCTTCATTCTTAGAGGGTCTTAACAAAGAAGTGAGAGGGAGAGAGAACCCTTTGGAATATGAATACTCTCCAAATTACAGTGTCTGCATCTTGATAATGACTCAGCAGAAAGTTCCAGTCTCACTCTCTGTCACTGCAATGTCCCATCCCAAGTGCTGCAGATTAATTTAATCAAGAAGAGGCCTGGAGCACTTTCCGCTTTGGAAACAATGAGTTTCTGTGACTGAAATGAAAGTGGAAAATTCCCAGCACAGTTAAACTCAGAGACTTTATTCCACCCCAACCACTCAGCAAGCAAGGGTAATTCTAACCACACATCAGACCGACTTGAGGGAGGCTGCTCAGCTGATTCTCTCTTTTAATGGGAAGCCGCATTTTAAGAGGATGGCTAGTAGATAAAAGGGGAAAACGAGCAGTTGTGGCTGCAGGAATGGTAGAGATCAGGTCACATTGCAGTCATTGCCAGATGATGGGGGTCACTCTTCATTCCAGCTCTGTGCCTGGCCCCAGAGCCCAACTGGTGGGCAAAGACTGCAGCATAATGATTTTGATGATAATGTAATTCAAAGCTGGAAGAGGGACCTTTAAATACCTGTTTGTTTCCTTCTCCCCTGGAGATGCTCTCCCAAGACCTGAGAAAAAGCCCTCACCGCAATGTCCAGAGTCCCCCCAGGCACCAGCGTCCGACTGTGAGCCCCTTCGGCTCCCCAGTGTCAGAACCACACATAAGGCATTTCGGAGGAGAGGTGACTGCTCCCAAAGCAATCTCCGGTAAACAGGACGAGGTGAGCTCCAAGGTCGCTAATCATTCTAATACCCGCAGCTCCTGCATCCTCTACTGGCAAATTCAGGAAACCCTGCAGATCGCAGGTGGTGGGCAGAGCTATTTTCCTCGCCACCTTTTTCAAGGTATTCCCACCACACGGACCTTTTCCCTACCGTACAATGTACAGAAATACTGTAGAAACAGCACTTTAGGCTGCCCAGGCGAAAAAACATCTGGCAAACCAGTGCAGCGGAGCTGACCTTCCTCCTGGTGGGAGCTTTGCCCTCCCCGCTGAGGAAGGAGGGAGGGAGTGAAGGATTCCGCAGCTGGACTCGGCACCCACACCTGCTCCTGCGAGGTTTTAGGGCTCCTTCCGGGAAAAGTGTCGCTCAGAAAATAATTTTTCTCTCTCTTACTCTGTCCACATCGTTGTGGTGTCTCCTCTACACCGCCTCCTCCCTTTCTCAAACATTCTCAAACATTCGTGGAAAGATAGGGGGGAAGAGAGTCTGAAGCTCCTGCGTTTGCTTCGTTTGTTTCTGACGCCAGAAGCAGAGATAGAGATATTACTACCGGCTTATTTAGGGAGTTCCAAAGCACATAAAAAAAAAGAAAAAAAAGAGGAGCAGGAAAAACCGCGCTGGCTTTAGACACACAGCCGAGGAGCACAGGCGCAGGAGCCTCAGGCGAAAGGTGCTTTGGTTATTCCGGCAAAGCTCCCGGGGAAGGAATTGCCTCCCGTCCCCAGAAAACGTCCCGGTTCGTGTAAGACACAACTACGTTAATACACACACACACACACACATAGATATATTTATACCGAATTAGACATGGATCGTGCGATAGGAAAGGACTGGGGCTTACTGATGTCCATCCTGCCCGAAGGGAAAACGGGGATGTTTCTTGTTCCCGGGGCTCTCCCTGCTTTCCCAGCAGCCCGGGCCAGGGCTCTCCCTCTTCTCTGTAGACGGGCGAGGCACTGCGCGCAATATCCGCCCTCCCTGAGCCGAAGTGTGCGCTGCCTGGGCCATGTCCCCCTGCTACTCTTTTCCCGAGGGCTGCCCAGGGGAGGGATGGGGTAACCTACCTGAGGCTGCCTGGCAAACAGCATACCCATCGAAGAGCTTTGTCCTTGAAAGTGATAAAACCCCATGCGATGGTGAATTTTACCCCTTTCACGGCCGATGCTGCCTCACTGTGTCCCCTTCTGCGAGGGAGGGCCACAAAGATACCAGCGAAAGCACAGGCTGCGCCCGGCGGGGACCGGAGGGCTGCGGCGGCGGCCGATTAGCCTACCCAGGGCTGGGAGTCGGGAAGGAGCCGCTGTCAAAAACGGGACAGAAGGGGCTCCGAAGGACTTGCAGGGGTGTGCCGCCGTCGGGGACCTGCGCACCTGGTTGCTTTCCTCAGTGTTCATGCTGTCACCTTGACGAGTGTCGCCCCGGGGGGTCGGAAAGCGTTCTCTTGGTCGTTGGGTATAAAGGCGGGATCCAGGTTCCCCCACCTCTGGCGCTCGGGGCATTACCTGCGGTCGGGTTTTCCACGCTGATTCACTAATAAAGAGGACAGAGCCTGTAAAGTCCTTTCCCCACTGCAACTGAATTTTGGCCTCCTAAACGCCTGATACTTTTCCCTTAGTCCAACGAGAGAGCACTCGTGTGCATATAGCCTTGTATGCTATATGAAACAATTTAAAAGTGTACCTCTGCAATCTAACAAACCACTAAGCAGGAAGTGCGAGCACAGAGATTTTTGCTGACTTTTAATAAAGACATTTCTGAAAGCTAAACTGAAGTTCAGTACTTTATTGCCTAAATCCGCACCACATTCCCGGTGTAACCCTACCTCTTTTGCATTGTTTTTCGGAACAATGTGTTCAGATTTGTTTGTAAATGAGAAACAGCGTTTTATAAGCACAGAAATACTGTCGGTATGTTCAGAAGTTTTTCTCCCTGAAAAAGAATATTTCAAATAAAGTTGTATCGTTATTAATAGAGGAAGCTGGTCCTGGTAGTGTCTTGTATCTTCTGCGGTGTTGCAGCTGCCCAAATGTAAAATTAGTGTTAATTTACAATAACGAGACATGAATATTTTTAATTATTTTAAATTATTTTTACACCCAGAACCTCGCAAGTATTTGGTCTTGCAACTACATTTATCAGGAGTAGGATTTATAACGATAAATGATTCTTTGTTTTTTTGCTTCTTCTGATATTCACAAGGATGGAGGATGTAGATTTAAAGCTACAAAGTTAAAAGGGCACCTTATTCAAATGGAAACCTCCACCTTCATCCTGCATTGTGTGCATACAAAGAATAAACAAACCCTTTAAATGTGAAGAACGACGAGATGATGTTTGGTTTTTGTTTCCTAAGTGACATTTCATCTATTATTCCTACTGCAAGTGAAGCAAGTTTGTACATAAGTGAAGAGAGGCACTATGTGGCTTTTACGCTGATATCCAGAGACTAAGATGTTTGCAGTACTGTGGATGATACAAAAGACACGTCAGACTGCAGGTTTTGACAATGAACAGAAGCATCTGGACTGAGTTTTCAAAACTGCTGAGCAGTAGCTGATTTCGTAGATATGGGCATCAGTCTATGAACTTGTGCCTAACCTCTATCTCCGCTCAGTGACCGGCAATGGGTCTTTGCAGCTGAAGGGTCACTTGCCTCGATTGAGGGCTGGTGTGGTGACTGGAAGTCGGAGAGGTGCGGTAAACCTCTCACAGCACTGCAGGGAGCTTCTGAAACGGCACCCGTGGTTTGCCGGATTTGGGATAAGCACTGACCTTTGTCACTGCAGAGAAGCCCAGGCACAGGGGTGAGAGGGATTTGCATCTCGCCTGCAAACTGTCTCTGGAGGCCTTGGCACCACCATCATACAGGTGGTCCTAGTCTCCCACAAACAGGAGGAAAAACCCACACCTCCCACGGCCCTTCTGTTCCCCTGCCCCACCGCTGAGCACCTTCTGCCTGTCGGGTAGTCTGAGATAACCTAAAACGCTCCGAGGAAAAGTGTCTCAAAGGGGAATATCTCGAACTTTATCCTTGAGGAGGATGAAAACTGCCAAGACAAACACTTGCAAGGCCGGTGCAATGTGGCACACACCTGTGGCGGGGCGATGGCGGGGACAGGCAGTGAGAATGAACCCGATGTGACACGAGGTCTTGCTGCTGGAACCCAGTCGGTGGCGCTGGGGTGTCCCGAGAGATTCTGAGCAGGGATCAGGCACGGCACAGTCCCCGCTGCCTACCAGTGTGGAGCCGCTCGCAGGCTCTGCAATGCTGCCTCGGTGCTCAGCACAGGGCTGTACACCGCAAAATTCCTTCACCTCCTTCCCTCCAGCTCCGGCCCTAGAAATAATCCCTGGGCAGTGCATACACCGCAAAGGCCGGATCCGGCTCTTCAGTTTGGAAATGCCTCCTGTTGGAAGCATTGCGGGTCTCCGCAACACTAGTGCATGTTAGACGCTGATCCTGCTGCGTCTTTCCCTGGAGGGTGGCCCAGGATATAAGGCTGGAGGGGGACATGTCCAGCAGGGGGAAAAGGGGTCGCCCCTACTTGCCGAGTGGCCGGCTCCAGGGGCCCCCGCTCCTGTTCCGTAATCCGCACCCTTCCCTTGGGTCTGGATGAGGGTCCTGACGGGGGATAGCGGGGGCGGCGTTTACAGGTAGCTACAGGTTCTGGGACTCAGACCTCAGCGCTCATAGCCTCTGAAAAAGGTGGTGGAGGTGGGCGCTGCAAAATGGAAGAACGACAAAGAAAGCCAAAATGCCTCTCAGCACGGCGGCTGGGCCCGCATCGTCTCTGTGTTAGCCTCTATTGATGCGTTTAGCAGAAAACCCACGGAGAAGCCATTCTTAAATGTCGCTTTCTGACGCCACCAGAAGCTCGAGGGAAAATAACCTGTCCCTCCCCAGGAGTGGAGTCACGTCAGGTGAGCAGTGGAGCAGGGGCAGTGGAGTGGGGAGCAGTCTTCTCCTGTTCTCCAAAGGGAAAAACAAACAAACAAACGAACACAAACAAACAAACAAACAAAACCTATGTATATCTACAGCACTATTCTGTGTTACCCTTTTCATAATCTCAAGGTTGTAAATGCGCTATTTGGGTTTTGTCCTCTCAGTTATTACACCGCAGTCGCAGGAGGGAAATATTTTGGAAACGAATTCGAGACGGCCAGCTACGAAACATGGCCCCCGAGCTCTGCACGGCCGGGGCCAGCTGCTCCTCGGCGGGAGCGAGCTGAGCTGCCCCAGTGCCGCTGCGCAGCGGCCGCCGTCGGCGGCCGCAGCCCTCCCGCCCCCGAGGTCGATTAGGCGAGGGCTACTGCCAGAGAAACGGCAGCGCAGACTGCTGGGGACAACGGCAATTCGGCGTTTGGGTGGTGCGCAGCGTGGGTGGAATGACATTTTCATGTCCACAAGCTGGGTAAGCGGGCAGGACTTGTCTCCGGCGTCTGCCGTTTAAAAAGCACTGCGATGCACAGCAGAAACTTTGAGCCTTGGAAGTAGAATTTCTCGTTTACTTTATTAAAAGCAAAAACCCTCAAACAAACAAACAAAACCGAACTCCCCAAATCGATAGGGAACTCCGTTTTGCTATTTTACTTCTCAAATCCTTTGTTTTCACGTTCATCAATAATGCCACCGTCCCTTTTTGTGTGGGGTGCGAGGTGTTGCACTGGGGTCTCCCCGGGGAACGGAGCGCAGCTGGGGACTCGCGCAAGGCAGGAAGAGACGGAGCAGATAGAAAGGGCAGCTTGGCTCTCTGTTCTCGTCCCTTTCCCCCACTGTTTTATTCCTACAACGAAAGAAAAAGCCCAGAGCGGGAACGGTAAAGTTTTCTCCAAACATTAAACATTAAACATTAAACCGACTGCAAATCTTCCAGCGTAGGCCAAAAAGCTAAAAAGGTTTGCTTTCTTTCATGAGCACGATCGCATTTCCTATTCTATCAGGAAAAAACAAAACAAAACAAAAACCAACAACAAAACAAACAAACAAAAAAGAAACAGAACGAACCATCATCATCAACAACAACAAAAACCCCAAACAAACAAACCACCACCACTCCCAAACAAAACAAACAAACGAACAGAAACCTTCGTGCTTTGTGACGATACAATACAAGGGGAGACGAGGTTTTTCGGGAGAACTCTGACAGTCCTTTTCCTGTGGGAGTACCTCCAGCTCAAACTCCGTCCTGGCGCGCTCGGGCCCTTTGTGTTCCACTTTCCACACAGTTTCCACCTGGGCTGGCTCCTGCGGTCCATGAGACGCTAAAGCAAATGTTCCCCTCTGAGGGCAACAGGGTATGAATGAATATAATGCATAGGATGAAGGTATCCATATACACACTTTTGGGTAAGAGGTTTATGCTATAGGAACTGAAAACTATAAAGAGGAAGGATTGAGAGAAAAGGGGCACACTTTCAAGTCTGATCAGAAAGAATCACCACCGTCGTTAAGTTCCGAAGACAAATATGTATGGGATCAGCCTAACCCTGGGAAATAATTAGCGGACACGAAGTCAAATGAGGAAAATCCCTTCCTGGCGGAGACACCTGCGGGAGTGCAGTCTGAGTCGCTGTCCACCGCCTAAGCGACCCACGAGAACAGCTTCAGGCTCACTCCGCGGGATTGCACGGCCACAGCAGAGGAGAAAGCCCGATTGGCAGCCAAGGCCTGCCCCACCAAAGAGACGAGGGAGGATATAATTATTCTTCCCTTGGAATTCCATAGACGTTCGTTACAAATCGCAAGGCGAAGGTAAAGCGCCGAGGCGTGCAGGAGCGCAAGGTAGAGCAGCGCTTGGCTTGTAGCTGCCTCCCGTGAACACAAAGCGGATGTTGATTTGGATTGCTGTGCAGACCAGTTCCTAAATTCCCCGTGCCCTAGGGTGCCCTGGGCTCCCCCGGGTATTGACGGCCTGCCACCGTTCCTCTGCTCAGTTCCCTCCCCAGCACCGATCGAGACACCCCGAAACACTGCTTAATGTAAGAAACGGTTCTGCACCGCATCTCGGCGTGCAGTCGGTCCCCGGCCCTGCGGGACGGGCTCCCACCTGCCTTGGCGCAGGGGAGCCGGAATGCACGCTGGCGTCTGTGCGTGTCATCCCAAACCAAAGACGTGAAGGAAAACAACGACTTTCGAAGCCAGAGTTTCTGCTGTGTGTCCAGGCAGACAGCAGACCTACCAGGGCTCTCTCAAAACGCTTCTGGTTACTTGAAAGCAGCTCGAAAGCGCAATTATTCCTGTAGGTGGCACTGGTACTAGGTGTTGCCGAAGCGAAGGCAGAAATGAAGAAAATTGCCTAGGAATTCCCAGTTGGTTCCTATAATTTAATGCAGAACAATAGAGGTATTTTTTTCATTTACTCCAAATTCATGTAAAATGTGACAAATTAAAACCCGATTGCTTTAGTAGAACAAAATATGCTTTTAAAATCTGTCCTTCTGTAGCTTTATGGCCTGGTCCACGAGAATTGTCTGCTTCCCTATGTGTCATAAAACAAATCCTAGTGCAAAGAGAAATTAACTCAGCACCGCTCATTCGACTCAAATGTTTGCACCAGGAAAGCCCTAATGAGATACTGTCTGGTTTCCAGAGGAGTTGCTAAGAACAAGCGGTGACGAAGTTGTTAAATCTGTCCAAGCAACTAACACATCATTAAGGACACCCCACCACCACCTCCCCCACTCCCCTCGACTCTCTCAATCTCGATCTGAACATTCAAGTGAGGGTGGAAGGAGTCGGTACCGCAGCTGTGGGCCGGTGGAATTGCCCTCTGTCCCATGGGGCCGGGCTGGGGCAGCGCCGGGTCTCCGCAGCGAGGGGAGCGCAGCGGGGTTTGGCACGGAAGCTCCGTCCGCAGAGGCGTCGTTAACCCCCGGCTCTTCGCCCGTTTTCACACTACTGTACATTTCTTTCACCTGTTCATCTATCTTCAGCGTGGTCCAGTAAAGTGCAAGCGCTTGCTCCAGCCTTCACTGGAGAGGATCTGCTGCGACCATGGGACAAGGGGGATCAACCCGGACAAAGCATCCGGTCTGATTGTCTTCTCCTATCTTCTGGGAAAGGGTCAAATGCCCGGAGGCGCTCGCCACAGACCATGCCAGCTCCTTCTCCCACCACGCCAGGACTCGGGGCTCCGCAGCATCCTCCAGGCTGCGACCCCTGGCTGGGCCGGGCACTGGGCACCAGCCGGCGCCGAGCCGCGGGGAGCCGCAGTCCCAAGGCAGACGACGTGCCTGCGCTTCAGCCAAGCCGCCGAGACAACCAGCGTTACATGGACGTTTTCTAACAGCTGAAATGGAGCTTGCCTGCTCCTGCAAACCAGCAAGAAGATTTGCAGAAGGCTACACTCTTACCCTAAAAGTGTGAGAGTCTAAAGCCCTATGTCTTGATTTTTTAATTTAGTTTTTTTCTTTTTTTTTGTATGTTCCATTTCCCTTCAGATTTTGGAGTCTGTCATCCACAAGGTCACTCCAAGACCTGACTGTATTTTGCCTGCCCTTGCTTTGTAAGTATGCAGGAAATGTTCAGACATGGCTTGTTTGTACCCGGTGAAATTTTGTTAAACAAAACTTTATCCCATTACATTTCCATTTTCCGTCTTTTCCCCGATGTCAAATCAATTTGTTGAAATTGAAATCACACACTCATACGTGGCACTGTCCCTCCTCCACGCCCCCCGGAGCTTGTCTGAGGACGGGAAAAGATTAATTAAAGTGTTTCGAAGTTGTCGCTAGTATTTCCGTGCACGTTTGGATATTCTGTGAACTCAATTAACGTAAAAATATCACTCACGGATTCACATGCACTTTTGCACGAGAACATAGGCCGTTTATGTGAACACAAATATATAACCGTGTGGTTTTCAGCGAGCTAAAATAAGGCGGCGGGCAGCAATAAGAAGCCTCGGCAACTTGTGCCAGGATTTTTTACCCCCGAAGGGGGCAGAACAAGCAGAGAAAAAGGCCTGACACTGCAGGAGAGCCGGGACCAGGGGTCGCCAAGGGGTTCAGAGGCTGTGGGGAGGCGGCGGTCCCTCTTTGCAGTCGCAGTTGGCGTAAAGGGGGCAGCTTTCCGTGAAAATCCTCCCCCTCCTTCGCGGCCGCTTCCAAGCAAGCGTCTGCGACAGGCTTGTTAGAATTGCGCTTTCCCCAGGCTACGCGGGAAGGTCATCCCACCTGAACGCTGGAGGTCAGGCCGAATATTTGGGAGCTCTCAGGTTCGGAGGGAGAGCGGTGGACATCCCTGCCTTCCCGGGAAAGCCCAGGGTAAGCCGGCCCGGCCTCGCTCCCGCTCTCTTCCTAGGACACGGTACCCACACTAACTTGCCAGGTTCGGCTATTTGGTCACATAAGGAAATGCACGTGGCAGCCAGTGATATGCTAAGGTCCCTTCATTCTGCAGTTTTTTCCTTACATGTCTCGCAGAAAATGGGAGCGATCACGGGAGATCCCATGGGATTCTATATGCCCACGTGTAGGAGTAGCGCTGTGCAAAACTTAAGCCCCGTTTAAAAGCTTTATGGGTCTTATCTTTGCACATCATCTTTCTTTCCGGGACGGGTCACCTCTAACTTCAGCTCAAGGTTGTCACCAAGTTGCCGCTGCTCTTCCACCTGCATCTGACCATTTATTCCTGCCTTTCCTGCAGAGGTGCTCAAAAGTTTCTCCAACACTCTCATCGCGTTGCCCCCCTCACCCCTGCTCCGGCTCCAACGTACTCTTTGCCGTCCAAACTGCCCATATCGCTTGCCGGAGAGCGGAGAGTAGGATTTTGCAGCTGCGCGCTGCATGCCACAGGTGCTGAGGGGAAAGACAGGGGAGCTGCGACAGTCCCTGCGACAGACGCATCACGTCTCTGTTGCTCTAACATCCATCACCCCAGACCCACAAATTCCCCACATCATCTCGAGAAACTCAGCCACCTGATTACACGCACAGAGCGGCTTTGCCCTTCGGAAAGGACTAGGGAGGACTTCAACGTACACAGCGTATTGCCACATGGGCATCTTTCACCTTAACAGATTCTCAGTAGCCTACTCCCCTCGGGGAAGGAGAATAGTTTAGGTTTTTGGTGGTTTTGTTTGTTTGTTTGTTTTAAGTGCGGCTTCAGAGTGGCTTTTGCCTACAGAGTCGGTATTTTCCTACAGACTGATAGAGAAGGAAGCTAGGGGTCAGAGAGGCACGACATTCCGCGAAGCCTCTACAGAAAGGCCCTTAAGGAGGATGGACTCTGTGAAGACTGCTCCAGGAGGCAGGAGCCGGGCCGTCGAGGTGAGCACGGCAGTGCTGGGGCGTCAGTCGCCTCGCAGACCCGAGCCAGGACGGAGGGGCGGGATGAGGCAGCGCCGGGACCCCGCTCACAGCTGCGGGAGGAACTCATGGGACCTCGAGGACTAGGTGGTTTTTGGAGGTCCCAAGCCCCGGAAAGCGCCAGAGAAGGCCCTCATGGCGCTGCCAGCCGCGAAGTCCGTTTCGTGAAGAAGAATGGGCGACAGAACTAGGTTAGGTCTGAGGGACGGGAGAGGCGGGGGAGCAGGCTCTAGTTCCCTTCTGCGATGCTGCGGTGTCGGACTGCGGGGAGATAAACGGAAGCAATGACTGCCGAAATACACTGACTGCGGGCAACCGGGGTTCCGGCAGCATCGTGCGGGATAGCACTGCTCTGTCCCTCTTCTGCACGGCGGAGAAGAAGGGGAAACACGGCTCCTGTCTGGCCCCTGCTCGAGTCTCTTTCAGCCCCCTTCCCTCACTTTACTTTGCGCACAGCCGTAGGAGTTCCGTGGTGGGGGCGCGGCTGTGTGCCCGCTCATCGGGGCAAACCCCTGGCCAGCCACCCGTACGCTTCCACGGGTAGAGAAACCACGAGCCCGTGTCTGCCGCCCTTCTCTCCCTGCCTTCTCTCCCTTCCGATTCCTCAATGATTTCCTACCTGGAAAAAAAATTAATCTTTTTGCCAGGCAGGTCAGAAGTGATCAGCGGGCTGTCGGGTATTGTAATGTTTTCATATTCCTCTCGGCTCCTCCTGCCCTCTACCGACTCACTGTGGATGTGACCTTTGGTATTTCAGCCCACACTCAGCAGTTGAATGGAAACAAGTTGAGCACGTTCACTTCTGATAAACATTATCCTTAAACCACTGGAGACCCGAGCAGAGTAAACGAGCTTTTCCGACAGGACCACATCAGGAACACACATTGAGAAAGGGAGAGAAACCAAATATCCAGGAGATCAGAGGCGGGCTCGGGGGTGGAGGGGTGGGAGAGGGAAGGAGGGGGATCAGGCAGGTTGGAGGACACGGCAGAGCGAAGAGAAAAGGACACAACTGTGGACACAATAGACGCAGATGGGGAGAGAAGCTGCCCGGGCAGCGTGGGAGAGCAGCGTAGGGTCACGTCCGAGCATCCCAGCAACCCTTGGGGAGCTTCAAGGGCACTGAGCGGGTCCAGGAGTCGCAGGGCCAAGCTTACCCCATCAGTGAGCCCCGAGATGGATCTCGGCCACCCGCCGCTGGACCAGGGTGAAGCGAGGGGAGGGGACGCGTGTGCGAAGCGGCGGCAGTGGCGTGCCGTGCGGGGGCAGGGCACGGCAGGCAGAGCCTGGCGGGCGAGCAGCCCAGGCTCTGCGGGGCGGGGAAGCACGTCTGCCGGGCGGGCAGCATTGTCGGGGATCCCTCTAGCAGCTCTGCTCCGGGAAGAAGTACGCTGTTGACGCGGATCGGAAGTTTTGCCGACGCGCTTTCCCTTCCATTTTAAAATTATATAATTAACTTAATCAAAGGCTGGATCCAAGTCACCCTAGTTCAATGCCTTCTGCCTTAAAAATATCTAAAGCAGGCCAACTCACAACACTAAAAAGGATTCTGGCTTCACCAAACGCCTATGAATATTGCCTGCGCAGCAGTTCATCTGTACGTGGCGGAGGGATCCCCTTTACCAAAGAAAGGTAATTTTACCAAGGGTTCAAGTGTGATACTCGGAATGAGCAACTCGTGTTTGTGAAATATGCACAAAGCTGCCATAGAAAATTTGTCATTGTTGTTTTGTTGTTGTTAAAAAAACAAACCCAAAACAACCAACAAAACACCAACCCACCCCCAAACTGTGGAAGAAACAGAAGTATCCGCCGATATTCCAATCAAATAGAGATAACTGCTGAAGAACCACGATCGCCTTCTTTTCTCCACAAAACATCTGCAACATGCCATTGATTTCCAGGCAATCTCTTGCAACATCCTAGTTATTCCTAACTATGCACGTTGATTGTGATATGTGCAGGGTTTGAAATCTTTCTCAATTAATTTGATTTGTTTTAGTAAAAGTATCTTGCAAACACACAAATCAAAACACTATTTATACAGTGTCCATACCCACCAACGACATCAAATTCGTATTTTACCCTGTGATATTTTGTGTACTTCGGTCCCCACATAATTTGTTTTCACGTTTTACCTAATTTATATAGCATGTACCTTTGAGATACTATTAAAAAAAAAAAAAAAAGAGCGAGATAGTAATAATAAAAACAAAACAAAACAGAACAAAACACCCAAACCAGAAAAAAACCCAAAAACATGATAAGTTCTATGTTGGAGTTGGGAAGCCCATGATCTCGGTGTGCTGCATGATGTAAGAGGCACAGACACAAGCTCACAGATCAGGATCCGTACACCTAATGCCAAACTAAACATTTTTTCCACATACACAAACACGCTGTGACCGGCGCATACTTCGATTCCTACCAGCTTTGTCTGTTTTCCTTTTAGCTGTTAATAGGTAGCAGCGTCTTTGATAAAGATGAAATCGGATGCGAGGCGCTGACACGCTACAGTGAAGCGTGGTGCAGTAATTAGTGTTGGGATTAGAACAGAAGCGGAGCCGTTCTTCGATGGCCAGGGAATATCTGCATCGTGGTGCCCGGGTGCCGCAAGCCCCGTCTCGCTTCCTCCCAGAACAAGCGAAGCTGAAGCTGGTTTCCCTAGCACTTTGTGTTTTCCACCAAAAATGATTCAACTCTTATCGCTCACAGCCTTCTCGTGCACCTCCCGTGAAATAATCATTGGTGAAGAAGTGCTTTATTATAACAACGCGACCGTAAACAAGGAAGAACTTCTTTCCCGCATCCGTCAAGCCAAGGCGGGGAGACCGAGCGTGTGTCAAGGTATCTCTCTGCCTCTGACGGGGACAGTGGGAACCTCTCCGCAAGCCCCGCCGCCTCTTCCCGGCCGCTTCCTCGGGAAGGAAAGCCGGGAAGGGGCCGCAGCAGCCCGGCGGTAAACCGGTGGGAGATGGGCGCTGCGCCGTGCCGGGCCCGGCCCCTCGGGGTCTGCGTGCAAGCCCTTCGGGTGCCCTCCAGCCGAATGACGCCGTGCCAGTCCCACTCCGCCCCGCCCCAGTATTTATCAGCTCTTTCCGTGCAACTTACCGCCGGGCAGGTACGAAACAGCCATCACCGCAGTTGCGGGGACCCAGGTGCTGAGCGCGCCTGCCAGAGAGAGCGGAAGGGCCGCCCGCCCCGTGCTGTCCGTCATCAACCCTGGCCATTAGGAGGGCGGCTGGGCGGCGGGGCCGCCCCCGGGGCCGGGCTCGGGCAGCGACGGGCCGCGGCGCCCGGCCCAGCCCGGCCCAGCCCACGTTGCCCTGAGGTTGAAATGCAGAAGTCAAGGCTCTCTCGTCGGGAAGTAGATTTCCTTGTGGCCCTTTTTCCCTCACGTCCCTGCTGCCTTCTCGGTGCAGATCAGAGATTCTCGGGGGCTAGTGCCACCGGGAGCGCAGCAGGCCGAGCTCCTGGCTCTGGGCATAGGTCTCCGTTCGGGATTTAGGACAGCCTCAGAGGTGTCCTGCTCAGAGGAATGGGTAAGTGGCTGGGAGTTGCTGGAGGGTTCAAGTGCTGTCAAGAGAGGGGGAGCACCCATGCGCCGTCATGTGCCGCCGGAGCAGCTCCCTTATTGACTTTGCTCGTGTTCCTACAAGTTTTAAGAACACGCTAAGGGTCAGGAGCAGGGAGAAGAGAAAGCTAATGACTGCTCGGTTTATTATTAATGTTATTAGGCAAGTGCGAGGCAGGATCGCAGACGAGTGGAGGGCTGGAGCCCCGTGGCACGTTGTATATTATTCCTGACACCGATCTTAGCAGTTAACATTTTAGCACGTTTGTTTTACAGCCTGGTGTAATTGTGCTGTTAAGCGAGAGGCGCTAACAGCACCAGAAACGGTCTTTAAAAAGTTAGTCGCGACTGGGAAGCACCGCGTTGCCCGTTCCTCTCTCAAGATGTAAAAGAATTTCCTCAACTACTTTTCCTTCCTCCCCCTCCCCCACGCCTTCGAAAATGTTTTTCTTTTCTTTTTCTTTTCTTCGTGTTCCTTTTTCCTGTGGCAATAAAGCTGACAAGTCTGTTGGGGCGATCTCGTTTTTCATCTCCGGAATGTGCTTTTTTAGAAAATGTTTGATGTGCATTCCAGAGAGCCCCGACATTTGCCGGCACGGATTTTCTTACCTTCTTTTCTTTTTCTTTATTAAAAGAAAAAAAAAAAAAAAAAAAGCTTGTTTTTCTCGCATGTTTTGTTTTGTTCTTTCATTTTTCTCTCCTTTCTTTCTCCCTTTCCCCACCTCCAATTTCGGGAGCATCTCGCTATTATAAAGAAGCGTGCGTCGAGTGACCAGGGGGGGCCCGAGCTGTGACATCTGCCTTGTGATACAGAGCAGACCAAACGCCCCTTTCTGAGTCATTAGCCGTGTCCGATGGGTGTGTTTGTGCGTTTGCTTGCAGAACCTGCCTTCGGGGAAGTGAACCAGCTCGGGGGGGTGTTTGTCAACGGGAGACCCCTGCCCAATGCCATCAGACTGCGAATAGTGGAACTGGCGCAACTGGGTATCAGACCGTGTGACATCAGCCGGCAGCTCCGCGTTTCCCACGGCTGTGTCAGCAAAATCCTGGCTCGCTACAACGAGACCGGCTCCATCCTACCGGGGGCTATCGGAGGCAGCAAGCCTCGAGTCACGACCCCTACGGTGGTAAAACATATCCGGACCTACAAACAAAGGGATCCGGGCATCTTCGCCTGGGAGATCCGGGATCGCCTGCTGGCCGATGGCGTGTGTGACAAGTACAACGTGCCGTCGGTCAGTTCCATCAGCCGCATTCTCCGGAACAAAATCGGGAACCTCTCCCAGCAGAGTCACTACGAGGCCTACAAACAGCACCAGCCTCCCCCCCAGCCTGCTCTGCCTTACAACCACATCTACTCCTACCCCAGCCCCATCACTGCTGCAGGAGCCAAGGTGCCCACCCCTCCCGGGGTGCCGGCCATCCCTAGCACCATGGCCATGCCCAGGACATGGCCGTCGTCCCACTCGGTGACGGACATCCTGGGGATCCGCTCCATCACAGATCAAGGTGAGGAGAGGGGACTCGGGGCCGCAGCGGCAGCCAGGCAGGGCCGGAGCGTTTCGGTCCTCTGTTCCTGGGCTCCTTCCTCTGCGAGGGTCGGAAGGAGGTTTTGTAGTTTGCCTTGGGAAAACTCTGGCCTCTTCTCCAGCCCGAGCTGGGCATCGAGCTTACCAGAGGGTGTGCCTGGGGACGCGGGCAGATCGGAAATCCCGGGGTGGGCTGCAGGAGAGCCTGCAAACGGTACACATCGGCCTTCACCACTGCCGTGGTGACCCGAGAAGTGGCGGCCTTGGCCGGAGGGAACGGACAGGATTGTGGCGGCTCCAGGGCGCGCTTGGCCCCGGCCCCACGGCCGCCCCAGTCCCGCCGCCACTGCTACCCCGGTCTCGGTCCCGGCCGAAGCTCGAAGCCGCCGTCCTGTCCCAGGCGCCGCCTTGGCGTTACCGAGTAGTCCGTTTTCTCTAGTTTTCGCAATCAGGCCAAATTTGCTCCGGCAGGAAGTTCAAATGTCAACTAATTGCTTTCATTCTGATGCTGTATTTTCTTCCGAAGCGGTGGTCCAGGAAAACCAAACCCCAAGATCTGCTTCTTTTATCCTTTCCACCTTCTTTCTGTTTCTCCGCCTGGAAACTGCGTCGCGTCTCCCAGCCACACGGCACTCTTTGCTGTGAAGAAAGGGACATTTTTTCCATGTCGATCTCTGCCAGTGCACTGAGAGTGAAAGTGGTTAAAACAACAGTTTAAAATAACCCTCGCCTACAGCGATCTGTGTCCCACTCTTCCCTCCCAATTAGCAGAGGAGGGGGCTGTGATGAATGTTTTCATTGCGTTTTTAAGAGCACTGTTTCAAATGCAAATTGATCACTTGGACACCGCAGAACAATTCACTTTTTCTTTTCTCAAAAACGTGATTTTTTTTTTCAAGCACTACACGCGCATTTTATTTACAGTCACGTATACAAAAGTATGTAAGTTTTGTCCTTCTTTGCCCTCCACTTCACTACATAAACTTTACCATCAGACCACTCTGGCACAAGAAAACGTGTTTCTGAGTCGACTTTAGCAAATACGCTTCTGGCAATCTGTGCTCTGTGATGGGGAGAGGTAGCGTTGGCAATGAACATTTAAAAGAATAAGAACGTTATAATTACATGATTTTTAAAAAATTCTGTTTGTTTGTTTGTTTTAGTTCCTCTTTTATTAACACCACATTGTCATGCGGGCCCCTGATGGTACTGCCCCATCTCCCTCAAACCTCAGATCTGCACACATCTTTCTTCAGTGTAAAATTCCCCCCCTCCCCTTTCCAGCAGAGAGCCAGGGCTGCTGGGCGGCCGATGCCGCAGATGGGGGCTGCTCGACCTTGATTTATAGGATAAACTGACCTTGCTGACACAGAAAGGAAGCCCCTATTCATGGGAAAGTGTGAGATCAGCAGAAAAGGGCGCTCACCGAGAGAGCTCAATTTCTTAAGACAACTTCAGATTTGTGTCTTTCCCCAGCCTCGGCGAGGGGCCGAGCGAGGCGTTGTGGCGGCGAAGTCCTCTCCCACGGTGGGCCCGCAGCCCCGCAAGCTGCGATGCGGCCGGGCGCTGGGGTCGAGGGAGCCCCCGTGTTTCCCCTTCCCCCTCGGGATCTGTGGTGGGGCCCGGGGAATTTGCTAGCCTGCAAAACAGCTCGGTATTCCTCTGCTGTGGCTGATGCATCTGTAAATAACAGGACTTTCATATTCTTCCCTTCATTCCTCCCCCTTTTCTCTTCCTCTCTTCCTGCATTTTTTCCTCTTTTTTTTTTTTTTCTTTTCCCTTTTCCCCCCCCTGGTGTGTGCGTTTGTTTTGTTTGTTTGTTTTTCCGTCCCAAATTTGTTTGTAGCCTTGGTCATCTGTAGTTGTGTCAGTTATTTCTAACAGGGAGTACCGTTTGTCCCCGGGGGGCAGCTCCGTCCCGCCAGTGCAGGGACACAGGGCAAGGAACACAGCGGGCTCCGGGATCTGCTGGCTGTCGCTGCCATCAGCTGCAAGGAGGGACCGACTCCCTTCTGCCCCCGGATCACCTTTTCCACGGACTCCCGCCGGGCTCAGCGAGGTGTGGCGGGTGACGGACAGGCTTCTCCTTAACTCTGTTCCAGACTGCTTCCTGTGGGGAGGGCAAGCCGTCTCCAGTCCCGAGCAAAGTTCTTCGCATCCCGGTCCCTGCTTCTAACCCGCTGCCCCTCTCGTCTTTCCCTACAGTGAGCGACACTTCACCTTACCCCAGCCCCAAGGTGGAGGAATGGAGCAGCCTAGGCCGAAACAGCTTCCCCGCCCCGGCGCAGCACGCCGTGAACGGGCTGGAGAAGAGCTCCCTGGAGCAGGAGTCCAAGTACAGCCAGGTAAAGAGAGAGTATGGGGAGGGCGGTGGTGCACAGGGCCCTTGAGCTCGATCTCGGGCTTGTGGCCGTCGCCTGCGGTTTTAGATCCAGTGCCGGCCTTCCCTCTGCTATGGTTCGCAAACGAGTCCGCCAAGACGGGCGACGTCGGGAAAAAGCCTGGCTCTCTCCTCCGCTCCTCTCTCCGCTCCTCTCTCCGCTCCCTCCCTCGGCACAGCCGCCGGAGGCCCCCGGCAGCCCCCAGCCCGCCTTTCTCCTGGCCGAGAGACTCCCGGCGGGCGGAGGGTTGGCAGGGCGGGCAGCGCCCGCATCCCGGCCGCCCCTGGCTCCCGGCGCTGCCCCCGCCGTCCAGCAGACACTCGAAAATCGCCGCTCGCCGGCCCCTGCCCGCCTAGCTACCCGTCCACTGGACCCCGCCGCATCGCCCTCCGGGGCTCTGCCCCCAGCGCAGCCCTGAGCACCCGCCTCGGGCCGGGCCGGGCAGCCCTGGGCCTTGCGAGCGGGCACATCCCGCCGCCGCCCTTAAAGCCCCGTTTTCCGCTGTCCGCAACGTGCTCTGTAGGCAGGGGAATAATTTGAAAATGAGGTGTAATTGCTTCCTACATTAAGCATTTTTAAACGCTTAAGTAGAGGACGAATTTCCTACGTTTTAATTACAACACAATATAACTGTTACGTAATAAATCTCTGCCTAAATCTTTGTACTTGCCTAATCAAATCCCATGCCAGGAGAAAAGCTATAAAACCGTCAACTGTTAGTCGTTTTGAAGAGACAGGTTTTGAAAACATTTTCTTTTTTTCTTTCTTCTTCCCTCCCCCTGCCCCCCGTTCGATAAAATCAATTCAAACTCTACCAGAGGTTCTCAGATATGTTGACTTCTCGACTGTTCATTTGTTACACTTACAACGAAGTCGAGGCAAACCTGCTATCTCAGTTTAGCACGTTCCCATTCAAAGGCAGAGGTTTGGGACCTATTTTTTTGAGTTCTGTGTCTGGTTTTGGATTCTTGGTGCAGAGATTAGCTGAATCAGACCCTTTCAAATTCAATATGTGGATGGCAAACTGTGGGAATACTTGCAAAGTAGTGAATGAGGCCGAGTGGGAAATACCGCAGGCCCCGAAAGTCAACAACTACTTTATTGCATGTATTGCCTTAAAGACAATCTGCCACCTTTAATGTTGTCCTAGTCATTTTGTATCACATTTTCCGATTATCCCATTATTATCCTGTTCATTTCATATCACCAATAATGTGCACTGTAGTATAGCCATGGCTGTACCACTGAAGATAGAGTTAATATTCGTGCTTCCACAGTTTTCTTTAAAAATCAAAGAAATAAAGTGCTAGAAGTCTTACTAAAAAAGATGGAAATAGCTTGTCATTATTCTGTTATGAACAGCTGTACTGTGGCTGCGTTGTCTGTGGCTGGGCCTTCTGCACATGATTCTGCTGAAATATTCACAGGATCCAGCTCATAGGCTATAATGCATCATCTCTTCTGGAGTCTCATTTACCTCAACAGAGATGTTGAGGAACTGTGTTCTGTAAATCGGCTTATTCTCAGTGCTGCTGTGGGAAACTACTTTTAATCTTCTTTCACTCTTTCAATATCCTCTCATTGTCCTAATATAACACTGTTCTGCTGTCAATACCAGTCTTACTTTAAAGTATTGTCTGACCTGAAAGATCACCTGATAAATGTAATCCAACCATATTCGCTATTTAAATAATGGAGCAACTTGCTATTAATAAAATGAAATTAATTTATCAAAATACATTGTCCAGAGAGTTTGAAAGGGAAAGAAAAGCTTAAAAAAATAGAAAGAAAAAAAAAATGTATCCAAAAGGTAACTTTCCAGAACCTTGCTCAGTTAAAGAAGATAGAGAAGAGATTTGCTTCTTCACCACAATGTTATAAGTAAATAGATCTTGGCTTTGGAAAATTCTAACATATATAGACCAGTCTATTCAGGCTGTCTTACCAGAGAATTCACTCACATGTACATTAATTGCTTTATCTGTCACAAGTTTGCTATTTTGCTAAATTAAGACATGTTCAGAAAAAAATACTGCCAAGTAAGGATATGAAAATGTGGTGGGGTTTTTTTTTGTTGTTGTTTGAAACATTCTTTATTTTTTTTTTTTGCCAAAAGATTTGTTCCAACCAGGTGCAAAGTGAAACCTATGCACCAAATTCTTGCTGCACGTGGTGCTGACTTACTAACGCCTCATTCGCTGAAGAGCAGTCAGTCTGGGGTGATGGTCTGTGACAGTAAGGTCTCACCAAAAGTCGTTGATATCTTTGAATCTTTTCATAGCCTCTTGCAACGTGTACTGCTTTGGGTGTGAATAGATGTCCAGGGTACAGGTGAGAACATTGGTTCATTTGTCTGAATCTAGCACAGCGGTAGCTGGAACGGTGGAAAAATGGGGACTCCACAGCCACAACTTATATGCCAGAAGGATTATGGTGAAAAGGACTCTGTGCTTGGACTTCAGGATAAATACTGTTTCCCTCATTTGCCTTGGGCAAAGCTCATTACAAAAGCTGGGTCTTAAGAAGGCAGAGAGCAGATTTGCACTGGGGAGGAGAAACGACTGTTCTGTGATATTCCAGTTTTATGTCTGTATTACCAAAGTCAGAGACGCCTACAAAAGGAGCAGAGCAGCAGGGAATCAAGCACGCATGTTTTACCTAGGCTTTCCAATTACACAACAGGAGTGGAGGGATTGTGTTCTGAAGTACATTAACAAAGGGTTTTGTGTGGGTGATAGGGAGTTCTGTTTCCTACAAATGTCAGCTATACAGTTTAAGCATCAGCAACATTCAAGGTTCACCTGTCCACAAGCTTGGCAATAGCATCATAGCTGCTATGTGAGTGAAGGACTTGTTTCCCTAGAATTAGTCATGGAACTTACTTCTCTAGAAATCCCCAAGAAACTCCCTCTGCATGAGAAAGACTAGAAAATTTGAGCTCCATATATGTATCTGATTCCTCCTTCTAAATGATACGCATTGTTTTAACACACAGGATCCTGTAGGCTTTTTGTCAGGCAAAACTCTCATTGACCTCCCAGACTTATCAGCCAACAGCCAAGGCTCATCTCCTCGATGGGCATGAAAGGCTGCTTTTCGCTCCTTTCCCCATGTATTGGTGGGAGTTGGGCTTGGGAAAAGACTCCACAAAAGAAGCATGAAGGCTTCACGTTTTTGCCTCAGCAATACTCAATCCAATTCATTGAACATGAATTTATAAATTTCATTTAACGTGAAACTGAACTAGAGCATTTTTCACTTTAAATACCAGGGCCCTTGTTTGCAGTGCTGTTTGGTATTTGGTTTGGGGAAATGGAAAGCTCTGCCTGGCAGACTGTGATGCTATACCAAACATTCCCCAGGAAATCGCAGAGATGCTTTCACAAGTTTGTATTAATTGCCTGATGCTCTGAGACATCATCTATATATGAGCAACTGCATTTTATATTTTCCTACTGCATCATGTTCACAAATTCATCCTACAGCTCTACAAACAGAGCAGCTGTGAATCAGAGAAACTGAAAAGGCAAACAGATTTTTCTGAGAGCTTGACAGTTTTGGGTCACAGGAATTTAATTTGTTGCAGTATTTCTATGAAGAGGCACATCCAATGTGTTGAGGGGATGGCTTCTACAGCTCATTGTAACACAGAGGATGACTATTCTGAGTATTTAGTGCATTACACAGCTTATAACGACAGCTGCATTAAGAACCCCCCCCCCCAAAAGTCCTGAAATCACTGAAGTACAAACCCATCTGTACTCTGCATTTGAGATTAAATCATTAAATAAGCATGTATCATCATTAAAATGCAGTTTTCAGACATCTGAACCTTGTGACTCTCTGGACTAACGTCACAGATGTGCAAACTGGAAAAATTGTGGTCGGTGCTTGTGCATCTATGAAAGTGCAGAAGATCTGACGTATGTCTGCGCAGTTTGTTGAGAGGCAAATAGCTTTGGATTGTTTATTTATTTATTTGTTTCCCCCTCCAGCAGTATTTGCAGATGCACACATTACCAAAAGGAGCAGGTACTCATTACTGGGAAAAAGCTTGTAACTGTGAGGTCTAAGAGCAAGTGGTTACTGCAAGCTCACTCCTGGAAAGGGTAATGCCTTTCAAAGGCCTGATCCCAAACCTACCAGAGTTGGTGAAAAGATTCCTCCTAATTCAGAGGTGCTTGTGAACGTGGTTTTAGTGAAGTCTTTCTCTGATGTATTGGACAGACCTCAAAGTAGCAGCCACTTCATCTCTGTCTTAGCTGAAATCCGTCAGCTGCTAGTGACTTGAGCTTTTGGCTTTGCTGGAATAGTACTTTGTGTCCCTCAGTTGTGTTCTGTTTAGAGGTCATGAGATCCATGTGCTGTAAGTGCATAAAGGCAAAGGTCTATTTTAGGCCAAGTGATTGCAAATAATTGTGGGTGCAATTCTGGACAATTATTTGCACAGAAAATGCAGGCAATGTAAATATTTAGTTCCTGATCTTTGATTGTAGATGAACAATAAACTGCATATGCGGTGGCCAAAGCATCTCTAATTTCTTTTATCTGCAGTGCTTAGAACCCTCAACATACGGTAGCTTCCCAGGTAGCCAGATGAAAATGTAACCTTTAATGTTATGGCTGATTGCATGACCCTCCCACACAGATTACTTATTGAAAAAAAAAATATCATTAGCAAGTTATTTGGCATCTTATATTCTAACTCAGGATTCTGGCAGTTAGATTCCTGCTGTAGGTCTGTGCAAAATCCCTCAATGATAAAGGTCCAGACCTCCTACTCATACCTGGGGGTGGAGGGAAGGTGTTGAGGAGAGGTGCTTGTTTGTTTTCTTGCTGTAGTGTCTAGCAGAATTGTTAGCAGAGTTCCTGTCTGGTGCAGAGGTTCAGACCTTGGCTTGGAGACTGTGCGGTTCTCTGTCACTCTCAGGATCTATAGACCAGTGCCTGTTATTAAGATACTGTCACTCAGATGGCTTGCTTGAGGTCTAGGCATCCATGTCATTGCATGTTGTGGGTGAGGGGCATGAGCTGATCCCACTACATGCACCCGATTCCTTCCCAGGTGATCTGGATGGCACCCCATTCGAACCCCATTTGTGAGACCTGCCTCTTACTGGCCACCTGCTTCCACGGCCAAAACACAGTGCCCTGCCCACCAACCCACATGGCTTCAGGGCACTCCACCTGGATGAAACTAATAAAGAAAGTCAGAGAGGTGAGTGAATGGTATAATGACACTCAAAATGCACTCTGAGCATCCTCTGCTCAAAGGGCCTCAATAACCCATAAGGAGCTCCACTGTGACCAACAAGACCAGGAATGTGAGAGTGGTGGGAGATACCTACCATAGCCGAGATGAAGTGTGCCAGGGCCAGGGGGATTAGACAGGACTTGATCTGTTCTGTCTTCTGGTGCTTGTAGTAGAGTGGGAAGTAGATAAAGACTCTATGGTGTGTTTGAATTTGTCTGTTGTGGCAGTTTATCAGCTCCTCCATACCTAGTCATGATGACCATGGGCATTTGGTAATCGATGGGCTATGATTTCACCCTTGTTTACCAGCTTCCCAGTAGATGCTTCTGCAGCATCAGAGATTTGTTAGACAAAGGGGACTGCTGTTTGGGTCAAAGAAGATGAAGCTGGGGCTTTCTCGGTTTTACCTCGTATTTGCTTAGCTTCTACCCAGCAAGAATCCCTTAGGGGTCCTCAGTTTCATTTGAGTAACCCCATACAGAAGTTACAATATATTGTTAAATATAAGAATGCATTTTTTCATAGAATATTTTGCTATTGTATTACATCTGTAAGCATCAGGATAGAAAGAACAAATGTTTATTCTTTCAGTGTATTTGCCTGTTAAATGCCCATGCGTGTGCTGCTTCACTCCAGATTTTGCCAACATACCAAGGGGGACTTATTGTGCAAATCTGTTCTAAAACTATGGGAATTTGTTGTTAGTTCCTACTCAAGGGATTTTGCTTATATGGCAGGATTTTTTTCCCCCCCTGAGCTTGCTTTTTGCCCTCATAAGTGTCATATATCTGCCTAAGGGAAACTCAGGTTGTATCTTTGTCATCAAAATCAAATTCTGTGCTCACAGCCAACAGAATTTGTTTTCACTTCATGTTGAGGTAGTCTGGTTGTGAGCTTTGTTATGTAATGGGATGTATCCCAAGATCCATTACCTTCACTGGAAAAGCACTGACTTTCGCTTATGGTGTGTGGTAGACCTCACTTCATGGTGAAAACTCTCTGAACACATCCCTCTTATGAAGGAGCATTGGAAACCCTTCCTTCCCCCTTTTTCCTTGGAGTGTGCTTAGGTTTTACAATAACCTTCATCTGCCTGGTCTCCATCATGCCTTTTGCTCCTACCTCTCTTTTCCTCTGTTGTTTTTGTAGTGGATTCCTCAATCTCTGAGAAAGAGCTTTTCTTTTTTTCCTCCTTCTTCTTTTGTTTCTACTGCAGTTTGTTTTGGAAAAGACATAAAATGCCCCTGGCTCCTTTAGGAATGGATTGGTGATGGTGTGTAAATTCAAGTTACTATTACTATTTCCAAAACTGGTTTTTTATTTCCCTGAGGAGGCTGAGATTTAAAATTTGATAAGAAAATATAATTAAGAGTGATCTTGATGCATGTCGCAGCTATAGTTAAAACACTCAATTGATATTATCTGATTTCTGTGTTATTTGGAGCAGCTGGGGATGCCTATATGTAAAGGAAACAACTTTAAGTTAATAAAGGAGCACATTAAAACCTGAGGAAAAGGATCTGCTCATTATTAAGGGAATGAACATTAGAAGGAGGTAGTGTGATTTTTCTCATGCAGCACGTTGAATTTAGTAACAGGAGATGAAACTGTAAAGAAAATGGCATGTATCTTCATAAGAGATATTGTATAGCATTGGGTAGCTAATTACATCTGGAATTTTAAAGCACTCAGGCATGCAAATGACTCCATTCTAATTCTGACTTCAATGAGAATACCAGCATTGCTTTGTACAAATTACAGTGGAAGAAGCTAAATATTGTAATCCCCTATTCTTGAAAGGTCTCTTCGTTTTTCAAAGCTCAGCCTTGTGGGAATCAACCCAGCTCAGCTGAGCGGCAGGCTGGCTGGAAACCCCTTGCCCGTGAGTTATTTTAAAAGCTCCTTAATTCCAGTCTACTACTGCTGCCCAGTCTTCCTTGAAAATAAAGGCATATGTTTCAAAGTAATATCCTACCTACAAAATGTTTCCCCTTCAGTTCAAGATTGTTTTGGATGTCACCATTATTTAAAGACAGTGTCCCCGTTTTCCGGAGCCTGTTTTATTCTCTTCTGCTCGCAGTCAAATGAATAGAATATCAAAGGATATAGGTGCAGTAAAATAAGTTCATTCATCTAAGGATACAGAATCGTAGAAGTACAGAACTGTTTTGGTTGGAAAAGACCTCTAAGATCATCGAGTCTGTCAATATAGTCATATAATCTAACGTGAAAAAGCTTTTTTTTAAAAGAAATGTTTCCAGCAGTATAAAAAGACAGCAAACCCTGATTTGCAGGGTCAGCTCCAACGAGGTTTATTCAAGTACAGACTAGCAATTTTATTGCATTTTTCTCAACAAGATTTTTGATAATCAATGTGTTATTGGAAACTGGATACATTTACCTAGTACTTGCTTTTGTAACCTTGCTCCTGTAGCTAGCTGCTTTAGCTGTGCAGGGATGTGAATTTCAGTGGGACACTCACTGGAGTGAGTGTCTGTAGGATCATGAACTTTTTCCCATTGGTGCTGTAGCACTGAATAGCAACTTCAGAATCTAGCTCTACTCTACTCAGCTACAATTTCCACCAATATGTTATTTAAAGTTATTCATTTTAAAACCTCAAAAGAAACATAGGTGTATTACTTACATCTTTAGGAAATGCCATTTCCCTAAATGAGATTCCTATTACAGACCTGCTGCTGCTGTTTGACTTGGAAAATTTGTTTACTCTTCCCTTGGGACCCCATATGTTGGTTTGATTTATAAATCATATTTGACCTCCAATTAAAAAAGGAAGATTAAGCTTGTTTGCTTCCTTTATGTTTGCAGCTTGTGTTTGATTGCTCCCAGTCTTGCTGCCATAATCTTTTTGACTGATTATGTGCATGTTGCTAAGAATATGAGATATCCTCTCTGTTTATTAAGGGCTGATGGAAGGACTAGGTGATCTTCGAGGTGTCTTCCAACTTTGGTGATTCTGTGATTCTGTGATGAGATACTCAGCTCTGTTCCCTGCTATGCTTTTCACTCCTTGTGGAAAAAAAAAATGACATGTCCAGTAGCTGCTTTGTGACTGTGTTTTGGGGACCTTTGGAAAAGACTCAGCATTTGCAGGAACAGTTTAAAGTTTTTCATGTTGAAAAATGAGCAGCGAGAGGGGGTCTGTCTGTGGAGCTGTGGTAGCGTCCCTGAGCTCAAGCTACTGCCAGCACTCCACGGGGCTGGGGAGCTGCTTGCTGCTTTCAGTGAGATGGTTGTGGGACCTCTGCAGAGCTGTTTCGGTTTTTAGCTCCGTGCTGGAGGATCAAAGCAACGCGCTGAGTTTGCTGATCCGAAGACAGGAAGTATTTATCCCATTCAAGCTGGTGTCAGAATTGAGAAATAGAAATGAAGCAGCAACCTTGTTCACGAGAGGTGTGTTCCCCAAGTTTTGACACAGGCTAAACTTCTGCTGATTCTAGCAAGGGAGTTTGGGCTGAGTCACTGTCCAAGCTCATTTGGGCTGCTGAATTAGGTAATGAGCTTGGAGCTTAAATTGTTTTTTTTTTTTTTTTTTCCAGAAACACTTTTATTTATTTATTTTCCATTCTAGTTTTTGTTTGTTTAGGGTTTTTAAAATAGTATTTTCTTGCTTCTCTGTTTGTTTTTCTTTTTCACATATATTTAGCATACAAAACATACACCGTGCAACGAGTTCTCTGTTTACTAAAATATTGTAACAATTGCATTACAACAGGCGAGTGAGTCAAATAATTTGCAAGAATACCTTTAAAATAAGAAGAATTTACATTAGTTTGGATGCTTGTTTTAGAGTCTGATTATAAAACTGAAGTGGCATCCACCTGTGGCATTATTGCTATGAATCATAGCTAACATAAATGCAGGTTTGTGATTTTGAATGCTATGATTCTGGGTCCTTTTCTGAAACATTTAGAAGCCATATGGGAAAGGATCACAGGGGACAGTCTAATTTTTATATTGAGAGAACATGTGTCTAGCAAGTGAAAGGCAGAGAAGGAAAAATAGAGGAAGAGATGAAACAAAGTAGTATCTATTAATTACAATATAGAATTTGGATTTATACCTCAGTGTTTGAAAGTGGAATCTAGCTCATGTGTTTTTCCTGGTATTAACATGACCGAGGCAGGGGTAAAAAAATCAAGCAGTCTGTCTGATGTGGACTGTTTAGGAAGTTTGTCCCCAAAGCTTGTGCTATTATCTCTCCTTACCATGCAGGAAAGAGGAGGTTGAAACTGTGTGACACATTATACCAGCGCAACCTTTGCAACAGAAATCAAGATGCGTGCTGATTTGGAGAGGACTTGTTCTGACAATTAGGAGCCCAAACAGCTAATGGAAATTACTTGTTCCAAAGACAATCCCACACAAGCTTGGTTCTAGACTTGCTTTCCATCCACCTACCCCTTTGTCCCAAATCCCAAACAGACTGAAAATAACTGCAACAAAAGTTATCTCTAGATATAGTGTTATACCCAAAGTTATACTCTAAGTCTAAAAATTTCCTTGGTTAAAACTACTGAACCAACTCCCTCACTGGTGAAAATAAATGCAGTCCATTTGTTTCAGAAAGACGTTACATCAGCCTTGGCTTTGAATTCCGGCCTAGACGTTCCTTTCACTAACACCAGTACTTACCAGCAGTAACTCCGCAGGCAAGCACCAGGTCAGCTTGTGATCTTGAGCAAGTCACTGCTGTTTTGTGGCTATCTGCAAGAATACCTTTAACCAAATTTGCAAATGTGCTCTAGGTTTTGGGCAGAAGTCTGAAATTTGGAAATGCTTATCCCATCATCTGTCTCAAAACATTGATGGAAGGGGCAATTCAGAGTAAATATTTCTCTCTGATCTCTGTAGAAGCTGGCCAGTAAGCACTTTCAAACGGGAACCCTTGTCGCTTGCACAGCACAGGATCATGTTCAGTTAGAACTACATGTTTGTTTGTTTGCTTAAAAAAATTAGATTTCCTTTGAAAAGCAGTGGTTTAAATTAAGAAAAAAAAATATTTGTAAGACTTAAAAACTAGGTTCAAGAAGCTCTGCACTTAAAACAAGTTCTAAGGGTTTTAAAGCTCCATAAACACCATGGGGTTCTTGCACTCCTAATTATGAATGTTTAGATTTTGGTGTTCATTTCCTCTGATTGAAATACTGCAGGATGAATTATTCATCTAGTATATACAGGGTCATGGAACTTAATCCCCTCCATTTATTTTAAGTGAATGTCATGTTTGTAGAAAGTGCCAGATTGACAGACAAGATTCAACCCTTCTGATAACCTACAGTTAGCATCTAAAGCTGTTTAAAAGCAAAAACTCTTGTGGTTAAAGTTATTGGGATTAGGCCCTTCACTGATGAAAGTCAGAGATGTATTCTATTTTTATTTGGTGTAGCATAGTTTAAATCGCATAAGGTGAGATTTTCTTTATCTCCTCAGCTTTAAGTTTGGGCTAGAGGAGGCCTGTGGCTGCTCTGAAGTACTGCTCAAACCTCCTCTGAAGCAGAACTGTGCTCTATGCTAAATCAGTCCCTACCAGTAAGTGCCTGCTTGGCTGAAGGCACCTACTGGAATCCACCTCATCATGCTTTTGAGCAGTAATGTTTCCTAGCACTGGAATAAAAATAAGAATGATTAATTAATTCAGCCAGGCAGCAACAAGAGCTTTCCAGCATTGGTGGCCTCTGGTAGTCCCTACACAACTGCTCCCACATCCTGCCCTCAGTAGTTAGGGCAAGATCTTTCTCACATTCAAAACAGACACTGTAAAAACAACAGCTATAGCAGCTGTAATTTAAGAAAAGGGTATATGTGTGTGTTCTGTCTGTTACAAAGCTGGGTGTTCTTTTAAATTAAGCTTTCACAAAACTCGTGAATCTTTAGTCAAATCCCATCTCTTCTATCAATAACAACACAACTGGCACTCCCAATGTAATTCAGTAACAAATTAGGGCTCCTTCAATAATGATAGCTCAGACTTCATTTTACTTTGTGCTGTGTGACCACACTAAGGAAGGCCCCACAATGATAAACAGAAGAAGGGGGTAACTTAAATGATTGAATTAAATATTTATTGGCAATGTCTGAATTAATGTGAACTGTTCAGGAACTCCAATTTGAACCAAATTGTGCAACGTGGTCAGTTTCTGGTTGCTTAGAGGCTCCCGGCACCCTTGTCTGTAGGAACTGCAGAAGATAAGGACATAGGCTTGAGCATCAGTGGACTTGCAAAGAGGTGGTGGCATGTTGGCACATTGCCTGGCTCCAATCTAGCCTGTGCCCTCTAGAACACAGTTAGACACTGCCCCAGCATGGTGTTGGACAGGACACACCTCAGAGACCCCAGAGACTGTCAGGCTGTGTGAACAAGGATACCCTGTTTCTGGCAGAAGAGAGATGAGCCATGAGGCTGGCTACTGCATGGCACTGCTCATCCTCAGGGCAAAGAATTTGTCCTGGTCTATTTTATTTATGTGTACAGACACTGTCACCACCTCCAGGGAATTTTTTTTTGCCTGGACACAGCATTGGACATAGCAGGAAGTAATTTCTTGAGGACCAAAAGTTGCCTTTCTCTGCCCATATATTCTTGTCCTTTTATGGTAAGGTGGTGAGAGGTGCTTGGCAAAGTCATTGCATCAAGGAATATTTTGCCTTGGCACAGGACAGTACTGTGCACAACTCTGAAGGATGCATTTACAGTGTTATTCTTCCTCAGATGAGAGGCTGTTAGAGCATCTGCCATCTCTGTAGTACCTTAAGAGGAAGTACCAGTGGTTGGAGAGTATGGAAGTCTGTAGAGCTTATGAGAAGCATTTTCTCTTCTCTGCGGTACTGGAGAGCTCTGACTTCTCCCAGAACCACATGTAGTAGAAGGTAGCAGTGGCAACACAGGAGGCTGGAAGTACCTGTACCTCCTCTGAAACCTAGGTGGAATCCTTTTGAAAGCAAAGTCATGGGTTCAAAGGACATGACCACTCATCATGAAGAATCCTATTTAAAACCAGGCTTACAGCCTTGAGCCTACCACTCGGTATCAACTTGCTTGGGAGTGGGTCAGTCTGGAGGAGCAGAGCGGCCTCACAGGGTCAAAAAACCCCTCTCCTGAACTTCAGAGGCTGGAGTTTGTGCTGTCTCAACATCTATGAGAATCTTTAGGGACTTGCCTTATAGACCTTTTCTCCTTCCAACACCCCTCCTGGGTTTCTGTACTTGTCTGTGCAGGATGCCTTTGGGTTGTGGCTCTCGATGTCTCGGCGTTACAGCCTGGCTCTAATTGCTCTGCTGCCTCTGTGCAAAGCTTTTTGTTTCTGTTGGTTAGGAAAAAGCCAAGAGAGGTTCCCGTTCTTGTTTCACATTTGTCTGAAAAGCATTTTATGCATTGGAAGAGGTAGAGAGCTTGGAGAACAGCAGCTTTTTGGGCCTGTCATGCTTTTTACTTTCTAGTAAACTTAGTGAAATAATTTTCCATGTGATTTAAGGAGTGTACTAATTTACAGAGGTTTGTATTAATTAGTATTGTTGCAAACACTGATATTTAAAGCTGAGGCTGAAGTGCAATTCTGAGACACAGTAGGGGATGTGTAATTGGAGTTGAAGGTCAGGTCACATATTTGGATTTTCAAAAGAATAAGAGCAGTTCAGCTGGATTTGGAATGACAATTACGGTGCTGCTGCAGCTGTATGTTTTGTGCTAATTACTACACCTATCGAAGGCTTGTGGCAGGGATCCTGTCACTGTCTCCTGCTGTTTTAGATTGCTGTACACATTTATATTGACTCCAGCAGGATTACTGCTCCATATCCCAAGTGGCAATGAGGGGATAGTCCAGCCAGTGGAACTGTGAGCTACACTGGTAGGAAACTCGTGAGCCTGAAGCCAGGCCAGTGCTGTCTGTGGAGGTAATTTAGGCAAGTGCAATCCAGACAGGAATTGAACAAGTGAAATGTTAACATCCTGAGAAATTTTAGCAGAAACAAAAGCCTGTTTAATTTCTTAACTATTCACTATCCAGGTCAGGTGTGGTTCTACCAGGTGATTTAAAATGGCAGATGCTGCATGATTTGGTGAATCAACACCTGCTTTTTGCATATTCAGATAGCAAACATTTCTGGGGAGAAAAAAAAAAAATCACCACCACCTCAACTCAAACATAAATATGACACAAACAGAAACTTAAGCAAGATAAATGATCTTGGTTGAAGAAGCATTTACAGGGTGTGAAATAAACACCAAACACACTTTATTTAAATAAGGAGTCATTCATTGTGAAATCCTGCTGTGGCAGACTGAAGGACTCTCCCTTTTCTATTTAAATAGAAATCCTTCTCCCCAGCCTGCGGAAGGACCTAGGAAAATAGCTTGCAGGAAAACACCCAGCCCTGCAATTGTTTTGTGCACAGAAGCCCTATTGAAACCAGGAGAAGCTAAGAGCAAAGCACATTTGCAAGGTTATAGCCCAAGTACCTAGAAAACATATTTTTTAAAGACCTCATCGATAATAATACTACTACTATAGTTCTGACTCATGCTCTGAGCAAACAGTTACCCAAGAGTTTAAGATGTTCCCACCTCCCCTGCCTGCTTGCTACCTCTCTGCTCCAGGGAGTGTTGCCTGGGATCTGTGCCCATACCTGTCTACTGCATCTCAGTGCTGAGCCCACTCTCCTTGGGGGCTGGAGCAGGCAAGGCAGTGGGATGGGCACATCTGCCACTGGTACGGTCGCAGTCACTGCATGCCCAGATTAAGCGGCCACAACACTGCCTGCCAGGGCTCAGCCCCAGTGGCCAACCCCCCATGTGAAATTTGGGGAAGGTGGGTAAGTATCACAGCCCACCTGCTCCAGCCCGTGGGACTCCCTGCCGAAGGATGAAGCTGCTCAGTGAGATGGATGGGACAAACTCATCAGAGATACCTCCGGCTGCAGCTCTCAAACGTAATGATTAGATGCAACTTAAGGAGTCCTTGAACAATATCTGGTGGGAAGGCGTCTGGGCTACAGGTGGACTCAGCAGTTCCTGCCCTGCTTTCAGTGCGCGTTCCCTAATTACCTGCCGTTGGTCTCTTGCCCGGGACAGGCTGCTGGTAGAGGTGTGGGGGGCTGATGTGAGGTAGTGGGACTTGAAAGCAAAGCATGAGAGCCACTGTGCCCCTGAAATCCAGGGCAGTGGTAATGGGTGGCTGAGTATCCCCGCTGGCCACGGTTTTTATATAAATCCCCGGCAGCTTCGGAAGGCAGCTTCTTTCATGGCAAGTCTGCTGTGTCTTGCTCTCATAGAAACGTTTTTCCTTGTCCTTTCAGGCACCCAATGGCCTTCCGGCCGTCAGCAGCTTTGTGTCGGCACCAGCCATGCCTCCGTACGCCACACCTGCCCAAGTGTCACCTTACATGACGTACAGCGCTGCCCCATCTGGCTACATGGCGAGTCACGGCTGGCAGCATGCTGGAGGCACCCCGCTGTCCCCTCACAGTTGCGACATCCCTGCCTCACTGGCATTCAAGGGCATGCAGACAGCCAAGGAAAGCAGCCACTCGGTCATGGCATCTGCTCTCTGACACAGGAGCCAGTTTGGGACCACCACAAGCCCGCAGGCTGGCAGTCCCCTGAGCCTGGCTCATGGACTGCTCTGTTTGTGCTGGCCATGTTCTGGCATTTCTCCTCATGACTTGTCTCCGGTAAGGCTTTTGGGATTGAAAGAGCCGAAGACACCAGAAACTGAGAGAAGTGTGGTGTTGTGCTCTTTAAGTAAAGACCTTGTGTCCCTCAAAGGGCTCGTGGAGCCTTGTCCCACTCTCTCCTGGTCAAACCACATGTATTTATTCTTAATCACCACAGACTCTCTAAATGTGCAATTGTTATTAAGATTTGTGTGAAAATCAATAAAGAAAAATCACCACAGGAAATTCTGCTATGCCTCGAATCAGCAAAGGTGGCTAAATGGGAGGCATTTGCCAACTGCCTAGAGAACAACCCTTTCATCAATGAGGTTATGCAATCCACTGCTATCAAGAGATCATTTTTTGGTTGTTTTCTTGGGTTTCGGTAATCAAATACAGATCAAGGCAATAGGTGGCTTTCAGATTCTTCTGGCATGTCACCATTGTCAGACAGTAGTAATGTCTTTGTGTTTTTATCCATTTGTAAATATAGACTTTTGACAGCGTTTGTCCCTTGAAAGCATTTGTACCTTCCAGGACATTTATTTTTCTCTCTCTCTCTTTATTTTTTTTTTTAAGCTGAAAAGGTGACTTTCTAGCTATTTTCTGTGTCTTTGCATGGTGGGGTAATAGCCTCAGGTGAGGAGGTTTAGGTAAGGTATTTTTTTTTCATCATGTTTTTTGTGCCTAAAGTGAAGGCTTCAACATCTCCTGAAATACAGTTATCACTTTAGCAGAATATTCAAAGGCAGAAATCCGGCCAAGTAACTCTCCCCAGCTATACTCAGCCTCCCATACTCATGAAACACCACATTAGTGTTAAATGTACAAACAGAAATGGATGGAACAAAGCTGAAACAGTAGAGGAAAATGCCATTAGCCTGCAACCTGTGCAGGGATGCTTACAAAGCCGTGGTAGCCAACAAACCCACAAAGAACCAGCATTGTACTCTCATTGTCTGCTCAATTGTGTCCAGCATTTTTGGCCCCAAGATCATGTTGTTATTTTTTAAAGAGAAAGCTGTCTTTAATTTCTGCTTTAATGAATGTAAAATATGGCTCTTGGTAAAGTTTACATTGTTGTTCTGAAGCATTTCCCCCCTCCCTCCCCCCATATAGGTATACTGGTGGTGGTGCTGCAAACAGATATTATTTAATATTAAAAAAATTCCCTTTCTACATCCTTGTATCCAGTGGCAAGTGCTCTGTGCCAGTTATTTTGCTTCAAAGTTTAATCCCAAGAGAGCTAACATTCTGATCATTGAAAATTTACCTGTTTTCCTTGGGTGATAATAAAGTTCTGACTGTTATTCCAGAATGCTTTCCACATGATGTAGGTATGTTCAGAATATGAACATGGAAAAAAAAAAAAAACCAACCAGAAAAAACCAAGAAAAAAGAAAAAAAGAAAGATAAAGCCTGGTGTGACATTTCCTATCCTTCACAGAATATTAATATATTGTGTATTGTTATAAATATTGTGCAATAACTTAAATGACGCTGAGATAGTTAAAGCAGAGGAGGAAACTTCCTTCCTCAGATGCTGCTCTATCTGCATACCGTATTGAACATTCATTCGGTGGGGGAAGGTAAAATGCAGCCCCCTCTGAAAACACAGCCCTGTCTTTGTGGATTTCCAGCTTTCATCAGGGAGACAGCTATGAGGAAAGTTTCATAATAATAATCTAAGAAACTAATACATCTGTTGGGTACAGCACACCCACTGGGATATAGATTGGCTCATCTGGCTGCTGCTGCCTTTGGTTTTTTGCATTAAAAAGTAGTTAATGGACTTGTGTTTCCGTAAAGAGCACAGGTGGCCCCAAGGAAAGAAAGAACTGATCTTGGATGTGATCCTGTCTTCTTCAGCCTCAAAGGCATTTGACTGCTGCTCAGCTTTAAGGAGATGCTGAAATCCTTGTCATTCAGCAGAACACTTTAAAAAGAATGTTGCTTTGAAACCACTAAAGGTAACTTGTACTACACAAGTGCATTTCCACTCTGCCACACTGCTAGTGACCCAAAGGAGATTGTTCTGTTGTAGCTGGAATAAAATGAGCCATGAAAAAGAAATCAGTTTACTTCTAGACAAGCTCTTCACTAAAAAGAAAATGGAGGAAAAAGGAGATGAGAAAAGTATCCTGAGTCAGTAAATTGTTAAGTTGGCACCAGGATTCTTAGCTTTTAACCTTGTTGTTTTACTGGGTCATAGAACTATTGGGTAAGTCTGTCATTACCCATGCAGCACAAACAAGGTACACCAGAAGTTAAAAAACCCCCAAACACACACTGAAATAAAGAGCAGCCTTCTGTAGCACAGCTTCTGGAACACCAAGAATTCACAAGCCTGTAACAAAGTGTGCCTGTGTTGAAAGTTCTCAAAGTTTTCCTGAGCACCAAGAGGTAATTTCTGGAATAAAAATTATCTCTTCTGCCATTTCCTTCAGGCATTGGTGTATTTTTGAGAGGCTTAGAGAGACAGATCCTTAGCTTGTATCAGTGGTTTGCATTGTCTTGTCTCCAGCCAAACTGGGATAGTTTTTAAAGCAAGGACAAGACATAACCTGAAGTATCCCTCACATGGGAACACACCATCATGAACCCTTTTTGTTTTGTGATTGCTTAGGCACAATTCTTTGGGCATCTGACTGTTGTATATGACACCTTAGCCCTAAGTGGAAGGACAGTGGGGATCTGTGCAGAAAGTGTTGCTCAGAGTGAGCAAAGGCACCTGACCTTGGCTCTGGGATGGATTTATTTTTCACCCACCTTTTTCCTTTTTTTTTTTTGGGGTGTAAATTTTCATAAACCTATGATGCAGAATCCTTCTTTGCCCAAGGAATTTTCCCCTTGCTTAAACTCATGGGTAAACTGAAACCCACAACGTGTTACCTTATTAGGCACACAACTTTAAGCCACTTTACAATAAAAAAAGGAGAAAAAGGTATCCCCTCCTCCTTCCCCCCCTCCCTTTCAATATAATAACTGAGGTTCAACTGCTGCTGTCAGGTACTGGGTTATAAATCTGGAGTGAACCCACCGAGGTGAACAGATGAATCTTGGAAATATGCAGGATATGTGAGTGCAGAATTGAAGCTCTTAATCTGGAAAGCCTCCACTCCACTGCTAGAGTGTCAAATGTTTTCAAAATAACCAGTGAAGCCTTCTGTGACAGCCCCATTGTGTTTGCGTGGTCCCAGTACAGATAACCTCCAGTGTAAAAGTGCATCAGGCCCCATCAGTACAGCAGGAGTAATGGAGGACTGCTCTGGTATGTTCATGGGTTTGTGTGCTAAACTAATGCTGTGTTTTCTGCTTTTAAATGATTCTCCTTTTATCAGAGATCAGGCTGAGCTGAAAAAACCCCAACAATCATGTTGGAAAGGATGTAAAACTGAAGGCTATATATGTATATACAGTATGTTTAAAGCCTTTTATTTTTATATTTTGGAGTGCTCTAAATTAATAAAAGATTGATTACAATGCATTTTGCTTTTAATTTCCCAAATGATCCCAGTAGTCTCTTCTCTCTGGCTAAGTAGCAACAACGAACTGCAACACCGAGGAACATTTGCCTTGAAATTCCAAACTGGAGGAGAACTGATTGTATTGACTTTCTCTGTGAAGCTGCAGAGGTATGAGAAATTGCTGTTGTCAAATTTAAACAAAAGAGAGATTTATTGATCATGCCAGGACAAGCATCCTTGAAAGCTCTGGGAATGCATTTCTATTTTTGGCTTTTTTTTTTAAGCTGCTTTTCTAATGCATTAAAAAGATTTCTGAGATGAGACTTCGCAGGTGAGCTGTCATTTTCACTTAACAACCTGGAAAGACCTTTCTGTAGAACTAGTGGGGAAAAGGTTTGTACCTCCTTAAGAGGTATTTAAAGCTAACAGTGTAAATGTAGTATGGGTTGATACAGAAACTTGGAGCAATTGCAAGACATGCATCCATTTGACAACAAATAAAGTTTAGGTAACAGGAGTGGTTTTAGAATAGAATAGAATAGAATAGAATAGAATAGAATAGAATAGAATAGAATAGAATAGAATAGACCAGGTTGGAAGAGGCCTTTTATAACGATATCAAGTTTAGGTAACAGGAGTGGTATGGAATGGAATGGAAAGGAATGGAAAGGAATGGAATAGAATAGAATAGAATAGAATAGAATAGAATAGAATGGAATGGACCAGGTTGGAAGAGATCTTTTATAACAATATTGTCTAATTTGAAGTTACTCAGAGGTCTTGAAAAAAAGACCCTGTAGAGTGGAACAACTGTATGAGCTAAAATTATATCTTCAATTAGCGCAGCAGAAATAATCTTATTTCACAGAGCTAGTTAGAATGGCTAGTTAAGAGAGGAATCCATCACTGAAATATTTGTACTTATGGTGACCAGGAAAAGCAACAATTTTAGCTTCAGAGCAATGTTTTTTTATCTATAGGCAGTTGCATTTCTTTCAGGTGTATGGCTAGCTCGTTACAATTGTGTATCTGCTCTCAGTGGAGAATATTGTTTCTCTATCCCATGGTGGTAATTAAAGGGGTAGTCAAGGTGCATTGAGCATTTTAATCACAGGACAGCTCTTTAAGCAACAGTATATGAAGGTGGATAAAAAAAATCACAGTAAAACCTTATATGCCTGAAAGCATTTTGTTCTGTTCATTTATTTCCTCCTTTCTTCTATGATTCCCACAGTTGTTTTGCACTTTTATGTAACTTGATTCAGACTAATTATTTTCAGCATCTTTTGTGACCTGAGTGAGATTTATATGATCTATATGAATAGAATAAATCAGGTTGGAAAAGACCTTCGAGATCATCACCCAACACCATCTAATCAACTAAACCATGGCACCAAGCACCCCATCCAGTCTCTTCTTAAACACCTCCAGTGATGGTGACTCCACCACCTCCCTGGGCAGCCCATTCCAGTGGGCAATCGCTCCTTCTGTGAGGAACTTCTTCCTAACATCCAGCCTAAGGGCTAAGAACAAGCAGTACATTTAACACTATATATGTTTTTAAGGTTGTGGCTATTCACACTGCCCTTTTTCTGGCCTAAGTACCAACAACTATCATCTATCAATGATGAAATCCTACTGGACTGAACTGAAATTGGACCCACGATCAATGCTAGACTTTGCAGGGTATGTAGGGTCATGATCTTAACCAGTCAGTGGAGATGTCAGCTGCCCCCCCCTGTGATTATTCATTTTTTTCCCTTCAAAATCCCCTAAAGTTATTATCTTGCCATTTCAGCTGATACTTTTAAAAAGTGTTTTGACTACTTAGTACAATTCTGTGTCCAGAATTTACAGTTTGTTCTTTATACACAAACTTGTTCTTATGCCTCCACTGTATTTTCTCTTGATCCAGTAAATCAAGTAAATATCAGCTGGGCTATTTACTTACCACAGAATGTTAAGGGCTGGAAGGGACCTCGAAAGATCATTCAGAGTCCAACCCCTCTGCCAGAGCAAGGTCACCTATACTTAATCACACAAGAACATATCCAGGTGGGTTTTGAATATCTCCAGAGAGGGAGACTCCACAACTCTCCTGGGCAGCCTGTTCCAGTGTTCCATTACCTTCACTGTGAAAAAATTATTCCTCCTGTTTCCATGGAACTTCCTATGCCTCAGCTTCCACCCATTGCCCCTTGTCCTGTCATTGGGCACCACTGAGCAGAGCCTGGCTCCATCCTCTTGGCACTCACCCTTTACATATTTATCAACATGAATTAGGTCACCCTTCAGTCTCCTCTTCTCCAAACTAAAGATTCCCAGCTCCCCCAGTCTCTCCTCATAAGCACCTACAGAAAAGCATATGCTTAAATGGTTTCCTGCATCAGGATATGAAGACCAAATTAGTTTTAAATTGTATTAACATCAGTGTAATTTGAGGACATTAACACCATAAAGGATGAGAGTCACTTTTCTTTTATTAAAGTGTGTTTTAGAATGCACATGATTTTAAAGAGTACATTGCTCAGAAGTGCTACTTCTGACCAGCTGTGTCCTGAAGCCATGCATAAACGTATTCGTAAACCAGAAGCATCACTGCACCGCCTGGAAGAAAAGATATGGTTTTACTACACACAAAACTCAGTATTTCCAAGACTTTCTAGAGCATTTGTACTGTGCAGTCTAAACCAAGATATAGCAAAGCCGTATTTGTAAACCAGATAATTCTGCTGATTCTCTAATTTCTTAAAAATTCACCAGTTCTTAAGCCATACCAGTTTTCATAGAATCATAGAATCAATAAGGTTGGAAAAGACCTCAAAGATCATCAAGTCCAACCTGTCACCCAAGACCTCATCACTACTAAACCATGGCACCAAGTGCCACGTCCAGACCCCTCTTGAACACCTGCAGGGATGGTGACTCCACCACCTCCCTGGGCAGCCCATTCCAATGGCTAACAACTCTCTCTGTGAAGAACTTTCTCCTCACCTTGAGACTAAACTTCCCCTGGTGCAGCTTGAGACTGGGTCCTCTTGTTCTGGTGCTGGTTGCCTGGGAGGAGACCAACCCCTTCCTGGCTACAGCCATATTAGACCATAAAGTTAATGTCAAAAACTTGTATGTTAAATGAAAATAAACCTCAGTGGGATTTTTCCTACTGTTTCCCCAGGATTAATATTTCCCTTTGTTCTTTTACAAGTGAGTATATGTGTATTTGCCTGTTTGTTTAGAGTTAGACTTGGCCATGAAAGAGGAGCATTGATGGTGGAATGACAAAAATTCATCCCCAGGGGATGAAAATGCTTCCAGTTAAGATTCAAGAAAGGTTTTCAGCTGTTTGTTTACTATGTCTAAAGCAGAGAACCACAGCATCGAAGTGAGCACGAGCTACCTGTGCCTGTACCATGCTGTGAATCCATAGGCAAAGTTTTGGCCTGATGAAATGGCATTGTCTGCTAGAACTGATCACAGTATACAGTCCCAGCTTGAATGATGTAAAGTATCTTTACTGTTAGTGCACTCAGACTAAAGCCCTTCTGTAATTGTGCTGTAAGTACTGTATGGACTAAACAAGAGAACACTTAAGAAGGCATTACAGAATCACAGAATTTCAGGGAAGGGACCTCAAAAGATTATCCAGTCCAACCCCCCTGCCAGAGAAGGATCACCTACAACAGATTATATGGGAATGCATCCAGGTGAGTTTTGAATATCTACAGAGAGGGAGATTCCACAGCCTCCCTGGGCAGCCTGTGTATCTATATATAACTAAGCATATAGAGAAGCTTCCAGTTGGAGAAGATGGGGAGAGAGGATCAGATTCCTGGCTGCAGGAGTAAGTGTGTTACAATGTGCTACTTGTGGATGCCAGCACTGGGGCACAAGTATTTTGTTTCCTGTGCCTCTTGGCTCTGTTAGCAGGTTAGAGTGGCACCTCTAACAAACATGCCTTCTGCTGAACTGGGCTGACCTAGATAGGATAAGTTCACATAACCAGGCACACGGAACATTTTCCCATGTTACTTATCCTAGCCAACCACCATCAGACTTGAAATCCTCTACGAACAGCAGCTCACAGACAGCTAGGCAAAGCAAAACTTTGCAAAAGGTTTTGGCCAACAGGCAAATCATAGACACAATGTCTAAGATGTGATTTGAACTTAAACCAAGTCTGATTCCAATTCTCACACTACATGATCTGTTTGTGTAGCTCTTTCCCTGAAAGCTTTTACATTTGAAGCACAGAATTACCTTTCCAGTCACAATAAAGATTGCATGGTTCTGCCATTGGAAAGACAAATCCATACATTTGTTGATGAGACTATGAAAGTATTTAAAGCAAAGTGCACACTTACCTTAGGTGCTGGATATGGGCCAGAACATATAGGCATTTGTAAGATGGAAATCATTATTCCAAAAATCTGCTGTGCTAACAGGTACTGGGGAAGTGAAACCCTGCCTTCTCTTTGTCCTGTATTTAACCTAGTATCTTTGGAGTATGTGGGAAAGCGCTTTTAGCTTCAGAGTTCTGCTGGGCTGCCTGGTTTACCCTCCCCACCTTCTACCTTTGCCCTGCACAATAGCCAGGCATGGTCTCGCACTTAGCCAGATGATGTGGATATGCAAACATTTACAGACAAACCTAATGCCTCCTTTATACTGCAGAACAGACTCTGCACCTACTTGCTTTTAACCATGTATGTTCTTGTCTACTGAACCACCTTGCACAAATTGAAATGCATTTTCACGGGAAACAGAGTACTGCTCAAATCGGGGCTTCTGCTCTTTTTTTTCTGACCCAGACTGCCTCTACAGGCTGGTGAAGTCTGTTTCCAGGATTAATCGAAACCAGTCAGGGAAGAACAGTTTAAAAGCTGAAGAAGATCCAGCTCTCAACTACTGGGGTCCTGCATTTGGAGTAAGAACAGTGAGAGCGGGTCAATCAACAAACCTAGTTTTAAGCTGTCCTTACTTTTTTAGCCTTCTAGGACCATGAAAGTATCTTCTCAGCTCATGTCATTAGCCTTTTAGCATCTGTTCTTTACAACCCCCACAGAGTACTGGAGAAGAAGGTGACTGGAATTTGATATGCTTGGGCTACGCTTCCACTAGTTGAGAGCATTTATACTGGAGAGACTCTAACCTGCGTTTTGGAGCAACTTTAACAGATACAGAACAGGAGTAGGAAGCTTTGAGAAAGGCTTCCAAAGGTTTTACATTTCTGGCATTTGTATGGATACACTTTGGCTTGTTCACAAATAAAGCAAATGCACGAAAGAGTTCCTTGGGCCTACAGTCCTCTGATGTGTATGTTTAGACACGTAGTTAGCTAAATCCATCTACGATGTTATTTGATAATATGCTATTATCAAAAGAAATCATTCAAATATGAAAGAGATTTTTGGTGATTTCTGATACCCTGTTTATTTGACTGATGCTTATTACATTTTGTCAAAGAAAAAACCCTGAAAAATGGGAAATGGAACCAAGAATAAAAGCAATATAAAAAAATGACAGGGAAAATTACCCGGACCAAGTCTCATGATCTTGGGAACCAAGCCTTTGTACAGAGCCAGAAATCTGCAGCAGAAGAAAAACAAACAAAACATTTCAAACAATACTCTTGCTCTAAAAGAAGAATGGAATTTTAGCATGTGTTTGTTAAAATGCTGGCAGAGCACTTAGAAGCAATTATTTGAAATTACACATGTTCAATAGCAGGCCATAGCTGGACTTTAACATTTTACAGAGGCAGATCAGATGAAGAGAAAAACTTAATCAATGTTCAGTCACAAAGGCAACGTTGTGAGCCTAGCCAATCAGAAATATGACTTTAATCAGTGAGATGGTTTTGCTTTCAAGACAAGGCTGCTCACAACAGCTGCCTACACGAGCAGAATGACTGCTATAATTGAGTATCAAAGCTGCAACTCAGTCCCCACTTGAGAAACATTTTTAAAAGTTGGAAGGCGTTATTGCCACAAGGATTTGCCCCCTGCTTAATTATTTCAGCAATAAGTTTAAAGGTGCAGGGGGGGCCTGTATGATTACACTTCATTGAGGAATATTCTGTTGATGGTTCTCTTTCACAAAATAAAGAGGCGAAAAAAAAATGACACAAGAGACACGAAGCATTTATTTGTGGAACGTAAATTTTGGTAGCACGATCACAATCTTGCTAAGTCTTTTGTGCAAGTTTGCTTGGAGGAGGAGGAGATCTCCTTGCAATTCTAAAATACAGTTTCAAAATGGCAGCTTGTGCTCTTTTGATATGTGATTTTGGGGGTGGCTTAACGGTCCTCGTCAATCTGAAATATAACAATGTGGTTTTATGGACCCATATGAACTAAAACAGAGGTCTGAACATTTATTAAAGTAAGAATGCTTTACCCTTCCTCTTTATAGACTGTTGCCATAGTTTTAAAACAGGTCCTGTACTTGATCTCTCCAGGAACTGGCTGTGGTCCTTGAATCCTACTTTTTGCAACATCAAAAGGAATGTTAATAATTGAGGCTATTGTTCCTGAGACTAGCCCGATTCCAAATTTCCTCAAAAACTCCAAATTTGGATCCTACAAAAAAAAAAAAAAAAGAAAGAAAAAGAAAAAAGAAAGAAAGAAAGCAAGAAAGAATAAACAGGGAAACGGAAGGACCTATGCAGGTTAGGCACTCCAAGGTAATATGTGTTTAATCAGAAAACTCACACAACACAACGCACTCGTGTTATTTTAGCGGAACACATTAGGATTTCCTACGCTGGAACTTGTTTTCTTGACAATCCTATTGGCTATGTTTTTACACATGGTCTAAATTGCTGAAGTACACATTTCCTCACACAGGATTTATAAACACAGTTCATAAAGAAAGACTGGTATGGCATATGGGGATGATTTGTATAATTGGGCTTCACAATGTACTTAGTATTACTGTATCAAAACAGGAGAAATCCAAGCACACTATTAGCTAATTGGCCAGAATATTTTACAAATGACAGCAACTTCCACCATGAAGCCTACTAAAACGCTCATTTGTGTGTTGGACCCCCAAATGCTAAATTAAATAAAGGCTAATCTCAGTCTGCTGCCATTCCCCTCCAGGTTTTTTACATTTATTTTCACATGTAGCTGATCCACTGTACTGAGAAGTGCTAGCTTCCTGTTACTAACAATCCCAACTCGGCGCAACTGCAAAGGAGCCTCCGCGTTCTGTGCGTTATAAACAGTGGTAACTCGCTCCGCTAATTGCCTGAAGAATTTACAACAGATTGTTCCTGAACTCTGCTATAGATTCAAGGTAAAAGTTAGGGGCAGGTTAGAAGTGCATCAAAAAACCCCTCCCAAACAAACAACTAAAACCAAACCTGCTTTGCTCACTCTCAGTTCACAGTTTAAGCTGGATTTTATTTGATCTTTTAGAAAGACCTCCTGCCTTAGCATTTGCTATGACATCAAAGCACCCGGGGTTTATCTGGGAGTCAAAGCCTCTTGAAGCAAGTTTAATCCTGTCTCTCCAAGTAGTGGATATCATAGGGAAGTGTGTTGCAGGACATTTCCTATGTACGTACATTTTTTGGCCTTCAACAGCAAGGACACTTTTTTCCCTGTATCAGACTCTGTCAGTTTAGTTCCTTTTTTTCCCCCATGAAGGTACTTCAATTATAAAATAATCATCTATAAAATAACAAATGATCTTGCCATGTTACAACATCAGCACAACGTTAAAATGAAATAGTTCTTGCTTTCTTAAACCTGTGCACTTGTGACTGAAACAGGAAACAATGGAGAAGTTTTCTTTTACAGATTAGCAACAAGAAATGTAAATTGAAACTTCCATAATATGCACTGGACAGAGTCCATGCAGGTGTTTAGAAAGACATGTCAAAATCAGCAGGGCTTTTTATTACTTGCAGAAAACCTCAACACCTTGAGTTCACAAAACATGAAACATACTGGTAGTACCTGTTAAAAAGGAGGAAAGCCACATATGAATTCTGTTTTTCAGCAAAGGCAATTTTTATGTAGCATGAGCAGAGCACACAGAACAAAAACTTGATTTTAGATGGTGCCACACCACATTACAGCATGCCACAAGGAAGTGAAATACCAGTTTGCTTATTCACAATGGAATAACTTTGCTGTGCTTGGATAATGTCATCTTTGATCATCTCACCTTTTTTACCATGCTCTTCAAAATCAACATTTCCTGTACACCTCAGTCCCTGCCCTGTGAGCTTCATCAGCCATTAAAAATAAACAGAGAAGTAGGCATCACTACTAAATGCTGTATCTGAGCATGTCCTGCTAGATTTCCCTGATTTCTCTGGGAGAAAAAAAAGTATTGAGATGTTATCTCTCTGACTTATTATATGTCATTATTCCTATCATAACACTTTAAGATAAGGGGAGACTCTGTAAGTTCCTTCTGAAGCATATGCTGCTCAATTCCTTCTTTTATATTCCATAATTTCTAGCAACAGAAAATTCTAGCCCTAAATCTAGCACATGCACATGCATGCATAAGAGTGTCACCCACTGGAGACAGTTTTCATTTATCAGGTTCAGTCTCCAAAGCCCCAGGCTTTCCTTTCCCTACCACTTCATTCACATGTTTATTTTTTGGGCACTTTGTCAAAACCTCCGTTTAAATCTTTGATCTCAGTCAAAAGCTTCCAGACTATCTTCATCTGTACTGAAGGAAGGTCACTTAATTCAATAAGTAACACAGATATTATTCCAGCAATGAAATAACCCTTTGGTAAAGGCATATATCCTGGAATTCAATTAACTTATATATATTTTTTAGAGTAATTGAAAAACCATTTTAGATAGATAATGACTCTGCATAATAGATATATTTGTACTGGTTTAGGCAGCCCTCCCTAGGTGCAGTCAAAGGGTTCAAAGGCAGGACACCTCACTTTTAATGCAGTGGAGAGACAGGCACTTTCAAAGGAACATGGAGTACCCAAGGTACATTGCTTGAAGGAAGCAGAAAGAGATAATGTGAACACGCCACCAGCATCCATAATAATGTTGAGGAACTTGACCACAAAGACACTCAGAAATACTACTTGCATTTCCCCTTGTGAGGCCCTACTAGTCTGAGTAAAAGTAGTAGAATATGTTGCAAAGAAACCTGAAACTTTACCCTGTTTTTAAGTAAAAGAAAAAAATCACTAAACCAAAAAGATCAATAAATATTAACTTTTCTAACAAGCCATTTTAGGAAGTTTGTTTCCTTTAGTGTCTGGATGTTTGCCTTCAGATGTTTTAACTGTGCTTGTTTTACAGTTGCTGGAGGTACTTGTATCTGATGAGAAAGAATACTTCTATAAATGTGTTTTATTACTTCCAGCACCTTGTAGATAAGTTCACTGTAAAAGACTGATGCTTACTAGGTAACAACAATATGCATGAAGAATTACTACTACTACTACTACTACTAGAATAATGTTTGAAGTTGGTGACTATAGAAGAGTCTACTGAAGTTAGCTTTAAATGAACACTTTGAGGGGAATATTTGCATTGTTTCTTGAACTCCCTTGTACATGTTGGCCATAATAGTAGTTTTATCAGTTACACCTGGCACAAAAGTGTCACAAGTGATTTGAAATGACCACTAAATTTAAATACATTTGCTAAAGTTCACATAGGTCAGCAGAGAAGCCAGAAATGGAACATAGAGGCTAATAATTCCACAGCTGCCTATATCAATGGATTTCAGGTTTACCAAAAGGGAGGTACTTAGTGTTCCTGTCATTATTCAGTGCACGTTCTCACAGGTGGCCACCTGGAAAACTATTAACTACACTGATAAAAAGAGAATCAGTCTTCCAACTTCACATGAGGCTTCTGCTGTAACTCCAAACAGCTCAACTGCATAGATGATCAACTGCAGAGATGATCAGACTGTACATATAATGTTGGGATTATAATCAGGTCAACTTTTCATGGTATCACTTAGACACTAGCTATACAGAAAAGGACACCCAGAAATGGCTGATTTACTGCTTACCCCTGAATTTGTCTGCAGACTTGGTTATACAGTAATTTATGAACTAGAAGAAAAAGACTAGCTCCATAAATAACAGAACTAAAGAATGTTCATGTCCTATCAGCACTTGTAACTGATTGATGCTGATGTCCGGAAAGGTGTCATGGCTTACAGAATTAATTGTTTAATAAGGCATAAGTTCCTACTGAAAATTTCCATCAGTTGGGGCATTCCTAAGATGCATGTGCAGAATTTATCTTAATTTTAAATGATTATTTGTAAATCTTGCAAGAGTTTAGCTATCTTAAGCCTGCCTCCCTGTGAGCTACGGTTGAACCTCGTTGTCAGTTTCAGCATTATCCTCATTTCCATAGAAAACCGAAAGAAACTTGTGTTTCTTCTTCACATTTTTATTGTGACTTGTCCTTAAACTGCCTGTCTTGTCTATGGGAATAGAATAGAATAGAATAGAATAGAATAGAATAGAATAGAATAGGAGTAAACCAGATTGGAAAAGACCTTTGAGATCATCGAGTCCAACCTATCACCCAACACTATCTAATCAACTAAACCATGGCGCCAAGCACCCCATCCAGTCTCTTCCTAAACACCTCCAGTGATGTTGACTCCATTACCTCCCTGGGCAGCCCATTCCAATGGCCAATTACTCTTTCTGTGAAGAATTTCTTCCTAACATCCAGCCTAAACCTCCCCTGGTGCAGCTTGAGACTGTGTCCTCTTGTTCTGTCACAGGTTGCCTGGGAGAAGAGACCAACCCCCACCTGTTTACAACCTCCCTTCAGGTAGCTGTAGACAGAATACTACAGCAGGAGAAGGCGGGGTAGAAAAAGACTCTCCTGTCTGATCTAATATCATTTGGTGATGATGGCCTGGCAATAGAAACTGCCATTTCAACAGCCACAGGACATTTCACAGTACGAAGCAGTGCTAAATAGGTGTCTTGTAATATTGTACAGCATACGGAATTAACCTTCTTTCTTTTTTCCTTCTTAGTTCCAAGGTCATCCTGATCCTGAGCTTGGATGGTAGTTCTGGGATTATTACATTTCCCACTCTGTTCCAGTTTCTTTCCCAATCACCTTGGTTTACTGGTTTTTGAACTGTTGCACCACACACTCTTTAGTCTGTCTCTTCCTACACATAACTGTTTAGTCTTGAGAAGACTGAGAAGGGATCTCACCAATGTGTATAAATATCTGAGGGATGGGTGTCAAGTGGAGGGGGCCAAGCTCTTTTCGGTGGTGTGCACTAATAACACAAGGCAAAATAGGTTCAAACTTGAACACAGAAGATTTCATCTCAACATGAGGAGAAACTTCTTTACAGTGAGGGTAATGGAGCACTGGAACAGGCTGCCCAGAGAGGCTGCGGAGTCTTCTTCTCTGGAGACTTTCAAAACCCACCTGGATGCATTCCTGTGCAGAATACCCTAAGTGATCCTGCTTTGGCAGGGGGGTTGGACTTGATGATCTCAGAGGTCCCTTCCAACCTCTAATGTATTGTGATAACTTCTGTGTTGGCCTAGATCTGAAGACAACTGTGATAAAATTGTTGTCTGCTACCTCATTTGTTCAAGCTGAACAGCCCATTTCAGTTTCCCATCTCCTTTGCCTATACAAGCTGAGAGCCCTTTCCCTGCCAAAACAGCACAATGCTCAGCTCCCGCAGTTTGATGCGTCAGGAGGCACATCTGTGGTAGCTGGGCCAAGGCAGCGCGACTTCAAATGAGTTTTGCACTTGGCCATGCTCCAAAGGGGTCTTTTAACGGACAGCGAGGAAATTTCATATTGTCAAGAAATATGACAGCCACTCAGAGGTGGTAGTGAGCAAAGCTTTTAATGAAACTAACATTTACCTTCAAACCTAACTATGACAGCAAATTGAAAAGCGAGAGCTGCTGGACTCCTCTGAAATGTGCTATAAAAGCAGGTGCCATAAAACCGAGACAATAAATTTGCAGACTAATTTGATTGCTAGTGCAGAGGCGTAGCTGTTAATGCTCTGTGGTTGATACATTAGTGTCAACTGAAACAAGTCTGGCTCACTCCGTGTTCAGTAAACAGAGCATGAGGCTGGCTACAAAGGGCCTGTTTAGCAGAGTACGGCTGAGCGTACGAAAAATTATTCGTTAGGAACATTTACAACCCACACATGTCATTTATATCATTCGACCACTCAACATAAAAGGTTTATTGCTTTTGGCAAAATAAGCTGCAAACATCCCTAATTGGGATGCAAATTTAATGCACGGTTTAGCACTGCTGACAGCTAAAAGGGCTCGCACAGACATTTCCATACATTTTTCCACTTACGTTACAGATGGCGAACAGCAGATACCCAGCAAAGAGCCAAAAAATGGTTTGAAGGGAAAAAAAAAAAAAGGGTAGTATTCTTATTTGACAATTTTTATAGGTTTGTCAATATCCTAAGACTGACTCATAAGATTTTATTTTCTGGCGAAATATGCGACGTGAAGCAAATCAGGTTTTGTAATGAAACCAAGAGAAGTCCTGAAAAGCTAAAACACTGTGTAATATTTTTCTGACTAACTGCAAGCCAGCTTCCACCAAATTCCTTGTCCAGGTTTAATAACACTTAGCCTCTAGTACTTGACTACTGGCAGAAGAGGTTTAAATTACAGAGCACAAGGCACTGCTAAATATCTTCATTTTCCAGTCACTGTAGTAAAGTTCCATGCATGTAAACATCTGAGACATTACATTGGCTAGCACAAGCCAGATGAGGCCTGATCTATGCCCTGTTAAATTCAGGGCAAGATTTGCACTGATTTTACTGGGGGTTTGATCAGAATTATTTGCTGTATCTATACATACAGAACTGTCTATAGCACTGATGCCAGCTGGCCTAGAGAGTCCTGTTAACTTTATTAGCACTATTAAATGCTATTACCATTCAAAACAGACTGGCTGCACGAAACCTGCCAATTAGGAATGGTTCCCTGTATGTGCTAGCTCCTAAACTGTGCCCAGAACAGTGCTGGCTGGCCTGAGCCAATGCTATACCAGGGAACATTTAACAGCACAGATAACTGAGTTTCAGTGACACTGCTCAATTTAAGAGTGCACATGTAGCCACTGTGCAAGCCACTTTGCACTGGTCAAGCATGAGGCAAACTTCTTCACTTATTTGCAGTTAATGCAATCTAACCCTCCACTGATTACATTGTCCTTTGCATTTGATAACATGGCCTGTCCATACTTTCAAAAGCCAGTGTAATCAATGCAGGATTAGATTGCATTAACTGCAAATTGTTGTTTTGTTTTCTAGATGTATTTAAATCTATGTAACAATTCTATCATACAAAGCCTGTATAAAGTGCTAACTTTTCTTAGATCATAAAGATTTGGATCATTCTAATAATATAATAATTGTTTCCTCCCCCTCACCCACCCCCCCACCCCCCCAATCTGAAAGGCTAGTAAAGCATTCTTATGCCAAATATTATTAGTCTTCAACTGCTATGCAAGAACATTTCAGGATTTCCACACAAGTTGCACACAAGCCTCTTTGTCCTGACCTGCATATGATTCTGAATGGCCTGTATAGTGATTCTAACTTTTTCATTTTTGAACAACTGAAACATATTTAGTCCTGAGTATCAAGCTATGCCTGTGCCTTGAGATTTTAGAATGTATAAAGAGCACTGTAAAATACGCTTAAATACACTAAAAGAAGCTTGTAGAAACTTGTGGGCTAGCTGCTCTTGAACAATTCAATTTACTGTAATGATCTGCAAATAAGAAGTGGAGCTTTTCTCCATTTACACAGTGCTGCCAACAAAAATATCAGGGGACTCAGAAGTGTAGGGGAAAAAAAAGAGGTGTTACTTCATCTGGGAATAGAAGCTGCTCCCTTTCGATGTAAATCGCAGGTTCTTATATGAATATCACTACATACTACACCTGTGACTGCTTAACTGTCATCATCTAAAATCACATTAGTGAAAACATAGGTCAGTAAGTAATGCACAAGAGTGATTAATAAAACATTAACTGTTGCTCACACAGTCGCTTAGAGAGTGCCAGTATTACCGTGGTTTCATTAACAAAACTTCCCTTTGTTGTAAAGGGAAATGTTTCCTTTGTTATGTAAAGGAATATAAGGCTATCAAATAAAACTGCTTCAAGTGAAATTATAGCTATAAAGATTTTTATTTTGATTTAAGAAAACCCTACACTACATAAAGCACTTGTGTGTGACCCTGTAAGTCCTGTTCTGGGCTGGCTCCCTCCCATATTTGCCCTGTCATCCTTTAATACCAGGCTGAACTCTCTTTTGAGTAGATGGGCCTTGTGCATGATCCAAACGCCCTCCCGTGTGCTGCAGCTCTGCCATCTCCTCAAGCTTAGCCCCTTTGTGAATACTGAAAGAAGTTCCAGAAGCTTATTTTTCTCTTCTAAACCAGCTGAACACAAAAAAGTGCATACATACCTAACATAAGCATGACATACCTGTATCCTGATGTCTGCCTTTCACATTGCTACTGTGGTGTAAAGGGAAATTCATAAAAATGAGCATTCAAACACGACCACTTTATTTATATTCACATTTGCTTAAAAGAAGTGAGAAATACAAATCCTTGGTTTGCTGCCATCAAAATGCTGTAGGTTTTTTGCAAACCAGTTTGTTACTGAATCCCACAGCTTTGCACAGAAAAACACGGTGTTAATTAAAGTGCCAAATCTCTTACCTCTTTGTCAGGTGCACTGCAAGAAGCACTTACTTTATTGACTGGAAGAATGTTCTTCACATTGAAGTAGAATCCAAAGTAAACCATGTTAAAAACTCCATGCCGGCCCAGTGTTGCAGTAAGACCTTTGTTGAGTCCTTGAAGCCCCAGACCATCAGTTTTAATGATCTGCTGAGCTTGAACAAAGCTAGATGGTTGCTGGACAAGTCAAGCAAAAGAAGGAAAAGATCACTGTTACCACAAAACCCCCACCCTAGTTACAAAAAGAAAAATGTCCTGAAAGGATGTTGTAGAGAGGCTGGTGCTGGTCTCTTCTCATAGGTAATAATTAGTGATAGAACAAGAGGGAATGGCCTCAAGCTACAAATGAGTAGGTTTAGACTGGGCATTAGGAAAAAAAAAAACCACAGCAAGAGTGGTCAGGCATTGGAATGTGCTGCCCAGGGAGGTGATTGAGTCACCAACCCTGGATGTGTTTAAAGGTGGTTTGGATGTGGTGCTTGGGGATTTGGCTTAGGGGTGAACCTTGCAGAGTAGGGTTATCGGTTGGACTTGGTGATCCTGAGGGTCTTTCCCAACCTGAATGTTTCTGTGATTCTGTGCCCATGTTTTCAAAATAATGCCCAAAAGGCATAGGAATCATTTTGGTCAGTCAACTTGCATTTAGTGCAAGGCAGAAAGGAAGAAACTTCCTCAGAATCCACTTCCATAATAATCAGTTCCTTAGACATGATCTGCATGACTACATACACATTGGATCTATTTTCCAAGACAGTATGATCCTCAGGATCAGGTGCTCCCCTTCTGAACATTTTCGGTTTCTTTTTAGCAGAATTATTGAAAAGTTCCTTTAGAAAAGTTGTTGACTTGAGTTGGGCTTTCTCCAAAGCATAAAACTAGCTCTGGGTAACCAAATATTGAATTAGAAAGGCAAAACGTGACTTCCACTAGGAGCCTCACACATGAAAATATAGAAGAATTTTGAATACACTTATTTGTTTAATAGATTTTCATTTCAAAATATCGCTGTGGTAGATCAACAGCAGCAGCCAGATGATGCCAATTATATCTGACACAGCTTATGGCTGCTTATTTAGGTGACAGCCAAGATCAGTCATTACTACTCAGTTCATTATGCGTTTTCCTATTTGGTAACTAATATTATCCTGTTAATGCTCTGCATGCATTTTACTCTAATTTACTTTTATGACTACCCCCAGAGATTTAAATAGGAATCTATTCTAAAAGGTGGCTACCCAACATAGAATATGGTCCAGATACCAGCAGTAACCTCCTTTCTCACGCACAAAAAGGGATTAGATCTTTAAAAAATATGCAGTGGTCCTCAGTAAAGTGATTTAAGTTAAGCACAGAAACTATCAACAGTAAAGTAAGCCTTGGTCTCATCTTAAATACAGATTTACTAATGACTCAAGGAAGCTTGTCCACTTGCTGAACCCTAGAGATGGGATTCATCAGTGTAAGTGTAGATACCTGCAACTTCTATATCTGAGCTACTGGAAAAGACTCCCTTTTTGAGTCTGTTAACAACAAAGAGGGCTCTCTTAGCACTTCACTTCATCCAAAGCAGGCATCTAAAATGTCAGCTGATCAAGCCATAGAAGTTTTATGCTTCATCACTGATGATGGAAGGACCTTAGGATGATTAATTCAGATGGAGGAATTTATTGTGTAAACACATGGAGTTAATGCACTTCACACAACTGTTAACAGTTAACAGAGATCTAGTGAGTGGAATCTGGAGTTAGATTCTGCTCTTCAAAACAATGAAACTTGTGTATTTTTTTATTAATCATAGCTTCTCACAGTCAGGTGAGAAGAATTTTGTTACTACACCAGCTTTTATAGCCACTGAGTTATCTGTGGCTACAGGGAAAAGAAAACCAAAACCCAAACAAACCAGAAAACCAAAGAACAAGGTGTTGGGCCTTTTAGCAGTTCACCTCAACAAAAAGGCACTATTGTTTTTACCTGCAGCAATCCACATTACAGGAGAGCCAATAGGTGATTTATGAAGTGGTCTTCCTCTTTAAACCTATCAAGTCTCGAAAGATGATCTGGTACCACAGAATAATTCAGCTGTCACCATAGTGTGTGAGTATTTGCTTTGGGGGTGTGAAGGACTCTGGGTGTGGGTGTATGTGCTCACACTCTTCCTTGTTCCTTTTAAACAAGACATATTTATTACTTCAGCACAATAGTCAAAGAAATATGTGAACTGCATTAAGTTTCATCAGTATGAAAGCTACACAGTGAGATAGGTACATACTTTACATAAACCTTTCAGAAAAACAGTGCATGAAGTGAGTGTACCACTGCCTGATGCTGTATAATATCACATGCTCATGCTTCTTCCAATAGGCTTGAGTTGACATGCTCTAGTGTGGAATGTTCTTTAACAGATTCTTAATGAGAACTTGAGATCACGGTATTGAAGCCTCTGGAGTTTTCCTGATTTAGAGGAAAACGTGAAATTCCAACATTAAAATGAAGAAAAAAAGGAAGATATACTCAAAATTTATACACCTGTGTTTTAGCTATCTCTGTGATTTAAGAACTTCAATCCTAGGATATTTTTTGTTAGGGTAAATAGACACTTTCATTTATCTCTTAGGTGTAAATGAGGTTCCTAGTCCCGATAGCATTGTTCTACAATTTTTATTTGCATGATCATAGAATCACAGAATTGTCAGGCTTGGAAGGGACCTCAAAGATCATTTAGTTCCAACCCCTCTGCCATAGACAGGGACACCTCATACTAGATCATATATTATTACATAGATTTTGTGAAAATTTGCATTTAAGTTAAATTTGAAGAATATTAATCTACACCAAACCAACTCAGAATGCATTTGAACAGCTACACTGCTTATTGGAGTTTTCCCAGGCAGGCAATTGAAGTGTAATTAAAGTTTGTAGTTGCATAAAATTTTTTCACCATTCAAACTATTAGACACTGGAACAAACTCCTAAGGAAGGTGCTGGATTCCTCTACATTAGACATTTTCAAGACTCAGCTTGACAGGGTACTGGGCCATCTCATTTAAGCTATATTCCTACCCTGAAAGGTTGAACTAGATGATCCTTAAGTTCCTTCCAATCTGGTATTCCATGAATCTATGAAAATTTCTTACTACCTAGATCACCTCAGACTTTGTTATAAAGATTGTAATACAGGGGGGAAAAATGATATATTGGCCTCTTGCAACTTTACAGGAATTAGTTTGCTCAAAATATAATACTGGAGTATTTAAACCCAAAGCCAGAGGTTTTATTAAGATAAATTAATTGTATCTTCACAACTGTGAGGCAGAATGATCCAGAGTATCTGCTTAGCTTGCTGCTGCTGGCTCATATTGTTTTCATATCAACCTTTCTGAGAGAGCCATCCTCTCACACATTGCTTTCTCCCATATTCATTCTCTCCTTCCAGTATCCTAACCTTGTAACTCCTGTAACAGAATCACAGAAACACTCAGGTTGGAAAAGGCCCTCAGGATCACCAAATCCAACCGATAACCCTGCTCTACAGGGTTCACCCCTAAACCCCAAGCACCACATCCAAACAACCTTTAAACAAATCCAGGGTTGGTGACTCAACCACCTCCCTGGGCAGCACATTCCAATGCCTGACCACTCCTTCTGTGAAAAATATTTTTCCTAATGTCCAGTCTAAACCTAGCCAGTCACAGCTTGAGGCTGTTCTTGTTCTATCACTAATTACTTGTGAGAAGAGACCAGCACCAGCCTCTCTGCAATATCCTTTCAGGTAGTTGTAGACAGCAATGAGGTCTCCCCTTGCGAAGCTCTCTGCTTCAAGGTCTTTGCTGCTCACGGTTAAAAATGCCTATGGTGGAGACTTGGAGCAACCAAACAGCTCTTTCACATGCATTGAGAATGGAACAGAAATTTACCAAATGTTTCAAAATTCATTCTGGAAGAAAATACTTCTCTGCATGAGTTATGGACGAGTTAGGTACCAGCTGATCTATGACATCTGGAAATCAGTGGCAATATTCTTCCAGAGTGTGCCTGGGGAGCTTGGCCCAAACAGCTCATGCAAATGGCCAGGAGATAAATCTCTTTACTATGCATCCCCTAAAAGGGTCCAATTTGTGCAGATGAGTGTTACAAGGCATTTAAGTATTAACTCAGTAAAACTCAATAGCAGAATATGCAAAAATCATGCCTCACCAGGGATCCAGCCAACATTTCTAGGCTTATATTATTTGGCACTTCTATTATGCATGGTACAGTTGATATATCAAAAGATTTTGAAAAAGCTGAATATGGCAATTGTTAGACTTGGTCACTGAGGAAAGGGAGAAGGAACTGTGTGACTGTCTTCCTTCACTTCAGCTTAGATCATTTTCCAATTGAAAATTTGATTGAAGATTGTGCACCCTTGGGAACAGGTCTCTTCCAACCCGGTCTATTCTATTCTATTCTATTCTATTCTATTCTATTCTATTCTATTCTATTCTATTCTATTCTATTCTATTCTATTCGTTTCTGAAGAATTGATATTTTCAGTTGAATCTTTTCCCCCTCTCAGCAGTGCCCAGAACCATGGACAAAGTGAGTTTTGCACACTTGACTGCTCCAAATAACACTATATTTGGATAATCAAATTCTGAAGTGAAAAAGGAATTCAAATTATCAGCGTGCTTTATTACATAACTATTTCCCAGTTTGTGCTTATAAATGTCAAGAGTTATAAATAGTTTAATCCAACAGCCTGGAATCTACCAGCTACATTTTAAACACAAAATACAGCAGCTGGATTCTGGCTAGGACATGGGGCTGTGTTGTTTTGTGCTAACCTTTGGTGCCCACTTGAAGTCAGGCTTGCTAGGGTAAATGCACTGTGTACAAGGAGCTCAAGTTTGTACTTTTGGCTTATAATTCCTCACAGTGCTACTCTGGAGGGATGCCTGTGCACTTCAGGCACACAATATGATGATGATCTTGAAGGTCTTTTCCAACCTGGTTAATTCTATGCTATTCTATGTTTACAGTGGAGATGCTAACACTGGTGACAATACTGCATGCACTTCTGCACATCTGAAGTCATCCTCTGCTGAGGCTTTTTGCTGTTTTTCCATTTTTGTTAAGCTTGTAGGAAAATCTTTTGCATCAGCCCAATTTCTTATAGACATTGTCCTCCAAGTATGAACTTGGAAGTGCATCATGCCTAATAAAGCAGAAAAAGAAAGGAGCAATTGTCATACCTCAGTAAAGGCATTCCGGTTTGTCTGTAAGGTAACCTTTACTACTTCAAAAGGGTTAACCACAACTGCCTCTGTCAACCCAGATCCCAAGCCAGCAACTGCAAATGCCTAGAAAAGTTAAAATTAAAATTAAAAATGAAGGAGTAATTTTTTCCCCTACATCAGATTATGAAACTGAATGATACAATGCACACTGCAGTTTTACAGTAATGCAGCAGCATTCGATTGCTAAACATCTTTAGACCGAGATTAGATGCTGACAGTTCATGAAGGCAATATGACAATAGCCATAAACCACATTCCCAAAAGTACAAAATAAAATGGCATAGTACTGTCAATGAATTCTCTTTTCAGCTGGAAGAAAAATTGTGGTACCAATTTATTATGAAAACATGGGAAAACAAGGCTCTCATGTTATCTTTGGGTGGACTGAATATAAAACCCCTGCAAATATAGATGCAGTTATGCAGCACTGGAAAAAAATTAAAACCCTGCCCTGAGCAATGAGCATCCAACACTAACATGTGAACTTAAAAATAAATTTAAGAAATTAAAAGAGTGCATTACTTAAGCAAATTGCAGGAATAGAACAGAAGTTCTCCTAAGTAAGTATCAGTCCTGGAAAGTTTTATATGGGCATGAATGACATACACGGGAATGTCAGCGTTCACTGCAAGGATGAATCAGTTTCATTTACTTAGAAGCTGATTATAGCCAGGCATAGAGATGGTGATGGAACACTGAAACAGGTTGCCCAGGGAGGTGGTTGAGGCCCCTTCCCTGGAGATATTCAAGATGAGGCTCGAAGAGGTCCTGGGCAGCCTGATCTAGTTGAGGGAGTCCCTGCTGACTGCAGTAAGGTTGGACTAGATGACCTTTGGAGGTCCTTTCTGGCCTGAACCATTCTGTGATTCTATATTCAGGGCTTTGCTTTCTATCATAGAAAAGAATTAACCAGGCTGGAGAAGACCTCCGAGATCACTGAGTCCAACCTATCACCCAGCACTATCCAATCAACTAAACCATGGCTCCAAGCACCCCATCCAGTCTCCTCTTAAACACCTCCAGTGATGGTTAGTCCACCACCTCCCTGGGCATGGCACAGCACTTAAAAAATACCTTAATTTGTTTGTAACAGAAATACAATATTGACATATCTAAGTCAACTGGGAAAATTCAGTGGGCCTCATCTTAGTGATCACTTTACACATTTATTCCTTCTGTTTAACATCTCCAAGCATTTTAGGGGCTGAAAAGAGCCCCAGGACCAAACTACAATGTATCGAGTACACTTGCTGAAATTCAAGGAAATCAATGGTAACCAAAAATAAAACCAACCAAACAAATAAAACAACTCCCAAGCCCAATAAACAATAGTGAGAAAAAAATTATCTAGAGGGATTTGAGCAGGGACTCGTGACAGCTCAAGAAAGAGAAGAATTATAAGTTAGAGGGTAGTGGCAATCTGCAGCCTCGCTGCCTCTGGAGAAGACTGTTAACCAACACATTTATTTTTCCTATATGAGGTGGAACCATAACTTATCCCTTTCATCATCATCCATGAGACAAGCCAGCAGAAAAATTGTACTAATTTATGTATCTCTCTTTGAACAATAACTGCTGTCTTGATATAGAATAGAATAGAATAGAATAGAATAGAATAGAATAGAATAGACCAGACTGGGTTGGAAGAGACCTGTTCCCAAGGGTGCACAATCTTCAATCAAATTTTCAGTTGGAAAATGATCCAGACCAGGTTGGAAGAGACCTTCAAGATCATTGCATCCAACCTATCAACCAATCCAACCCACCTAAACAACTAAACCATGGCACCAAGCACCCCATCAAGTCTCCTCCTGAACACCTCCAGTGATGGTGACTCCACCACCTCACTGGGCAGCCCATTCCAATGGGCAATCACTCTCCCTGTATAGAACTTCTTCCTTGCATCCAGCCTAAACCTCCCCTGGTGCAGCTTGAGACTGTGTCCTCTTGTTCTGGTACTGGCTGCCTGGGAGAAGAGACCAACATCTGCCTGTCTACAACCTCCCTTCAGGTAGCTGTAGAGAGCAATAAGGTCACCCCTGAGTCTCCTCTTCTCCAGGGTAAGCAACCCCAGCTCCCTCAGCCTCTCCTCATAGGGCTTGTGTTCCAAACCCCTCACCAACTTTGTTGCCCTTCTCTGGAAGGCACTTAGAAGCATTCTGCCTAGCTTAGATCAGAATCCCTTTCAGTCATCTATTTCCCTCTCTAGTATGGCTATCTCAGGGGCCTTAATGGTAACAGTACTGCACCACAAATATCAGGGATGTCTGATGGTTGCTGCATCTGCTATATGAATCAGAACAGCTTTTAGTTTGCTATTGCATGTTTACAATTTCCTAGTATATTTTCCTACACAAAATGTCGGTGCATCATGGAACCTTAAAGTCTGTTTTTTCTACCTGCTAGAGGACAAATATCAACCTATTATCCTGGAGAAGAGAAGGCTCAGAGGAGACATTATTGCTCTCTACAACTACCTGAAGGGAGGTTGTAGACAGGTGGGGGCTGGTCTCTTCTCCCAGGCAACCAGCACCACAATAAGAGGACACAGTCTCAAGCTGTGCCAGGGGAGGTTTAGGCTGGATGTTAGGAAGAAATTCTTCGTAGAGAGAGTGAGTGCCCATTGGAATGGGCTGCCTGGGGAGGTGGTGGAGTCACCATCACTGGAGGTGCTTAGGAAGAGAATGGATGGGGCACTTGGTGCCATGGTTTAGTTGATTAGATGGTGTTGGATGATAGATTGGACTCTATGATCTCAAAGGTCTCTCCCAACCTGCCCTATTCTATTCTATCCTATCCTATCCTATCCTATCCTATCCTATCCACATCTAAATATGAGGAGAGCTGGTTGAAAAAATGCAAGACAAAATAGGAGATACTGTAAATAACTATAGGCTCTGTGAAAGTGGAATAACTAAAAAAGAAGAGGAAATTTGCTTTAAACTAGTTAATATGACCACTGCAATGGAAGGCAGGTGTAAATGGAAGCAATAGTGTTTGAAAGAGATCCTAGTTGTGATGCCATTACCATGAAAAATAGGTATTTGCTATGACTTACATTCTTACACCACAGAAAGCAGTCATTGTTATAAAAATTTGGTTTATTCCAAATGTTACAACAGCAGAGCTAAGCTCTATATGTGAGAGTGCAGACAGCAAATGGAAGCTACATCTTGGCTATGTCCATCTTCTGTATGTATGTATGTGTCATGTATTTTGGTTTTAGAAGTTATGCTCTCGAGATTAAAATCTACTCCACTGATATATAAGAGAGTTTTGTCAATGACTTCAAAAGGAGTTACCAGCTTCTTATCACTAGTTTATATTTCTATTGTAAGGTCTTCAGAATAAGACTGAGGTCTGTGTTTTTTATCATATCTGCACTGTGCTGTGCAGAATACCACTTTGAGGTGGAGGTATCAAACTAGTTGCTATCATATGAAAAAATAGATATAGATAATGGCTTTCCACTATTGCAGGTATGAAGAATGACAAGCTGCATACAGATTCTTCCATGCTGACTGACATTATCTATGCTAACAAATGTTATGGGACTGTAAGGAATTATTTTGAAGACTTTCAATAGGATGATCAGAGTTTGGAGCTCCTCTGCTATGAGGACAGACTGAGGGAGTTGGGAATGTTCAGTCTGGAGAAGAGAAGACTCCAAGGAGACATTAAGGTGGCCTTCCAGGATCTGAAGGGGGCCTACAAGAAAAGCTGGGGAGGGACAGGGTGTCAGGTAGTGATAGGACTAGGGGGAATGGAAGAAAAATAGAAATGGGTAGATTCAGATTTGATGTTAGGAAGAAGTTCTTCCCCATGAGGGTGGTGAGATACTGGAACAGGTTGCCTAGGGAGGTGGTAGACGCCTCATCCCTGGAGGTTTTTAAGGCCAGGCTGGATGTGGCTGTGAGCAGCCTGATGTAGTGTGAGGTGTCCCTGCCCATGGCAGGGGTATTGGAACTAGCTGATCCTTGAGGTCCCTTCCAACCCTAACAATTCTATGATTCTATAAAATTAACATTACTATCATTTTGATAAATTCTGTTATCAGCACTGTCAAGGGACAAGTCTATCTAGAAAAACTGTTGCTTGAAAAAACATCCCCTTTAATTTTGGGTTCCTTCCATGGGAGGAAATGGATGGGAGTGTTCATGAGACATATATTCAATTAGAACATGAAGTTCTGTATCCATACATACCAGTCCTGGTGGCAATGATGCATATCCTAGCAGCTTCTTGTATTGTTCAAAGGTGAAAAACTGCAATGAAAAGTTAGATTGAAATTGCATTGGGGAAAAAAGTTATGAGTGAATTATGCAAATTAGCAAAACCAAGCTACACTGGAGCTACCCTACCTGGTATCCTGAGCAGCTGTATGCAGGTTTGCAAAATAAGCATGAGCTACATTTGTTTCACACACTCTTTGGAGCAATAGTAGGCAGTCAGGCTTCAGAACTGGGTTTTTTAATGTATAAAGCATAATAGCAGCACAAGTGCAGTTACAATAATGTTTTATGAGCTTGCTTACAACACAATAGGTTGTGGTTTTGATTTGTGAACTTTCCCTCTATCATTGAGCTTTCATATAATGAAATGCAGTGTAAATGCTGCTTTCAGTCAGGGGCGCTCAGAAGTTCTGAGCATCTGCAATTCCCTACAGGATGGGCTTTGAAAATCGCACTTTTGGGAGTGCACCTTTCTCCACCAATGTGGGGAAAGGCTACCATGTATAAGTGGTTTGCTTTGCAACCTAACACTTCTTACCACCCAAATCTATTACTTTCAGAATACCTTTTGTGCAATCTTCTAAACGTCAAAGCAGAGTAAATGAATGAATTTGTTCTTCCAAGAATAGTATTGAGAATAACCTCAACCTCACTTGAGGTCCATAAGAAGTTTTTCATTAACATAAGCAGGCAGACTTTCATTGCCTATTTCCTTGTCTCTGGGCACAAAGTTTAAGATGCATTAGTCAAGGTATGCTCTAAAGAAGGAGTATTTGTGCCATATTTCAAATTATTGGTAAGATGTCTTCTGCAATACACCACACACGCCTGCCCATGTTTGTTCAACAAAGATGACCTCAGGCATATTCCAAATGGGGTTAGCAGGACCATAAGAAGCACTTAAGCATGATTTAAAAATGAAGACTGAAGAAGAATAAATAACTGTCTAGCAAAAGAGAATGTGCAACAGAATGAAAAACAAGGAAAGGAAGGATATGTAACAAAGTAAGTTGGTATGAAAATAAAAGCCACTCATAAACTTGAAACCTGATGAAACTTTCTTACAAAGGAGTAGAGTTCTGAAAACAGTCTTCCAAGAAAAATAATGGAAGAAAAGTCTTAAATCACATGTAAGAGAGTATTTGACAAGTTTATGAAAGAGATTATAGAACAGCAAGGGGACTAGATTTGCTGACCTAAGAGATTTTTTTTTCTAGTCCAGTGCTTCTGTGTACAGTGAATCTCCCCAGGCCCCACATTGTTTCAAATTCATATCCTGGAAATACGTTGCTGAAGCCACTGAAAAAGCATTTCAGGTTGATGCCTCATAAGACAGTTCAGAGTGCAATGAAAACGATCTTCTAGCATGAGGAATGAGGACAGTAGATAATCTTGTGGGTTATAAAGACTAGATACCTGAATTCCAGGTAAACTGAAATATATGGGAGGCATTATTCTCCATAATTTTCATACATGGAACAACCCAAGGGCTGTAACTACAGCTCACTACCTCATGAGTCCTCTAACCCCTCAAAGACTTTCTAATCTCTCTCACAACTTTGCATACAAAAGGAAAGTGGTTTTTACACAGCATGTCCAGTATTGTGGGACCAAACAACAAAACCCTATTATAGCTTCAGCATGATTGCATCAGCACAGATGGTATCTACTAGAGCAAGAGCTGTCATACCACTGTAGTAGTACCCCTGACTTTCCTGGCTACTTTCCAAAGGTGACCTGTTACACTTGATCAGTTTGGAGCAAGCTGATTCAAACAAAGGTGAGATCCTCTGAAGTTCTCTGTATCTCATTCCCACACATGAGGCCGTGATCCTTCCACATAGCACCTGCCCATGCATGTGACATCAAACTGTTTCATCACAAAAAGGAAATGGGAAATGTGGTCAATGGTAATATGGGAATTGCAAGAAACCTAAGGGAATTGAGTTTTTAAGACAAAACAGAGATACTGGGTGACCTGTGCTGGGTCTCAGCCAAAGAAGACAAGCTCGGTTCCTCAGGGCTAAGTTGCCACAGGTTTATCAGAACAGTGCAGCTTTCCCATGAATTACATGTACAGAAATGTGAGTAAGAAGCACCACACTGCCATTTTAACTTGTTTATAATCCTGTCCAATAGCAAAGTCAGTAACATTTTTCACTTAAGGCCTGCTTCCAACAAAGTCACTGGAATCACACCACAATTATTAAAACCCCAGGTGTTAAAAATGCCACCACATTTAAAGCAGGAGAGAATAGAATAGAATAGAATAGAATAGAGTAGAATAGAATAGAATAGGATAGGATAGGATAGGATAGGATAGGATAGGATAGGATAGGATAGGATAGAATAGAATAGAATAGAATAGAATAGAATAGAATTGAATTGAATTGAATTGAATTAACCAGATTGGAAAAGACCTTTGAGATCATTGTGTCCAACCCATCATCCAACACTATCTAATCAACTAAACCATGGCACCAAGCGACCCATCAAGCCTCTTCCTAAACACTTCCAGTGATGGTGATTCCACCACCTCCCTGGGCAGCCCATTCCAATGGGCAATCATTCTTTCTATGAAGAACTTCTTCCTAACCTCCAGCCTAAACCTCCCCTGGTGCAGCTTGAGACTGTGTCCTCTTGTTCTGGTGCTGGTTGCCTGGGGGAAGAGACCAACCCCCTCCTGGCTACAACCTCCCTTCAGGTAGTTGTGGACAGCAATAACGTCTCCCCTGAGCCTCCTCTTCTCCAGGCTAAGCAACCATAGCTCCCTCAGCCTCTCCTCATAGGGCTGTGCTCCAAACCCCTCCCCAGCTTTGTTGCTCTTCTCTGGACACCTTCCAGCAACTCAACATCTTTCCTAAACTGAGGGGCCCAGAACTGGACACAGGACTCCAGGTATGGCTTAACCAGTGCTGAGTACAGGGGCAGAATGACCTCCCTGCTCCTGCTGGCCACACTGTTCCTGATACAGGCCAGGATGCCCTTGGCCTTCTTGGCCACCTGGGCACACTGCTGGCTCATGTTCAGCCCACTATCAACCAGTACCCCCAGGTCCCTTTCTGCCTGGCCGCTCTCCAGCCACTCTGACCCCGGCCCGTAGCACTGCGTGGGGTTGTTGTGGCCAAGATGTATGCATAATGCAAAATCAGGATGTTAAATTCGGAGATCTGAAGGCCTGATACTCTAGACAGGGAATTTTGATTTTGTTTTTTTTGCTCCTCAGCAGGGGATATTTTCTCATTTTGCAGAAAAGTTCCTGGAATGAGAGCCTCGTTATGAACTGCCTTACAAATAGTGTGCAGACCGAACATTAATCTTACAAACATCCTGCAAATATGTTTAAAATTGCTGCACTGGCCAATAATCAGAAAAGACAGAAGTGTGACTCAGACTGTAAGTCTGCCTCTTTGGAGAACTGAAGACATTTTATAGGTAGAAAGGAAGTCCCTGAGTAAGCGTCAGTTGTGGGTGGGTGAGTTACTTCACAGAGCTAAATTAATTTCTTATTGTGATAAAGTTTGCTTTATTCTCTCTCCAGCATCTTTCTACTCATTGTTACCCTCCTAACCTTTAGTGGAATTTCTGGTATTCCTTAATGTCTTCCATAGTGTTGTAGATCTGTAAAATGGTTGTAATAAAGGCAGAAACACATTACCTAGCAGTGGTTTTTTTTTTCCCTTTTGGTGTTAAAAATGTTACCTCAAAAATCAATAGCTTCCTAGAGCCATAAAGAAAAGAACTACTCAATAGCAACTATGCTGCATACCATTTTAAAAAGTAAACAAGTCAATAGCAATAAAACTCAATATAAATGTTGCTGGGTATACCACAGTGGCTAGTAGACACACGATTTTGCCAAAAAACCAAAAGCAAGCTAGTAGCTGTATCATACAGATTTATACCATGGACATCCACCAAGCATGCCTTTAAAGCTTCAGCACAATTTGTAGTTTTCTTTACAGTTGCATAAAGTTAATGGCTCTGCATAAGAAAATGACTATATCTCAAAATAAATGTATTTAAGACGTGATTTTGTGCATATAATAACCAATATTGTCCATCTGGCAAAGATACAGTTTGATTCAAGCTACCCAGAAAATAGCCCAAGTACTTACCAGATGTCTCAATAACTCTAAGGTAAAAATCTGAGCTTGAAACAAGATGTCTGGGAACACATGAACGATATAAATTTGCCCCAAAGTTCATCTGTTAACCATTGTATTGGCATCACCACTTCTTTCCTCCAAGTTCAAACTAGCATAAAGTCATAAACTTTGACTTTTCATCTTCCAGAAATACCAGCTTGCTTTTTAGAAGGGAAATAGAGAGAGAAAAAAAGAAATAGCATGACAGACATGAGAATGTAGTTGACTGAAAGTGAAGCTGTATCTTCAATGCTTAGCTGAATAACTGGGGCTAAGTAGCTTCACTTCAGTAGCTTTATTTTTATTTGCAAATATTAGTACAGATTGACTCTCTATGTTTTGTGCTTTCTCAGGTCTCAAAGCCACAGGCATGGACACAGCCTTCCTTTAAATCTCACCAGTCCGTTTGACAGTGTACCAAGGACCCTCTGGGGCTTGCTGGACCATTATCATAATAAAAGGCGGAGAGTGAGCCAAAGAGAGCAGTGGTTTTTATGTTGGGGACATATCCAAAACAGATTAGTAGAAACCTGAGACAAGTTGGATTCTTTTCAGGTCAAAGCATTGCCACAAACTCCCTTTTGGATATTAGAAATTGAGTGGGCATATAACATCTCCCATCGAATTCCTGCAGTATCCAGGTTCTTACAAGGATGATACTGTCCTGCTCTATCCTGTCACAGAGCTTCTCTAATGTAGAATACAGGTAGCTTAAAGTTCTCTTAGCGTCCTAAGAACAGCATACAACTGAAAGGAATAAAGAATTAAAGAACTCAATGATTTAATTAAAAAACATTTAGCATTTAAACCTGATTCTCATGGTTAAGCCCTCACATAAATGCCACTAAGGGAGCATCAGTACAACACTTAAGAATCTGTGAGCTTATGATGAGGCTGAGACGACTAAGTCTGGAGATGGAAAGGCTACAGGGATATAATTCTTGCCTTCCCCCCTCTAAACTTTATACAGAAGACAAAGTCAGACTTTCTCAGAGGTCCACAACTGTAGCATGAAGGGAAATAGGTGAAAGCTGCAACAGAGCAAACTGGATTGGAGATAAGGCAAAATTTCTCATGGTGAAAGCAGCTAAGCACTGGAGCAGGAGCACAGAGAGGCTGTGGTCTCCATCCTTGAAGATTTTCAGAACTTGACTAGACAAGGCATCTGAACAACCAGATCATGGCAGCCCTGCTTTGAGCAGGAGGCTCACCAGATAGCCTCCAGAGATCCTTCTCAACTTAAATCTAGGATTCTATAATTGTATTGAATATTGTGGGGTTTAAGCCAATGTCATCAATCTGAGTAAGAAAGTGACTCTAAATCTTTGAATGATTCAGATTGGAAGGAGAGAAATAAAACCTGGGTTTGTATTATAACTATATATATATCTCTATATATATACATAGAGAGAGAGAGAGATAAGGATATATAGATATATATAGGTATATACTGGAACCTATAAAGCATGATCTGATTGGCTTTGACCTGTTTCAGACGAAATGAAATGTAAAGACAGAGGAAACACCACAGTCTGAAGACAATCAGTTGTTAAGAATCTTCTAAATACTTTGCTATAAGATAGAACTTTTGTTTCTTTGCTGTGTTAAGTAATTTTGAGATAGGTGACATATGTCATTTGCATCTAAAATGCCAGTGCAAACAAGAAGATGACATTACCAGAACTCCTTCAGGATTCTGTTACAAGGTCACATCCTGTCACTTTACACAAATATTATTCCTCTGTAGAAGAACAGGAATGTGAATGATTAATTGCAGACTAAAGATCAGAATCATATGCAACCTTTTTAGAAATAAATAATGGGGGAAAAAAAAAAAGAGAAAAGAATAAAGTAAGGAAACTCAAGACATTCTGTACAATAACTGCTTTTAGAGACATTCAATGCAACTGTGGGAAACTTCAAAGTACTGACACAGAAGACAAAGATTTGCTCCTAACATAGTGGATGCTTTCCTAGATTTAGAACATTGAGATGCTTAAATACTGAGTTTTATTTAAAAAGGCTGCAGGACTGAACTGAAAAACAAAAGAGATGATGTATTTTGCTTAGAAATGGTACCAAAACAATGCTCTACAAATCAGCATAAGGCTAATAAAAGAAAATCAGATCAACAACTGACAGCAAATACGCTTGGACACGGTAGCATCAATCTGAAATGTGAGAGAGCTGGAGTCAGATGTTCTTTGCATGATGAAGAGTCCTACCCATTATGATGTTCAACCTGTGAAAAAGGGACAGCACAGAGTAGAGTTCTCTTGGGAGGACAAGAAAACTCCAGGCAGAACTTCAAACCCCCAAGTAAACTGCTTCAGATTACTTTATTTATTTGTTTATTAGGAATGGCTTCTTTAATGGCTGCTCGTGTTAATTTATTAACCAATTAATTTGTTAATTGTGAGACTAAAATACCACTTAAAGCATTTCATCAATTTTAATTACATAAATTAATTGCAATTTGTCTTGTGCAGCAAGGCTATACAACACAGGTCAAAAATTGCCTAGCATTTTAAAACCTCATCCAATCCTTTTTAATCAAGCACAGTTTTTATTGTGCTATCAACAGGGAAGTTTCCTCCTAGTAAAAATCAGAGTATTACCATGCCAAATAAGTTTATGATGGTAATATGGGGGGGGGGGGAAATAAAATGTTTTACAGCTGTTACTGTTCCTAATCATTTTTGTAAGGGAGGAAGTACGGGCTTTTTTACCTTCACCGCCCTTTTGGGTGTCTCAGCCAAGATGGGTGGAAATATTCCTTTGTAGAAGCCAAGAAATCTATGAAAGGGGAAAAAAAAAGAAAGACTTATTTTTTTGTATGGATAAACAACATATCATTACCATATTGCCAATTCCATTTTCTGTTTTGAGAAAAGCCACAAACATTTCAGCATTTCCAAGCATATAGACCAATAAAGGTACTCTTTGCTTGCTAGGTAACTAACCTGCTGTCAATTCTATTCTGTGATGGTAAGGTGATATAAAAAAATCAGTAATGAATATGGGAAACTTCAATCTATTTTTCTCTGAGTAGGCAAGAAATTGCATTTAAAGAGGAACATCTTTGACAATGAAGAGGAAGTATTATCTAATTGTTTTAATTTTTCTGGACGTAGCACTGATCATGAAAACTGAAATCACAAAGTACAGATTTGGAAGAAACTGTCTCTCCAGAAAGTTGCATACAAAAACCTTCATCAGATGCTAAGACAAGACATCTTTTAAAGTTTAGTTTTAAATATGCCTCCAAATAGATGAAATATTTCTTTTTTTCCTTGTACTGGGCAGCTCAGAACAGGATCCAGAATTCCAGGTGTGAGTAGTACTGAGTAGAGGGGAAGGATACCCTTCCTTGATCTGCTGGCAGCACTCCTCCTAATGCAGCCCAGGATACCAGTAGACCTTTTGGTTTCAGAGCCCATTGCTGGCTCGTGTTCAGCTTGGTGTCTACAAGGACCTTCAGGTTTCAAGTTAGTTGGACACTGTATAATATTGGTGCACGGGGTTGCTCTTTCCCTGGTGCAGAACTTGACACTTCACCTTGTTGAACTTCATGAAGTTGCTGCCAGACCATTTCTCCAACATGTCAATGTCCATCTGAATGGTAGTACAACCCTCTGGTATATTAAGCTGCTCCTCCTAATTTTGTATCATCAGCAAACTTTTGGTGGGTGCAATCTGCTGCATCATTCAGATCATTAATGAAGACATTGAACAGACCTGGATCCAGTATTGACCACTGCAGTCCACTACTAATTACTGGCCTCCATCTAGATTTTCCACAGATCCACGGATCATCAGCCTCTGGGCCTGGCAGTCAGTTTTCAGCCAGTTTTCAGTTCCCTGTTTGTTCATTCAGTCCATGTTCACTAACTTTTGTATGACTGTTTTATGGGTGACAATGTTGAAAGCCTTACTGAAGTCTAAGTAGGCCAATGCCCACTGCTCTCCCCTCATATACCCAGCCAGTCATTTCATCACAGAAGGCTATCAGGTTACTCAAGCATGACTTCCTCTTTATAAATCCATGCTGATTGCTCCCGGTTGTTGCCTTGCCCTTCACATGCCTGCAAATGATTTCCAGGATTAGCTGCTTCATCACCTTCCCAGGGATTAAGGTGAGGTTGACCAGCCTGTAGTTCTTTGGATCCTCCTCATTGCCCTCTTTGAAGGTAGCAGTGACATGTGCTTTTTTTCAGTTCCCAGGCCCCTCTCCAAGTTGCCACGACCATTTAAAGATCTTGCAATGATATCAGTGACCTCTGTCTGCACATCTGGGTGCATCCCGTCAGGCTCATGGAATTATATGTCAAGTATGCGTCAATATTCTCCAACTTGATCCTCTTCGACCAAGAGTAAGTCCTCCTTATGCCAGACCTTTCCCTTCTCTCTGGAGCTCTGAATTTCTGAAGGCTGGTCTTCATAATAAAAACTGAGGTGAAAGTGGCAATTCAGTATTTGAGCCTTTTCCATGCCCTATGTCACCAGAGCTTTTGCCCTACTCAGCAGCAGTCCTACATTTTCCCTTCTTCCTTTCACCATTTAGATGAGATCCCTCACCAAGCTCAGCTATGGGTGAGCCTTGGCTTTCCTAATCATGTCTCTGCATGCTCAGGCTGTTTCTATGCTCCCCCTACATTATCTGTCTCTGCTTCCACCTTTTGTATATTCCCCTTTTTATGTTTTGCCAGGAGCTCCTTGCTCAACTAAATAGGCATCTTGGCATTTTTACCTGACTTCCTGCTTGTTGGGATGGACTCTCTTGAGTGGAGGTGATTCTGGAATGCTATCCAGGTTTCTTGGTCTTGCCTTCCCTCCAGAGCATTATGCCACAGGACTTTTCCAAGCTGATTCTTAAAGAGGCCACAGTCTAGTCTCCTGAAGGGAGAAGGAGGACCTTGTGGTCCCTTCCAACCCTGACTGATACTATAATATTATTATGGTGATGTCCTGAGGGGCATCTCTCCTCATTAATGCTCTTCAGTAGCCTCCTGAATTGCTTATGCTCTGCTATGTTGTTCCTCCAGGAGATATTAAGGTGGTTGAAGTCTCTGAGGATTAGCATCTGTAAACACCAGGCTGCTTCTAACTGTCTGTAGAGGGCCTCATCTGCTTGTTCTTCCTGGTCAGGCAGTCCATAGTAAGCCTACTACAAAGTCACCAGTCCTGGAGTATGCTCTTTAATGCTTACCCATAGGCTCTCTCATTCACCCTCAGGCGTTGCTCCACGCACTCCAGTTGCTCTCTCCCATAAAGGGAGAGGCAGCTCCCCCTCCTTGCCAGCCCTTTCTGCAGAGTCTGTATCCCTCCACTGCAGCATTCCAGTCATGCGAGCCATCCACAGCATCTCTGGGATCCCAAAAAAATCCTACCCCTGCGGCTACACACGGATCTCTAATTCCTCGTGTTTACACCCCACGCTCCGTGCCTTAGTGAGCCGGCACCTCGCACAGACTTCCTTGCTTGCATGCAAATGCTGGAGGCGATGCCACTTAAGCCCTGCTTTGTGAATTTTCTGTTGCTCATTGTTCGCATCACCCCAGGCACTTTGCTTGTCAGCCCTGTCCACATCGCTCCCTCAGAGCTGCGGTAACTCTCTCCCTCCCTGGTTTAAAGCTGTCTTTACCAGGTCAGTCACCCTGCAGCAAAGACACCTGTGCGAAGATATCGCTGTGTATGTCATGTCAAGCTGACCTGCTTATTGCAGCTCTAAGATCAACACAGAAGATTTTCTGCTGGAGAAACCTCTGCTGTGAACCAGGAGAATCCACGGAGCTCAGCAACTAATTCATGGCTCTATGAACACCTAAAACTTTAAGGGATCTGCAATTCATGGCTCTATGAATACCTATAACTTTAAGGGATCTGTAACTGGATTTCACTGTTTGACTCCTTTCCTCTGTTGAGGCAAATCTTATCTTGAGAAAAAAAAGAAAGGAAGGAAGGAGTTAAATCCTATTCCTATGGTACACATTAAGTTTAGCAATGTAAAAACACATGAAAACTTTGAGGATATACAACCTTATATGCAATATGTAATTCAGTAAACACAGTAAGGACTAGCTCAGTATTTAATTATGAGCTGTGGTTTAGGGGTTGTCATTTTTTTTCTTCCTCATTTGAAAAAGAAACAGGGGGAAAAAAAACCAAAAAGCCAGTGAGATGAAAGAAATGAAAGAAGGAAGTAGAAGACAATTCCATCTCATCACTGCCTATTGTCACAGCTGGGTAATTTTTTTTTCTTTCATGAAGTGTAGTCTCTGTCAGAGTCTTCTGTTTCTGAAGTAAAGGACAAGCAGCTGCCCTGAGCTTTTCCAAATAATGCTTTACAAATTCATAGAATCATAGGCTCATAGAATCAACAAGGTCCAAAAAGACCTCAAGGATCATCATGTCCAACCTGTCACCCAAGATCTCATGCCTACTAGACCACGGCACCAAGTGCCACGTCCAATCCCCTCTTGAACACCTCCAGGGACAGCGACTCCACCACCTCACTGGGCAGCACATTCCAACGGCTAACAACTCTCTCAGTGAAGAACTTTCTCCTCACCTCAAGCCTAAACTTCCTCTGGTACAGCTTGAGACTGTGTCCTCTTACTCTGGTGTTGGTTGCCTGGGAGAAGAGACCAACCCCCTCCTGGCTACAACCACCCTTCAGGTAGTTGTAGAGAACAATAAGGTCTCCCCTGAGCCTCCTCTTCTCCAGGCTAAGCAACCCCAGCTCCCTCAGCCTCTCCTCGTAGGGCTTGTGCCATTAAAGACACAAGAATTGGAAATCTTTTCAGAATGAACTACTTACTTTAAAAAACACACTAACAAAACCAAACCCCAACAAAACCAAAACCAACCACCAGCACCACCAAATGATCATGATAGAAAGAAAAGCTTCCCTGGCTTTGCCAGTCAGAAAGTACATATACAATGATGTTATACATCTCCTTGGTTAATAACACTGAGCTAGCCTACTTTCACGTGCTGTACAAAGTGCTTTAGACTCAGCTAATGAATGGTGATGACACCTCACATTTGAAAGATATTATCACCTGGATTCAGGCCTTTCTACAGAACACTGGCCTTCAGAAGAATTGTGGAACAGCAGCAGCAGCAATCACTGCAGTGTGTGATAGAAGAGAGGCAATGTGACATCATATCCCTAGCTAGAGACACTGGAAAGAACAAGCAAATCTCTAATAGAACACAGCTACATCTTATTGTGTTTTAGCATTAAGGGTCTAAATGAACATCACCATTCAATTGTATTCTGGGCAGCAGCCCAAACTCATCTTTGCAGCAGTTGATTTTGAAACATTACAGTCAATCATATCTTCTCAATTTGTTCTTTCAGGCTTTTGCTGTCCTTCTGGTTTACATTTCTTGTTTGGAAGCCTTGAGTCATTCACCCTGGCAAAACGACCAACCTAAATCAGTTGTTTTCCCCAAATTAGACTGAAATTGGGATCTTGCTTAGTTTGTTGTTTGCTTCTCTGTCTGTCACATAATTTTTCCTTTAAGGATCTAATAAAGTTGATTGAAGGCATGAACACAATATTCCCTTTCTTCTGTTGCTGTCAAATGCAAGTCTCTTACCCATACTGTTTTATAATTGAAACACCCCCCCCACCCCCCACCCCCCCCTTTCTTAGGTCTAATTCTGCTTTCATTACCTCTGCATTTTCCCAAGTATAAATGAAAGACCTGGGTTTCATGACCACATCATTTACATTAAACAAATGCGTGAGTTTCTTACACAATGTTTTAGTTGAACAAAGGGAAGAAACTTTGAAGACACACCAGGTAAAAAGGTGGGTGTTGGTTTTTTTTTCCACTTATTAAAAACAAAAAGGAAGAAAATATGTCCACATGTAACAAAATGTGCTTAGGCTTTCATTTTGATGTTGTGGTATGTAGCATGTTGGGAATTTATTGCTAACAGAAAGTGAAACAACTGATAACATGGCAATATTAATCTAATAAAGCTGTTAGCATGAAGTAATCTTTGTGTTGGCCTAACTGGAGATTTAAAAGATTTTTAATTCCCTGAAGTTTCAGGAAAAAAAAACTAGCAAAGGCTTAGTGAAGGCAGTCACAAATTAGTACCTACCACTGAGAGAAAGGGACTTAAAATTTAGCCATTTATTTCGAGAGCAGCAAGCTCCTAGACAGTTCACTTGCAGTTCACCCTCAATTACAGTGTCTAAAACCACTCGCCCATCTGAAGAGGTATGCTAGAGAGAATCACACACAGAATTGTTAGGGTTGGAAGTGACCTCAAGGATCATCCAGTTCCAACTCCCCTGCCATGGGTAGGGACACCTCAAACTAGATCAGGTAGCTCAGAGCCCCATCCATGCTAGCTTTAAAAACTTCCAGGGGATGTGGCTTCCACCACATCCCTGAACTGGGTGTCGTTTAGGGATAACAAGCACAAAGTTTGGCATACTTGAAAAGATATTACAGGTTGGATGCATTCACAGAAAATCAGCCTTGCACACTCTCTTGCTCTGCAACCCCCTCCTCCCCCCCCCCCCCCCCCCCCCCCCCCCCCCCCTTTTTTTTTATCTTGTGAAGCATGTCATGCATATTATTTTACTGCAAATGTTAAACACATGTCCCTACAGGAACCTCATATAAAGCTATCAATGACATACTTAGCCTAGCTGGCTTCTGAATTTCTATTATGCAAATATCTTTATCTGTTCTATGGGTATTGTGCAGCTTTCTGCCATTTCAGACACCACCGCTAAACACCAGGTCCTTATTTTCATAGCATATTTAATTTCTTTCACTGAACTTTTCACTTTCACACAAGAATTAAGGAAAAGCACGAGTAAACGTAATACAAAATGATGTGTTACCATGAATCTGTAGTAACACTGCTGTATTATATCATAGAATCATAGGATTGTTAGGGTTGGAAGGGACCTCAAGGATCACCTAGTTCCAACCCCCCTGCCATGGGCAGGGACACCCCACACTAGAGCAGGTTGCTCAGAGCCGCATCCAGCCTGGCCTTAAAAACCTCCAGGGCTAAGGTTTCTACCACCTCCCTGGGCAACCTGTTTCAGTGTCTCGCCACCCTCACGGTGGAGAACTTCTTCCTAACATCCAATCTGAATCTACTCATTCCTATTTTTGTTCCATTCTCCCTGACATCCTAAAATGTCCCTCACCAGCTTTCTTCTAGGCCCCCTTAAGACAGTATCCTAATATTAATATCCTAAAAGAAGACCAAATGTCCAGCTGTAAGCATACTAGGAGCATACCCATTCATGAAAGAATTCCCTCAAATAAGTTAAGACAACAAGGAGTATGAAAAGTGACTGGTTAAAAAGGAAGGAAAAAAAAAGCACCAAACAGTGGAGGAGCTGGCTCAGAAACAACCAGACTGGCCAAGAAATGGATTAATAATCAGCATCAATTTACCTCACTTATTCAAAATGACAGTCATCACCATACTTACTGCATGTGGGTCAGATTATGAAGTTATTATGACCCATCAACCATGTGACTTTGTTATTCTTACAGAGAAATGCCTTTCTTCCGTGAGTTTTAATCACCTCTCAATCTCTTGGTAAAAATCCTTGCTGATTTTTAGCTTGCTGGGCTGCATTCTGAATTTATGTGAGTTACAGGACACAGATAAATACAAATCCCTCCAGATGAAACCTTCTCCTCCCTTTCTTATGTCTATGGCAGCAAAAAGTGAGAGTAAAAAGGAATCTTTGTTAAAATTTATCTCAATGAGGATCTAGTTATCTCTTTTGCTATATATTTCTTGCATGCTTTCTGTGTTTTGCTGCACTCAAGAACCTAAAAAAACCCTGAAAATCTCAGAAGCTGAAGTTCTTTCGGCAGTTCTCTCTGTGTGCAAAAAAATACCATCTTGTTCTGGCTTTTTTTTCCCCAGGGATGATTATGAATTAATTTGTTAAATGGTACATTGTTACCATGTACTTCTTGAGTAATAGGTTGATGTATATTAAATTAAATTGGAATTGAAGAAAAATAGAGACATGCTCACACCTCAACCACTTACTCTGCAGGTGCCAGGGGCCTGTGAAGCTGAGCTGCCAGCTTCTGCTGAGGGACAAACTGGCCTACCTGGGAGGGAGGATGTCATCTGCTGGTGGGCAAAAAGGCAGGACCCTGCCAGCTGCAGCACACACTGCTCGCTCCCAGTGCTGCCAGCCCACCCTCGCATTGCTGGGCTCCTTGCCACCTTTGCCTGCTCATTCTTAACGCTTAGAGTCTGGCCCCCATCACCAGCAAATGAAATATCAGTTTTGCCCATGCTTCTGAGAAGCCTTAAGGTGGTCTCTTTGATACAATTCTTGTTGAAATCAGTGCAAATGGCAGCGTTGTTATCACTGGCAGCTGGTCTAGGCTCTTACAAAATTGCCTGCATGTAACCACTAGCTGGGCTGTAGAATGGGTCTACATGTCTCATTTCTTACAACTGACAGCATTTTCTTCCCCCAAAGACTTTTCCCTCTAGCTGCCCCTTTGTTTGCAATAGGAACAAGCTACAGACATGCCAAAACAGCTTTGCCTAGAGCTTCTGAAACAGAAAAATTCTTCATTGCATTTTCGATTGTCAGAACTGGCAGAACGCTTCATTTGTTCAGTAGGAGTTTTAGTTGTTCAAACACTGGAGGAGAATTTAAGGGCTGTTGTTTCTTTTTTTTTTGCCCCCCCCCCCCCCCCTTTTGCTAACAGTAGTGCCATAACTGGTACGACAGGAAGCAGTCACTTTTAAAGTAGCTCCACACCTACGTCTATTGAAACTGAAGAATGCAAGAAAAGGATTGGTGTGGAGTTTTGCTACCAGAGGAAAAAAAACAGACTTTTGTAGCTGTGTGCTTGGAAGTCCGATTGTGACATAAACCCCAAAAAAACCCAACACACACCTCTGCTATCCTCCTAGAGAGGATAACTAGATGTGTTTTCTGGAAAAAAAAACACCCCACCACCACCTGACAGCACTTCTCTGTGTTAAACTGATGCTGTGATTAATGAAATGAAAAAGAATGAGATGAGCAAAATTCCTGTGCTTGCCCTGGGAGTGTATCCATCTCAGATTGGTTGTGACTTCATAAAAAACACAACATTAAGTTGTTTTAGTTCCATCAGAAAAAAAAGAAACCCATGTGGCTCAGGAAGGAAATTTTTGATTGCAAGTTAATGTTAGCCTTCAGTGGACTAAGTTATACTCTTCAACATCCACATGCATAAACCCTAGGGAGTTGTATGACTGCATGTATTCTTTCCCATCTGCTAGCTGAACATGAGATTCAAGGGGCTTTCAGTGCCATTATACAGATTAGGGACTCTCCCAAAAGGACTCTAGGTTCAGGATACAGTGCATAACACACGATGAGATTTAGAAGACCAGCTTTCAGAGACAATTTTGTGCTTGTATGGGTTTTTCACCTGCAATTATTTGTCCTTGTAATTTAGGTCACTTGGATGTTTTTAATTTACAGATGCAATCAGTGATGTGGATACTTAAAGGGAACTGAACTGCAGGCAACCATAACTGCAGGTGCAAAATGTTGTCTGCAATAATTTGAATTCATAAACACATTAATCTTCCAAAGTCTAAAGTAAATCTAGGCCAGTAGTGGTTTTCTAGTGTTTTTTAACAAACTCAGAATTGCACATGTTTTCCCTGCACTTTTTAACATTAAAAAGAACAGGGTATTATGACAAATAAACAAACATGCACATACTAATTAATATGATTCCATCTTTTAGCACCTCAACCTTTAGGGTATATTTCTTACTCCCTCTACAGTACTCCCTAGTAGGAAATCATAAAAGATTCATTATTTTATACTAGTGAGACTGTTGATAGTTGCACCAGTAGAGCACAACAGGCTTACATGTCGTATGAGGAAAGGCTGAGGGAGCTGGGGTTGTTCAGCCTGGAGAAGAGGAGACTTAGAGGGGACCTTATCACCTAAAAGGAGGTTGTAGTCAGGTGGGGGTCAGGCTCTTCTCCCAGGCAACTTGTGACAGGACAAGAGGGCATGGTACGAAGCTGTGCCAGGGGAGGTTTAGGTTAGGTTAGTCACTGGAATGGACTGCCCAGGGAGGTGGTGGAGTCACCATCCCTGGAGGTCTTTAAGTAAAGATTGAATGTGGCACCTGGTGGCATGGTTTAGCTGATGTCATGGTGTCAAGGCATAGGTTGGACTTGATGATCTCAGAGGTTTTTCCAGCCTCAGTAATTCTGTGATTCTGTGACATGCACAGGAATGGAAGTGTGTTTCATTGGCAGCACCACTTAGGTAGGGAATGGCACCATACTATCACTTGAATTTCCATCTGGCAGACAGCTGTGGTACCTGGATGTATCACGGGAGTGAATGTTAATACACAGATGTGTGAGGAAACCCAGGCAAATAGCTACTACCAGCCTAAAGACTGACAAAACACCTGTGTGTGTGTCACTGAAACCACATTCTGTCTTGAGTCTTTGTTCACTCAGAGTTAATCATTATATTGAGAGGAGGGCCTCTATGAACCTTATGTTGTTCAACAAGGCTAAGTGCAAGGTCCTGCATGTGGGTTGGGTGGAGAATGGATTGAGAGTAGCTCTGAGGAGAACTTGGGGTGTTGGTTGAGGAGAAGCTTAACATGACCTGTCAATGTGTGTCTGCAGCCCAGAAGGCCAACTGCATCCTGGGCTGCATCAAAAGAAGTGTAACCAGCAGGCTGAGGGAAGTGATTCTCCCTCTCTACTGTGCTCTCCTGAGACTCTCAGCCTGTCTTCATAAGACAGATGCTGCAGTCCTGTAATCATCCTTGTAGCCCTCCATGGACACTCTTTAGTATATCCCTGTTCCTCTTGAACTGGTGAGCCTAGAACTGGACACAGGTGTGGTCTCACAGGGCAGAGTAGAAGAGGAGGAGAACCTCCCTTCACTTGCTGGCTGCACCCTTGTTACTGCATCCCAGGATAATACCATTGGCCTCCTTGGCCACAAGGGCACATTTCTGTCCCATGGATTGTCCACCAGGACCTTTAAGGGCCCTTCCAACCCAAAACATCCTATGATTCTATGATTGTATGAGGGAAAGCATTAACAGCTACAGAGGAACAATGCCACACACATTTTCTCCACATCTGGAGTGCAATCAGGCAGTACCAGTGTGATAAAGTTGAGGTGTGAAACTGAAGTCCAGCCCTTTGTTCCATCCTAGGTTACACTGCTTAAGAAAACTCTGTCAGATGATGATCTGAGTCATACACTGACTGTCATGGATGCTGGAATGATGCCCAAAAGGACACCTCATATTCTTCACACAAATGTCCTAAAAATACCGCATGGGCTAATGCATTTTTCTCATTGTTACTTCAGCCTAAGAACAAATAGACTTTACAATTCACACAAACAAAATTATTTCCATTTTTAAAAATCACAATATAACTCAAACATAAAAACTTCCTTTTCAGGCAATAAGCAGCAATACTTCCGAACAGATTCCACCTTCTGTTCTTCTTGCTCTTCTCACATAGTCTACAAAATAAAGCAATCTGACAGATCAGAACAGATCAGAACAGAATAGAATAGAATAGAATAGAATAGAATAGAATAGAATAGAATAAACCATGTTGGAAAAGACCTTTGAGATCATCATGTCCAACCTATCGTCCGACACCATCTAATCAACTAAACCGTGGCACCAAGCGCTCCATCCAGTCTCTTCCTAAACACCTCCAGTGATGGTGACTCCACCACCTCCCTGGGCAGCCCATTCCAATGGCAAATCACTCTTTCTGTGAAGAACTTCTTCCTAACATCCAGCCTAAACCTCCCCTGGCACAGCTTGAGACTGTGTCCTCTTGTTCTGGTGCTGGCTGCCCGGGAGAAGAGACCAACCCCCACCTGGCTACAATCTCCCTTCAGGTAGTTGTAGAGAGCAATAAGGTCTGCCCTGAACCTCCTCTTCTCCAGGCTATGCCATGTAATTACTTGGGAGAGGTGACTAACCTTCACATTGAATTTCTCAAAGAGAGGACAGGCAAGGTAAATTTAAATGAAGCCTTACCAAAGATTTATCAAAGGATTCCTACCAAAGTTGGCTGTTAAATAGTTGTTAGATTTTTCAAGGATTTACCATACATAAATACAGATCAACAGGCAAGCCAAATGCTTGAAAGGAAGAATCATGTAGAAGTCACTGCCCTAATTATTATGACTTACCATTCACTGATCTGCTTTTGTTTTATGTAGCCATGCCCCACCTGCCAAACAGCCTCCTCATCTGCACAGACATCTGTAAAGAAACCTGACAGGTTGCCTTTAAAAAAAGCAATGGAATCTGTGTCTCAGTGATGTGGCAGTTTCTATTGGATTATTTATTCAAAAAACCCCAACAAAACAAAACACCAACTTGCAAGGTGTTCTTTGAGCAGCAAACCTGCCTCGGCAGGTTTAACCTGAACATCTTTTTTTTTTCTGAAATGTTTTCTTTTTCTCATTACACTTTTCTGATCCAGCACCCTGCTTGACTCGAATTCTTCTGCAGAAAAGAAATTTTGCCACTTCAACATTGAATAAACAAAACAAATGAAGTCTCTCTCCCAAGCTACCCTTAAAAGTGGGCAGAGTACAGTCCTCTACAAGTGAACAAAGTGTTTCGTGCAGCAATTTGAGTAAATGCAGTGCTAGCTATTTTACAGCAGGCAGCGTGAGTTTTTAGGGTCAAACCTTTCTGCACTTTATGGCTGAAAATAATAATGCCTTTATATCCATCAATATGTAAAAAAGAAAGTCAATTTGGGGAAAAAAATGTACTTTTCTTCTAGATCTCTCATTTTCTCTGAATTTGCAAAAGAGATGGCTTATGGGTTTTTTCCTTGCATAGCTCACAAACGTGTCACAAAATTTGCTTAGTAATCAGCTATGAGCACTTAGAACTCATCCAGAGTAACTGGAGCTTATCACTGCACCTCTGAAGCAGTATAATTTGCACACTCTGCAAGCACAACTGCAATTTGCAACCACACTGCTTCCTTGTTCATATCATCAGAGAGCATTACAAAATCAGTGAAAACAACATTTCACTAGGCATGACTAAATTATGAACTGGTAATCTGCAGAGTTGATTTGGAGACCTCACTGTAATCCTCAGGCAGTACAACTATTGAGGACATAAGAAGACATTTACATTGCTTTATCTAGGGTAACAAGCAGTCAGAACTGCAGTTTCCTTGCAAACTTGTGCCTATCAAACTGCCGTGGAAGACAAGAAAGGCAGTGTTACAAGCAGATTTGCAAGCCAAGGATGGGCTGAGAGTTCCAAGTGCAATGGTTTCTGCTGTAATTGTAGCTGTAATTGTGGCCTTGAAGGAACAGTTAGTAAAGTTGTTTGGAGCAATGGCCATCCACAGGCAAGGGGCTAACAAAAGGCATCCAATGCTATCAGCACTGATACACAATGCAGCAGGGTCTTCTACAGGTTCTGTTTTGCTGTTAGCTAAAAGCTGAAAAGCTTAAAAGTGTCAGTGAGCTTTGAATAAAATGTGTGTCTGCAGTTCAAGAAAGAACCCCTCAATTTAAGAAGGCTATTGAGGCACTTGAACTTGTCCAGAGAAGGGCAACAAAGCTGGTGAGAGGTCTCGAGCACAAGCCCCATGATGAGAGGCTGAGCGAGCTGGGGTTGTTTAGCCTGGAGGAGAGGAGGCTCAGGGGAGACCTTATTGCTCTCTACAACTACCTGAAATGAGGTTGTGGACAGGTGGGGGTTGGTCTCTTCTCCCAGCAACCAGCACCTGAACATGAGGACACAGTCTCAAGCTGTGCCAGGGCAAATTTAGGCTCAAGACGATAAAGTTCTTCACAGAAAGAGTAATTTGCCTTCAGAATGGGCTGCCCAGGGAGGTGGTTGAGTCACCATCTCTGCAGGTGTTCAAAAAAAGGATTGGATGTGGCACTTGAAGCCATGGTTTAGTTAGTCGTGAGGTGTTGGGTGATAGTTTGGACTTGATGGTCTCTGAGGTCTTTTACAACCCTATTGATTCCATGAATGGGGAGCCTAGAACTGGATAAAGAAATGAAAAAAAGAAAAGAAAAGAAAAGAAAAGAAAAGAAAAGAAAAGAAAAGAAAAGAAAAGAAAAGAAAAGAAAAGAAAAGAAAAGAAAAGAAAAGAAAAGAAGAGAAAAGAAGAGAAAAGAGAAGAGAACAGAAAAGAAAAGAGAAGAAAAGAGAAAAGAAAAGAAAAGAGAAAAGAAAAGAAAAGAAGAAAAGAAAGAAAATAAAATGAAAAGAGAAACAAAGAAAAGAGAAAAGAAAAAAGCAAAGCAAAGCAAAGCAAAGAAAAGAAAAAAGAAAAGAAAAAAAGAAAGAAAAAGAAGAAAAAATAAAAATAAAAATAAAAATAAAAATAAAAATAAAAATAAAAAGAAAAAGAAAAAGAAAACAAAAAAGAAAACGAAAAAGAAAAAGAAAAAGAAAAAGAAAAAAGAAAAAGAAAAAGAAAAATAAAAAGAAAAAGAAAAAGAAAAAAAAAAGAAAAAAAGAAAAAGAAAAAGAAAAAGAAAGGAAAAGAAAAGAGGAAAGAAATGAAACTCACAGCTGTGTTGCCAACAGCTTTGTGTTCTCTTTTTGGGTTACAAAAATTCAGTCAAGGATGTCGCCTGAGGCCAGGTGAAAATTATCTACAGAGCTGCATAACTGAAAAACTTGAGAAATAATACATTCTTGAGCAGGAGTGTTTCTGAATGCAGTAAAAGTTTCTTTCTGCCATGATGTGCTGGTTGGTTTCTGATGACATTTTCTTCTGGGGAAGAACACAACTTTTTACCAAACAAATTTTACACCGGTGTAAAAGTAACAGTAACAGAGCTACAAGCTCTAGATGGCTCTTACTCATTGAGTCAGCTCCTCTTGAAGGCAAAGTGGTCCTCTTTGTTTTAATAGAGTTTATACCACATCTTTTGCAAAGAACTTTTAAGGCAGTTTGGAGAACATACTATTCCTTTCCCTTGAAAGACTACATGTTCCTTAGGTTTTCTAACCTCTAAGTATTCAAGATATTTTTGTACCTGTGGTTCTTTCTTCCTATTTTCCTTTGTTTTTTACCTATCAGGCCTACTTCCATGTAAATAAGGTTGGCACTATTATTTTCCAGAGACAAAGCAGACTACTCTTACATTCAAGCTAATTTAAGCAAAAAAGGTTGACTCTCACTTATGAATACTGACATTTGTCGATTGCCCTATACAGATCTACACTACCTACAAACACACCCAGGCTTCTGTGAATAACTTGGTACGTTCTGATTCAGAGTTTCTAACAGAAATGATTTGTTTGTTTGTTTGGAGAGACTTAAAAAAATGGCTAAATGTGCATCCTGAAAAATCAGTGTCTAAAATGTAAGTTTAAGGGTATCTTAAAAATCATAAATAATCTATAGGGGGTGGAAAGAAAAATGCTTTGCCACATCTCTGGTGTCTGCCCTACACATGGACTCCTTGGAAACCACAAAGTATAAAGCGGTGCCTCATAATGTAATGAATAGTTGTATTTTGTAGGAAAAGTACATCTACCACTCATACAGACACAGAATGTAGCAGTGCACGGAGGCCTGAGCAGCCTGGTACTGCAGCTCGAGTCTGCTACCATTTGAGCTAAAGCAGAACTACATTAGCTGGCACTAACAGCAGATCATTTATCCTGTCTGCGGGCAAGCTATCGCGTCAGACAGCGGCAGCACAGCGCACACAGGGTCAGAATCACTTTTCAAGGAATATGAGTACAGAAAGGAGGTAAGGAGAAAAAAACCAAAACACCCCACAACCTTACACTAAGTTCAAAGTACCTACCCATTTAATGAATTAATTTCTCAAAATTATTTAAGCCCCTGGGAATGCAGCCCCCTTACGAGACGCTGTACTCGAATGGCACCGCCTCACAACAAGCCAAGCACCGAGAATCGTCTTGGAGATGATGGATAATGAAGTATTACTTGAGATTTTCAGCTTATTCACGACATACTTGTTTGTGATGATGTGGTAAAAAAACCCCCAAACCAACCAACAAACGCTTTGGATCTCAGTTTTAACCATTTTACTGGACATCTGGTGTTTGCTGCTTAAAGTTTCACTATTACCAGGGTCATTGTAATTCTATAGCACATCTGGGCCAAATTCCCTGGCAGTTTTTAGTGAATTCTGCCGCAGTGGAAACATCTGTAGCTGTGTACAGCTCCACACATACAGAATTGTGAGGAGCTGCAGAGTGTTCTTGGATCTTTTGCATTTCAGTGTCCAGGAAATTACCCGCTGGTAATGGATGATCCTTTGGTAATACATATTTTTTCTAATCTTTTGTGGGATATGCCCAAATTGAGTAAAACCACACAGATTCTAATCACTAACATTTTATTTTTCATCAGTTATTAAAGAAAACACTGGTGCCTCAGTCTTCATGTTTTCAAAAGCACACACAGCCTTTGGAAATATTTTCTTGGAAGTGGGTTGACTGATGCAATGGGAAAGTGGCCTCCTGTCACTGAAAATTTTGAGAACTGCAAACAAAGCCTCGGCTACAAGATTTGAAGAGATTAAGAAAACAAATTTAGCAACAGAGACTTGCAACAAAGGACCAGGTACAGCACTCGTTACTTCTCGTGTTCTAAGGTTGAAAAACAAAGATGAAAAAAGGGGAGCACTATCAGGTATCTGCCATTTGTGTGTAATCAACTTTTGTGTTAGAATTATTTTACTGGCATTAAAGTAGAATCTCAATTTCAGTTATTTGTTTTAAAATAGTTGAATGGAACTATTACTTGTTACAAAGAAAGGCTTGGGAGAATGAACGGTCTGGAAGAAGTAGTCTCTTCTCAAAGCCTAAGTATTTCTGCCAACTGGTAAGGATTAAATCAATATGCTACAATTACCTTGACTTCATCCAAAACTTTGCTTTGCAAAGCAAACAAACAACAACAAAAATACCCTAGCACCAGGTTTCTTTCCAGTAATGTAACACATCACTGACTAAGCCACCAGAAGAGTAAACTAAATTTGTTTGGTTATTTGCTGAATCACGAAGCAGTTCTTGTTGCATGTGCTTGGACTGGCCAAGCAAATCACAGGACAGGGTAAAACCTCATCTATACCTCAGCCTCAACCCTAATCTGAATTAAATGCTAAATTCTTAAGATTACAGTCACGATACTGAAGGAGGTTTATGCTCGTGTTAGCAATGAGCCAGCCTTTTTTTCAGCCTCCAAAGAGCTGAAAGCAATTTGCAGGAGAAAATGCAGTTATGCCAAGAGAATCATTTGGAAATGCAGCGAGCATGAGCAATAATAAGGAATAACAAACAATCTGCATATACGGACAGCACAGTTTGGAGAGGAGAGCATAAGGATGCCTACCCTAGGAGGGGGGATCTATGATAGAAATATGTAAGAGAGATTTAAAAGGCATTTAGTAACTGTCTGTGGTAGGACAAGCATTCTTCAGCGATGTACCCAGTTTAAGAAATGCCTACCTATTCCTAACAAAGCTTTCCCCATATGCTCATACCATCTCCATACCAGTCATTCAAGCTAATAAAATCTGCCAGATCACTGAAGAGTCGAGAAAGGAGTTAAAACAATATAAATATAAAAGGAAATGCAGGGAAGGGTTAAAGTCTTTCTGAAATGGAACTCTTCTTTAAAGAAAGAAATGCAGGTGGAGATAACAGGACAAGAGTAAAAGAAGCTTAATTGTTAAAGTCGTGATAGTTTTGTAACAAGACCATTTATGGTTTGACATTCTGTTCAGTCTGAATGAAGGGATGCTCTATTGGGATAAAAAGACCTTTAACTTTGCTGTATTTGTTCTTATACAGACTAAAGACAACCCTAGTCTTGAAGACAGGGAATCTGAGCAGCAGGCTATGTGGAGTGCAAAGAACAGGAAGAGACAGAGGCGATGCCTGGAACAGGAAATATTTGATATTCCCTACCAGACTGAGGCAGAAATTCCTTCCTTACCCCAAACTGTAAATAGGTAAGATTCCAAGCCTCCAAAAATAAACCCTCCTCCACCAAATGGATTTCCTTTTTACCTTGAAGGGCTAATCCATGCTATCACATCTTCATCTGTATGCAATCATGCTTAAAAGGAAGGAAAAAAAAACCCCTTCTCTACCATGCATCTATTCAATAGTGCATTAAGAAAAAATAATCCCTCTTGATCCCTAACAGTGACTTGCTGAAGCACTAAAGCATGATGTAAGTACAGTCATTACTATAAATGCAAACCTCCAAGTGTAGGTTTAGGGCAGTACAAGATTTCCCTTTCTCAAAGCTTAACACAAGACAGAGGATGAGTTATGAGACTAGACTATGAATTCAGAAGGGACTCTTTAGGACTCATCAGTTTACTGACACAAGTTTTCCTCTAGAAACTACAGTAAATAATATTTGGAAAGACTTAAGTAATGGCCCTCCAGCAAAAGCCCTCCAGATGATTGTTGTAGTGTTTTTTTGCATTCAGAGAAAGCTGTTTGAAGCCTGCATTTGCTTAACATCAGATTCCAGGTACTGGTTATGGTAAGCAAAGCTTGAAACCTCTTGAACTCACAGGTGGGGAAATTTTTTTTCCATAGGTGAATAATACATCTATGCATAGCAATCAAGGAACTTTCCAGTGTTCTCTTTCACAACCAGAAAAATGTAGCCCCTTGAACTTTGTGACACAAGGCTTACTTTCGTCCCAAGATACTTTGCACTTGCAGATTCCTTCAGTATCTCTGTGTTTTCTTCGAAGTGTTGGCTTAATTCAGTATTTCATCAGTTGTGTTACCAAATTTACAAACAGAGGCAAAATTCTGTACTTTTTTACTATTCCTTAGCTGCACCTAGCACTTTTCTTTTTGTGTGCTTTGGTACTACATGATCAGTTTGCTATGGCATAGGGCTATGATTTGGTGTTGATGTAATTAACAACCAATTCTCTTGGTGCCACTGCTTCCTAACACAGTGTTTTCTGCACTGGTGATACAGCAAGTATAATCTGAATTTTGATTCCCCCTTGAATTACTTTGCATTTGGTTACATGAAAATGTCCTTAGAGGTACAGTGACCACTTGGTGCCATGGTTTAGTTGATTAGATAGTGTTGGATGATAGGTTGGACTCGATGATCTCAAAGGTCTATTCCAACCTCGTCAATTCAATTCAATTCAATTCAATTCAATTCAATTCAATTCAATTCAATTCAATTCAATTCAATTCAATTCAATTCAATTCTATTCTATTCTATTCTATTCTATTCTATTCTATTCCATTCCATTCCATTCCATTCCATTCCATTCCATTCCATGACAATGGTTATAATTCTAAACCAATAATCTGTTCTCATTTACTGCCCCAACAATTTTTGTGTCTATTGAGACATTCACCAGCCTCTATAAATGTTCACAGGGAATAAAACACAATTCTGATTTTAAATACTTATTTTAATTTCTACTTTCTGTATACAGTCTTTTCTTTTTCTCTTTCTTTCTTTTTCTCTTTCTTTTTCTCTTTTTCTCTTTCTTTTTCTCTTTTTCTCTTTCTTTTTCTCTTTCTTTCTTTCTTTCTTTCTTTCTTTCTTTCTTTCTTTCTTTCTTTCTTTCTTTCTTTCTTTCTTTCTTTCTTTCTTTCTTTCTTTCTTTCTTTCTTTCTTTCTTTCTTTCTTTCTTTCCTTTCTTTCAACTGAAACTCTTCCCACTCTTAATTATTGTTCCTTACTTGATTCAAAAATATTAAGGGCTGGTCTGAATCATACATTTGATTCTGGAGATAACGATGGCTTTGAAGCATTCCCAAACCATGCCTGAGAAAAAAGAGACTTCAACTGATATTTCAGCGTACATATTCAAAGTATGTAAGAGTATTAATTTCACATCAAGGAAATTGTGAATTCTGTCATCTGCCTGGCAGACAGACAATTCATCCTGCCAAGATAACTGGGCCTGGTGACACCACAAATCCACTTTAGCCCATTTGAAGCTCCATTTTGTGTAGAGTTTTGCTACATGGAACAGATTTTTTCAAGTGTTGAATGTTACAGCACTGAAAGCATTGAAGAGAAACCCTTTTATCTGGTTTATGTTATCTAGGTAAATTATTTTCCAGGTGTTGTAAATGAATAATGCCAATAAGGTGGAGAAATGTTGCTACTTTTAAAATATTAGCCATCAGTCATTTATTACATATCTCTACAGATTATATCACAACTATTTCCTTTCCAGCCAACAGTAATGTACCACCTTTGCATGAAAACAGGTCTTCCTACTTGTGAACACAGAAAAGGCCTCACACAAATATTAACCTACAGAATGAACAGCAGTTGAAGAGCTTACATCACATGGCCAGATAGTTTTCAACCAAGTAATCACAAAGGCCATGGAAAGAGCTTGTTGAATTAAATCCAAAGATGTAAACTACAGGCAGTGGAACAAGCTGCCCAGGAAGGTGGTTGAATCACCAACCCTGGATGTGTTTAAAGGTGGTTTGGATGTGGTGCTTGGGGATATGGTTTAGGGATGAACTTTGCAGAGTAGGGTTGATCAGTTGGACTTGGTGATCCTGAGGGTCTTTTCCAACCTGAATGTTTCTGATTCTGTGATACAGCCTTACCATTTCTCTGTCATTTTTTAAATAAACCACCCCATCTACTCCACATTGTTTTTCTTCATTTTGCATTCTTCATGCTATGCTTACAGTCACACTGAGACATTTTGGTATCCAAGGAGCATTTCCAAACCCTGGGCACTGACCCCACCAGCCCTCCAATTGCTCTTGCCTTTAGTGTTCTCTACTCTGTCTCCCCAGCTGCAGTAGAATAGAATAGAATAGAATAGACCAGGTTGGAAGAGACCTTCGAGATCATCATGTCCAACCTATCATCCAACACTACCCAATCAACTAAACCATGCAACCAAGCATCCTGTCAAGCCTTGCCCTGAACACCCCCAGCGACGGCGACCCCACCACCTCCTCAGGCAGCCCATTCCAGTGGGCAATCACTCTCTCTGTGTAACTGGGGCTGCCGACATTTGACTCCAGCAGCTCTGGCTGCTCTTGAATCCTGGTCTTGTCCACATTTGGCAACAAAATAGCACTGCTGTCAAACAAGAAATTATGCCACCTGCCTCATTTTCTTTTCCCAGTCACTCTGTCCTGCCTCCACACTCTCTCTTCCTTGCCACTGGAAGAGGTCTGTGTGTCTACATGACAGGCCAGGTGGGATGAACTCTTCTAGATTACCAACATTTTTTTGGTTTGTTTTGTTTTTTCTTTTGTTACTGTTTAATTATTTTAATATTAACCAGATCATTTTTCCAACATCCATGACTCCTGACCAGGTGCAAAAGTGCATGTGCTGGCGCAAAGGAGAGTGCGGCACAAAAGCAGGAACAGCTCTGGGGACACAGCATACACCACTGCTGCTTCTGGTTGCAGCGCTGGTTTAAAACATCCATGAGACTATGACCTTGGTTAGATAGAAGTCAGGATGCAGCCTGTTATGTTTTTCCTCTTTAACTTGATTTTTGATGTATGGTTCACATCTTGCTGTAGATTACATTCGTCCAGCTGGGCTATAATAATGGCACTTTCACCCTCTCATCAGGTAGTAATTTTGAATTAAAGAGCCTCTTCTAGGGATGGCTTCTAAAGTACAACACACACCACCTCATGAATGTGGTAACTGATATGTCGACATTCCAGAGTGCTAAATAGGTGAGGATGTTGGCTTTCGGGAACAATCTCTTGCCAGATAATACTTCATTATCTGACAGACCATCTGGTTTCCAGTCCATCAGTGCTATATTAATACTGTCAGCTCTCTCTGTTTGATTATTGCCCAATGTTTCTAGCACTTTGCAAATAACAGAACTAAAATAAAATAAAATAAAATAAAATGAAGTGTGTGTGTATGTGCATATATAGATAGATAGAAAAATCTTCCAGAGACTGAGCAAGACAAATCACCACTTGCTCGTGTACTTGTCATTGTCATTTTTGGATAATGGCCAAACAGTGGATTTTTTTTGCCACGTGACTTGTGAATTTAGAGTACAGCATACCCCATTGTTATCAGAAAAAAAGATCACTAGCTTTTAATTGCACAATATATATAAACACAGCTGGCCTAGTGACTCATTTAGTAATGCAATATCTTACTCCCTAAAACTCTGTCTCAGCTGTGACCTCAGGACACTTTATATTCCAGTTGTCGAAGTCTATGAGATTTACAGTGATTTATTCCTAGACCACTGGGAATATTTAAAGGAATCTCTGTTTTCTGGGATTTCAGGAGGACTATTTGGAGTGTAAAGGAGAAGCTGTATCTATTTGTTATGGTTTTGGTGTTTGTTCAGAGTACCTTGTTTTAAGAATGACTGATGAGAAGAAGGTATAGTTCATAATTCCATCAGCAATGACAGCTGATCTCTGTACAGTAAAATATACATTCCTCCAGTGGGAGAAATGTCACTGTGGGGACCTAATGACATTACAGTACATAGGCACAAAGAAAAATATTAACTGCCTTATAAGAAGAAAGATATATGCTACAATATGAATAAAAATAGTGGTTTAGTGTAGCTAGTGATGGGAAAAAATATTTATATATATTGTACTGGCTTCTAGATGAAATACTTTTACTACGAGCCAGCAAGCTTGTGAATACTTCTTTCTCATTTGTTACCAGCTTTGTGCATTTGCCAGTTGTTATTAGAATAGAATAGAATTAACCAGGTTGGAAAAGACCTTTGAGATCATCAAGCCCAACCTATCACCCAACACCATCTAATCAACTAAACCATGGCACCAAGTGCCTTATCCAGGCTCTTCTTAAACACCTCCAGTGATGGTGACTCCACCACCTCCCTGGGCAGCCCATTCCAATGGCAAATCACTCTTTCTGTGAAGATTTTATTCCTAACCTCCAGCCTAAACCTCCCCTGGCACAGCTGGAGACTCTATTCCATGGGAAGTTGCAATAAGCTGCGCCAGGGGAGGTTTAGACTTGAGGTGAGGAGAAAGGTCTTCACCGAGCGAGTCATTCATCATTGGAATGGGCTGCCCAGGGAGGTGGTGGAGTCACCGTCCCTGGAGGTGTTCAAGAGGAAATTGGACGTGGCACTTGGTGCCATGGTCTAGTCATGAGGTCTGTGGAGACAGGTTGGACTCGATGATCCTCGAGGTCTCTTCCAACTTTGGTGATACTGTGATACCGTGTGATACTGTAAGCATACTTACTCCTGTAAGCATTACTTACAAGAGCAAGCATGCTCTCTCTGTGTCTCTCTTTCTCCATAGTCTTGACTTAGAATTTCAGTTCTCTCTCAGGAACCGACGTAGTCATCCCTGGCATTACACGGCCTGAGCTAATATCTGGTTCAAAATCTCGATGCCTAGGGAAATCCTGCGGCTAAATAAATACAACTCAGAACAAAATATTTTGGGGAAAAAAAAAAAGATTGTGGTTAGCTCCCACTGAAAAATGCATAAATAATCAATTAAAGAAATGTTCAACATTTCTTATACCCTCTATTTTTTTTCCTCCCCCCATTAATTGAATACTTTTCCAGTGAGTACTCAAGACACTAATGATCATGCTCTTATCAGGCATGTCTGAAGTCCTTTTGCCAATAATGAAACACAAACATAAATATAAGCAAGTTACGGTAAATGGGAGACCAAACTGTTCCAAAGAGTAGTTACAACTAGATTGAATCCATCATAAATGTCTGCTTTAGATTTGATTTCCCTCCATAAGTCAGGTCAAACATGGAAAAAAAACAGGAAGCAGAAATTACTAAGAATAACTTTCTTTTATTCCAGTTTACTACTCGGTGCCTACAAGACTCCAAAACAGATGCCTCTGAGCCTAACTTCTGTGAAGTCTTGAGGTACTGACTGTTTCTTTCAGAGTAACAAAATATTAGGTGAATAGTTTCATAGACACAGGTTATGTATCTCAGCAAAGGTGCAGCAGCAGATGCAGCCCTAACGAAACCAGGTCACGTTGTGCAGCACTGGAACGTGCCCATTATTCTGCACAAGAGCCAGCACAGCCCCAGGGGATACTAAGGGAAGAGCTAAAGCCCCACAGGCATCCTTCAAAAATCATGCCAGGCTGCATTCATGTGCTAGCAAAGTAAGCAGAGATGCTGCTGCCCTGCCTCAGCAATGTCTATAAAAACTTGGCAAGAGGCATGATTCTTCTGCAGTCAGTACTATCCACAGTGCAGATCTGCTTTTATGGCATGCTATCTTACCCAGAAAAAAACAGAAACTCCTCTCCAGGGGCTGTAAACACTTGCCCCAGTGCTGCAGTCTCCACAATCAGATCCTGCAGTCCCACAATGCCCCTTTCACAGGATCACAGGATGTTAGGGGTTGGAAGGGACCTCAAAAGATCATTGAGTCCAATCCCCCTGCCAGAGCAGGACCATAGAATCTAGCACAGGTCACACAGGAACACATCCAGATGGGTCTTGAAAGTCTCCAGTGGAGACTCCACACCCCCTCTGGGGAGCCTGTTCCAGTGCTCTGTGACCCTCACAGTGGAGAAGTTCCTCCTCAGGTTGACATGGAGCCTCCTGTGTTGTAGTTTATATCCATTACCCCTTTTCCTATCCCAGGGTGCAACTCAGCAGAGGCTGTCCCCTCCTTCTTGACACTCAGCCCTCAGGTATTTATAAACAATTATTAAATCCCTTCTCAGTCTTCTCTTCTCCAGACTAAAAAGCCCCAGGGCTCTCAGCCTCTCCTCATAGGGCACATGCCCCAGTCACTTAATCATCCTGGCAGCCCTCCATTGGACTCTCTCAGGCAGATCCCTGTCTCTCTCAAACTGGGGAGCCCAAAACTGGACACAATATTCCAGATGTGGCCTCACTGGGGCAGAGTAGAGGGGGAGGAGATCCTTCCTCAATCTGCTGGACACACTCCTCTTAATGCACCCCAGGATTCCACTGGCCCTCTTGGCCACAAGGGCACATTGCTGTCCCATGGATAACTTGTCCACCAGGACTCCCATGTCCTCCACAGGGCTTCTCTCTAGCAGATCCCCTCCTAACCTGTACTGGTGTAGTTTATAATTCCCTTCCAGAACTCTCTCCTCTCAAGTTCTGCTACTCTGGCACATCCCTTTTAGCACTAACAGACTTCATGCCCTGTGCTGTGCTATGAACTTCATGTGCTTTATTATTCAGTTACAAGGAACTTGAGTCCAGAGTTAAAATGTTTTATAGGAGAATATACCATAACATACAACAACCACTCAAAGTAAAAGGCCCATGGCAAGACATCCTGCCTGCTTTCTCATCACATCTGCTCTGTACAGCTTCGGGTAGACATGCTTAGTTACATGCTAGAGCTTCTGCAGTGGCGAGCCTCCCAGAAGAGGAGAAGAGGCTTGGTGGTAATAGAGAGTGGTGAGGACTGAATGCCTAGTTCAGGATGCTGTAACTGCTGAAGGTGGTGTGATCCTAGGCATTTAATGTGTTGCTGTGCTGGGTGAAGAAAAGGCTGATGAAACTTCCCAGACTGATGCTAACAGACAGCTGTTTCGCAGAAGTAAAATAGGGCTGGGTTTCATGAGCAGTGGTGGTGCTGCAATGAATAAGCTTCCCAGCATGGGGTACTGCAAGACTCAGATTCACTCTGCAGAGCAGCCACTTCACTCACTGCAGAAGCTTTAATATGCCACTTCTTATTATCCCATAATTGGCCTGGTGGGAAGCACTTCATTTATGATTCATGATTCATGATCACCTTTCAAAAACAGTCAAGAAGATAAACACCTATTATTTTACAGGGGAAATGGTAGAAAGAATTTTTTACCTCTCTTAAGCAGAAAGTCAGAATCAACTGCCCTCCTCAACATCTGCAAGGCATGGTTTTCATTGCCATAAAGAGTTCAGAGGAAAATTAGGAGCTGTGTCTCCATCCAGATGCACTATCACTGAGTCACAGGCCATGCTCTCTGGACTGAAACATTTTGAAGTACACAGTTGCAACAGAAACGTAAAACTCACATCTCTATTCTCCCTCCTCTAAGACTACCACAAGAGGCTGTAAAATGGTGGTTAGACCAAGCTCCAGTAAGAGGGAGCTAAGGGTCTGGATTCTTGTGAGTACAGAAGGATCAGGAATCTTCAGTTCCTGGGCAAGTCCTTTAAGTCACATTGGATAAATAAAAAGATCTTTCAGAGGCTATTAGATCTCAAAAATAAGGCACTAGACAGCTATATTTTCTGAGGAGCCTGATCAAATGTGTGTGTTTTAGGCACAGTCTGTAAATGCCTAGAAGTGGACTAATCCCAGCAGGTCTCTCCACCTGGCAACTGCATGAGCTTTCTTAAATTAAGAGTTTTAGACTCAGTTGAGAATATTTTTTTTCTGGACATAGATTTTTAAAGTTGTCTCATCAGTATCAAACCCAAACTTTCTGGTATGGTCCAGAAAAAGTAGTTTAATTTAGGTTAATTCTGATTTCCTAAATTAAAAGAAGAATAATGATGCTTTGGATAAATAATACTCGATGATCCTTGGGGTCTCTTCCAACCTTAGCTATACCTTATTCTTTGTTCACAGAATGCTGCATCTCTTTTCATGACACTATAACTACTGCTACAGATTTTCTGGTTGAAGTAAAATGTATCTGTGCAGGCCTGATTTGTTTTATAAGTAGCTTTACAGTAGCTGTTTCCAAATCCTGGGGTCTTGTCTGCACTCTAGGTTCCAGTACCTTTGTCATCTAAGCGTCCTCTGTGCAAGAACAATCTTTGGTGGGCTGCTAAGCAAGCTTTATAGTTGTCTCCAAGGACAAGTAAGATTTTGTTCCATATGCTTAAGGATTACTTCAAAGTTCTGCTAAACACAAATAGGTGCTTAATTTTGTGTCTTTGCTGATGGAATGACTATTAGGCACACATATGAAGGGAACTCCCACTGTCTTTCTTCCTTCATGACCATAGTTCCCCTGTCCTTCTCTATGTCAAATATCCACTAATCCTTCATTTCACACAGGAGGTCTCTCAGCATTAACATACCAAATCATAAAAGTTTCAGAGTCTTTCTCCTGACTGACTCTTCTCATTTTATTGTGGCATGTATATTTTCCTTTTTCTATCTGATTTAGGTCATCTCACTGGTGGCACAAAGGAGAGCACTAACATTTAAAAAACAACAGGAAGGAGCAAATATTTATACAATACTACCACTGGCTTGAGTATGAAAATGTGGGTTGTATAGCAATTGCAGAAGGAACTTGATTGAACTAGATAGAAAGGCAACAGTGCTACTGAATTGTTGTGGATGTAGCCAGAACGAACATTTAAGTAACCCTTGTTTGGCTTAAGCTGTTGTTCATACAAGGCTAGTAACAAAGGCTAACACTTGTACACCATATACCTTAAAACAGTGCCTTATTTTTCGTATGTATTTATATCTTGGAACATAAAATGGAAATTCACTATCTTTACATCACTAGAAAGTATTTTAATGATTTTTAAACTCTTTGGGCACTATCTGAACTGCAAACATCAAGAAACAACAATTCAGGCTTTGGCCATAGGCAGATTCTAATGCCCTTGAGAATTTTTTTAACTCTGTGTTCGTTCAGAGTAACTCACAGAATAATGCCAACAAGTAATTAAAGCATAAAACCAGAGCACAGACTTCAGAATCTGGCATAGAAATTACTGGAAAAATGAAAAAAAAAAGAAAAAAGAAAGAGTTCTAAGTAGTACTGGATGAATTTTTGAATACCCCAGTCCCAATCTCTAATTATTTCACAAGTGACCTCCCAGGTCCTGGGATACACTCTGCACGCCTCCATGTTTAATGCAGAACATAAACATTAAGCCATAAAGCAAAAGCTACATTAACAACACTGTTTAGGTGTAAACTTGCAGACAGTGAGAAAGAGGGAATTGTATTTTAATGACAGCCCTTGGTTCTGTTCTTTAACATAGAAAGAAAAAGAAAGGCCTGATATAAAGGCTTTAGCCAACAGAATACTTTCCATTGACTTCAGGAGGATGTGAATCAGGCCCTTAAAGTAGCAACTTGTTTAGTACTGACTGCTGAATTTATAGCACTTCTTTATTTTCTCTAAGAATAACAGCATCCATTCATCACACTGCTGAAACAAAGCTGTAACCCGATCTAGGACAAATATTACAAGCTTAATGGCTGATGTCCATTACTGACGGGACCTGCTCACCATTTAGAAAAGATTGGCACTGAAGGATTACTGAGCAAACATCGCACCTGAAAAAACTTGCATGCAGGAGTCTGTCATCAGGTGTGCGATGGAGGGCATTATCTGAGAACGCTGCCTCTTATCTTCGGTTGGAAACTGCTGCCATTGCCAACAATTCTCAACAAAGAGCTTCCGTCATGGAAGGCTGAGACACCGAGCCACTCTGGTGATGGTTTACCTTCCCAAGGCTTCATTCCTTTTTATGGATCACCTGAGACCAAGCAGCTCACCAGTCTTTAATAGCTTAAATAGCAGGACAACCTAGCAAACTGATGACAATCAAGGGAAAACCAATCCTTTTTGGTAGAAAGACAAAATTCCAAGCATTCTCTCACGGTAACTTAGAAAGATCTCCTTCTAAAACTTAATTTTCCCAAGCAGGATGCTGAGGAAAACTTTCTTGCCACCGATTCTGAGCATTTTGTGATGCAGGTAACCACATTAAGCTGTTCCCTAGGAAATGTTTTGCCTTTCACTATCATAAAATTCTGGGGAAAAGCCTATTAAAACTTCTGTTTGTAATACATCCACACTGTTATTTTTCTTGTCTTCACACAACAGCTTTGAAAAATTGCTGATTATTTGCAATTATTGACAGGAGCTTTGGGAATTCTGATGGAGACGTTTTGGTTTTCTCAAAATGGTGAAAATGTCTTTAATTTACACAGGACAGAAAAAAAAAAGGTAATTCAAAGTCGGTGTTTTTCTTTTACATATTTCTTGAAGAAAACCAAAATTAGTTTTGATATTTTAATTAAATTACTCATTTCTTAAGTAAAAAAAAAAAAGAGGAAAAAAATGAGATAAAATAGATTAATATGTTGTGGCCCAATAAACATAGGAATATCTGAATGTATTGCAAATATGCTATTTCATATTTTCAGAGGTAGAGGCATATTATGTGAGAATATATTGAAACAAAGCCTCCAATGCTAATTAGGGTGTTAGTTTTATACACAAAGTGCAGTCTCCTAAGCCACAGTGGTAATCAAAAGAATAAATATTATCTACACACCGGATGGTAGTTCATACTGGAGAAAAGGTGCTACTTCCAAATAAAAGTGGTGTAAAAGTGAGCTCTGAAAATACCAAAGACATTTTTTTATATATATATATATATCTATATTAAGAAGTATTTTATGTGGAAGATGATTTAAATGGATATTTTTTTCTTTAAGACATGACTGGAATGATTAATTTGCTATGAAACGGGGTTTGGCAAATTGAAGAAGTTATGTTGATCACAACCTGACTTTTGTTAAGTTAGGATACAAAATTGTTGTATGTGGGATTCAAATAATGAAAAAAAAAAAAAGAGAATTATTGATACACACTTTAAGAGTTAAGAAATCTTAGCCCCCTCCTCCCCCTAGAGTAGGAGGCATCAGGACTGTAGGAATATTTGTCCCTGCCATAGAGTTCAGCTCCTACAAAGAACACCAGATAGGTGTATTTGGTTTGGCTACCAAATTGCTGTGATGCAGAGGCATTTACTTACTATGGAAAATTCTGTTTATCAGATTAAAATAAACCCTAAAAAATAAATTCCATTTATCAGATTAAAATAACCCTTAAAAAAATAAATATAATCTCTGTACCTGAGACACCCATTGTGTGATGGTTGGCTACAAAACAGTATTTATGCAAGTTCAGGCAAAACCAAAATACATAAAAATACACCAACACTGAAGATGAGCTGTTAAAAACATATCCCTCACCCTCCCTCCCTTCCAAAAAAACAGGGAGAGAGGGGGGAAAAAAAGGGAAAAAAGGCATGGGAATGATCTTGTATCCGTAACTGGAGGCAGAACTTCGCATTTAGAGTTACTGTCCTGCATGCTACGTGAAAGCTTCAGAAATTTACTATGAAGTGCCTGCTGTCCTACTGTGAAGGAAGCTTTCTACACTGGAGAGACAGAATGCAACAGTACAGTTTTTCTGTGCTGACATGCATGCATTCCTTTAAGGAGATGCAGGGAGTTATACATGCACTACATTCGATAGAGACATTTTTATGATTGAAGTGTATTTATAGCATTCAAATTAGTGTTGCCCTTCATAGGGTCAAGAACCACGCCAGGCTGTAAGCGAAGTTAATAAGTTTGCATAAGCAAAGAATGTGGAAACTAAAAGTAATACCTCATATGTATTTAGAATTTAATTTTCTTTGAGGAGGGAAATAGCATAACATGCAAAATAAACTATTTCTGTTTCACTGTAGTCATACAGAACACAGTGTGCCCTGACATATGAGTTAGCATTATGCAGAAATACATTCACCTAATGAATTTCCATGCTCTATTCCAATTCCTCATTTTACCTTGTTTCCTTTAAGATGCATTCCATAGAAAATCTACATAACTGTCACATTTTCATGGCTATCTACATTGCCTTTTTAATTTGATCTTATGTGTTAGTTCAGATGAGTAGTTTCTTTTCCATGGTAAAGCACAGATATTCTTAACATTTGGCTTATGAAATTCCTTTCAGAATGTGAACACAGGAAGACTTCAACTTGGGTAAAGAATATTGCAAGGAGAAGAAGAGGGGTTGGTGATGGTGCTAGAGATGAACGATCAGCATACCCAGCAGTAACTGCTGCAACGGCAGCTCTGCAGCTCAACAGAAAGAAGCCTGTCAGGGAAAGACTGAATTGCTAACAAAGATGTATTTTAGTAGTTTCTTATGTAATGCATTAAAAAAACCCCAAGCAAACAGCCCCCCACCCAAAAAAGAACCAACAACAAAAACCCAAAACCAAAACCCAAACCAAACCCAAAACCAACCAACAAACCCCTAACAAAACCCACAAACCCCCCAACAAACCATCCCCCTTCCCCAAAAAAAAACCCATTAAAAAGTAAGGATATCTATATTTTCAGAGCATGGCATAATACAATGTTGCTGGCAAAAATATTTTAAGTGACATATAATTAACATACCCTGAAAACACAAATAGGAAGAGTACTGAATAAATGTCTACTATTCTAATAGGCAGACACAGCCTTACTACCTCTTCAGAATTTATGGTTAAAATAATGGCCAAATGCATGCCACCTAAATTATTCTGGAGTGAAAAGGTTTCAGCACTAAAAACAACATATTTTGCATGGGATCTTTTCATTGGAAATCTAAAAGCTGCAGAGGTTTACATCTAGCAGAATTATGTACAAAGAGGTGATGACTACAGTACTTGAAAGGCCTGGCATGAAAGAGACAAAGCTGTGTATGAAGAAAATGAAGTTAGATAAGGCAAAGGTATGCAGATTAGGGGGAGGTATAATAGTGCCATTAGAAATAACTATTAAATAAAGTTTAAGAAATATGCTAAATGCATGTTGTCTGATTAGTTAGGTCAAGACATGAAAACATCGATGAGGAATTTTTTTTCCCCCTCTTGCCTGCTTCAAATGACAGCTTACAAACTTCTATTTTACAAAGGAAGCTTTCGACCCAAATCACTGTTGCTCATTTTCACACGCATGCTTCCTATAACTTAAAATGCTTTACTTTGCACTTCATGCTGTCTGCCAGGTATTTCCTGTGAACATCCCATCTAAAATCTCTTGGTTCTAGTAACTAATGTCTGTAAAGAAAATCCTGGCATAACTTCAGTTCTAAGCTTCACGAGCAGCCATTTTAAACAGAAAGCTGGTTTCGTTGTGTTGACAATCACAGTTTAAACTGATTCCTTCCAGATGAAAAGATGCTGTTTCAAACACTGTAATAAAAGTGTAAAGTCAGCTGTTCCAAAGACATAAAAGTGATTTATCTGTTCTCTGGTCACTGTTCCCCCCCCCCCCCCCCCCCCCCGCCACCCCCCCCCCCCCCCCCCCCTTCAATACAGTGGAATCTTTCTTTTAAAGAATAAGTTAACAATTAATGCCTACTAGAAGCCCAAATTACAGAGCAGTAAATAACAATTTGCCTTTTAAGACACAGAACACATCATTGCAATTAATTTGCCATCTCAGGATGCATCTACTATTGTGTTTATGAAATATTAAATGCTAATGGCTAGATTTATGTAACAGATAAGCAGTCAATAGTGGCAGCCGAGTATTGACAATGTCATGATCAGATTTCACAGATATTACCTTTGATAAGAAAGAGGTTTCAGGCAGATTTCAGACCCTTTTATCTGCCTGCAGCTGGACATGACAGCCTTGCAGTGGCTTAGATTTGAGATATCTCCACCTCTCCAACAGGGTTAGAATCCGTTTCTCACCTTTTAAATACAGGATTCAATTGCAGAGACTCTGTTGCACTATATATACACCATTTCAGAACAAGCAAGTTGTATAGAGACAGGTGCCTAAAAGGCAGCATGACTCAAAAGTACACTTTAAGTGTAATTTAGCCATTTTGCCTTAACAGTAATGCTCGAAGGCAATGCAATCATGGCTGTGACTAATCGCAGAGGAGTCTTTGTTCCTGACTTGAAAGCTTCTCACTCGCTGAAAGTTTTCATAGAGCCTTGAGTGAGCCAAGGAAGTGCTGGTGAAGGACAGTATGTACAGCACACCGTGTGCAAGCTCTTCCCAAGTTTCTCACTTTAGACAGCTCTCAGCTCAGTAGCTTGGCTGTCTGCAGAGCAACCCTCTGCTCCGAGCAGTGCTGACTTCACCTGAAGGCATGGGAAATGTTGGGGTTAAGCTGTGGTGCTGCATTGCTGCTCAAAGCATGGCAAATGGCGCCAGGCACAAACGTCCCCATCAGGGCCCCAGGTATAAACCTCTTCTCCTGGTGGATCACCAGGGAATGTTGCCATCGCTGCTGTGAAATGCTGCAGCAACTCAGGCTGAATCAATTACTGAAAGCAGGAGAAACTCGTGGCCAATATCCTGGACTACCAAATTTGGCAGATATGATCTTCACATTCAGAGAACATAAACACATTGAGAGAATCTGATGATACGGCACAGTATGATATTTTCCATACACTAGAGTAAAAGGAGGATCTTTAGAAGCATAATTTTTACATTGACCTCTTTAGACATGATGTTTGAAACCGACAGGAACCTCATGTGGTAAAATTATAAACATTCTTGAATGTTAGAAGTCTAAGGACAACAAATATAAGTTCTGTTGATTTTTCACTAACTAGATAGAGAAAAATGGATTATAAACAATTATTGTAGGTACTTTCTTACTACAGTAAGTATAAGCATCTTATAACGCAGTTATCCAATTCCAAACTGAGGTCTTTAGGAGCTGTTGCTGTACATCCCAATATTATAATGAGTTCTATTCATGTCAGTAGAAAATAGCGAGGTCTTTAGGAGCTACTGCTGTACATCCCAGTATTACAATGAATTCTATTTATGTTAGTAGAAAATAGAGACACTCATGAAGTTGTAACTTTAAGGTTAAAACAACTCAATTGTGAAAATATGTGAAACTTAAAAAGGAAAATAGAAAGAAAAGAAAATGCAGTTTGGAGCTTTAAAATGTAGAGGCTTACATTACACTTACCCAATGTAAATGGGTGTACCTTCCATGGCCTTAGCAAATGATAATGACTAATAGCACTTAAGGTCTTGCCTGTTTATTTCTAAGGTGCTTGTAAGATTTACATGATTGCACTGTGTTCTGTTCTTATAGGACATAAATAAGCATGTGTTTCATCTTTAAAGCATTTGATTCTCAGAAGGGATTCTCTAAAAAATTGTCCTTTTTTAGTGTGAGTACACCAGATTGAATTTTGCAAGTAAGATATGTCCATCAGTACCACAGATACTGTAAGCCAAATGCTGCCCTTAGCTGCATCAGTACAACTTCTCTGTGTTTCAGAAAGCTACACATGTAAAATGGGGAAGAGAAGTTTTTCACATTCCAGAGCAGTTTCTTTTGTTTTCAAGTGTTAACATATGATGATGGGGGTGGGGAACCTCCAGTCAGGAACAGAGAATTCCTGCCCAAAGAGGATGATGAAAACCTCATGACACTAACATCACTGTAAATACTGCTGATTGTCTGAAGGCAGTGCAGCCCACTGAGTGTGGTGCTAGACTTGCAGTGAGGACATCCAGCTTCAGGCTTAAAATGTCCACTGCTTCCAGGTATGCCCTGAGAGAAACTGCTTCACAAAATGGATTACCAAGTCTTCAGACCATTTCTGAATTAGGAACCTGTATCAAAGAATGCAATTTTATGTGCAACACACTCTTTCCTTGGAGCTTGGACATTAACATGCTACCATGGGGCAAAGAAAATGGTATCAGACTGCTCCATAAGAATCACCTATGTACATGTTCCAGTCCAGGTCTACTTGATTCCCTAGCACATTACACCTCACTATCCTCATTTGTACAGCTCCTTCATCCTCATCCTTTTTCCATAAAGAGTTTTGAGACCTATAGGTTCAAAGAGGCATAGAACCATAGAATCACAGAATGGCTTAGGCTGGCAGCAACCTTAAAGATCATCTACTCCAACCGCCCTCCCATGGTGTCCCTACACCACTCAACTAGATTTGGTTGCTCAAGGTCTAATCCAGCCTGGCCTTGAACACCTTCAGGGAAGGGGCATCCACAACCTCCCTGAGCAGCCCATTCTAGTCTCACCACACTTGCACAGAAGAACTTCTTCCTCAGATCCAGTTTAAACATACTCTCCCTCAGCACAAACAGTTTAAAACCAGGCGTGCATACACATATGTGTATGCAATTTGAAACATCAGAATTTTCTGAGGTTTTTCCTGTCTGTATTGGGAAATGAGGCAAAATTGAATAATCAACTATATTTGTTTGCAAAAGCAGAATGCACATCACCTTCATATAGCACAGAAACTGTGTCTTCTTTGTGATCATACTTGATTTAAAACCTTGTGAGCATCATACAAATCATAATCTTGAAGTAAATCATCAGGAAAATTCTGTCAGTCAGATTTTCTGCCTTCCTCTTCACTAATCTTAAAGGCAGTCTTAATGATTGTTTTACTCAATCATTTCAATTTTATTGCTGCAGCACCCATTCAGAGTAACAATAAAAATTATGACTATAGAACACAAGTCCTAACAAACTATAGATAACCAAATGAAACTGAAAGCAGCAAGATCAGATATTGCACATAGGTCTATGTAGAGTAAGACATGGTGTAAAGTGAGAGTAAGAACAGCTACAGAGAAAGCAGATCCATTATTCCATATATATCATGGATTAAGGAGAAGGAACTCTTGCTAATTATCCAGAAGAAATTCTGCAGTTTTTTTATTGTGGGACACCTAAAGTCAATGCTGACTCAACTACCTGAAGGGAGATTGTAGACAGGTGGGGGCTGGTCTCTTCTCCCAGGCAACCAGCACCAGAATAAGAGGACACAGTCTCAAGCTGTGCCAGGGGAGGTTTAGGCTGGATGTTACGAAGAAATTCTTCACAGAGAGAGTGAGTGCCCATTGGAATGGGCTGCCTGGGGAGGTGGTAGAGTCACCATCAGTGGAGGTGTTTAGGAGGAGACTGGATGGGGTGCTCGGTGCCATGGTTTAGTTGATTAGATGGTGTTGGATGATGGGTTGGACTCAATGGTCTCAAAGGTCTCTTCCAACCTGTTCTGGTCCTATCCTATCCTATCCTATCCTATCCTATCCTATCCTATCCTATCCTATCCTATCCTATCCTATTTCCTTTCACTGCAGGTCTGTGAGCACCCCACAGGGCTATGTGAATCTTGTCTTCCAGACTGCAAGGCGTGAGGGTCGTTGCTGAGGAGTGTGGTGATTTGTCTGCAGAGGGACTGAAAGAGTCAAGTCACAACCAATAGAAAAACAATGGCAAAGCAAATGGAATTGCTCACATCCAGAAGTCAATTGGCAGATTAAACAACAGATAACTTTTATTATGTACTATGGGAATTTACCACGTCCCTGAATTTTGTAAGCTCATGATCCCTGAAAATATGAAAATACCAGCTTTTCTTACACAGAGCATTTCTTCTTTAAAGATATGCAAAGCAAGCTGAAGGATTCACCAGTTCAGCCCTAAGACTTTAATTATTATTTTTTTTTTAATCCACAAAAGCCCACAGATTTCCCACAGCTTCGTAGTTCAATCTAATACCCTGTCCTTCACAATTTCATTTACAGTTCCCAATTCAGCAGTGTGTTACAAAGCTTAACTGACACTTTACATTTCAGATGCTATAATTTCACACAGGAATGTGATAATTATTTCTGAAACTTTAAATCACAGGTTTTTATTGAAGTCTGCTTTACACTCAATAGTATGGCAGGAAGGTGCCAATTATGTGACCCACATAATACAATGTGTGGGATAAAGAGAAGAGAAATTAGCATTATACTGTGGGTTATAGGGATCCATCAGGATAGATACAGATAGAAATCTTGGTACTACAGTGCTCTTTTTTGCATCTTAGGTCTGATTTTTATCAGGGCTTTTGCAAGTAGTATGGGTTTGTAAGTGTAAGGTAGGCTGTAGGACTAGAAAAGACGTGTAGCTATGTATAGATAATTCTGGAGTACAAGTGCTAGCAGACCTTCCTCAGTGTCAGGTGAAAGTTACTGTTCCTGCAGTGGGGGCATCAGAGAAAAGGTGCCTGTACTTCAGTTTGCAAGATCAGAGTCTCTGAAACTGCAGTGAAAGTAGGTCTCTGCTAAGAAAGAAGATTCTTGAAGGTAGCAAGTATGGGTCCAAGCTCACTTCTGCTCCTCCTGGTATGAAGTACTAACAAGAAACCAAAGAGTGGGGCAGCTAGCTGTGGGGGAAAATACCACCTTAATCTATCACTTCTGCTTGCCTCAGAGTACATAGAGCAGAGCCTAAAGCCTGTTTTTTTGATACCACAGGAATTTATGCCTCCATTAAGTAGAAATGAATCTTTGCTTAATAAATGCTTGCTGGGGAAAGACATTTTTGGCATGGCTGACCATGTCACACTTCTCCGGTCGGCAATTTCATTGAAGGACTCAGGCGCAGGGTAGCCAAGTATTTGTATCTTGTATAACACTTATTTGGCAGCTGTTTGATAGTCAGCTGGAAGAGCACACATCCAGCTGGACCTTAGGAATGGGTGGTGATGATTGCTGGTGAGCGCCAAAGGCTGGTGCTTGCCTGCACGGTTGTCAGTCCTGCAAATCCTTCCCTGACCTGTTGGCAATTAGAAGCAGCAGAGTATCTGCAGCCAGCTGAGAGCGCCAGGCCTCAAGAGCACTGCTGCAGTCTCTCAAGCACTTGTTACTACAGCATACAGTCGATGGGGAGGCAGGACAAAGGAGTGTGCTAGTAAATTCCTCAGTTGATGAATGATCGCTGATAGCACATAAATCAGGAACCCTCAGCTTCTGCTTGTTTGCTGACAACTCTGCACTCATCCAGCTCCTGCTCAGTCTTGGCTGTTCTCCCACCTACTCCACCCACAGCTAACAAGTTTTGTGCAGCTTTATGATCTAATCCTACTAATGCAGGGTGTCACTTATTAGAAAAAAGGTGTGTGGTCATACAGACAATTATAGGTACAAGAGAGTAGCAAGGCGGTGCTGAGAACAAGACAGGAATAGTTATGAAGCTATTGGGCTGTGTAAACAGAGAGGTAATTGCTCCTTCCCAAACCAAATTCAACATAAATAATCAAATTACTCAGCAGAAGTAATGGAATCTCAAATGATCAGCCGTGATTGTGTTTTGCACTTTCCCAGGACCATTTAGTTCTAAGAAAGGATAACAGCACTTTAAACGGTAACTTATTTGAGAGCTGAGTTACAAAACTGAAACCCAGGATGCTACTACCCTTTCTGTTTCAGGCAAGCTGACCAGTGAATGAGAAAGTAAGAGGTTTCTGTACTAAGTGCCTACCAAAAAGGCCAACTGCAACCCAGAACTTTTACTGTCAAAATTATGAGCCCATGAATATCCAAGTTTACAAGAGCAAAGTTATTTACAGAGTCAAAATAAAAGCATCCATCATTTTAATGCTGTTACTCCAATTTAAAACAGTGCAGATGGGCATAATTTTCCATTCCTAATATGAGACACAACACCATGTGTCTTTAATATAAAGGCAACATATACATTCAGCTAGACCGTTGGTTTATGCTTGCATTTCATATTCAAACCTAAGTCATTATCCACAAAAAGAAAAAAAAAGTGAGTGAATACAAATGCAGGAAAGATGATGATGATGATGATAGAAAAATCATCCACTTAACACAATCTAACCTCTCTTTTGTAGGATCTGCAATGACCAATAAGATTTCTTTATTAATGGTTTCGGTTAATCCTGTATCCAAACATTTTACCCAATAAACATCAGATTATTTTTATGTTCGCTATAAAGCTGTCACTCCTCAATAAACAGATATGCTCCTGGTGGGTTTACCTCTGCTGTCAAAGATCTGTCAATTCATGCATCATCTCATAAGCAAAACCAGAGAGGCTCGGGCGCGCGGCTCCAAGAGAATCCAGCTGGGCAGAGGTTGCTCACCACCTGAGAGGATCCATGCCGCTGCAGCCCCCGTGCAATTGGCAGCGACTGGATGCTCCCGACACAAGCTTGCAAAAGCCCTGAAGTAAATGCTCCTGCCTCCTTTTAATAGAAAGCTATGTGACCTTTAATGCTTTGCTTGACTGAGCCTTCCTTTAGCGAGTCGCAATTAAATTTTATGTTTTGCGGTTCCCATTTTCTTGTAAGACAAGAAAAGAGTTCAAGGGATGGGTCCTCCTTTGAAGAATTTAATTACCTGTGCAGAAAATTTATTTCCATCTAAACAGCAGCTCAAAGTTTTGGGGGAAAAGAGCTTTTGTAGGGCTTTTGTGTGTGTGTGTGTGTGGTTTTGGGGTTTTTTTGGTGTTTGATTGTATGTCTGTCTGGTTTTGTTTGTCTGGTTTGGTGTTGTTTCTCTTTCTTGTTTTTTTTCAGTGTTGTTTGTTTGTTTGCCTGGTTTGTTTGTTTTCCCTAGCATTTTGTGAAGAAAAAGACCCTTCAGATTCTTTGAAAAGGACAGCGTTCTATAAGGGGTTAGACTGGAAATATTTCCTCTATCTTTTGCATTCCAATGAGGAGAAAATCAGAGGGACGGTTAAAGAAATCCCGACCAGTATTTGTGAGGGCGAAGCTTTCCACCAGCTCCTCAGATTGCTACTAACATAATACTGTAGTAACATAATACTGGTTAATTTTCTGTGAGAGGCATTGCAGCAAATGAAACATTTGTATATATATGTATACAGAAAAACAAGCACTTCCTAGGCTGATTCTATATACTGAATCTCAACAAAGCAAGGTCATTAAGGCATTAGGAAACTGGGCTCTGACATTCTAGCTCACCATAGCTGAAAATCTAAGTGTAAATGAGCATTAAAAACTATTTCCACATGTAACATTTCTAGTAACATTAGTAACATTTCTTTCCCCACTGTGTTCCTTTATTTCATTAGTTTGTTTTGTAGTCAACTTCACATAAAATCACATATGCCAGTAGGGAAGAGAGATGGAGAGAGATGCCCAGACTCTTTGTAGGCAGTGTACACTGAATTAGATATTTCACAAAAATCAGTGTACAAACAGTACACATTGACAGGGGTATTTCATACTGCCAATACAAACTAAACACTGAGTGTCAATGAATTTCCTATACTCTTCTAGATTTACACACCTAAACCTGACAGCCTTACAGATCATTTTTGTTTGCTTCATATCTAAATGTGAAGCTCTTCCTTGCTGCTCTCTTCTGCATATTTTTGTGGTCACCCAAGGCAAGTGTTATCAGGATTCAACATTTCCACTAACTCAAATACTTCACAGTCAGCTCTCTCGATTCTCTGTCAAGTGTCTTAATCAGCATGCTCCAGAAACTGGACATCTTGTGCAGATGGAAATGCAAGATTCAAGGAGTTTGTTCAGGATTAGTTTGTTATTTTTTCATTTTTAGTCACAATTTAAGAGTATTTTTACACCTGAGATTGTCTCCTTTTTTTTTTTCTTAGGATTTACTACTGATGATTAATTCAATGTGACCTTCTGCTTCTGCCTATCTACCTGGAGAAAAATAGATATTCATAGAATTTGGTTTTTGTTTAGATCAGTATTGACTGCATTTGTAACAGGCATGTAAAACTCTTTGTTAGCTCTAACTCAACCAAAATTTAGTGCAATCCACTGCTAAACTATTTAAACCCATAGCAATTTAATGTAATAATATTTTCCTCCTTACAGAGTCATGCCATTTTGGTTCCAGCATTGAGACACAAGCATTCTATAGAAAACAATAAATACCCAACCCAGCAATCTTCAGATTCATTCACAACTACTGTGCTCAGACCCTTCATCATGGCTCTACACTTTATGCATGTTAGGCAGCATGCTGAACACTAGGAAAATAACAATGGAGTCAAATCCACAGAATAAGTGGTAGCTCTGAGAAGCATTTGAAAAGCATTTTACAATGTGTAAACCAATTGAAACATGAGAGCATTTGTTTCCTTCTTTCCCTCTCTCAAAATGTAAGGGAGCTGTATTTTGTATGGTACATTGAAGCTTGCCCTGTCCTGCTACTGCTTTGCATATGGAGGTTGCATGAATATCCAGGTACACAATATAATCATACAGCTAATAAATAAATTAACTTGGAAGCTGTCTCTTGGCTTAGACTTGTTCTTCAGATATGTCTACCCATTCTTATTTTACATTCTGTGATGAGTTCCACAAAACAAAAATTCCAGTGAGTCTGGATGAGGTCAATAGCATTTTCACACTCGTGTGAATATTGATTCTGGTTCTGTATTAAAAAATAGATTGACATGATTGCAAATATCAATATTTACCTGTTGTGGAAACATAGTTTTGTTTTAAGAAGCAATAAAAATGGACATATACTAAGCTTAGAAAACCCCAGAAGCCACAAATTATAATCTTTTTGGTGAAATCTTTTTAGCTTTTAAGCTTTTAAATGCTTTGCAGTGATAATGCACAATATTAGTCTGAGATAAGGGCAAATGTGAGCACAAAATTTCTCTACATCTCCCTACTTCAGCAATTCAAGCCATGTAGTTCTATATTTAGGTACTTGTGTAGTATAACTAGCTAAACCTCACTGCAAGAAACAAAACTGGTCTAGTTCTTAATTTTCATTGCCCATCCAATCTCTCTTTTTCCACTGCAGGTTGTGGACAAAAGAAATCTTCGCCTCACTGCATATATGCTGCCTCCATACATGGTATCTATGCCACTACATATAAGAACAGGTCCATTTTAATGACTATATGGATAAAAAACCAGGTTGCTATTGTATATTTACAAAGTTATTACGGAAAGTCTGTCAGCTACTCGGAACTGGGATTTACTAGAGTTACCTTGATTAAAGGCTAGCTCCTGAAGAACTCCTGTGGACAACAGGCTTAACTTTAAGCATGTGATCAGTCCTATTACATTCACTGCTTTAACTGGACTGCTCATAAAATTAAGCATGTATTTAAATGACTTTCTGGACCAGAGCCCAAGTACCTTAGAGAAGCTTAGGCTTGCAGCAATGGTACCTTCTGAAGCCGGTACAATTCAAGAGACTAAGGGCTGTAAATCCTTTTCCACATTCTGTCAAATTGCAAAGCTGAGGAATTTTGCTCACACAGGTCCTGGAAACATTGTTTACCACAGCTAAGTGGGAATGCCAGCTCATCATAGCTTGAAAACAAGAACTTCACAGAACTGGTGATATCTCAGGCTGAGGTAGTTCAGAAAACCAGGACAAGGAGATAAAACAGCCTGGGCATTGAACTACACCAGCATGGCCATCCTGCTCTTGATACCAAAGCACTGTTTGCCCTGGTGTCTCTACACAGCTGTGCACCCTGGTCTTTAAACATATCCTCAGAGCAAAATTTGGTATTGTGAGGGTAAGTAATGCTCCAGCTTTTCAAACTGTGCTCGTTATGCAAGACTACACATTTGCCAAATTCTGCCAACTCAAAAAAGGAAAAAAAAAAAAAAAAGAAAAAAGGAAAATAAAAAGGTGGAATATAAAGAGGATCTAATGTCTGGAAAATGGGTGATTAAAAAAAGGTCACATACAATTGACAATTTGAAAAACATATACTCTTACCCTTCTCGTTGGAAAATAGTCCTAAAACAATCCCCCAGGCTCTTGTAACTGGTTGGATCAGTTTTCCCTCTTTGAATTTGGAACCTAGAAAAAAATACAATTTACATCACAGCATGAGAAGTCAGGGATTTTAAGTAACTTTTAACTTTCCAATTATTATATGGAAGGAGTTTTAAAGTTTTGTTAGTGTTGGTGGTGGTGTTTTTGTTGTTGTTTTTTTTCCTATTTGATTCATTATTATATACTATTCCTGACATACTTATTAACACTGCTTTCATAAAGCTGTTAAACTAAGGGAAAATAGAGCTTTAGCAGTAACCTTTTTTTTGTAGTTTATGGAACTGGCAGTATAGCTATCACCTTTGACATTTACACCTCTTTCTAGTTGTTTGAAAAATAAGCTGTTAACCCTGTTCCTGATCCAAAGCCTACTGAAACTAATGGGAATCTTTGAGTCAAACCCTGGTTTTGAAAACCCAAAGTGGAATACTATCCTGTGTTTCACTGTGAAATGAATTCACTGTGCCCTTTCTTTCTTTTTCTATCTCATGCAATTACAATAAAAATCAACCTCAACCAGGGACATGACCAGAAATTAAAGTACCATTCATTTCTCATAATTTAATAATAAGATGAACAATAAAAGCAAGCAATGAATTATTTTAATGAAAACCTTGTTTTTTTCTATTTACATTTTGAGAACAATAAAGATTTCAACAGGAAGCTTGTGGCCAGATTATGATTTAAGATTGTAAACATCTTGTTGCTTATGGTTTATGGATAGCAACAGTGAATTTAACAAATGATACTGTTTGACTATCTCAGTTAGATTACCCTAATTCTTGCAGTTTAAAACTGCAGCCAGCACAGATGTTAGCATGGAGAAATTTTGAATACATTTTAAACAATGATACTTCCTCTTAAACTGCTAATTACTATGTAGCACTCAAGAAAAGGGAAGAAAAGAAAAAAACAAAAGAAAAGAAAAGGAAAGAAAAAAGGAGGGGAAAGGAGAAGAAGGAGAAGGAGAGTATCATCGATGTTAGTAATTCCAGTTAACAATAGCCCTGTATTAGGCAATCACCAACTTGGCTTTATCATGAAGTACAATAATAATTCTATTCAACAAATAGTGTTCAACAGTTTCAAGGAATAACTGACATTATAATCAAGCATGTCATATGCCACAGGATATGTCGCTGTTCTGAGAAGCGTCTCTTGTTATTTATTCTAATCATGATACCGAATCTCCTTTATACATAACAAAACCCCCAAACCAAACCAAAACAAAAGGTGTTTTTAACTCAGTGTTAAACAGCAACGTTCTCCTCTGTCTCAACAGAATTCAGTAGGGTCAGATCAAGGTTTGGATTTTGGCAAAAGACATTAGTTATTTTGAACATCGGTATTTCCTAAGATATGTCCTGTGCTAAGACATCTAACATTTTATTGACTTTAGGAAAAAAACTTCCAGTGATGTAATATAATTCTGAGGGTAATTATGAAGGCAAGACCAGATCTCCCCCCTCCTCCCCCCCAAACAGTTAGAAGGAAACACTGAGCCCCTCCATAGTCCTAATAAAAGTATTTCATCCACATCTGGGATCTCTATCTGGGGTAACCTCTTTTATTAGCACTAGAACTTGCTGCCAAGTTGGCAGAGGGGAGAATGCTATTCAATAGGCTTACACTCAAATAAGAGCTGATGCACAACATTTTGTCTGAAAAGAACCCTTGGGAAGGCTAATAGTTGAAAAAATTGCCTCAATGCCATCACACAAGGTCCAACAGTAATATCAGCTACAGAAGCTTTTACACTGCGGCAATCAAACAATCAAAATTACATCAGAAAGTAGAATCTATGCACACTTTAATATAGTTGAGAAGTGATTATTTAGACCTCTCTGTTCAAAACCAAAAAAACCCTTTCTTTGCTTAAAGAAATCTTGTAAAAACTCACCAGTAAATAACTTTTTCCAAGTATTGAAAAAAAATAAATAAAGCTTTCTTAACCCAAACTCTTTTCTTCCAGTTTCAAGATTTGGCCTGCTTGTAAACTCAGAACAAAGCATCACTGTTTCTAAACCATCCTCTGAATAAATGTGCCTTCCCTCTCTTTCACCCTGCAAATGCTCAGGCATGTCCTGCTAGCACGTGTGTGAGGTTCCCCACCAAGTTGTGCATGTTTGTAGAACTGGGGCTTTAACCCCAGACTCACTGTGGATCTCAACAATGTGGTGAACATGCTTACATGATTTTGGTTTGCAGTTAACACAGTGTTGACTTCTCAACTAAATGCAGGAGACTTCATAAAAATACATCTTTGATAGCAATAATGAAAATCCAGAATAACACCATGTGTCATTTATGTGTATCAGACGAAGGATAACTTCTTGCAAAAGAAGTTAAAGCAAAGGTTTAAGGTTATTTCAGTTTTTTGTTTTAACATAGATAAGACCTTAGTATTAAAGGAGTCCATTTGTAACACTGAGTCACACAAATAACATATTCCTTCCTTTAGGGTTTTTGGATCCATTCCTTCCCCAGTAAATCTTTTTTATAGCTTTAACAGCAATCCTAAAATACATGCCAATTATGTGCTTCAACCTAGATCTGCGAATTGGCTTCTTTGATTCAGAATTGCTTGCCTCCATAAAATCATGTGTAACTTTTTAATGAACTAGCTAATTGATCACCAGCACTTGTTATAAGAAGCTCAGGGAAGCGCTGAAGAAATGTATGTTTCTTTTTCTGGAGGCAGCAGCAGCAGTCTGTATTACTAATCCTAATAATAGAGACGAGTGAAACTTCAAAACACAACCTGGCCTGGTTTTAATGATTGTTAGAAGAATGAACACAAGTGGCGAGTGAACACATAATGGCTTTCTCTGATCCAAATCCATTCCTTTCTACAAGCATTATAAACCCACTGGATTTCATGCATTTTTGAAAGCTGGATGCCTGCCTTACATATTATTACCTTTGTTAGGAAAAAAAAGAAAAAAAAGAAAAAAGAAAACAAATTATTCTAAAAATATAACTGGAGCATTAACTTCTGATCTAATATATGCATTTGAAGTCTGAAAAGAGGAATACGCAGGCAGTATTCAGAGACATGCTCAGCATATGTACAGAAAGCAGAAAGGCTTTTCCAGGACTGGGATGAATGATCTGCTACTCAATATTAGCAATGCAACAACTTTCTGAAGTCACCAGACACTCCAACATATTGTGTGTTCACCAAGACCTTGAAATGATAATCAAACTGATTTTCCTCCTCTCTTGTTTTCCTGCCTCTGGTCTTTCTGGCCCAAATGCCATGGTACTGAGAGCTGTGGGAGGCACTTAAGCCCAGGTTGCCTCTTTGTATCTGGGTTCACCACTGGCACCTACTGCTACCCTTTTGGCTTCTTGTGGCAGTTCCCACAACCAGCTCCCATGCCATGGGGTACATCTCACAATCTTCCTTTCTGACTCATAGCAGCAGCTCAGAGTGCTTGTTTTTTATGCCCCCTTTGACTGAACAGCACCTTTGCAGTAGCTTGGCTTGATACAAAAGCATCCTCATATTAAGAAGAGTACATTAATGTCCTTTCATGTTTACCCCACAGGCTATATGGCTGGGATCTCAAAATGTGGACCAAATCATGTAAAACCATCTGAGGTTTTGGGGTCTGTTCAAAAAGCAAGTGCAACTACCACTTGTGAAATGAATAAACCTAAATTATCCTTATTTTGATAGCATGAGAGAGAGGATTTTTAATAATTATAACATTCTTTGGTGAATAACTCTCCATGGGCTCAGCCTGAAACCCCAAAATGCAGAAGATGCTCCAGTCCTTTCCTCAGTTCTGTGAACCACTCACCTATTAATAAGTGATACACCACATTGTGGAGCAATGACTACACATAAACAGATTTGCCTCTTTCCAATGCCTAACTTAAAGCTCTTGTTGGTTTTCTAATAGTCAGTATTTTATTCTGAGTTTTCTAAAATCCTCAGTCCCCAGGATACTTTCCTGCACTCCTTCCTACAGCAAAAGTTCTCCAAGTAGTCCCTTCTAACAGGGAGGTTCATTAGGAGAACAAGCAGATGTGTGTGCTTTCTGGAAAAAAAAAGGAAAGAAAAGAAAAGAAAGAAAAAAAAAAGACAGAAAAAAAAAAGAAAGAAAAAAAAAAGAAAGAAAAAAGGAAATATTTTCTCTCTTTCAGTTGCTAAGTGTTTTGTTCATGCTTGCTGAACATCTTGTCAAAGTTGTCTTGTGGATGTCTGCCACTACGGTATCCAGGTATTTACTGTTTCAAGTCTGTTCACCACAATGTTACCTAGCAATTCTCCTCCTTTATTTACTGATCTGGGCTGCAGAAAGATGTTCAACTCATGCTTAAATTGATTTAGTAATCTTAAAATCGAAAAGGAAGAAACCAGTGTTTTCATATCTAGATTCAAGGAGATAGCGAGCAGTTAAATCCCAGCTATGCAGGACGGCAGCAACGTGATGCGGAGCAGACAAAACTCACCAAATTCTTGCCGCTGGATTTACAAAGACTATGCCCTTATGCATAAATCCAGAATTCCTTGCTCCTTTTATGCAGGGCTGTTGACTAGTTTCTCAACCACAACGTTCAGAGAGAAAGAAAAACACTGACTCAGAGAACCAGGCTTTATACCATGTCGCAGCGCTTGCCAACAAGTGGCAGCCTTAGCTGTATTTTCAGTTTCTTCACGACTTCCTAACATTTCCCTCCGTGACTGAGACTTCTGCACTACCAAAACAAATAACCTCAGGCACCAAGGTGTTTCGATGCTATAATGCAAAGAAGTTGCATTGTATAACAACGAAACAAATTAAACTCACCTCAATTTTTTTGTACTTTCATTACATCCCATGATACCAGACACTCCTCGCTGTAGTGTAAGTTGATTAAAAATTGTATAGTCTGAAGCTCTATATAAACACACATTATTTAACAGTTCACATGCTTATAGTAATAATAATTAAAAACCCCTGCACTGCATTTTAAAAAGATTTTGATTTGCTAACTTAAACATTTATTCAGGTGTTACTGCTCCTTAGTGCTATCTAGTTATGCTTAAACCTAATGCAAAACTTTGTGCTGCACAAAGAACCTTGATAATAAAATTTATTACACTTTTTGGCTCCAGTTCTTGGAGTTGCTTATGTTACTTACAGAATAATAACTAAATTGAGAGTATAATTCTGGCACTTATTTTAACAATAAATCATATGAGCTGTTGAAGAACTAAATGTTAGATTTCAAACCAGAAAACCTAATTATTTTAAGCCAAAGATATAAATTCTGCTATTGCAGGACTCGTATTTTAAGTCCTATGATGACTATTGAACTGCAAAACCCATATGAAAAAACAATAAAGTAGTAAGACAGAAAGCAAGCAAAGGACAGAACCTCAAATATCCTCTATAGCAGACACAGATTTGCCTCCCTCTAATCAGAGGATTTTTCCATACAGTTCATATTCACAAATAATAAACAATTATGGTGGGTAGAGAATCATTATAAAACCTATTTCAGAATTTATCTAAATGAACACCTATTTGTTGGAATAGACAGTGCTTCATAGTTTATTTACTTCCATGACTTTGGAAGAACAGTTATTTATTTATTTTTTTTTAAGAAGAAAAGGAAAGGAATAGTAATAATGGAAATAATAGTAAAGATACCCTGAAAATTCAAAATTCTCTGCAGAGATGACTTTTATATGGGTTAGAACATCAACCACCAGGTATGACAGTCACACGAAATAATTACCTAACACAGGGTGATGAATTCTCACATTACCAAAGTATTTATCAAACAGTGCGATTCATAAGTTCACCCATTCACCCTGACCTCTGCCTTATTACAATCCCAATCTGTTCTTCTGTCCTCTCCCTATCTGATCAGTGATCCATCAGTTTGTCCCTGGCAAAAAATATCTCAGCAACTACCAAGAAACATAAACAGGGCAAAAGGAGGAAACATTGCCAGTGGATAAGAAAGAAGCAAACACCCACATTTGCATAAGCGATAACTCACAGTAGGAGTTAGAGTGACAACATATTTAGCAATTTACAGGAGAATTTAGATGGAAAATATTGGCTAATCTGATCAACATTTTAATTCAGTATGATCATCATCAGTCGCCACCTCCCTTTGGGTTAGCTAACAGCAATTTAGCTAAACCACCCTAAAAGAATTTGTATAAACTCTTTCAGCCTCAATGATGAAACTCCCCATCTGTGTCTTATTCTGAGCTTACAATTATGTGAACATATTTTCCCTGACAATATTGACTAGAGAAACAGCAAAGTCCCACATGTGACAAAATGGCATGTTTCAGCAGCACTCTGTCAGGTCACTTAGATTCTTATTCTTAGACCAGACAAAAGTACACTAATAACAAAAAAGAACTTCATCTCTCCTGTACCTCTTATTCCTTTTATAGATGACTTTCCTCTGTCTCAATGCTTTTTCAGATTTAAGATAAGCAGCACATACTTCCATCAAAAACACCAGTGGGGAAAAGAATGCAGCACTCTTTACACCAAGAGTGTAATAAAGTGGCTTAGAAATTAAAGCTGCATTTTGTGAGCTACCAATGGAAAAATATTTGACCTTTTTTTGCTCCTGCAGTAATTTTTCCACTTTTATGTGCAAGGGACAAGCATACAGTAGTTATGATGTCAGAAATAAATTTCCCTTCGCATTTAGTAGCTTTAGAAAATGATTTTTAACAAAAATAAACTTGTCCAGCAGCAGGTCAAATTTACCCATGTACCTGCTTCATGCAAATCTAGTCTGGTAATTTTGCTAATGAATAACAAAAATAACTCTTCACAGCAGTTACATACAAACAATTGAATGCCTCCCTGAGAAAGAAATACAGCAGAAACAAAGTTCAAGCCATAAATGCTTTAAATAATCTAATCCCATCAGCCAGTGTATGTGTAAGAGGTGGGAGTTCAAAATAACAACCACACAAAAAAAAGTGTAGTGAAAAGTACTATTTTTTTATTCCACACTAAGAAGTGGTCAGAAAAACAGCATGCAGGCTCATAGCTTACACTGTTGTGTAAGCTCCCTTTTATTTCAAGGATGAAAATACTGAGCACATTTGCACCTTTCCTAGCAAGGTGAAACTATGGAATGAGCCTCTGAGCTGGTATCCTTCTCACTTATTGCATGTGCACAGCGCTTCCTACCTTCCATCTCCAGTTTTGTTATGGTCTTGTGTTTGTGGAGTCCCAGGTACAACTGGCAGCTGGGGGCTCCTACAAGCTCCTTGCCATATACCAGCCTTTCAGTTATAGACTTGCAAACAGCATACGTTCAACATCATGTAGAAATTGCGCTGATGTTCTGTGTGCCAGAGCAGGAAGGGTTTGACCGGCCCCTATGCCAGTGTTGTGAATACCTTGGAGGTATAATTCTGTCCTTGAAACTTTGCTTTAGCTGTGTGGATACAACTTCTGAGCACAAATAAGAATACAGTGATGATCATAAAGGGATAACTGTATTTGAAATATCCCACTATTTTGTGTGAAGGATCATGGAATATACATGATCTTAACAATCTTATGAAGGTAAGATCAGCTAGGAAGTGCCAACTGTGAAAGTAATTGGTAAATTCAAACACGGTATATGTTTCTTTTGTGTCTACATTGTCTCATGTATAAAGCACTTAATACCTGTGAAAGAATCTGCAGAAATCAGTAATGGTGAACCCAGCACTTTGCGTTTTTTCAGTGATAATCTTATTTCTGAAACTTCTGGTAATCTCTGCTTCCCAAGGAAAACAAACAAACAAACAAACCCCCAACAAACCCACCCCAAAACTTGTAGGTATTTTTGCCCTTTACTTAAACTGGACAAAGCATTAACAACGGCAGCACAAGGGATAATTTTGTCTTGTTAGAAATGATGGAGTTATCTTCATGATTTTAAATATGGGAACTCACTCGTGGCCCTTATACATCAGCAGAAAAAAAAATCTGGTTTTCATTAGTTTTGCATAAAGTCTTGTATGTTTTCCTTCAAAACAGCTTACAGAGAACCAACAGACAAAGTGATGAGGAATCTATACTAATGACTGGAAGAGATTTCCAAGAAATCAGATATTAGATTATATCATATGAAGGCCCCAGTATTCAGTCTTGATTCAGAGAAAAATGAGAATGTGGTTTGGCTGATTACAGTGTGTAACATGCATCTGTCTAAAAACTGTCCAGTTTCTTATCTCAGTTTAACTTCTATTACAAAAATACATATCCTCTCTTGACCTCTCTCTCCTGAACTAGATGAACCTTTAGTCTAACCCTGTGTCCTGCGATATTACTGGGATCTACAATTCTACTACTGAGTTTCTGCAAATTAGAGCTTTTGGAAAATTTAAATGTAAGTATCACGTTTTCATCTACCAGTTAAATGATACCAGCTTAGAAGAATTATTTTGCTGCCTTTAAAAAGCAAGGGCATTCTCTAATATTGTAAAAAGATGCCAAGGCAAATCTTAATGCAACACTGCCAAAATCAAACATGTATCTGATAAGCCCCAGGAAGTGAGTAATTGCTATATGTCATTATTGGACAGTACCTGAAATACAAACAGTAAGCATTGTTCTACAATTCTTTGAGTTCAGGAAGATTTAATTAAGATCTATATCCCACAGGAAAAAGTAACTTTCCCCCCCCCCCCCAACAGTTCCTATAGAAAAGGCCAATTACTTCTCCATAGTTTTCTCAACAAAGCTTTGATTTCCGTGTCCCCTACGGTAATCACACAGCACTTTTCCTTCTGAGAAGGCAGGAAAACCTTTGTGGCTTTCTGGGAGGATTTCGAGGGAGGAATTTTTGGAGAGTTGTTCAGTACATTTCACTGTTCATTAGTATTTTAAGTTCTTTGATGAGATCAAAGTGCATTACAAATTAGTGCTTAGTGTATCATGAATTCTTTTTCTTTTGTATTAAAACCATTTAGCACCAAAAATTTGCAAACCACAATGAAATACACATTACCCTTGCCCCCTATGGTCAAAGTCAGAAAGATAACCAAAAATACCTTTTCTCTCAAAGGAAAGGAATGGTTGATGACAGAAATCTAAACTCATTCTCAGTGGAAAATCAGCCAAAATGAAATTGTGAGTTGCTGAAAGAAGTGTTAGTTTTGAGTGTTCACCCAATCTTCCGTGCTTGTGCTGGAAAATATTTTAGAAGGAAACAATTTCAATAACATATTGCGGCTGAGATTTACTGGAAGGGATACAAACAGACTTACCAAAAAGTACAGATGAATACCCTGCATTTGAATACCTTCATGCACATGCCCTTTGTAATTAACAGACAAACCCTTTCAAATGACTGATAGTTAATATATATAACGGGGACATTACCTACAATGCATAAACTGCTTCCATGTAAAAAAATTTACCTTTTTCTATCAAGCTAAGTGACAAAAAATTGTACACCCTTAAAGCAACATTACTTTTGGAAATGAAACTAGCAAAATGAGGAAATTCTGAATTAAAGACTGAAACTCAACTCTTACCCAGCCAGCTGTGTCCCAATATTACAGCTTATATGGAATTCATTATCAGGCAGTGCTAAGTGACCCCAGCAACTCTTAGCATACAGTAGGGCATAAAAAGGCAAGTTAAGGATGAAATTTCTTCTGAAGCGCTATGACTCTCTCTGCGTGGTGACTGAAAGTGTAACTCTCAAAGTATTGGAACACTCTTGCTTACTGTAATACAAATTAGCTGAAATACTGCACTTCCCTCTGTAAAAAGCAAAACAAAAATGTAATCCCATAAATTTAAGGCAAGTTTGCCATGTGTTGAAATGGCAACTTGCCAGTCCACAGATATATATAACCCCACTTTCAGCAAATTTTTTGTGCAACATTGGAATTCATCCTAGGAAATAAAGAGAAACCTTTGGCACCTGGGAATACACCCTGTTAACTCACCACAGGAGGATATTACAGAAATCAAGATGAGTTCTCACAAGCTCAATGCAGTAGAAAACCAGCAGCTATTTTGAGACTTCAGTACATTTTCTTCCCTCCCTAGTAGCTCTTATATTATTAATAGTTAACAACAACAGCAAAGCTAAATGAAACTTAGGAGAACCTATGAATCAGGACACTAAAAAGCCCCACCCAAAAGGATGATTTTTCCTATTTGTAAACACATTTTGAAACCTACCAGAGTTCAAGTATTTTCCAGCCCATTTTTTTATGTGAACACCAGAAAAATAAGACTTAGTGCTGTAATGGAAATGCCAACGGGCTCTTGACAACAGGCTGCACCTTTACATCACAACACCCTCTCCCAGCTGAAAAAACTCACTAGTTAGCAGGGACGGTGTGGAAATAAAAAGAGCGTTGTTATTTTAGGACAGACAGTTGAAAATTGGCCTAAAGTGGTGAAAATTGAAAAGGAAGGATTCTACCACCCCCACCCCCCCTAAACCTAACTGCTCCATAAAGTAATGTACAAATCATTCATTATACCGAGTCATAACAATGATTTGTGATCTTCCAAGTTTTCATTTTATGCCCCTCTGTTTTTCCTTAAAGACAGGGGGATAGACAAAGACTGGAAACTTTGGGTCATATGGATCACGGCACCACTGCTATGTCTGGAATTTTCTTATAAATATCCTATTGCTCTGAGGTTCATAGGCCTGACTGAAACAGCAGGGACGATCTCATTTGTACTTTTATAGTTGTAGAGGGATTTGCAAGAGTTAACGCAATTTTCCATAATATTTCTTCCCGGCTTCAGGAATAAAGGGAGAGTTCCCCTTTTAATCAGTATCTGAAACATTGTTAAATCTAAAGAAAACCAGGACTTCTCTCAGATTTAACAAGACTTTTCCAAGTGTTGATAATTTTAAAGGTACATAGCAAGGCAGCTTTAGTAAAAAGAGAGAGGACTGCAGCAGAGCATTTGTGGGTAAGCAGTCAGTGCAGTAACCTGGGGCTTATACTTCTCAGAAGATTTCACTGCTTGCTTGCAGCCTTGTGCCTTTTAAAGATTGGTTTTTTCCCAAAAAGAAATGGTAAATGATTCCTTTTGATTTCATGAAAATCTTTGAACAATGGAATCTTCAGGTTCTGTTTTGGTGATGTAACAGAAAACAAACCATTTCACCAACCACCAGCTGGAAGCTAGAAAAATTCCTCCTTTAGCACAGGCACAGAAGGTTTTTTAAGGGTATTTTGCTCACATTCTTCTCTAGGCAGATAGGCGGGCAGACTATACTAACATGGCTGATTTGACTCAGTTATTGAGCCCAAAGACTGAAACACAGGCAGTTCTGATATTGTCATGCAATGTTTTTCAGGGACTACTGCCTTGTTACCTGCCCATGCTCAGTAGCCCTTCCATATACCCACATAGTTAATTGTTTGTAGCACTGCGTGGACTCAGAAATGAAACCAGCATAATTATTGAATTATAGAATGAGTGCTTAGCCTGGAGAAGAGGAGACTCAGGGGTGACCTTATTACTCTCTACAACTACCTGAAGGGAGGTTGTAGACAGACGGATGTTGGTCTCTTCTCCCAGGCAAGCAGTACCAGAACAAGAGGACACAGTCTCAGGCTGCGCCAGGGGAGGTTCAGGCTGGATGTTAGAAAAAAGTTCTATACAGAAAGAGTGATTGCACATTGGAATGGGCTGCCTGGGGAGGTGGTGGAGTCGCCATCACTGGAGGTTTTTAGGAGAAGACTTGACAGGGTGCTTGGTGCCATGGGTTAGTTGCTTGGGCGGTGTTGGATTGGTTGATGGGTTGGACGCGATGATCTTGAAGGTCTCTTCCAACCTGGTTTATTCTATGTATTCTATGTACCAACCTGATCTTACTGATAAACAAAATGGGCTTGTTGAAAAAGGACTGTTGGAACAAGTGTTTCTGCAGGATGAGTAACTACTATACATATTATTACACATAACAAGTAAGAGTATGCCTCCGTAGGTATCCTTCTGCCCCTACCAAACCCTGCTATGGATTACTGTTGGATACTTCAGTCACAACAGGTCATCAGCTCCTCCTCTAGAAGACTTGCTGCAAAGCCAAGTACAGCTTTGCTCAATGCTTAGGTATCAGGAATTAAGTGGCTTAGGGCTATCAGTAGAGACTCAAAGGCTTCTATAAAAGTAAACCTGAGGTCCTTTCACCACTCTTTCGATGATCTTAAAGGTCTTTTCCAATGGAAATGATTCTGTGATTCTACAAATTGCCTTTTTTTTCTTCCCCCCCCCCTTTTTCTAATGCCAAACTGAGTAAGAGTGCCTTAAATAAAACCCTAAGGGCCTTAAATAAAACCCTAAGGGCACAACATGTAGGCATGCCACCTCCTTCTTTTTCTTCGTACATATGCTAGCTAATGGGACAAGCAACTACATGGCTAGCTCTTTGGAAGAAGAATAGCATAACATATCTTTTCCCTCAGTTATGCTATTCTTCCAGAGAGCTAGTCATAGAGGTGTGCTGCTGGTTTGCTATGTCACATAACGCTGGCATTGGGTTTACCTGAGCCATTGTGGGTATCACCTTTCTGCAATATAGTCTGTGCACATTAGCAAGAATCCAAGGATACCTAGGCTCAAACTGTGCCTGCAATGGAGTCTGAAAGGTGCCCAGACTAAGGTATGATAAGGAGCAGGTAACCAAATGGCAAAGTACACTGGTATTGTCCTTGTTGAAAATCTGACTTGAGGCCGCTCCCAAGAATAAAGCTAACTTTAAGTGTTTGCAGAAAGGAATCTCTAGTTTCATTACATACAGGGGAAAGTTAGCTTTTTTCTACTTCAAGACTCTTGAAATTGCAAATAGCCATCCTGCCTACCATCTATGAGAGTCAACACCTGCCAGTTTATTACAGATTATTTATTGGAAGTCACAAGATGCCAACTTGTCATTGTAACTGGCAGCAGAAACTCGTAATTAACAAACTCTGTTGCTTTTCTTGCATGAAGTTTTAACTGTGAGGCTGTCACCCAAGATAAGGGCAAATAGAGAAAGTCAGTCAGAGGGGAATGACTGATGGATGTGCAGAGAGTGAGCAGAACTATGAAACTATGTGGGAGGAAGAAGAGTGTGGCCCTGAAGAAATGCTGTGTATTGAGCAGATGGAAAACCTTGAGGCAGTTGTTCAACAAAATATGAGCTATGTATCATTGCTTCTGCTCCTTCCCTGCCATCTCTAACATCTATAACCAAGCACTGCAATTTGTAAATTTCTCTGCCCTCTCTTCTTCTGCAGTGAAGGGGTGGTGATAATGTAGCCATAAATGATACTTCAATCACTAAATGATATGTATTTACTGTACCAAAATTTCCCTTCTACTCCACTCTAGTGCAACCCCACCTGCAGTACTGTGTCCTGTTCTGGAGCCCCTATTACAGGAAGGATATAGACATGCTGAACATCCAGAGAAGGGCCATGAGGATGATCAGAGTGCTGGAGCACCTCTCCTATGGAGACAGACTGAGAGTTGGGGCTATTCAGACTGGACAAGAGAATGCTTCAAGGAGACCTTACTGTGGCCTTCCAGTATCTTAAGGGGGCCTACAAGAAAGCTGGTGAGGGAATTTTTAGAGTGCCAGGTAATGACAAGACTAGAGGGAATGGAGCAAAACTAGAAGTGGGTGGATTCAGATTGGATGTAAGGAAGAAATTCTTCCCCATGAGGGTGGTGAGACCCTGGAACAGGTTGCCCAGGGAGGTGGTAGAAGCCTCATCCCTGGATGTGGCTCTGAGCAACCTGATCAAGTGGAGGGTGTCCCTGCCCATGGCAGTGGGGTTTGGAACTAGATGATCCTTCCAACCCTAACAATTCTATGATTCTATGAATTATAATGCATAAATCCATATGCTTCCATTAACAATAAAAACATCTTAAAAATACATGAGAAACCTATGGATTCACTTTATATGAGGTACTTCCATAGGACTTCCTGTCTTGAGCAATAAATATTACAAAAGGTTCTGTAGTTTTCAGAGGTTTCCTATTCTTACACCATGTCTCATATCTAATATCAGCTGGCATCTTTAGCATGCCTTAAAGTCATTTGTCGGATCAAAGACACTCCTCTGCTCACTGTTCTGTTTAACATACTTCAGCAATTCCTGTTTTCCTTCTCACCACTAGAGTATAGTGTGCACAAAAAGAACTTTCCTAAAATACACAGAGGAAATACACAGACTTGAGAAAGTAATTTTCTTTTAAGGAATATGTAAAGTGAGAATGGTTCAATGTCCACACCAAAATTGTAAAGTATGTCTGAAAGAATAAGAGGGATAATCAGAAGAGTAATGCATTTCCAGATCTGCTTGTACAATGGCCTCTAAGTAGCCTGCAGACTTCTTGTCTAGGCTCAGGACTGTGTACTAAGAAGCACTCGATCTGCTTGATGCCTTGTCATTCAGTTTCTGTCCCAAGGGCTGTGGCCTTGTAGAGTGTCAGTGAATATCCTGAAGATGCTCTTCAATATAAATGATACAGCCAGTTGAAAACATATATTAAATATGACTTGCTGCCTGCAGACATGGAAAAATTCTCTAGAAGATTAGTACCAAAATATAAAGTGTCTGGCCAGGGGATATATACTGGATAAATACTGGCTACAAGTGGAAAAAATCCTTACCCCTAGACAGATTTAATAGTATCTAGAACTGCTCATCTACTCCTATAGACTAGGTTGAGCTATTAGTGAGGAATCATATTCTAAGAAACACAGAGAGTCTGAATCAGTGAATAATAAATCACTTTACCTGTTCTCCCCTTGTTAGAGAGAACTTCACAGACAAAAGCAGAACTATCTTTCTGAAAAAATCCACCTGATTTACCAAGCATTTACACAGCTGATTCATACAGTACATTCTAAAACTCTCCCAGCAATAAGCTGCCATTAGACTTCTAAGCTTTACAAAAGCAGTCAAGGGGTGAAAAACCCCACAAAGTTATTTCATATATAAACCCAGGAGTGCAAGGAAACCCAGATATGATAATTTGAATGATTTTACACATGGATGCATACATGCAAACATTCCTTTTCTTCCCTGTAGTCGCAAGGAAGGAATAGCATTTTGGTTTTGTATTACCAAAGAAAAGAGGTTTTCAGGAAGACACAATGAACACATCACTAACTTTTGTCTTCAAACTTCTTACTATGCTTGATATCCACTTCTGTGTTAGCTAACATAAATCCATAGATTGGTGTGTGCCAGAGTGCTTAGATAGCATTTTAACAGCTCTGCATAAAGTTAGAGGAGAATTATAAAATCACTTTGAATTTATTATTTCTAGAAAGAGTAAACAAAAGTCTTTGAGGATTAATTTCATGCTGGGGGTTAAATTTCACTCTCACGATAGGCCAACTGTTGCCTGGGGCTCTACAGATAATGAACCTGCCAAGGGATTAGCAAGGAAACACTTGTGTTATTATAAATGGTGTACACTTCCCTTTCTAACCAACTTCACCCTTCATGATGTTAACAAATTACACTCTCTGTCCATGTTTCAATATAAAGTGAGGCTGTGAATGACCTTGAACCAATAGTACATTAGATAAGATCTTCTCATGGCATAAATAGCTATTAAATTGGGGTGAAAGATCCAGACCTCCTGAAGTGAGAACGCAAGACGTTTTATGTCAGGTCTCTCTGAGACCCAGACAAACACTTATATGAAAAGTCTGCCTTAAGAATATCAGCTGATGGCTAAAATGGCATATATAGAAACGGGCACAAAGAAATTAAATGCAGCACAGAAAGAGAGGAAATTGTAGGGAGAATTAATATACCACAAATAGCCTAAATCAACCCAAGCAAAACTGTCAATCAAATACGTCAATTACTTGGCTTCACTGTAAACAATGCATTTACTAATGAGTTCAAATACATAATTTATCATATGTGTGTATATATATGTGTGTGTGTAGAAGTTCCAATAACAATTTTATGCCTAAGGCCAGTTAGAATATTTGTGATGGAAATGCAGGTGCTTTCTATATTTGATCCTTTCCACCTTCCTTTTCCTCTCACCTGTGAAAGCCAGCTCAGTTTCTAGACAATCCCTGTGCTGGCGTGCACTGGTAATGCAATTGCATAACATTACATTGTTAAGGCAGAAATTTGACATCGTGAAATGGATCCTTTATTTACACACTACCACTTAAATGGAAAGGCAATAAAGGAGTCCAAACTCTGAACCTTCTTTTGCTGATCCAAATCAGCTTAGGACAGCATTCCCTGAATTGTAGAGATGGGAGTATTACTGCTAATGCCTCCAGACTCCTAAAGATGATATGGTTCTAGTAACATAGCTCATCCTTCTGTATCTTTCAGGGCAATTGAGCATAACCACAGAAAGCAATTTTTGTACTTTCCCACCTCCTTTGAAGCCAAAGCCTTTTCTGAGACAAACTGTCTCCAGGGTGTAGCACTACAACACTTCTAATCACCGTGCACAATCCACGATAAAATACTCAGAGATTTATTCTTTGTGCTGGATTGTGAAAGGCATGGATAGGTTTTTTTTTTTTTTACTCCTCTTGTCAAACAGCCTGAGAATGACACCTGAGTAATGCTCCTTTCAACACTCTAAGGGAACACAACTTGACAGATTGTCCCTGAACCACAAAGGTGTGAGTTTATGATGTTAGAGAAGTGGCAAGCTTTGTGTCCGTACTCCTAATTCTGCAAGCCAGCAAGCTTTACCCTCCCTCACTGCAGCTACAGATTGCTGCTTTTTCAGCCACCATGAGTCATGCTGAGCTATGCCAGATGACTCGGACCTACTGTGTGGCTGATATTGTTCTTGTGTAACCAAAATGGAGAAAGAGGAATTTTGCCATTGTGCTCTTTCAATACCTCGCTATCATTTGTGTTGTAAACATCATCATGATTTTCTTTACTGCCTGCAGTAGGCAAGAGTATTCTCTAAGTTTTCTTTACTGCACTGCCACCTTAACTTTTTAACTTGACAGGAAATAACAATTGTATTAGAAGGCAGACAACGTAAATTAATAAACATCTGATATTTCAGAATTTGCCATTCTGACTCCTTGGCATCATATAAGGCTAGCCAGCTGCTTTCTTAACCTACCTATACAGCTGAGCCAGCTCTGTATCCAATAGTTGAACCAGATCTTTGGCCAATGAAAGACAAAACCTGTCACAATGACAACTGAGTGCTCCCTCATACTAAAGGAATACTTGGACAGTGTAATGAGTCCTGTGGCCAGTGGCCTCCATACTTTTCCAGGACTGGAGGTACTGCAGACTAGACTACCAGGATTTAGTTGGCTTTAATACTAGGCAGAGAGTCGAGTGGGAATGTAATTTGTTAATGCTTCCTCTGATGGAAAAGCCAACTCAAGGTCACTGTTTGATGTCTGACTCTGCTTTGCTGATGCAAATAATTATGAGGCTATGTAGTAGAGGAAAACCAAACACTTCCCACCTGATTTTCTGCTCTTAACCCTGGTTGCTTTATTTTTTTGTGACAAATTCAAAGCTCCTCTTGGGTGCATGCATAAAATTTACACCAAAATTAAAACAACTTTAATATAAACAATGACTTCCATTTTCCTGATGCAGCCTGCTCTGGTTTATATGAGAGGATCTCACACATACCATGCTCAGCATAGTTTCTAAGAGACCTATCATTACATAGTATCTCTCTCCTCATTTCTGTAAGTATTAAGTTTACAGCAGAGAGCAATACCATCATCTAAAAGTGTCAAAAGGAAACACAGCAAGTAAAGAACTGCTGCCAAGTGAAGTGGAAATGAACTGGAGAGGAGAAACCTGGGATGGGCTGTTAAAAAGGACAAAGAACAGACGCTGAGGGAACAGATTTGGTGGACAAGGGCAGTCACTGCTGTAACATGGACAGGAAAAAAAACCAGACAGATATTTGGAGCTAGAAAGTGAAAATATGAGTAAGAAGAAATTGGAGGCTGGACGCAGGTGTAAATGAAATTATCTGGGCCACAAGGATCTGCAATGATTTGTACATACGCTTCATTATATGTTATTTTATAAAGCCTTTTCAACACATTCAGTGTTTCATGAAAATCATGTTATCTGCCTCTCTGTGGTTTGGATTTGGAAGTGGCAGGTTCATCCTGTTAAACTTCTTAGGGAAAATGTGAAACTTCAAAAATTCCCACAAGATGCAGCTCTTAAGGCAGATGTATAGAAAGAGAAATGCGCAACCAGAAGTTTATTCTCGATGCCTCTTCCTCCTTAAGTCCACAAGATTAATGACAGTGTACAAATTAATCAGTCTGCATTGGGAACAAAGATATTGAAGTTGGTGTATAAAATGCAGAAGTTGTTGAATGTGGTCATCTGACCCATGTTACTGAAGTAATTATTAAGGATTCTGCAACTTAGAGTTTCCTGGAAGCTAATGGCTTTAAATTCAGACATATTAAGTTCACTGAGGATGTCACAATAGTGTGTATCTCTCAGTTGGCTGTTACATGGATAAAAGCTTTTCAGTCAGCATTGAACAATTTTATGCTACACCTCTAACCATAGAAGAGTGCACATTCAACTTTGCACTAAACAATTCACATTCACATCTACAAAATATTACTCATTACCTCTTTCCCCCATCCTGAGGGGAGCTTCTTGTTTTGACAGCATTTTAGCAGCTGTATTTCTAGTTAACTCTTTAGAGACTGGATGGGGTGCTTGGTGCCATGGTTTAGTTGATTAGATGGTGTTGGGTGATAGGTTGGACTCAATCTCAAAGGTCTTTTCCAACCTGGTTAATACAATACAATTCAATTCAATTCAATTCAATTCAGTTCTATTCCATTCCATTCCATTCCATTCCAAATACTTGGTTGCATGGTTTAGTTGATTGGGTGGTGTTGGATGATAGGTTGGACATGATGATCTCGAAGGTCTCTTCCAACCTGGTCTGGTCTATTCTATTCTATTCTATTCTATTCTATTCTATTCTATTCTATTCTATTCTATTCTATTCTATTCTATTCTATTCTATTCTATTTTATTCCATTCCATTCCATTCCATTCCATTCCATTGATTTATAAAGTAATAATTAGAAAAAGATAGCAAATCTATTTATGATTTTGATATTTGTACTTCCTCTTCATGGACTATGAATTGTTACTCTTAGCTTACAGAGGAAGGATGTAAAGAAATTTTTAGCAATAAATGAAATAAGAGAAAGAAAAGATAGAACTAATAGCTAAGCATCACCTGCTCACATTACCCCTGTTGTTCCGAAAGAAAATCTGTGGGGGTCTGAAATTACCTCCCCAACTAATTTGGAGAAAAATAGCCACAAAATAAAATTGCCAGACCAGCTTAGATGGGGATGGAAGCAAATGAAGCTATATTTACGAGCACACTAAAATCTAGAAAGATGAAATGCAATTAGTATGTACAAAATATACAAAATTAACATATAATTATAATTTATAATCAATGGGACAAAATCAGGGGGCTACCAATAACTTTCCCCTCTTGACCTCCTTCCCCCCACCCTGTACAAAGGAAAAGAGAAAGAGAAGAGCAGACAGTAGCTTGTTAGTACTTAGCCACCACAAGATTGCAGCCAAGGCCAGCAACAGCCAAGCAAAGGCACCAGCTAGTATCACCTAGAGTGAAGAAGCTGAGGAAGAGACAGAAATAGTTTATACAACTAACTTTAGGTTAGTTATCAGACCAGTGGGATCATTTAGGCCTTATCATTATTTTCCCTTTACATCCAATGGTAATTTATTTCCATTCTACCACTTTCTACTCAAGGTCTGTGGCAAACTTTCCTAGGCATCAGCCTAAAACTGGCACAAAATCACATCCGGGCGTGATGGACAGAAACTATTTTCCTCATGAGAAATCTGCCAAGCGGTTGTCAGCTGGCCAGACTGAAATCCTGAACCACTTTTTGTCTTTCATAGATTGGGAACTTCCTATTAATAAATGGCAAAATGAGATCAGCAGGGAAATGCTTTTTAGTGGCCAACCAGGTGGCAAAGATTCTCACTATGTGGTGACTACTCGATGGTGTTCATCTCCACTTTAACAGACACCCTGATGCAGCAAACCCACGTAAACTCTAAACTATTTTTACAATTTTATATAAACACTAAACCCAGTAACTACAGAGAAACTGAATACACTTAGCATATTAATGATAAGCAATCAAAATGAATGATTTCATCCTGGGTGCCAGGTGGTAGTAACAATTTACCTAGTGAACTTCTCTGTGTCAGATTTTTTTCCCCTCAAATTTACAGCTAACCTAAACTTTGAAAAGAAGAGCTAGGCAGTGCTTGACAAGCTGAATTAATGTGTCTATCAGCAGTAAGCCCATGCTACACAGTGACATCTCTCCAGTAGGTAAACTGCCTCTGAGACTAATGTGTCTTCACTTATTACTTCACATCTCTTTGGCTAAGCTCTGAAATTCCACGTGATACAAATGATCTTGTCTTCAAAATAATTTAAAGCCTGCTGTAAGACAAAATGGAAAACACAGAGAGCAAGGTCTTGTCAAAATGCAAAATCAACAGAGTGTCAAGAGGCAGAGCTTGCTGTCTGTAATGTGATCCTTCCACACACCATAATCTCCATTTTATTTTGCCTAATGAGGCAGGAGTTAAAACAGTTGACTTGATCAAATTCAGATGGCAGCCCTAAAGGATGAGCCCCCTGCTGCACTCTTGTCCCGACACCCTTTGTTACCTCCAAGTGAGCTGAAACCAGGCTGTGAACCATGTAAATAGGAGGTTTCCAGGTTAATGAAAAGCTGCAACACCCTTCTAGAAAGGGACAGAAGGTTATGCTTTTCTAATCCAAAGAAAGTATCATGAACCTCAGTAATAAAGTTTAACGAATGCTGGCCATTTTGAGCCTTGCAAATGGAGACTGGACAAAGGGTAATAATTTTCTTCAGAAAATTCCTGATTCTATAACCATTGCTCAGCACATATGATTAGAATAATATGAATTTGTTTTCCTATGACAAATTCAAATATCTCAATTAAAAAAAAAAATGTCTTGGGAAAAGGTAGTTAATGGTTCTTATGAACTGATGTTTTTATTAGGTGATGGCATGTTTGCTGTTTCATTTCATTACTTATCTGCCAAGGAGTTTCTTTCAACACCGAATCAGAATCTACATGCTACAATCATGTAGCACATTCAACTTCAGTCCATGTGCTCCAGCTGCTGACACAGATAAATCTTTAAAAGCAGGCAGAACATAAAATTCGCCTACATTTTCTTTCAGCGTGTAGCTTAATTTGCAGTCCCTTGCACAAAGGAAACAAAACCTGGATTCACCATCTAAGCTTCTAGCTGTCATTTGACAGGTAGAGAATGTGTTGGATAGCCTGTCTATAGTGTCTAACAGTGAGGTATGGTGAGACAGGGTGTGTTCATTTGGCCTTACTGAGCGCATATAGCTTTTTTTGTTCGATGTTGAGTGTGAAGGAGGGGGGCTCAAACATGCTCACAAAAGATCATGCAGGCAAATTAAGGGTCTAAGATATACACACAAATGCCTCAGTGAGTCTCTGGAGTTTCATTAATAAGTTTGATTACATTTCCTGGTTTGAGAGGTATGAATTTTTTTTTCTAAGATGCAGCATTCCATATGATGAAAATACACATACACAGAGAGAACACAAACTGGACAGCAAGATACTGATGCCTGCATAGTCAAAAAAAAATACATGTGTGATTTATGCTTGGCTTGTGCATTTAGCTCTACTGAAAATTGGTATTAATTTAACATATCTGTCTTTAAGAAAAAGGTGACATTTCACATTTGTCATGTTTTAGCCTTATCTCCTGGGTGGCTGTTCGTTTGTTACTTAGTATATATTGCAATTTTGTCTTCACATTTCACTTTGCTGTATTTTCAGTCCCTTTTTCCTTTCCACAATTAGGCATCTGTGACACTGCTTTTCATACATCGCAGTAATCAGTTCCGAAGCCATTCATCAGGATTTCAGAAGCCACTCTTGAAAAATTAGATACATGTGCTCAGTGTAAATGGGAATGCAATGATTTATGACACAGGTCATTCTGAAAACCCACAAGTTCTTCTCCAGTGACATGCCAGAAATCATAACTATTACTATAGGGCTGTGATCTGTTTATTATACAGCTTATGGGTGGTGCGCCATGTCTAACTCATTTTTAATGTGTTACATTTTTTCTGGTTGATTTTTGAAACCAAGATTTACAGTTGTTTAGAGTTTGACAAGAACAGCAAACTGCTGGTTTAGTTAATGCATTTTAAAATAGATTGATTAAGCTATCAGACTGTTTGTACTCGGCGTTCAAGCTATGAAGGCAGCATTGTTTTAATTGCAACGACAGCAGCCATCGGTTCTGTAAATCATGAGTTATGCGTCCCTTGGGTGAAAAAAAATTGTGGATGTTCAATCTAACTGGAAGGGAAAAAACCATAAATTCCTGAGTTCTCTTCAGTTTACAAAGGGGAAAGGGCAGTAATCACAACACGAAAAAGGTCTTTGCAGAAGTTTGTGATCTCAGTTACTTGCTCAAGGGAGGGATGAGCATGTTCCTGAACCATCACAAGGCCTTGTCATTGCATGTGCTAGAAAGGTACTGACTCAGTTCCTTCACACTGGCAATATGAAGCCACAAGGCAGCTCTGTCACACACAGTGCAAATGACCTTTGTCATGGTGCTCACCCCAACTAAAAAGGCAATGAAATTGTTTATTGCTTTGGTATTGGCACAACTTCTAACCACTGGTTAAGCTTATGGAAAGTATCAATCAACTGATTTATAGATGCAGATATGTTTCTATCAAGAACACCAGAGAGCTCTAATCCTCAGTTGATGCTACTTCACAAAAAATAATTCTGGTTGCATGACACAGCAACACCTGTGCAGATATGCATCACAAACATTCAGACAGAGGGCAGCTGTGCCACTGTGAATGAGGGAAGTGAGTCAGAATCTGGCCCAAAGTCTTGCAATCACAGACAGCCTTGTACTTATGTACAGCCTGTTGGAATTAGATATGTGCTAAAGCAGGCTTTTGCCTACACCTTAAATAATGAAGTCATATTTGATTCAAGTGCTGAGTTTAATCCAGTCATCTAAGCTGCTTGTAGAACCAATGCAGATATATGCACCTCCAAAGTACAGTCATATTCTCAGGGCACCACATCACTGCAGGTGATGTGTGTGAGGTGTCTGAGCATTTTGTGAAAGTCACCACAGGAGCAGTAGCAGTGAAATTTGGCCAGAGAGTCTACTCTGGTCAGCTCTCTTTCTCCACAAGACAGCAATGCCTGAGGGAGATTGCACTGTTCAGATATGTGATATAATCCAGGCTCTGCAGGATGACAAGGAAAAAAGCAGAAAGTCTAAGAGAGGGGAAAAGCATAGGAGGAAGTTCAGTGATGGCAGACTCAGCACCTTGGTGGCTCAAGCCTACAAATATGTGCATGAAGAGGCAGTTACAATAAAACCACAGGTTTGATATATAACCACTGGACTTGTCCACAAGCTTTTAGAGGTACAATAACAAAATGCTTGCTGAAAAATTCAGCAGAATAAGACACCAGTGTATATTTTGCTTAATCCTACAAACACTACTGAAATTTAGTTCACTAAAATCTGAAAATAAGAATGCTCATTTGATTAAAAACTCATGTGAGAAGCATCCACTAGGAAAGAATACTTTTTTTCCTCCCCTTCAGGATTTAGCTTGTTAGGTTTGCCAAAGATATGTATCAATGATATCTGAAAGCAATCTTGATTTCAGAAAGTTCTCAGATTTATAATAGAAATTGAAATTAAATGAGTCTCAAAGAATGATGGCCAGTATCAGGAACAGTGTGGCCAGCAAGAGCAGGGAGGTCATTCTCCCCCTTTACAACAGCACTGGTTAGGCCACATCTTGAGTACTGCGTCCAGTTCTGGGCCTCTCAGTCTAGGAAAGATGTTGAGTTGCTGGAATATGTCCAGAGAAGGGCAACAAAACTGGGGAGGGCTTTGGAGCACAAGCCCTATGAGGAGAGGCTGAGGGAGTTGGGGTTGCTTAGCCTGGAGAAGAAGAGGCTCAGGGGAGACCTTATATTTCTCTATAACTACCTGAATGGAGGTTGTGGACAGGTGGGGGCTGGTCTCTTCTCCCAGACAACCAGCACCAGAACAAGAGGACATAGTCTCAAGTTGTGCCAGGGGAGGTTTAGGCTGGATGTTAGGAATAAATTCTTCATAGAGAGAGTGATTGGCCATTGGAATGGGTTGCCCGGGGAGGTGTTTAGGAGGAGACTGGATGGGGTGCTTGGTGCCATGGTTTGGTTGATTAGATAGTGTTGGATGATGGGTTGGACATGATGATCTCGGAGGTCTCTTCCAACCTGGTTCATTCTATTCTATTCTACTGGACATTAGGTTTTATCCAGATTATATCTTTGTTTCCAACTATCTTATTGAACTACAGTCAGTGCCAGTATCTTTGACCAGAGGAATGTATTAGATTCCCTGTGAGAAGCATTTTTGCAAAACTTGTCTTCCCTAAGCTTGGATTATGTAAGCACAGCTATGGTCAGCCCTCCAGCTACTGTTTTAAAAAGACAAACTCTGGTGTCAGGGAACTTGGGAAGACTTGATTTGCATGCAAATCAAAGAAACAGCAGAAGTCAATAGGTTGCTGAAGACAGAATCTTTTCTAAACTAGTCAGGAGAGGATTTACTGCACATAAGTTCCTACAGCAATGATAAATGCAGCACTCACCCTAAATCATATGATGCTTCATGTAAACCGCACAGCTCCCTCATCTCTGTTTCACTTATATCCCTCTAATCTGTCTGGAACGATTTCTTCTTTGGCAATATTTCTGCCTACATTACCTACTAGATGATTCTGATAAAATACTAAGGACAGACTCATTTCAAAAGAGAATTAACTCAAGAACCCTGTGGGAATATTGCCCATAAGTTGATTTGGTTTCAAGATGCTTAGTCTTCTGGTTTTAGTTAAGTTTAGCTAGCCGTACAAGGAAGAGTGATTCAGAAAGGAGGCATTTTTATCTTAACCACAAATAAAATAAAAATTCATTCCAGAAAGGGCATTTACCCAAACCTGCCATGCACATTCCCTTTCAGCACAGTTGATCACAGCTCTTTAAGCGGTCTTCAGTCGTTGAAAGTTTAAGCTCTTCCGTTGTTTGCTCCATAAAGTTAGCTAGCAAGGCTTCACAAAGAAGGAAGAAACGAATGATCCTCCTTGCAGTACATTTATCCAGTAATTTATCACAGAATAAGATCTTTTTTAAAAACAACAACAACTGAAACCATACTAAATACATGTCTATCAACAATGGCAAAGATCACGAACAGATGAACTTAGTTTAAAACGTATCCCAGGGAATACTCCAAGCAGTTGGAATTTATGGCCATTGATTGTTTATTAAAACATTAACCTGTCTAAAGCTGTTGTGAGAAGTAACCAATTGTACATACAGATACACTTGCAGAAAGGCTACCAGAAAAAGGAATAAAGGGATAAAGGATAAAGGGCTGGAGCACCTCTCCTATGGAGACAGACTGAGAGAGTTGGGGCTATTCAGTCTGAAGAGAAGGCTTCAAGGAGACCTTACTGTGGCCTTCCAGTATCTTAAGGGGGGCTTCAGGAAAGCTGGTGAGGGACTTTTTAGGGTGTCAGATAGTGATAGGACCTGAGGGAATGGAGCAAAACTAGAAGTGGGTAGATTCAGATTGAATGTTAGGAAGACATTCTTCCCCATGAAGGTGGTGAGACACTGGAACAGGTTGCCCAGGGAGGTGGTAGAAACCCCATCCCTGTGAGTTTTTAAGGTCAGGCTGGATGTGGCTCTGAGCAACCTGCTCTACTGTGAGGCGTCCCTGCACATGGCAGGGGGGGTTGGAACTGCATGATCCGTGAGGTCCCTTCCAACCCTAACAATTCTATGATTCTATGAAGTTCCCAGCACTCTATGATTAACATATTTTACTATGTCAACAGATACATCCATTTTGTTCTTGTCATTACTTTGCTTTTATATTCCTTATCTAAAATAGATTTCACAAGTTCTCTGAGTACAGTATTTTCTCCACCTCTACAAAAAAAGCACACACATTATAATGGCATGGAATACCCAGCTCTGCACAGGGGTGATAAGAAGGTACAGCATCTAGAAAACTCTCACTGCTGATACTTGTGTGTTCTTATGGTTCTGAAAATAATCCCAAATTGCCAGGGAAGAATATCTATTAGGGCAGAGTTGAACACTGTAAGCAAGTCCAAGAGGTAGTTTGATAAGACAGATGGATACCTTGCTGCTTGTGTTTTCACATCAAAACTGATGTACTGTTGTATTTAGTAAAGGATACATTTGGTAAGAGACTAATCCTCTTGTGTTCTAGCCAGTTGCTAAAGGGGCTAGGTGGCTGGACCTATGTCTGACTAGTTATGCCAACTGTTGCTGTGACTATAGGCCTGATGCCAGATACACAAACTGCTGTGGGTCCAGCTGCAAACGAAAGAAGCAGTAAGGTGCCCACACAGTATGGTTAGTTTACATGTAACATGCACAGACTCTTTAAGATTGCCAGAGATAAAGACACTAAATAGCACAATAAAAATATAGCTCTGAATTGTGATTGTAATTACAAGCATAAGATCTCCTGGGGAAGCACTTGGAATGTCCCTTCTGGGGGTGAGTAATGAGGAAGACAAACAAGTTGATCTGTCTTTTACGCTGTTTGGCATCAAATTCTCATGCCCTATTTTAGATATAAATCTGGAGCAATATTTATAGCTTGTACCTACTATTGTGTAGAATGTGAAGGGAGGGACCGTGGTTAAGCCACTGTACTGAAGCTGCTTTGTAGGTTATCAGTGGAGGAATGAGAACCCAGGCCCACTCAGTGGAAGAACAGATCTCTGCTAGGTGACATGGCAGCACAGACTACCATATTTCCACTCATCCCCTGTGTCTGCTGCACTCACTATGTGTTTGTAAATATTATTATTCTTGTGCTTTTCCACTGTTTCATGCTTCCAACGGGTAACCCAGTTTAAAACCCACACTGAGCTGCTGATGTGGGTGCTATGAAAGCATGTCAGACTTCGGCTTGAGAATCTGCCACAAGGGGTGCAAGGACCTGCAGTGCAGTAGCCATAGATTTCATAGATTCATGCAAAAGCTGGTCCTCAGATGGGGCAGTGAAGATTTGGACAGAGTAAGTATGGAAGAAGATTCTTCTTTCACCACATCAATAAAGGAACATGAATATGAAATGGTATGAAAAACAGGACTCTTCCTGCTTAAAGGTGAAGGTGATGCTGAAATAAACATACACTATAGTCTATGTCTGTGGTCACTGGGCCAGATTCAGCACCCCAAGGAGCAACAGTGTCTTTTGAAGGAGTAAAACTGATTTAGATTCCCCGCCCCCCACTTCAACTGTAAAAAACAAGATTCAGTGAAAAACTGCAAGAAAAACCTCAATATTAGTTTGCAATGATGCTATGGAGGGCAGCAGCTGAAGTGCTAGATCGGTGTCTGGCACTTGGGCATATTTCAAACATAACAGAGGGGAGGTGCAGAAATACATCATGGACAGTGCTAGGACATTAAAAATATTCTCCGTCTTGAGTGTGCCTGCAGCATAAATGTACAAATGGTAATAATTTTAAGAATGGATCCATTTAACACAGAAATGTAGGAGGTTTAAAATTATGTAAGAATAACAACAACAACAACAATTATTATTATTCCTGTGAGGAACAACAATGTGAGCTTCCATCTTGTTTTCGATTCAGAGGGGAGGGGGGGAGGTAGTTACTGGAGAAAAGAGAGGCAGGATATTAATGGCTGCATTACTTGCAACAGAATCTGTTGGAGGCATGTTGAAGTTCCCACTTTGTTACAACACAGTCTATAGTTGAATCATGTGTACAAATGAACAGGCTGGAGGAATGCCTTAACCAAAGTTCATATTTTTTTCATCTTGCCTACAGCAGTTAACTGAGTTTTGAATAAAGAATTGCACCACAGAGACTCAGAGGTCAAGGCACCTGTGTAGGTTTTGAGAAGGTCAAGTTCAAGTCTGACTTCCCATTCAGGAAAAGGGGAGTTTGAACTGGTTCTCTCACTTCTTTGCAATGTGCTGTGATGATGAGGTCATTGTTTATTCTTGAATTCTTCAGAATTTACTCTGCTGAATCTATCTCAGAATGAAGAATTTATTACACGAATTCCTCATAGATATTAATATTATAGAATTGATGCACATATTAATTTATATTAGTCTCAGAAATATATGTATAGAGAGACAACCCTCCATATATTTTATATATTTTCTTATAGTCTTTGAAGTTTTTTCATTGACTTTGTGGATTAGCACCTGAAGAGTGGAGGAACACACGAGTGCTGCTGAGCCCATCAGACTTTACTTCAGTGACCATGAAAATGAGGACAAATAGATCAAAATATGGCGAGCTTCTGTTTAACTACATGACGGAAAGCAGCACAGCTGGAGGCAATTCTTAACAAATTGATCAGAATTCCTTTACTTTAACTACAGCTTAACTAATAAATAGACTTCCATAAGTTTCTGCAATCAATCTAAATACATTTGCAAAATTAGTGAGCCATTTGATCTTGAAGCATTCACTCAGCCTTAAGTGCACAGTTTTGAAGAACTTACACAGTTTATCTTTCTGCCAAAAGGGGGAAGAATAACTGTTTATAATAAAATCTTGTCAACTAAGTAAACTTTGGAGATGCATGCTGCAGATCAGTTTTCTGTGTAACAAAATGGGTAGCTTTAAAAAAATTTATCCTCAGTATTAACTTTTGTTAGCAGGTTTGTATGCTGGCCTTTTATTTCAAGGTATTTTTGTACCAGCTTCTGGAACTAGTAGCAATCCCACTAAAAAGCTGAAAGACTGTAGGCATGTTGATGCTATTTTGGCATGTTTTGGAGTAAGCACACTTCATCCAACAATCCAGACTTGTTTTGTTGTTTGGGTTTTTTCTTCCCCCTCCCCTCCACCTCCAGGATGGATCTGGTTTTTTAAGGGTCTTTTCAAACATTCTGTGAACAACACAATCTTGAACTCCTTCACACATAACAGGCAGTTGGACAATTTAAGGAAAACACACTAGTTGATCTACCTTTCATCCTTTTCACAATTATTTCTGCAGTTACAGACTGGGGAAATCTGAAAGCAATAGAAACATCCTATTTGCTCAAATAAATGAATACACTGAGCTCTTTTTCACGCCCCCCACCCCTAAAAGCGCATGTTGCAATCCCTCCTAAGGGACAGGAAAAATAACAAGAAAAAGATGGAGCCTGGACTCAAAGCAAACATAAAAGCTTTCTTGCAAAAAAAATCAATTACACACCCCAATTTGTTTTCACCAGCAGCCAAAGGGAAACCTGGTTAGCGTGCTGCAGGATCCAAACACCTTGGGTCTAGATGTTTCACCAAATTTTACATTACGGCTATTTCTACGAAACAAACTAACAATTAGAGACACCTGTTAAAAGTGCCTGTGCTCTGTTCACACTTCATGAGGAATCTTAAAGTGACAGCATATTAAAATGTCAATGTAATTCAGTCAATGTCAATTGCATTACAGAAATATTTATAACAGAACGTGCAATTAAATTCGCTGCTCCCGAGTACAAGTACTTGACTTGCTTTGTATAGAAGAAAAGTACTAAAACACACTGGTGTGGACATGGAAACTACTGGAAATAAAGATTATAGCACTACAAAACACAGAATTGCAAAAGACATGGACAGAGAAGATGAGCAACTGGATAACCCCCTCTCAATTTTATGTACTTATAAAGCACGTCATGTATTTATTCTATAGATAGTCCAGCAATCTTAGGTGTATAGGCCTGTATTGTAAAGTGAGTATTGCAGATAAAAGAAGTATAACCACACTGAAATTATTCATTCAACACTTAGCCTCTGATTATTTGCCCAGACACTACACAGCTTGCACATCAATGAAACATTCTTCAAATGTGACCTGCCCAGCATAGACATAAGTGCCTAACTCAGGTCAGAAGTTTCTGAGTGAGAACTAAGCCGTATTATAGACCATACCTGAGAAACAGGACAAGGCAATACACCTTCAGACAGTTTCTACAGACCCTTTTAATAGAGATTGCTATGATGATGCATTTACAGCAAAGTTAAACAAAAAAATAGAGCTTGATCAAGTGGATCACTATGGGGAAATTTCACTGAAGCAGTCAGTTTAAAGGAAAATGCAAGGCAAAAGTTTACATTCATCACAACTGAATTTCTAACAACAACTGGCTCAGATACTCCATGTATGAACTCATGACCATGCAGACAGTAAGTGCAGAGCATTTAAAATACTCCAGCCTCTATTTCAATGCTCAGTGGAGTATGAAGGGTGTCAAAGAGTCTTGTGGTAATGCCCTAGTGAAAGGTAAAATGAAGCTGTCATTTTTAACTGATTCAGGTTTTCTCATTCATTTAAAGTCATGGATATATATCAACTTGCATTTCCAAGAAATCTCATGTTGTCATGCCATATTATCTACCAATACTGAGTGTATGTAACTGATGTGCTGGATGTGCCCAGAGAAGGGCCATGAGGATGACCAGAGGGCTAGAGCACATCTCCTGTGAGGACAGGCTGAGAGAGTTGGGATTGTTCAGTTTGGAGAAGACAAGGTGCCAAGGAGACCTTATTGCAGCCTTCCAATACCTGAAGGAAGCCTACAAGAAAACCGGGGAGGGATGTTTTAGGGTGTCAGGTAGTGATAGACTAGGGAGAATGGATCCAACCTAGAAGAAGGTAGATTTAGATTAGACATCAGGAAGAAATTCTTCACCATGAGGGTGGTGAGATACTGGAACAGGTTGCTCAGGGAGGTGGTGGAAGTCCCATCCCTGTATGTTTTTAAAGCCAGGCTAGATATGGCTCTGCAGTGGAGGGTGTCCCTGCCCATGGCAGGGGATTTGGAACTAGATGATCCTTGAGGTCCCTTCAACCCTGACAAATCTGTGCTTCTGTGCTTATTTTGAGCCACAGGACTTTCTGGAATGGAATTAACAATATTGTAATCTAGGGTATATTACTTTCACTCACCTGACCTGACACATTACCCCAGATTACCACTTTGTAGCAGAAGGAAGAAAACAAACTGTCCCTCTTGTATTCTTGCTCACAGCCATAGCTTATAGCTTTAGTGGAAGTAATGTAAAAGAAATTTAATATTCTGTAAGCTGTAGTGCAAGAGCCATCACAACTCCACTTGTGGTGCCCTTCTGCTACTGAGGCAGCAGCCTTTGGCAGAAGGATGGAGGGTGAAAATAGGGTTTTCTTCAGGACACCCTTGGCCATCCTAGTATGGTTCAGGATAAAGGTGCGAGGCTGAGAGAATTTCATGCCTCACTCTGCTACTAAGACAAGCTATTTCAGATTCCTTCCTCTCCTTTTTTTCCTGTTTGATATTAAAACACCATAAAGATGCTGCTCTTAGGACTGCTGCAAAAACTGTTTGCACAGTGTTTAGGATATAAAATGCACAAGGAGCGTTCAGCATCTGTTTCTCTTCCACAGTTTCACATTAGCTGCAGAGCAGTAGTTTTATCACTCTTAAATCCAAACAAGTTTCCTGAAAAATTGGAAGATTGATATATTTCCCAAAGAGGTTTTCTTCTAATATAGTTGTTTCTGATTTCTGACATATGACTCAGCAAAATTTTAGCTGACCAAATTTGTGTTTATTCTGAGTTTTATTATGCTCTGGATAAAAATTCTGGTCCATTTTTCAAATGAGGAAGCTTCCAAACACTAGTATTGCAAGAAATATGTCTGTTTAGAAGCTAATTTGTCTGCAGATAGTGAAATAACCTCCTTCTAAAGGCTTCTGGCTATTTATTCAGATCAGCTGAAATTTGGCTCAACTGCACATATTATGTCTTCCAAGAGCACCTGTGAATTGGCCTTGTGCTGTACCAGTTTTATGATTTGTCACCTAAGGTTGAGGTTTACATTATCCTTAAGCTATGTGGCTAAGTGGGAGGAAGGACTGTGGGCCAAGCATTTCAAAGCTGTTTTGTGTAGTTCCACCGCACTCAGGTTAGCCAAGAAGAGTGGAACTGTTGTAGCCCCAGCACACATAACAAAACTCTAGGAGTTGTTCTAATTGATGCTGAATTCCTATTAGTCACAAGGGTCTGTCCTGGCAGCCACGAAAAGCTGGAGAATAAAAAAATAAAAGACATTCTGACCATTGACTCCTTTCCAGAATTACCTACTCCCATATAAGAGTTTGTGAGGAACAGGTGAAGCAGAGTCATTAATCCCCCTCTATACTACATACCACCTAAGGATTTCTATTCCATTAAGAAAACTTTCCAGTGCCAAAATGTCCCTTAAGGTCTCTTGAGCTGTCATAATACCATAAAAAGACAAGGATAAGACTTTGCCTCTCTCTTCAACAGCTCTGAATACTTCTGCTGTAAGCATTTTTAAAAGGCTGTGAAATAAGTAGCAATGTCATCACTGATACTTCAAAACATTGTTTGACTAACCAGAGAAAGTTTTCATGTGTAGTTCTCCTGTAGCAGAGCCAGGTGAAAGTATTTGTTACTATTAACCTTGTTCCACAAGTGTGACTTGCTCTGGGATTATGTAGCTTCTAATGGATGAGATGATTTGCATGTTCCTCGGAGTACATGTGGACATGTACTCTCATACCTCATCATCATTCTTTTATTACTTTACTGATAATTTGTCATGCAAATCAAATATTGGACTGAGAGGGGCTGGCTGAGCTGGTGAATTCACTCCCTGTTTCACAGGCAACAATGTCACTTGACCCAAGGAAGTGATTGAGCTCCACTGTATAGATAAAGTTATGAGGCTTTTTGCCTCCACAGCGCCTGTCAGAAGGATACTCCACAACCTTGCTGAGATACTGAAAACCTAATCCCCAGGTTCAAATATACTCATGAGAATTTAAGACTGTTATTTTTGTCCTAATATTGTGTATAAGAAGACAGAAGATCAAAAGGCCATCCCTCTTAAAACTAGTCCTTGTCACTGGCCAATGGAGGGTCATTAGGCCAGCATATGGCAAAATGGCAAGTGTATACACTCTGTATTTCTAGGTTCCAAGATTCTGGAGCTCAAGCTTTTTACCAAGTATATCCTTGCTCTCTCTGATACAAGAGTATCTAACTATAGGTACAAGTTTTATATAGGGCCCCAGACTTATTTGTATATCCAAGTTTACTTCCTGGCTAAGGCAGAACACTTCATGTTCTATTTTTCTTATGCTGCTCAGCAGGACTAACTAGAAAACTCACACAGCTGCCTGGAGATGAAAGTCTCACTTTACTTCCTCCATACTGCTCTCTCTGATTAATTGAACAGTTTTCTATTCTGCCAGCTCCCTGAACTGCCCCTGTATGGCAGTGTAAGTGTCAAAGGAAGAAATGCAATTCCAAAAGAACTGAGGCTGTTGTAGAACCATGTTTTTCAATGAATTCTGCCTTCACTCACTTTCTCATCTATATATGAAAAATAATCATTTTGCTTTTCCTTTCCTAACTATCTAATTCCAGTTTGTAACCAACTCAGGGAAATAGATCATGAGACAGCAGAATAATCTAAAGATCTGCTGCTGTCTACAGGCACTTTTCCCAACCCAGTTCCCATTTGTCTTGACCTTCCTCCCTTGCACTGTCTCTGACACTTGTCCAATTCTCACACTGAGTTGATTCTCCCTCCTGGGAGAAACCATCTTGATCTCAGTTACTACATCTGGGCAGACTCTGGATGGATGCTGTCACATGTAGGACTCAAATGTACCTCCCTTCTCTCTGTTACAGACTTTGAACTCTATCAGGCACAGGTGAGCATGAACAGCACTAAGAACTCCACTGCAGACATGTAGGTGGCAGCCAGTAGACAGGGGGACACTCAGATACTATTTTGCTGCTGCTTTAGAGTTAGGGAAATGGATAAAAAAGTTGCAAGGAATGACAGTACTTTTGTAGTTACAAGAAATTAGTAATGCTATGGATTAATAATCCATTGGTGGGATAAGGGAAAACCAGGAAGGTCACAGCACTTTTGAGACACAATCCCTTCTGTGTGCTGCTCTTCAGCTGGTGCTGCCGAGCTCTGCCCTTGGCTCAACTCGGGTTGTAAAAGCACAATCTAACCCGCTGCCTTCTCACCAGGGAGTCATCAGCTTACTACAGCAATGCAGCAGATAAAAACTTGCAAATGTTTCCTTAGGTTTTCTTTTTTCCCCCTGCTCCCTTGAGAAAGAAATTCAAAAGACAGCTCTGCCGTGCCAAGATTATTTTGGAAATGGTATTTTACTTGCATCCGACTCAACATGAAGACTTGTTTCTCAAAACCCCCTCTAGACCTAGAATACACACTGATGCATCTGCTCATAAAAACATACAGAAAGTATAGTTCATAAAGATATTATCTCCCTTTATTTATTTATAGATTTACTTGGCACTTACTGGCCTAATACAGTTATTTTAGGGACATACTTAAATACAGGATTAATGGCCAACTTCTCTGAGAGAACTATTGGCATTGCTACAGTTACATTGTGCTTCCAACATATACAGATTTATTCTCCTTATTCCCTTGTATCCATAGCTTCTAAAAGCTAACTCAAATACAAGTGAGGGGGGAAAAAATATGTTGTAAAGAGGTAGAAAATGTCTGTTTATTGTTAAGATGTTAAATAGTGATGTTTTCATTCTTGAACTATCTCCCACTCGTTTTACTACATGACTAAATACCAATAAAAGTAAACATATTTCCACAGGTTTTTTTTTTCCTGGTTGCTTGCTTGTTTCGTTCTAGGCATGTTTCACCCCTGGTTAGAAATCAGGCATGACAGTGGTCTAATGTAAAATTTTTGTCTGTGAAGAAATCAGGCATGACCATGGTCTACCCCTGAATATCATCTTAATGTTTTATACCACTGACAAATCATTAACATCTGTTAATAGCTCACCCAGCTGCTTTGTTAGATTGTTTTGAACCAAAAAAAAAAATTCTTATGTGCACCATAGATGTCTCCAACTCATAGCCTATGTAACCTTTCCCAGCTGCTTAATCCTTATTTAAAATATTGCTTAAAAATACATACATTTTAAAAAATGATCCCATTTCTTTGTCTCCAGACTACTTTTGTAACTGTGTTAACATCTGTTCATTTCCACTCCCCAATTCCCATCTTAAATACTTATTTTCAGCACATATTTCTCTTGTAAATAGAATTGCATGTTCTTTCTCACCTCCTAGCCCTCCACTCTCTGCTTTCTGCTCTTGCTCTCATTCCACTCTTATCCCTCATGGTTTCGGTTGACTCATTATATATTTTAAATACAGAGAAAAGATTATTTAAAGAGCTTCTTTTATTATCTCACACTAATTCAGGCTTGGGAAAAAAGAAAATGGGGGCATATTATGGATTTACAGCGTCTAAAGGGAATAAACAAGGGGAAAAGGGAACAATGCACAGTGAAAGGGGTGTAGGTAGCTGTTAGAGATGAAACTGCATAATGGAAATTTTGGAACGCTAGAAAATAGTTCCTGGCTGAGACAAGCGGCAGACTACGCAGAAGCCTCCCGCAGGAATCACAGAGACCTTGACACCTGGAACACTTATAAATAGGCTGGACAAAAGCTGTGGTTTGATGCCAAGCAGCTAACAGAGGCAGGGAGAGAGAAGAGGCTGCTGAACTCAGCACCAGGATGGGGATTTCTGAGTGCTGGTACAGCAGTGGCAGGACACGCTGGACACAGGCTGTAACACCTCATTTAGGAAGTGACTGTGATTTTAAGTGCTGGTTCTGCTTAAAGTGGTCTACGCTGCCTCCAATACAGCCCTGGATAAAATGCTAGCAGTTGTGGTACCATTCCTCATTGCCAGGAACTAGCAGATGAATAGGAAAATGTCCCATGTCCAGATTTATAAATGATGTACAAGATAGTGCACATTACATTTAGTGCTAAGACTCTAACATTAATTTTGTCTCACTATTATAGTATAAGAAGTACAGAGGCAATTTACATAACTCAAAAAAACCCCACCACCATTAAAATAAGTTATACTCATTTATTTATATTTTTCCAGTGATACAATGGCATTTCCTAAGGTTAGGGGTGTTTCAAACAAATACACACAAAAATAGATTTATTGTGTTTAATAATGCTATACCACACGCTATAATACAACATAGTACTTTCTGTGCAAATATGGCTCAATTTTTTCCAGATCTGTCAGCTGACTCACATATCTAAAACCTTCCAAACTTGACTTGATGATCAGAAGGCTGGAGCACCTCTCCTATGAGGACAGACTGAAAGACTTGGGGTTGTTCAGTCTGGAGAAGGGAAGGCTCCGAGAGGAACTGATTGTGGCCTTCCAGTATCTGAAGGGCGCTACAAGAAGGCTGGGGAGGGACTTCTCAGGATATCAGGTAGTGATAGGACTAGGAGGAATGGAATGAAGCTGGAGGTGGGGAGGAAGTTCTTCACCATGAGAGAGTGGTTGTCCAGGGAGGTGGTTGAGGCTCCATCCCTGGAGCTGTTTAAGACCAGGATGGATGGGGCTCTGGCCAGCCTGATCTAGTGTGGGGTGTCCCTGCCCATGGCAGGGGGTTGGAACTAGGTGATCCTTGTGGTCCCTTCCAACCCTGACTGATACTATACTTTTCTTTCTTTCTTTCTTTTTAATGCATATTTGGTCATAGTTTCCTACTCATGCAAACATCCTGATTATCTGGGGAAATCTTGAGATACTGCAGAGGTAATCCAAGTGTTCCTACACTGTCTCTTATTTCTTCAGTAGGTTCTGAGTAGACCAGCCAACAGCACAATGTGCACATCCTAGAGGACATTTAGTCCTAGGTTCTCTTTTCTTCCTTTTCCCTATCTAAGAGTGCAACAACAAAAAAGTTATTCTCTTCTACCTGTAACCCACGGCATGTTTCTTTCTCATGATTAGTTTTGGAGCTCTTTTGTCACATTTGTCTATTCTGCCTAGAATATGGTTATTTTGTATCTCAGGAAAGGAAACTTTTTCATAAAATTAAGATAAAAAACAAAAGAGGGGGAAAAAATGCTGAGCTTTCTGGGATTTGAACTGGGCAACCAGTGGCAGAACAAGAGGACACAAACTTAAGCTGCACCAGGGGAGGTTTAGGCTGGATGTTAGGAAGAAGTTCTTCACAGAAAGAGTAATAGGCCATTGGAATGATTGGGCTGCCCAGGTGGGTGGTGGAGTCACCAATCACTGGAAATGTTTAAGAAGAGACTGGATGAGGTAGTGAATGAGATGGTTTAGTTGATTAGATGGTGTTGGGTGATAGGTTGAACTCTATGATCTCAAAGGTCTTTTCCAACCTAATTAATGCTGTATTTCTGTATGAAGGATGGGTATTCAGTTGTCACAGTGACCCTTTCTCAGTGATTCTTTCTGTAGAGAAGTGTGACTGAGATTCCCAAGCCATCTTGAACTTTATTTTTCCTCTGCATTTACCACCAGGAAACATAACCACAATGGAGAAGATGCAATCATAAGAAGTGATTCTCACTTTCCAACCTGCCCCTCTTCCTGAAGGCTTCCTGTTCAGAGTTGATTGATAAGTGAGTACATTTTCCAGATATGCTTTATTGCCTTTTTTTTTCTCCTCCTTTCCTTCCTTATTTCTGAAAAGAAGCAGTGAGGGGGAAGAAATGGTCTGTAAATGAGGCACAAAAGCAGGGATTTATTGAATGATGAGGGCAGACTCAAGGGGCCTCCAGGTAAAAATAGTGTAATTAGTACAATATCATATAACTAAACAGCTCCTGCTATGTTACCACCATTTATTGCACCCATCCCAGAATCAGGAGCAAGACCCTCTCCAGCCAAGATACCACACAGAGGAGCTCAGCCCCAGTAAGGAGGCCCAGACAACACCCGTGGATGATATTGGAGAAGCAATCAATCTGGTCCCTAACAACCGGGGGGCCACCAGGCCCCCCGGCCTTTGTTGTCACCACCACCATCACCCAGTGTGCACCATGGGCACTCACCAGTGATGAGAGGAGGATCCCTCAGCCCAGATGGGCTCAGCTTGGGGCTTCTGCCTTTCCTGGTGGGGATTAAATAGGGGAAAGGGTGGGGAGGGCAAGGTGGCCACACCTGGGGTGGGAGGAGACTCCAACAGAGCCCAGGTGCTCTGGATTTGAGGGGAAAAGGGATAAAATGGGGTGGGTGAGGGACTTTTAGAGTGTCAGGTAATGATAGGATGAGGGGGAATGAAAAAAAAAATAAAATAGAAATGGGTAGATTCAGATTGGATGTTAGGAAGAAGTTCTTCCCCATGAGGGTGGTGAGACACTGGAACAGGTTGCCTAGGGAGGTGGTAGAAGCCCCATCCCTGTGAGTTTTTCAGGCCAGGCTGGATGAGGCTCTGGCCAGCCTGATCTAGTGTGAGGTGTCCCTGCCCATGCCAGGAGGGCTGGAACTGCATGATCCTTAAGGTCCCTTCCAAACCCAACAATTCTATGACTAAAACAATTTTGCAGTTTAGGGTGGATGTTAGGAAGAAGCTCCTTACAGAAAGAGTGACTGGCCATTAGAATAGGCTGCCCAGGGAGGTGGTGGAGTAACCGTCCCTAGAAGTGTTTAAAATTAAGACTGGAAATTCAAACACAGAAAGAATATCGTGCTAGGGTATTAGATTGAAAACAAAATGTAAATTAACAGGAACTGAAATGAACTATTATAGCACATTGTCCAAAACGGAGGAAAAGCAAAATAGCAAGCATAAAATTGGTAAGAAACAAATGCATGTTTACATTTTGCACATGTCCACAGTCAAAAGATTGTTGCTAGCAGGGTGGATAATATTTTAGTGTGACTTCCATCTATTCCTCAGAAGAACTCCACAAGGAATCATCTGCAAGGGTTCTACTAGACAGAACTGTGCTTGGAGTATGTGAAAGGATATATGGAAGGATGCACCAGAAGAAAAAAACCTCAAACAGAATTTATACTCATTTTGAAGAGGACTAAGGCCACTACAAGTCAGCTTTGATCCAGCTTCCTCCCAGAACGCACCCTCTGCATCTACTGGACTTAAAAGAAAATATGCCAAGAAGCACATCCCACATTTCTCCTCTTTTTGCTCAGGCATTCTTTCTCAGTTTTGCACTCTGTGGAAGACTGCCCACTTATCATCTCCTGAAAGGCCTCCACTCATCTACTACTGCTTCTCTTCAATTCTCCTGTGATGCTTTCAGCACTTGCTTCCTGCACTTGGAGCCATTTCTCTTCCTTCTAGTGTAAGTGACTGTGCAGCAGCACCCCTGTAGTATTTCTAATTAGGTATCTGCTGTTTTCTTCCTTGTTTTTAATTTTATTAAAAAAAAAATAGTTTAAATGGGAAAGAATACTATTGTTCTGTCTTGAGCAAGCTCAAGGTGAGCACATCTTATTTGGTGGGTGCTAGAAATTCCAGGTTGTTACAGCTCACAAACTGAGCCAGGGGAAGTTTAGGCTCGAGGTGAGGAGAAAGTTCTTCACAAAGAGAGTTGTTGGCCATTGGAATGTGCTGCCCAGGGAGGTAGTGGAGTCGCCATCCCTGGAGGTGTTCCAGAGGGGATTGGACGTAGCACTTAGTGCCATGGTTTATTAGTCATGAGGTCTTGGGTGACAGGTTGGACTTGATGATCTTTGAGGTATTTTCCAGCCTTATTGATTCTATGATTCTATGAATAAAAACAACTGACACAGGAAACTGAGAGTAACTTTGGTATGGCCAGTGAGATGAGAGAGATAGCACACAATCCAAAATATGGTATCATCATGCAGTGCAGTCAGACAGAAATTATTATCTTATGGCATTTTATACCATTTAATACTATTACTTCAAATAATAATCGTAACTATAAAAAGTAATTGTCAGAATGCTCAATGGAAATTAGGAAGAGCTTGAGATTTCTGGCAGTCTGATTTGATGATTCACAAATTCAGTTTCTATCAAAGAAGTAATAGGATTGTTCTAAAACCTAGAAACAATATATGTTAATATGTTTTACAAAAATCTATGCTCATTTGATATAGAACAGAATAGAATAGACCAAGTTGGAAGAGATATTTAAGATCATCATGTGCAACCTATCATCCAACACCATCTAATCAAATAAACCATGGCACCAATCACCCCATCCAGTCTCTTCCTAAATACCTCCAGTAATGGTGACTCCACCACATCCTTGGGCAGCCCATTCCAAAGCCAAATCACTCTTTCTGCAAAGAATGTCTTCCTAACATCCAGCCTAAACCTCCCCTGGTGTAGCTTGAGACTGTGTCCTCTTGTCCTTGTGCTGGTTGCCTGGGAGAAGAGCCCTATCCCCACCTGGCTACAGCCTCCCTTCAGGTAGTTGTAGAGAGCAATAAGTTCTCCCTTGAGCCTCCTCTTCTCCAGACTAAACAACCCCAGCTCCCTCAGCCTCTCCTCGTTGGGCTTGTGCTCCAAATGCCTCCCCAGCTTTGTTGCCCTCCTCTGGACACATTCCAGCAATTCAACATCTTTCCTAACCTGAGGGGCCCAGAACTGGATACAGGACTCAAGGTGTGGCTTAACCAGTGCTGAGTACAGGGGCAGAATGACCTCCCTGCTCCTGCTGGCCACCTTGTTCCTGATACAGGCCAGGATGCCCTTGGCCTTCTTGGCCACCTGGGCACACTGCTGCCTCCTGTTCAGCCTATTATCGACCAGTAAATAGGGCTATTATTAACCAGTTCTGCCAATTGACCATGAATAACACAGTATCACACGAGGCTGATGCTAAGGATGCATTTATACAATTCCTTTTATCCCAAAAGATCTTGACACTCTTTATAAAATATTCATATGGTATGCCTAGGATTAAAACAAACAAAAAAGAAGCACAGAGGAACAGAAATCACTTTGACCAGCACTACAAATTAGAGCATCTGTTTAACAGTGCACATCAATATTGTTCTTTAATTCAAGGAAGGATATACATTGGAATAGTATAGCAGGAATTGCTAGCCTGTGTGCCCTTATTAATTGCTAACAGATTGTACCCAGAAGGAAAGCAAAGGGCAAATAATTACAGATACTTGGATCACATACACATCCAAATTATTGAGCATCCAAATACTTGAGCTAAGTTCTTCTTATACAAAACTTGGGTCTGTAAGGAAATATTTCAAGTATTTCAACAGCAAAATTCAAATGCCAAAAGCAGACTATAAGCTTCAATATGGACACAAACCCTAGGAAGAACTGTGTCAAAGGCCACTGATAAATCAAGTAAAACTAATCCTAGAGAGAAGCCTTGACATTTTGGTTGAAACAAGGACATTAAGTTGAGTTGGTCAGGGATTATTTTTACTAGGGCTTTTTTTTTCCCCCCTCAAAATGAAAAAGAAACATTTCTCAGGAAACAACCAGTTTCAATACATTTTTATACACTTCTTTTAGATGACAGTGGAGATTGAGCTCTGCATTTTCCAACCAAAACTTCTGTTTATCTAGTTCAAGATTACTTAAATTCAGTTGGGGAAAAAAAAAAGAAGATAAATGGAAGTGAGAACTTTCAAAATTCACAATTAATTAAATGAAGAACTTTGTTGGCCAAAACTTACTGTTTTTCTAACAGTCTTCTGAGAGTTCAACTGCTCACTGCAATACAGAATTGTTTGGTCTCCTGGTAATTTTCCCAGGAGGGAAAGTCTATTTTCTGCTTAAGACTGTCACAAATCCAACCAGAGCAGTTTGCATCAAGTACCATGAACTTAACATGGCCCAATGCAAACCAAGCCAGCTATGGTCGTTTGGAAATGCTAACATCACACAAGGACAACGAACCCTTCTCCAACCAATGTTTTTCAGAAACAGGCTCCACTACTGCTCACTCAAACAAAAGCGAGCAGAAATCAAAGAGGAATTAATGATATAAAGGAAGTAGCTCTTGCAAAACAACAGATGGAATGAGATCGGAAACACATGTAGCGAGCTGAACTTTTTTAATAGGACCAAAATGACAGAATTGGAACAAAGGAGCGCAATGGATAAACACGCACACAAATCAGCAGAGCAGTTGCTAACTAGAAATGGGTTTGTAAGGCAGAGTCCAGGCCTCAAATTATTTTCTAAATCTGAGGCTTTAGATCTCTGATGTTGGTCTAGATTTTTGCAGAAAGAGTGGCAAACACTTCACAATGAGATGCAAACTTTCTCCACTGCGTCTAAGATGAGTTATTATTATTTTAGTGGGTTTTTTTTTCCCTGATATGCTGATATCTTGGATTACACATAAGATGGAAGGAAAGTCAGTTCACATGAATATTCTAATTGAATGCTGAACTGTGTAAAAAGGTGTTAAAACAAAAGCAACATGGACTGCATCTTGCCCACACTCTGCCAAAGGTGAGAAACAGCTTCAAGCAAAAACAAAGCAGGGAGGTAAAATGCATGGATCAGGGTAACACAATATGCTTATTAACTTATTCTCCTGATACACTGAAGAAATGCTTTTGAATGAAAGCCTTCTGGGCCTTTCTTTGGCAATCCTTTCCAGATTGCACACCCATTACTGAGCAACCTCATCTAGTGGAAGGTGTCCCTGCCCATGGCTGGGGAGTTGGAACTAGATCACAGAATCACAGAACATCAGCAGTTGGAAGGGTCCTTCAAAGATCATCTAGTCCAACCCCCCGCCAAAGCAATATCACCTAGAGCAGGTCATACAGGAACGTATTCGGGAAGGTTTTGAATGTCTCCAGTGAATGTCTTTAAGATCATCCAAAGATGATTTTTATGATCCCTTTGAACCCAGACTACTCTAGGGGCCTATGATCCCAGTGAGAGGCTGTGTTATGAAGACACAATGATGTTTGAAAATAGAAGAGATTGCTTAAAAAAAAAAGGAGAAAAAAATTTAAATCATATGGAATGGTCACCACTTGAATTGACCAGAGAAGTATTAAAACACTGCCTGTGGAATATATGATTAATTTGTTAGGACACAAGTTCTCTGATGATTCTCCTGATAAAACAATAAACTGGACTCTCTGCAAGACCTTTAGATGGGGAGCTGGCTTATGATATTTACTGCTTTTCAAATACATTGTTTGGAAGTGAAAAAAAAAACCACCTTCATCCTCAAGTGGTATGAACTAATCTATCTCCAGTGAAGCCAACACAGACCTTGAGCACAATCTTCTCTTAGTCTGACATGAGAGAAACCATTGTGCCTTCAAATATTTGTCTCGAAATTTCTAGTGACATCAAATTACTGTCAAAACCAAAGAGGTAAGTAAATGATTCACCTAGGCCATGTAACATTTTTCCTGTTCACAAGCCTTTCAGACACAAATCTTTTCAGATGTGTTGTGTATTTGAAAGTTTTTGGCATTGCCTTGTTATTTTTTTCTCCGTTATTTGAAAGCACTTAACCATACATTTCTTCCTATGTGTTTCCTATTAAATCCTGTCATGTAGACAACTGTTAAAAAAAATAATTACCAAGAATGGTTTCCATTTCCTCATTACACAATACCCAGTCACATCCAAAATTACTATTTCTGCTTTAATATATGCTTCATAGTTTGTACAAATTACTTTAGCAGGTAACACAGAGATGTTTTTCAGGAGCAGTGAAGTCACGGAGACTCACTGAGACTCTTGAAGGTCTCTTCCAACCTGGTTTATTCTATGTATGTTCTATTCTATGTTCTATGTTCACCTGCATGAACATTGGTGATAGTGAAAAAGAGAAAGCACATGTAAAGGTGATCCACTTGAAAACTTGAGGATATATTAGCCAAAATTTAATTTCTAGTCATTCTTTAAGGTGCTAAGGTGTAATAGGAAGGAAAATTATGTGTTAGCACACGTAGTTCAGAAGTTACCAAGCTCTGGAAAATGTCAGTTTTATGCCAGCGATGCAGTAGTTCAGTTTTTAAAGAGGAACTTTTCTTTTTCTTCCCCCCATCCTCCCCTCCCCTGAAAATTAAAGCTGTTTGTGGCTACAGGACATAGAAGAACATAGCCTGGAGCCATTGGAAAGACCACACTAACACCTTCCAATTATCAGTTGAGCTTGTTTAACAGATCATTCATAGAATCATGGAATGGGCTGGATTGGAAGGGACCTCCAAAGGTCATCTAGTACACCCTCTGCAGTAAGCAGGGACATCCTCAACTAGATCAGGCTACCCAGATATTCTGAGTATCTCCAGGGCTGGGGCCCCAACAACCTCCCTGGGCAACTTGTTCCAGTGTTCCACCACCCTCATAGTAAAGAACCCATTCCTAACATCCAATCTAAATCTGCCCTTCTCTAGTTTGAATCTATTGCCCCTCATCCTATTACCGCAGGCCATTGTAAACAGTCTCTCTCCATCCTTCTTGTAGGCCCCCTTCAGATACTGGAAGGCTGCTATTAGGTCTCCCTGGAGCCTCCACTTCTCCAGGCTGAACAACCCCAGCTGTCTCAGCCTGTCCTCAAAGCAGAGGTGCTCCAGCCCCCTGACCACTTTTGTGGCCCTCCTCTGGACACACTCTATTAGGTCCATGTCCTTCCTATGTTGAGGGCTCCAGTCCTGAACTTCAGACCCGGACTTCAGATAACTCCCTGCAATTTTTCCTTTCACTCACCAACTACATCAGTGAGCTGTTGCACAAGTATTAATTTTCCAACAACAAAATGTTATTAAGCTCTGAATTTTGTACGTTTGCCTAAGCCAAAACATATGCCATTAGGACAAAAAGAACAAACTCTATCTGGAAAATCACTTTACCATTTTTAATTTTAAAGTAATGTATATGACAATATATTGTCCTATGTATCATGATCTAGCCTACCCTTTTGTCATCCTTTGGTAAGTCTGATGGATGAAAAGGACATTACAGCCTGCATTACATGTAACACCCCAAAACAGGATCCAAAATAAGCAAATCCAGTTCTTTAGGCACACTAAGACACTTTTCTCCTTACTTTCCAGATAAGGAAGATCATCTAGGTTTCTTAACAGCAGCCTTTCCATGGCTTAACTGTATTTGTACTAGAAAACTCTTGCTAGTTACTTCTTTCCCTGCTCATACATAGGAACATACAGAAACCCTCAGTGAACACTGTAATGTTTGTATAGAGAAGGACAAGAACAGAGACCCAGTGCTTTATTTAATTCACAGATGTCTAAATTCATCATAAGGGTAACTGATAAATAAAATGCTCTTACACTGAGACACTAAAAGTTTAGCCTTTTTTTGGTCTCTCATCAGAAACTATACCAATATCTCTTGTCATTGAGAAAAGAGCTTTGTTTCAAAGAATAAGTGGGATTCCCAGAGCTAAAACAATGGATTGCAGTTATCACCATCTCACTAGTTTGCTCACAGTAATTTCTTGAAGTAATGATTTTTCTTGTTCTAATACCTAATAAAACTATTTGCAAATGTACATTTAACAAGCATTAGGCTTGTCTATAGCTTATATGAATATTCTTATGTGTTTAAAAGTATTTTATATGTCTATAAAAATATTATTTATATACCTAGATATCTCCTCCCTTGATATGAGAAAATTAACAAGCCTAGCATTGTTACTGTAAAGTAACAAATGATTGGTAAACAGAAATATTGCAAAAACGTCATCACAAAAGAACCAGACCATTTAATAAGGTTTCAAAACAGTCTCTGACAGGCACTTTTTCCTTTTTCCCCTCTCCTTTTTTTTTATTGAAAACATCCACACACAAAAAAAACCTCCAATGAAGCAAAGATGCTAGCTCCCTAGATGTGAGCCTTTGGCATCTTCCCTAATCTCCCTCAGAAGGCTCACATAAAACAATCAGATTCCACTAATTTGAAAAGGCCACGGGACTCTTATCACCAAACAGAGGCAGGAAACTCAAAACACCATAACAATAAACCAACAAATGGTGGTTTTACAGATCTTTTCAGCTAATCATAGGGGGAAAAGCCAACCAAATGAACCAGCAGAACTATAGTAGCTGGATATGATTAGGACACGACAAATTATCAATACCATGTTGGGAGAGATTAAGTGTACCGCAGTACTTAAAGGCACTGCAACAAAGGAATAAAGTAAATGAAAATGTATCAGAAAACAAGCTACATTCCAAGTTCAGAATTAAAAGCAATGAACTTCTTCAAGGCCATTAAAATATAATATAATAAAATAGAGTAAATTTGGACCATTACAAAATGAAAGGAAGTGGCAAGATGTTAGGAGCGTAGAATGGAAGGATGGATGAGATCAAAGGATATGCTATTCTTGGTTTTGTCACTGGCTTTCAAAATGTGAATATTTTCAAGTACTAACATCTGCTAAGTTCAGCACAAAACAGAGAAAAAACATCACTTCAGTGCTGTCCAACTTTGCAAAGAGCTGCAGCTAACTCAGAGGAAGAATTCAAGCCACTTGAAGTTTGCTCAAAGGAAGATATTTGTTTAATGTTTGTTTTTTGTGTGTGTTGTTTCATTTCACTTGATTTAACCCCTTGGTTTCACCATGACCCATAATCTAATTTCTCCTGCACACCTCCTGTTCTTTAACTTTTTCCTACTTTCCTTAATTCCACTGTTTATGAACTCAGATTTCACATTTAAAGGGTTCCTAATTTTTATTATGTGTTGGGTTTTGTTGTTTTGTTTATATTTTTATTTTAATACTGATACAGCTTCACAAATATCCCTCTACACTCTTTAATGCTTTCCATTTCAGTATCTCAGCTCTGATTAGCATTTTCACTATTAAAAGTATGACAGAAGTAGTGAAATTTGGACTAGAAAGAGGGCAATCTGTCCTTGTATTCTGAGTCCACTGTATGTGTGGTTTCTATCAGAAAGCCGAAAGTACACCTGTTGGTTGGCAGTTTATCAGAACAGATGTGCAATTAATGCTTTTTATGACATATGGTATGCACCATGCCCTGAATCATGAGTGATTCTTTCAACCAAGACTGGAGGCATGAGAGAGGATGTGTAAGGATGACAACCTCAAAATCTGTGGAAGTTATTTTGGAGGCAATATGCTATTTCCCAACTACATGCAAAAGCATTACTGCAGATTATACAAACAGTAAACTAATTTACCTATAGCCCTCTTAAGGTTGCAGGATTTTGTAACACCACGAAAAAATGCATGTATTAAAACAGACTTAAGGCCTTTATATGACCTCTAATCAGAAATGTGTTATGCTACTCAAATTCCATCTGTCAAATGCTGTAGATACAGGTACGTAAACACAAATGCTATTAAAAGGAGAAGTTAACTTACTTGGAGAAGTTCTAGCATTTTGTTTTCTGACAGCTCCTAAACTGGATATCTTCCAGTGTCAACAAAACCTGTTCAAGCAGAATCTTACCTTGTTTTCACTACATCGAGTGGATGCATCAGGCAAATTTCTACAAGACCTATAAAATAATAAGAATAAAAAAAAGATCTCATAAACATTTGTACAAATAGCAGGTTAATTCTCATTGATTCCAATGGTTTGTAATGTTTGAAGAGTAAGTAAAATCTAGGTGCATCATTGATGAGACAGTACTTACACACTTTACTGTGGCATATTGTTACAAAGATTTTAGACAGTAAATAGTGCTAGTTGTTCATTGCAGTGGGGAAGGTGAGGACTTAGGCTATAAGATCAATTTAATCATAGTTTTTGCTTAGTCTTCTGAATTAAGTACAGCGGGAACATTTGACTGGCATCATAAATAAATACACTAAGTCTTGCTGAAAGTAGTGAAGGAAGGGAGCTCAGGTTGGCACTGGCTTCTTTGTCACATAAGACTAATCCCTAAGGGCACTGCTATTATGCAAGACAGCACAGAGGGCTCAGGTGAACCTGATGTTAAGATGACAGCTGATTCCTGAGCTTGGCTATCTGAGCTGCAGCCTTACTGGTTCTTCATCCTGTCGTGCTCTGTGCAGATGCTGATGAGGAGTCCTGGCTTGTCCCTTCCCTGCTCCACTGCCCACCATGAGAATTTAAACCCACATGCTGGGGACTTTCCATGTCCCCAGCACATGACTTTACATGTCACTATAGTCTTGGCTGCAGCGACCACGAAATGTTGACATTCAAGATCTTTTCTGCAACAAGGAGGCTCAGTAGCAATCTCACTACTGTGGACTTCGAAAGAGCATCTCTTCGGAGATCTGCTAGGGGGATTACCATGGGATAAAGTCCTGGAAGGGAGAGGGATCCAAGAATGCTAGTTGGTATTCAAGGGTTACCTCCTCCAAGTCCCAGAGTGATGCGTCCCAAAAACCAGGAAAGTAGACAAAAATGCCAGGGTGGACTGTGTGGATGAAAAGGCACTCCTGGACACTTCAACACAAAAAGGAGGCCTACAGAGGGATGAAGCAATGACAGGTATCCTGGGAGAAATACAGAGAAGTTGTCTGAGTAGCCAGACACAAGGTCACGAAAGCTAAAACTTAGATAGAATTAAATGTGGCCAGGGATATCAAGTGCAACAAGAAAAGCTTCTATAGGCATAGCAATGACAAGACTAGGTGGGCCCTCTCTGGAAAGAAATAGGTAACATGACCACTTGGGACAAGGAGAAAGCCTCAGTCTTCACCAGTAAGGGCCCTAACCACACCCCCCAATTTCCCGAAGGTAAAAGCAGCAACTGGGAAAATGACAACTCCACACACTGTAAGTGAAGATCAGGTTGGAGACCATCTGATGAATCTGAAGGTGCATAAGTTGGACTCAGAGGTCTTTTCCAACTGAGATAATTCAATGAAGTTCATGGGATCTGATGGGATCCATCCATGACTCCTGAGGGAACTGGCAGATGAAGTTCCTAAGCTGTTTTCCATCATATTTGAAAAGTCATAGAATCAGTAAGGTTGGAAGAGACCTCAGAGATCATCAAGTCCAACCTGTCACCCAAGACCTCATGACTACTAAACCATGGCACCAAGTGCCATGTCCAATCCCTTCTTGAACACCTCCAGGGATGGTGACTCCACCACCTCCCTGGGCAGCACATTCCAATGGCTACCAACTCTCTCTGTGAAAAACTTTCTCCTCACCTTGAGCCTAAACTTCCCCTGGTGCAGCTTGAGACTGTGTCCTCTTGTTCTGGTGCTGATTGCCTGGGAGAAGAGACCAACCCCCTCCTGGCTACAACCTCCCTTCAGGTAGTTGCAGACAGCAATAAGGTCTCCCCTGAGCCTCCTCTTCTCCAGGTTAAACAATCCCAGCTCCCTCAGCCTCTCCTTGTAGGGTTTGTGCTGGAGTCCTCTCACCAGTCTCGTTGCCCTTCTCTGGACAGATTCAATAGTCTCAATGTCCTTCTTAAACTGAGGGGCCCAGAACTGGACACAGTACTCAAGGTACTAATCTAAAATCTAACCAGTGCTGAGTGCAGGGGCACAATGACTTCCCTGCTATCTGGTAGATTCCCATCGACTGGAAAAGTGGAAACATAACCCCATTCTCAAACAGGGGAAGAAAGGAAGATCCATGGAACTACAGGCCAGGCAGTCTCACTTCTGTGCTTGGCAAGATTGTGGAACACATCTGCCTGGAAACTCTGATAAGGCATGTGAAAAATGAGCAGGTGGTAGCCAACACAGCTTCACTGATGATAAATCATGTAGTCTACCTACATTATTTCTATTCTCTAGTAACCCCTCTCCTTTCCCAAATGGGAAAAGAATGGAAATCAGGGAGAGAGAGAGTGATGAATTCAAGAAGGAAATGAAAACTACTTAAGTGAAAATAATAAGAATAGAATTAAATGAAATGTCAACAAATATATACAAAACCAATATGGAACCGAGGTGCCCTGATGGCAATCATGTCACCATCACTACCATGTCTGCCATCTACTGTGGCAGAAATCCTAGACCAGACTCAGTGGCAAACAGGAACCAGCTGGATTCTGGAAATCATGGAATGGGATTTAAGGTGTAATGGACAGCAGTACTTCTTGGATACTGGGCACTGAAGAAGAGAGACTGAAGCTTGTGATCTCTTAGCTTTATATCAAATATGATGTACATGGAATAGAATACCTCATTGGTCAGTTTAGGGTGAACTATCTGCTCCTCCCTGCAGGTGCACCTTTAAATCTGCATCCCCTACAAGGTACAATGACCTTGGTCCTAACACCAGTCCTTGGTACTAACTAGAAACTTTGAGCATTATACTACTAGAAGCAGACATTACCTATCACAGTATGTGGCTAACTGCAGTAGGTGCAGTTGCTTACAAGAGACAGATGAAAAGTAAAAACTACAGAACAGAATTAGCTCTTTTCTAACTGAAACCAGGACAGCTACTCAGCTACTTTCTCAAAGCAATGCAAAGAAATGACTGTAACACAAAGTAAAAATCTCATTTTGAAAAGCTCCACACACCCAAATTATTGAACTAATACAAAATGATTTTGTGTTTTGGCCCTATTCTTTGGCAGACTTGATGTAGAAAGGGTCTTGGTGAGTGGCACGCAGGAACCAGGCTCTGACTGGATAGCATCAGACACTTCAGGGTCAGAAATTTGAGTTCCTTTATTTATCACAGAATATAAATCTAAGGAAGGCTTATAGTTTAAGATATCTATCATTTTAGTACTAATAATGAATACTAATTATTTTATTCATCACAGAATATGAATATAAAGAAGGCTTATAGTTTAAGGTATCTATTATTTTAGCACTAATAATGAGTACTAATTATTTTAGTACTAATAGGTTCAAGTGGAACAGGAAAACTGTGGAGATTCAAAGTGTTCATAAGAAAGGATTAAATTCCAAGACAAGTTCTGGGCCCCTCAGTTTAGGAAGGATGTTGACTTGCTGGAATGAGTCCAGAGAAGGGCAACGAAGTTGGTGAGGGGTTTGGAACACAAGCCTTATGAGGAAAGACTGAGGGAGCTGGGATTGCTTAGCCTGGAGAGAAGGAGACTCAGGGGTGACCTTATCACTCTCTACAACTACCTGAAGGGAGGTTGTAGACAGGTGGATGATGGTCTCTTCTCCCAGGCAGCCAGTACCAGAACAAGAGGACACAGTCTCAGGCTGCGCCAGGGGAGGTTTAGGTTGGATGTTAGGAAGAAGTTCTATACAGAGAGAGTGATTGCCCATTGGAATGGGCTGCCTGGGGAGGTGGTGGAGTCGCCGTCATTGGTGGTTTTCAGGAGAAGACTTGATGGGGTGCTTGGTGCCATGGGTTAGTTGTTTAGGTGGGTTGGATTGGTTGATGGGTTGGACGTGATGATCTTGAAGGTCTCTTCCAACCTGGTCTATTCTATTCTATTCTATTCTATTCTATTCTATTCTCTACTTTCTATTTCAATTTTATCTAGACTTTCTGAGTAAAACAGGTACTTATCCAAGTGAGCCTTCTATACTGAACCAAAGCACTAGCAGGGGGAAGAGCCACATTATAGTCAAAGGATAGGCTATAAAAGCATTAGAGGTTTTAGCTCAGCGTATAATAAATACCATTTATTTTCCGCTTGATATACTTTAAACTTCAAATACAAATATTGTTGATAAATGCTACATATTTCTCTTAAGGAAGAAAAATCTATTTATATAACAACAGAGGGCTGCAGAAGTTTTAGCCTGATTTTACACAAATACAAGGAATGTTTGGAGTAAGTAACAAAAGGAGGGCATAAATTGTAATGCTCAATTTCTCAACTAAATCTTTCTGAACGTGAAACTTTGTGAAGATTTTAAAGTGTTGAAACTAAAGTCTTGACATAAAGTACAGGCTAAGAGTTCCAACAGAACACATTCAATTCACCAACTGGACTATCATTCCACTCCAATGTACAAAGCTTGCAATACATAAAGCTGAACAGATAACCCCTTACACTTAGCTTCCTGCCACTGTTTGAATGACAGTATCAAGTTAATATTCATGACCACTCTTTTGTCTTACTTGCTTTCCACTCCATGCAACAATGCTTTGTTATTTCAGTTCTGGATACAAGCAAGACAGGAGAGGTGGTATCAGCAAAGAATATTAATATTAGCACTAAGGCAAGTCATTAAAAATCATGGAATTTAATATTTATTATCTTTCCTCTGGAAACCAAAAGCTGCCTTTGTTATTGCTGAAAAGATATATTTATTGCTGCAATTATTGCTCAGGAATGACTTATATGTTACTAAAATATAGGCCAAATCACGTGTCACATAAGGGAACACAGACTCTAAGCTTCTAGGCTGATTCTGTCCCAAAACCTATAAACTACACCAACAGTTACCAACAGGTGCTTTGTAAGTGGAGCAGCAGTTGAGTGTTTCAGTGCTGGCAGGGGGCATAGTCTATGAGTTTTTAACTTTCCAACCACCCTCCTTTTCCAACTTCTCCTCCCCTCTCTCCCCTATAGTGTTTTTGCTCTTCTATTCCATCTTGGTTTGGCAGATAGAGCCTAAAGTAAGGGGCCAGGCAAGGGGCTAGGGGTTGTTCACCCTATTCTGTTTTTGCAGCACTAATGTCCATTTTGGGAGAAAACTGTTCAGTGCCAGATCTTGGCTTTATTTTCTTGGTCCTCATAGGATAATTTTTAATTCAGGCATTTTTCCAGCAACTGATTCAGATGAATTCCAAGGTCCTTGGCAAGAGCTTTGTTTTGATAACTTCAGGATTCTATTGGTCATCTGCCTTTCTCAGCCCTTCCTTTGTCTCATCATTTAATTACACAATAGGTGTTAAACAGTGAATAGTTACTTGATTTCACCAGACAGAACTCTTCAAAAGACGCTGGGATTATGACACAGCTCTCTGAAGAGCACAAAGGAGCACACACTGAGCAAGACACAAATGGAATGGCTACAAACACAAGCTACATTTTTCCATCTACTATAGTAGTCATGCAAATCATTACAACATCCTACTTGATAGCCTGCCCAGAAAGTGGTGGTGGCCCTGCTAAATTACAAGCGCTCTGAGATGTGCTCAATAAAATAAAATATATTGCACTTTCTCTAGCTAATGTTCATCAGCTTTATGACAAATTCAATTAGCACTCTGAAAATCTAATTTGCTGGAAAGCTATATCAGGGTGCAATATATTTTAGCTTGTCAGACTGTAAAGACTACTGTTTACAAACTTTATTTTCATGATAAAGTAGTTAACAGAGCTACAGAGAGGTTGTCCAAAAAAGCATTCTAATTGTCCCATCGGGTCTCCTTGTTGACGTCATATGCAAACTAATCCAGCGTGATTTACGACAGCCTAATTATGTTTAAAACAACTCAGATCCAGCTATCTGAACAAGAGCCCAAAGGAAATATAGGAAAGAACAATGATTAGGTCAGTCCAACATTTGTTGTCTTCTGGGTGGGAAAGCATTCCTTGTGAAAAGTAGATACTAACCATAAAGCGAGGCATGTTCAAGATCCGTGCGTTGAAGAAACACCCAGCTGTCATCATTGACATCCTCTGAGCATACACAGTGGAATAGCAACAACTGAGAAGGGAGTCTAGAATTCTGTTATGTAAAACATTCTGCTCAGTAACTGAACTCATGGAGGGAATAAAATCTCAGAAAACACTGACCCCCAAACCAACCCTCCTCAGTAGAGCATTTCCCTTTTTCCAATTAATATCTCCTGTTTCCACGTGGTTTTCCATTGCGGATTACATTACATTTCCCTCTAGAAAATTCACACTTAACATTTCAAACTGGCAATCTGCAGAGATGTCTCTTCAGTGCAGGCATTTTGGTGACTTGTGGGTATTTTGAGTTCCTTTGCTCTTTGTTCCTCTATCCCATCAGACACACAAATCTTGTATCAATAATCAGGTAACATGCCCCGAGGACACTGTGGCTGTTCAAAACATGCTCTTGTTATCTGCCTGGCAAAAAGTGAAAGTCTGAGATCTCAGCAGAACAGACTTATGATGAGCTCCCCTCATCTCCCCAGGTGTTCCCATACTTTGTCTGTTCACTGAAAGAATAGAAAAAACAATGAAAGCTAGCTATCAGTACTTGCTAAATAGCATAGATAAAAAGGCTTTCGATCTTCTTAGGAGACAAATTCTTGCCTTTAGCTTTTCTTTGATCCTTAAATCTGTGGACTGAAAAGTGAGCAGAGCTTGTGATATACCTTGGTTTGTCTTTCAAAGAAACCTGAGTAGCTCACCCTCTATGTGTTTTCTGCATAATACCCCCTGAACACAGATTCAAGAGATGTGGAGCATGATCCATGTGTTAGTTCAGACAACCTCCTACAGCGCAGAAGTCATTATGCACCCTCCTCCCCTTGTGTTACTCATTTCCCTGGAATAACAGAGTCGCTGGAGAAACACAACAGAAAGGAGACTGGTCATAGAAAATGTGGCAATAAACACATCATGCCCTGCATATTGTATAGCTGGAACAGTTGGTATTTATTTTGGCCTCTACATAGATATAGTTACAATGTAAGAAATGATCATAAATATTTTATGCACACTATGCATTTCCTTCTGAGAATATATGTCTGACAGAAAGAATCTGATGTTGATCTTTGTATCCTAATGAAAACAACGACAAATTCCTCTTAAATCTGCTTGTCTGTGGGCTCAAACACTTGATTAGATGAGATGAAGAATGGAACCTCTTCCTGATTGTTACAGCATTGTTTGAAGAATAATTAATGCCCAGAAAAATCTATCTGCGCAGTCAGTTCCACACAGGCTAATTTTTATAAGCTTGATGTCCAATTCCATTTTCACAGATACCTAAATCCTTTTTCCTGTTTCGTAGAAGTACATCTCCATCAGAAAAGCCCAAAGAATGATAGGTTCACTGTGATTTCTGTGGCAGCCACAGCCCATTCCTTTCCTAGAGAGGCACTCACATATTTTGCCAGGCTCGATTGTACTTGGTGTCAAGCAGGCTGCAAGGAAAAACTACACAGCACTGTGCTGGAAAAGATCTACACATTAAGCTTCACTTAAGAAAGTGACACTTATTTTAACTCTTTCCCAGGATTCTGTTTAGTGATGTAGTATGTGATTAACTAATGGTACCCTGGAGCTCCTCAGAAACATTAATTAATGTTTTAGGTAACGAGCCAAGTCAGTGCTTTCCTTAGAAAATGTGGAGAAATGGAAAGCTACTCTAAAAAGTACTCCACAATGGCAGTGCTGCATTCATGAGTCATTCTTCCTTAGAGACCTTGTCTACATGAAGAAAATATACTAGAAAACATGTTAATTAAACAAGATGTCAAACATGATTTTTCCCTTGGTGTGAACAAGGATGTCTGTGTTTAAAAATGTGTTAGCTGATCACAGTCCAGGAGGAGTCCTTGATTTACCATCATTACCTAACACATTCTAGAAGAAGGGTTTTGCATGCCTACAGGAGGAGTTGTGTCATGCTCAACACCTTGCTACAGAATCACAGAATCTTAGAGGTTGGAAGGGACCTTGAAGGATCATCTAGTCCGACCCACCAGCCAGAGCAGGATCACCTAGAGCAGGTCACACAGGAACACATCCAGCTAGGTTTTGAATGTCTCCAGTAAAGGAGACTCCATAACCTCTCTGGGCAGCTTCTTGCAGCGCTCTGTCACCCTCACTATGAAAAAGCTTTCCTTATGTTATGTGGAACCTCCTATGCTCCGTCTTTCACCTGTTTCCCCTTGCCCCATCATTGGACATCATTGAGAAGAGCCTGGCTCTGTCCTCCTGACATTTGCCCTTCACATATTTATAAACATGAAGGAAGTCACTGCTGATTATCCTCTTCGCCAAGCTAAAGGGTCCCAGCTCCCTCAGCCTTTCCTCATAAGGGAGGTGTTCCACAGCCTTCAGCATCTTTGTGGCTCTGGGCTGGACTCTTTCAAACAGTTCCCCGAGGACCTTCTTGAGCTGAGAGGCCCAGAACTGGACACAATATTCCAGATGTGGCCTCACCAGGGCAGAGTAGACAGGGAGGAGAACCTCTCTTGACCTACTAACTACACCCCTTCTAATAGACCCCAGGACGCCATTGGCCCTCTTGGCTACAAGGACAGATTGCTGACTCATAGTCCTCCTGTTGCCTACCACAACTCAGGTCCTTTTCCCCACAGATGCTCTCCAACAGATCAGACCCCCTATACTGGTACATGGGGCTGTTCTTTCCCGGGTGCAAGACTGTACACTAGGTGTAATTCATTAAATTTCTCCCTGCCCAGCTCTCCAGCCTGTCTAGGTCTTGCTGAATGGCAGCACAGCCTTCAGGGGTGTCAAGTCACTCCTCCCAGTTTGGTGTCATCAGCAAACTTGCTGACAGTGCACTCTGTGCCCTCATCCAGGTTGTTGATGTTATTGAATAGTACTGGACCCAGTACCAGATCCTGAGGGTCTCCACTATATAGAGGCCTCCAATTGTGTAAGTGCCAGTGTTCCTTACTGGATGCAACCTGTCAGTGCAGCATTGATATCAAGAAAATGAGGTATAGCAGGGTTGGGTATAGTGATTATCTATCTTTCAAAAAACCCCAGGACTTCAGCAGCACATGGAAATTCTGCTGAAATTGGTTAGTGTTCTTGAAGCTCACTCCATGAAAGCAATTCAGCCTGTACTGAATTCATGATGAGTCCTTAACCGCATAGCAAACCAGTATTTTAAATGTCAAGGTTTCAAGTGATGGTTACACAAGTGCTGGAGAATCCCATCCTAGACACGTGGAAGACAGGAGCTGGAAATGAGTATTCTGGGCAGCATCTCATCTAGACAGGCTATTGCTTAGCTGTAAATCCCCTTCAGCTTCCCAAGTCCCAATCCACAAACCAAGCTAGAAATGTGCGCACCCTCAATACTCATGAGAGGGTTCAAACTGCTCATCTTCAGTGCTGACAATGCTTACCTAATATCTTCATGATCTTACTGTTCCCTGCCCAGCTAAAGAGACCATTATTATTACCAGATGCTCAACTGCTCAGTTCTATTGCAAATACAACAGAAAAGTAATTCTATTCTATTACTTTTTGCTGAGCTTGAAAATTGGGTTAAGACATCCAGTCTTAAACCCATAACAATACCATAGTATGGACTTCTCCTTAGTCTGACACAGACTGACTGACTCATATAGACTCAGTGAGTGGAACAGGTGTTAGGATTCTAACAAAAACCATGGCTCCTCAGTCCACAATATGTACCACAATATTTAGCAGACTTCTGTAACCACAGAATCACAGAATAAAAGAAACATTCAGATTGAAAAGAACCCCAGGATCACCAACCCTAACCAATAACCCTACTCTACAAAGTTCACTCCTAAACCATATCCCCAAGCACCACATCCAAACCACCTTTAAACGCATCCAGGGTTGGTGACTCAACCACCTCCCTGGGCAGCTCATTCCAATCCCTGACCACTCTTGCTGTGATTTTTTTACCCCTAATGCCCAGCCTAAACCTACCCAGTTGTCTATTGAGGGCATCCCTCTTGTTCTATCGCTAATTACCTGTGAGAAGAGACCAGCACCAGCCTCTCCACAACATCCTTTCAGGTAGTTGTAGAGAGCAATGAGGTCTCCCCTCAGCCTCCCTCCTCTTTTCCAAACTAAACAGCCCCAGCTCTTTCAGTTGCTCTTCATCAGATTTATTCTCCAGGCCCTTCCTTGCCCTCCTCTGCACTCGCTCCAGCATTTCCACGTCTCTCTTGCATTGGGGTGCCCAAAACTGGACATCATTTCTTGCCTCTGAGTGAAAAATACCTAGTTTTAATGTTAAAAGTATGCATGCAAACTACTCTAAATTTAGCATTAATTTATTAATTGTTTGCTTTTCACAATGTTTTTGGTACAATCAGACAAATCAGTATCTCATTCTCATGCTGCCAGCAATAACCACAACTTTATACTTAGTGTGTCATAGAATACAGCTCTCTGAACTTTTTCAGCTGCTCAGTGCTCATTTACATCCTTTTGAGTATTGCTTGCTGGGTAAAAACAAAGGCCACCTTCCAGTTTAATTTGGTATTTTATTTGCTTCTGATTTTAAAATGAAAAAATGAAGTCTTTAGTTCACAGAACTTGATTAACCTCATGTCTATAACTTGACTAAAGAGCCACAGAGGATCAAGTTAGTTTTAAATTATGCATAGTTAAATATATCTATAGTAATATTAGGATAAAATAAGAAAACTCAGTGTCTAGTCAGAAAGGATCCTCTACTGGGATTGTTTAGCCTGGAGAAGAGGAGGCTCAGGGGAGACCTTATTGCTGTCTACAACTACCTGAAGGGAGGTTGTAGCCAGGAGGGGTTTGGTCTCTTCTCCCAGGCAACCAGCACCAGAACAAGAGGACACAGTCTCAAACTGCACCAGGGGAAGTTTAGGTTTGAGGTGAGGAGAAAGTTCTTCACAGAAGGAGGAACTGGCCATTGGAATGGGCTGCCCAGGGACGTGGTGGAGTCACTGTCCCTGGAGGTGGTGTTCAAGAGGGGATTGGATGTGGCCCCAATCTCAGAGGTCTTTTCCAACCTTATTGATTCTACGGTTCTGTGATTCTACATCTACATCTCTTTGGGAACAAGGCTCTTTGAGTTTCTAACAGCATACAGACCTCTCACAAGGAAACAGTTTCAGCTGCACTACTCACACTGAGCCTTTTTGAGGTAAAATGCCATGTAGAGATGTTTGCTGTATGTTAGAATCTATGAAATTTGCACTTATGGCATGGTCAAAAAGGCAGTCAGCCACTTTAAAACTCCAGATTTCTCACACCTTTACTCGATAGTAACATACTGAAGTTGTTCCAGTGAGGCTGAATACTGTGGAGAGTTTGGTTTTGCAGTCACACAATGCAACAGTTAGGTGCTCAAGAGATCCTGGAGCAAAACACAGGAGGCCACATCAATAAAAGCAAGTATTTTCCCTAAGTTCTTAAAAATTAGTGAGGCAATATGCCATGCAGCTCCAGAACTTACCATTGAGAATGTTACTGGAACTAACTTCACCTTACTTTAAATTTAAATTCCTATTTACAAAAGAATAATAGAGAAATGAAGAGATCAAAACACATACTGAGTTAAACATCCAAATGTTTTTGGGCAAAGTGACTTTTTTGAAAATGACTAGCAATAAAGAGCTGTTCCTACAGCTAACTGATTTTTGCTTTTCAGTTTATTTAGTCTTTCTACATCCTTTACTGATGTTGTATCGACATTAAAGCTTTGACTTATAAAATAAACACTTGCAATTCGCAAACAAGTACCCAAGTCTCCAGACACAAGTGAAAGGCCATATATTGTGTAAATGCTCCATAAATTTTTGTGCAAGTATTACATGCTACTATGTCACTCACTTAGGACATATTCTTTCCATCATGTGTGTGTCTGAAAAGGAAGCTTTTTGAAACATGACTGAAGGGACCACTGAGGTCAGCACCGGGTTACACGATGCTTGTGTCACCACAGCTTTAGATATATTCAATGCATATTGAATCAATATCCCTGCAATGAAAATGTGCAACGTGCATTTTCTTCGCTGTTATAGTGAAATGCTTCTCAATAAACTTGTTTTCATAAGAAGTCCTCCCATTCATACGTCCCAGAGCTGTTGTAATCTTCTTTGCTCTTGCTGATCTAAGAGCGTGGACATTATTCTATTTCTTGACACATTTAAAGTTCTCTAATGAATAAAGCAAACAGCTTATGGCTGCTTGGACTGTCACTCGATTGCCCTGGAGGGCTTTAATGTCTTTAAAATAGGCCTCCTAGTTTGTATTTAACTACCTTGTCCACAGAGGTCTGAGGGGTAGAGCAGATCAAAGATGTTCTGGAAACATAAAAAGCAGCTGTCCTTCATTTGCCTTTAATTAGCTACATCTGACCAGATTCTTTATGGCCTCTTTGTCACACATTCAACAGTCTATGATCCTTCTGACCTGTCCTTAAGGACTGTACCTTTACAAGGGTTTCAGCAAAATGCAAATTTAAAATATTAAATACAGGACTTTGAAAGAAATTCTTTGATCTCACTATGGGCAATATTATTTTGGACTTATCTACAAAACCACAAATTACTTAGTATTTGGAGAGTCAAAATGGGATGGTTCCTAAGATTAGATTTAATTATTCATGGTTCTTTGTGTACTACTCAACATTGCAATGAGTAAACATGACACAACAAGGAATCCCACAGAAAACTCAAAGGCAAGTGAGCACCTCTTGGCTAGCGCTAGCATGATGCCCTTCCAGGAGCCGTGGCACTCATTTGCAAAGAAAGTCACAGACCTGCCCTCCCCAGCACCCTTTCTTACATAGGTTCATTACTGGGAGACCTCTCCCCTTAGCACAGAATGCACACCAATTTCCAGTAGGATTTGACTAATGAGGAGGCACTGTCATTGCTGCAGGACCAATAAGAAGTTCTTGTACCTAACAGTCCTATAGTGAGAGCTGCATTAAATGCTTGTGTCATCAAGCTAAGGTCCTTATGGAATAAAAAACCCTGCTTAATCCAACAGCTAGAATGTATGCTAACTGATTCAAGTTATTCATACTTGATCACATAGGGCATCAGATAAAGCCACTGAGGTGGATGGAGAGAACCTCTTCAAACTATCTGGATTCTGGGTTAAGTCCTTTCACAAATGATTAGCTAACAACAGGAAAAAAACTATATAAAAGATACATATACAAAGTAGAAAGGCGTCAAAAACTGATTCTGTAGTCCAAACTCTCCCTCAATCTCTTTCTCTGTATGTAATAGCACTTTGTAACCTCCACATTCTTTTCCAAAATATCAACCTTTTAGTCTTCCCTCACAAAGCTTTAATTCATCACATCTCCAAAGAAGTTATCAAGCCTGGTGAGGTACATGAGCAGTCAAGTAGTATCTCACCTCAATGTATGTACAGTAGCTAGAAAACAGGTGTGGCTAGAAGGGAAAATTTATTCTTCAAGATAAATCCATACAATGAGCAGTATGATGAAGCAACTTCCTCCCAAACTACCAACCCTGAGGGATTATTGTTGTACCTAAACTTCACTCTTCACAAAGTTCTTTACTAGTATCATACAGAGTATTTGAGCCAAACTGTGTTGCTGAAAGCTAGATTTATTCATCACTTCTTTCAACAGGCATGCATCTTTCATCGTGCATTTAAGATAGAATTTCAAACAGGAATAAAATCTACTTCCATACATAACTAAATCAGAAACATACATAAAATTAAATTTGAGGGACTTAAAAAAACAATTCAAGGTGCTTCTTTTGGCTGCATACTTCCTAAAGTTTAGAAGAATTGAATATTTATTAATGAGATATGCATTCCTCCCCCCCATCTTTTATAATATCAACATAAACACATAATGAAGTATCTATAGAAATAGAAGTGGGTGTAGTAATGCTCAATATGTTACATAGATAATGGTAATTTTCTATGTATGACTCCATGTTACATTGAAAATACATCATCTTTGATTAGGACACTTCTGGGGCCCAAAAATGTCAAACTAGAAGTTTGTATGAAAGTATCAAAAAGGTCAAAGTACTCCAAATGATGTCTCAGGAAGAATAGATTCAATCTTCATGCATCAAAGCAAAGTAGCATTGCAGTAGGCATAGTTCTGCCAAGAGATCTGTAACTAGAGGGACCTTTTTCCTCACCCACGTCCCACCAATACACACTGTTGTGTGTACCATAGGATTCGGATACCAATATTGATCTCAGTTACAAACTGAGGCCTAAACCTTGTGCTTCCTATAAAACCAATTTCAGAACCTAATTCCCTACTTATCAAAATGGAAGCAGCTTCTGAGCATTTCAGAGGAGCCTGTTAATGTAAATAGTAAAGAACTAGACTCTTGGTGCCATGGCTACTGAAACACAACTGATTATCAAGTATCTGTAGACAGAACAAAAACAAGAGCGAAAAGATTTTCTTGGACATGATCTGTATACACAAAGTTGTCAAAGATTCTAGGGTCTTCTACCACATGCATTTTTTGTTGAATTCTATGTTGTGGCAACAGGTGATGACAGCACCACTGCTTGGTGTTATTTTAGCAGTCACTGGTCTTCACAGTATTTTTCACCACTCCCATTTGCTGGCAGTATATCATGGCAAAGTTTCAAGAGAAATCTGCTATGAAGCTGTGTATTAACTGGGAAAAGTCAACATGCAATGTCTAGAATTAACCTGTCTTGGGCATTTTCAGGCACCCACGCCCTCTCTTCTTTCTGAAACTTAATTGCATCAGTAGCTTGCCAGTATTAAAAAACAAAATAAAACAAAACATAGCACTAAAGCAGAAAAAAAAGAAGGGGAAAGGGTGTAGCTGTATTTAACACAAAGATAGAGCAATAATCCTCCAACAGAGGCACAGATGCTGGTAACACTGAACTTGCCAAGAGACAAATGTCTTAAAACCCTAAATACTAGTTAAGAAGGAATAATTTTCCACTGGAAGTGTGATGACTTGCCACCAGTGAATGAACTGATAGACATTTTCAATTTCTTTGAGAAAATATCTGGGGTTTATTGGTCAGGTAGCAAATGCCCTTGTTCTGGTATGCTGAAAGTAATTATGAATGCCCAAGGATTCTTTCTTACAGAAGACTCATTTCTCCTCTGTTTTACAAAATGAGACTTCCCCCCCCCCCCCCGAACAAAACAAGTGAGGATTGTAAAATCCCCTTGTTTATTTCTTTAATACAAGCTCTCATCACTGACAGCTGGTCATTTGCATGTCAGATAAAAAAGGATAACTGTAGTATTTTTAGGAGGACTTCATCACCTGAAGGCAATGCCTCTGCCACGGTATTGTGGGCCACACTACTGTTTAAGCTGATAGGGAAGCTGCTCTGTACTCCTTAGTCATGTCTAATCTTTCCCTCCAAAATTATATGTATCAGAGCCAGGACATCTAATATAGCCAGCATCTGAAAACCATTCTACAGATCCGAACTTTTTGTGTCCAGAGAATATCGTGAAACCTGAAATGGAAAGTAAATCCTTCATTGTCCAAATCTCACTTCAACTTGACCTAGGCAGTACAATCTGTCCTCTCCACATAATCATTCAAAAAAGCCAGGAAAATTAGAGCTCCTGCATACTGGCCAGTTTGAATATTGTCCACTTCTCAAGCTGTGAAAATTAGGAACATTTTTCTGTCAGACCTGCAAAATCCACTCTGTGAGGATTTCAACCAGCATGTGTTTGCACAACGCAAATGGTGACATATGCTTCTTCTGTGCTACCATAGCAAAGAAATCAAAATTTCCTGCATTGCTCCTAAAGACACAGCTTTTGCAGTTTACATTATTAGAGGAATTCAGTAATGTCTTTTGGCTGTGGTCCCCCAATTCCTTTTTTCAATGTATGCAATATTAGATCAGCGTTCTTCAGCCTCCATTTTTGTCCGTGTCTGGCCTGACAGGTCCAGTTAAAGGGAAACATCAAGTTGCAAAACACACAAAAACCTGGAAATGGTAGTTGGAAACCTTGGTATTAGCACCCAGAGAGAGCACTCAGTTTCTACTATCAAATAGTTTTGATATTCCCTACATTTCATTCTTGGAACTTAATGCTGTAGACACTGTAAGTAACAATGTATATAATTTGTAGGTCACACATTCCAATCTTGGTTAGCCTGTTGGTAGAAAATTGGTCTGGTAATTGAGAGCTAATTTGGGGAATTCATTCTTGTAGAAAACTTAAAAGTCCTTTAGAGGAAGACCACCTCCAAGAGCCCTGCACTCTGGAACTCTTCCAGTAGGAAAGTCTGTGAGAAAGCAATCCTGCACTACAGAGTTGCAGGAGAGTATGAAAACTTGATACTTAGACTGGAGAGGATATCATCTGTGTAGCTAATTACCATCATTTTCATGGTATACTCATAGGTACATGAATAAACACTGTGTATGTGCTGCAGGGCCATTAATATATCAATTGTTAGATTGCAGCTTTTATGTGGTTTCCTACCATGAGCCCAAACAAAGAAGATTTCACTGCTTTCTTCAAATATAATAGCTGGTGCCTCTGCATCTGGTATTTGTGACTGTTGTATATGCCTGCACTGGGAAGCCCCTCATTTCTAACTAAGAATGTGTGTGTGGGGGGAATAGTCTGGGGGTTTTTTTGCTTGCTTGTGGGTTTTTGTGTGTGTGTTGGTTTGGTTTGGGTTTTTTTGTTTGTCATTTTGGTTTGGTATTTTTGTTTGTCATTTTGGTTTGGGTTTGTTGTTGTGTTTGGGTTTTTTTTGTGAAATGGAAAACTTCTGAGGAAAGTGACTGAACTCTTACAGTTTGTTTTAAACAACAGCATTCATCCACTTAATTTGGTACTCCTTTTTCAGAAAAAGAAACAAGTCTTTGCTGCCACTTTAAATATAATATGAATTTTGAAGAACTAAAGAAGTTTAAAGTCTTAGGAACAGCAACCTTTCTTCTAACTTCTGTATGGTGTCACTTCCAACGTTCAACATTCTCAAGTGCTATCACAACTACACAGTTTTTGTTTGCTTGGTTGGTTTGGTTTTGTTTGGTTGTTAGGGTTTTTTTTTTCCTTGCTTTTCCTGTCTTGCAAAGTAAACTAGCAGGATATTTTCTCATTAAGCAGTTTTTGAATACTGTTTTGCCATGGACATAGAATCATAGAATCAATAAGGTTGGAAGAGACCTCAAAGATCATCAAATCCAACCTGTCACCCACATCAGGATGGTTCAGAACCAAAGCCAAGTTGGCAAGGTGTGCATCTCTGTAGATCAGTGTTGAATTAATGCTGCATAATAGATGTGTGCAGAGAACAAAAACATTAATTAAAACTATTTCTCAGTGAACACCAGATGAAGCCACACTACACCAGCAGATACTCAAGGAATCTGCCAATGCATGCATTATACAATGGCACCACAAAGGATACAAACTAAGTAATGATATTTAAACTCATGATGATGGCACTATTCAGATAGTGACAGCTATACTCAAACTTTGCATACAAGGCCCCATCACTGCATTATAACTGCTTATTCTTTTCCCTTTCTTCACAGCTCAATTTATGACTGCCATCCACCTGTGGATCTTGCCATTTTTGCAAACAATAAATCAGACTGTACCTACATGCAGCCTAGCAGTAAGAACCATAATAACTCAGAGAAGCCTTGATTTACTAATGCAGTTACTTCTGAATAAACAGTATTTTTCCAGTTTCGCATCTTATGCCTTGCTGTTTTCTCGGAGCTTAAATCTTGTTTGTTTTCAGTTGTGAAGGCACTTCTTTTGTTGTTGTTTTACTCATTCACATTGGAAACTGCATTGCATGCCCTCCAAAAGCACAAAAGAACATTTAAACTATGCATATTCTTCTTGTTCCCTGAAAAGCTCATGCCACATTGTCGTTTATTAGCCTGCTTTGGGCCGTTACACTTCTACACATTTTACTTCTACGGGCACTGGGCCAGCATGGACTGTTCAGCTCTAGAAACCCAACATGTTTTTTGTATACTTTGAAACTAGCATGACAACCATTCTGAAGAGCAGCTCTCTCACCTAGTATGTTAAAATGTAAAGCCATGAACGTTGATGCTGTTCTCTCTCTATTTAGTGCTGAAAACGAAACTATTTTTTCAGGTGCAACCAGAGCCATATGAAATCTCCCTAATGTGTAGACATTCTGTAGCCTTATTTTTAATGGAACAGATCCATTAAACTTATCTAGAAATGTGAAAAAAAAGAAATGCATGAAGAACAAACTTTGAAAATCACACCCTGTGTATATCTCTGGCCTAACCCTGTCGTTCTGACAAATGCTGGGTGGCACTCTGCTCTTTCTCTCAGTTTAGAAAGAACTGAGAACACAGTAAGTAAGGCTCTTTGCGCAGGCAGAACCACATCTAGTTTTCCTCCAAGGTATGAATGCGTCAAAACTGACTCTGATGCACACTGTGGGAATACTGAGGTGGGAACAACGTCATATGTCTGTACAACTAGCAAAATATAAGTGGTTTACTTAGTTTTCACATATTTATGTAAAAATGATTCACTTCAATATATTGTGATAGCTTAAAGGCACAGCCCAAACCTGTCACATATATATATTGCCCAGCTAAAGTTTTAAACTGTGAAAGTTGAGCATGGGAATTATTTTGATTAAAACTAGCTAAAGCACTTCAACAGTACTATGTGAAAGCTTTTATTTCATTATGGAATCATGATCACCCTTAATTTTTGCCTGAGAAAATCCCATTACCTTTGTGCTACTGAAGTTTTCATCTGAATGAGATTTGCCAGTATCACTTAGTGCTCTGTATCTTCTCAATTCATAGCCCATGAATCATAACAAAAAAAATAAAATCAGCCAAAACAATGGAAATCAATACTAATAGATCCTGAATGCTACAAGTTAATCTACACCTGTTTTAGAATAGAATAAACCAGGTTGGAAGAGACCTTCAAGATCATCATGTCCAACCTATCATCCAACACCACCTAATCAACTAAACCATGGAACCAAGCATCCTGTCAAGCCTCGCCCTGAACACCCCCAGCGACGGCGACCCATGCTGAACCACAGAAATTTTTCATCTCCCACAATCTTTTATCAAATAATTGGTTTTTTTGCTTCCACTCATGAGCAGAGGGAAACAGAGGGAGGGAAGTTGGAGCTGTGATTTTATGAGAACTGTAAAGTAACTACATGGTGTAAAATGATTTTCTATTGAAAACTTTTCTATCAGTTCTCCACTGACTACTCCCCTAAGTTTGTCTTGCCCTGGTATTTTCTTTCCTGTCGTTTCTGAGTCCTTTCATGGCAAGTGCTGTCTTTAAACTATTAGTGATACTCAGCAGTATCACTCAAATGAAGTTTGTAAATCCATTTGCTGTGTGTTAATTGCTTATATTTCTTGAGAACCCAGGGACAAAGAACATTAGAAGAAAGGAGTTCTCATTTGGTGACCAACAGCTGTGCAAATTCAGCTCCTGGTGCTCAGATTTCCTAAATACCTGATCTGTAACTTTTTGCACATATCCAGAAAAAAATAATTTAAAAGTTTTCAAGAAAATGCTGTAAATCTATCTAGATGAGGAATAGACTACAGAAATCATTGAAAAAATACATATGAATATGTATAGACATGTAGAGAATGAGTACTTTAAAATAAATTATTTCCTGTTGCCATTTTAACTATGGAGAACCAGTAATTAGTCAGTATTAATAGTCTCTTCAATTAAATTAGCTAGCTATTAATTTCAGCTCAGAATGACACTTTTTAATTTCTATCACTATTTGTGAGTTCGTTTTCATTCACAATGTTGTGACTGAAGAGAATTCTTCCCTCAGTATTTGCATATCAAAGTGTATTATGATCAGCAAGAATTCTGACAGGCAAGTAGAATAGAATCATAGAATCAGTCAGGGTTGGAAGGGACCACAAAGGATCATCTAGTTCCACCCCCTCTGCCATGGGCAGGGACACCTCACACTAGATCAGCCTGGCCAGAGCCTCATTCAGCCTGGTCTTAAACACCTCCTGGGATGGGGCCTCAACCACCTCCCTGGACAACCCATTCCAGGGCTTCACTACTCTCATGGTGAAGAACTTCCTCCTCACATCCAGTCTGAATCTCCCCACCTCCAGCTTCATTCCATTCCCCCTAGTCCTATCACTGCCTGATATCCTGAGAAGTCCCTCCCCAGCCTTCTTGTAGGCTAGAACAGAATAGAGTAGAATGGAATGGAATGGAATGGAATGGAATGGAATGGAATAGAATAGAATAGAATAGAATAGAATAGAATAGAATAGAATAGAATAGAATAGAATAGAATAGAATAGAATGGAATAGAATGGAATAGAATAGAATGGAATAGAATTAACCAGGTTGGAAAAGGCCTTTGAGATCATCGAGTCCAACCTATCATCCAACACTATCTAATCAATTAAACCATCATGGATTTTTATTTTATTTTCTTTTATTCTAAAATTGGAACATAATTTCTATTTTTGACAGGAATTTACAGTAAAATGCCCTTTAGGTCATTACAATTACTGTAGTTTGCAAAAATGTTATTCCAAAAAGAAGTGGCAGCATTTATGGGAATAAATGATAGCCAGAAAACAGTTGTAGGCTGTTTTGCAGGCACTGTGAATTAAAATATTTATGGAAGAAGACACAACAGGCAATTTTCTTGGTAGCTTAGAATTGTTCTCTTTCCCATAGGTCTGCCTGATTTTGCTATGCTGGTTCTCTAGGCTTTTCTTCCACTTCTCACTTCTGCAACCGAACATACCATGTTACTTTACTCAAGTGACAGGTATCTGAAAGCTGGGATAGAAATATTGATGTAAAAAAATCAATTTTGATAAGCTCCAAATACATGTAACTCTGCCTGGTACCTATTCTACAGCATAAAAATCTGAAAATGGGCACAATTTGCAGAAATTCCATTTTTCCTTCAAATCTGAACTACTCAATCAGTAAAAACAACATTATGCCTGTGTAACAGAAAATTTCTTGAATGACATAGTGCACAGCTAAGGAACAAAAATGGTCCCCTAGTCACAGAAAATCACAGAAAGAGTGATTGCCCATTGGAATGGGCTGCCCAGGGAGGTGGTGGGGTCAACATCCCTGGAGATGTTGAAGAAAAGATTGGATGAGGCACTTAGTGACATGGTCTAGTTGATTAGATAGGGCTGGGTGATGGGTTGGACTTGATAATCTTGGAGGTCTCTTCCAACTTGGTTGATTCTGTGATTCTGTGGAAGTGCCATTTTAAAAAACATGTTATGGAATGGAGTACAATGGAATCAAAAGGGCAGGATTTAAACATATTTTAACAGATTACTTATGAATGTACATGTTATTTGCAGCTTTATATATATAACATGGATTCAATGTTATAACTGTATTTTATATAGTCATATGTATTGCTCACACAGTTCTGTTTTTGCACTACCAGAATGAAGTTCTACATTTAGAACTTTTGAAATGCCACATGGCTGTGGCACTTCTGTGTGCAAGGGAAGTCATTAGCTTGCATAATCCTCATTAAAAATTCTGGTATAATAAGAAGTTTGGACTCTGACATTATTTTTCTTCAACAAAGTCAATTCCCTCATCCAAATTTACATATCCTGAACAATGAATAGTGCTGCTAGCAACAAGAAAGATGCTGTTCCTTTGCATAATCAGTGAAGAATTCTGCTTACAGTGTTGACTAGTAATCCTCCCTCTAGCTTCTGCACATCTTACAGAATGGAATAGAATAGAATAGCATTAACCAGGTTGGAAAAGACCTTTGATATCATCAAGTCCAACCTGTCATCCAACACCATCTAATCAACTAAACCATGGCACCAAGCACCCCATCCAGTCTCTTCCTAAACACCTCCAGTGATGGTGACTCCACCACCTCCCTGGACAGCCCATTCCAATGGCCAATCACTCTTTCTATGAACAACTTCTTCCTAACATCCAGCCTAAACCTCCCCTGGTGCAGCTTGAGACTGTGTCCTCTTGTGGTGCTGGCCACCTGGGAGAGGAGACCAACCCCCACCTGGCTACAACCTCACTTCAGGTAGTTGTAGACAGCAATAAGGTCTCCTCTGAGCCTCCTCTTCTCCAGCATAAGCAACCCCAGCTCCCTCAGCCTCTCCTCATAGGTCTTGTGCTCCAAACTCTTCCCCAGCTTTGTTGTCCTTCTCTGGACATCTTCCAGCAACTCAACATCTTTCCTAAATTGAGGTTCAAATCATATAAAATATGCCTTTAAGTCACATTGCCTGATCATTTTTGGGTTGCTGTACAAAACCAGTAATTGCTTAAAGCTTACACATGTTCAACAGTACTGAAACACAAGAAGAGTTACAGAAAACATGTACTCTTGAGCATGAACAGCACAGGAAAGGGATGTCAGACTCGAGTGAGTGCAACAAAGGGCCCTGAATGTTATTAAAGGACTGGAACTTCTGATGTATTTATCCAGAAGGTTAAGAGTGCTCACATGATTTAGCTTGGCAAAGAGAAGAATTGGGGTAATCTTATCAATATGTATAAATTCCTCATGGGGTAGGAGGCTGCCCCTTTTCAGTGGTGCTCTGCTCATAGAACAAGAGGCAAAGGGGAAAACCTGAAATGCAGGAACAAGTGTTTCACATAAGAGTATTCTATGAGACTGAAAAAGTTGACTAGAGAAGCTTTGGGGTCATCATCCTTGAAGAAGTTCAAAATCTAATAGAAAATGGCTCTGAGTTGTCTCTGCTTTAAGCAGGAGGTTGGAATAGGCAGTCTCCAGAGATGTCTTCCAAACTCAGCTGCTCTGAACACCTTGAATTCATTTGCCAATCTCAGTTATATTTACTGTATCTCAAATATATAGTATTATTCTTTTATTGTTGGTTTTGGGTTATTTTGGGGTTTTGGGGGGGGGGGGGGTTTGGTGGTTATTTGTCTGGGGTTTTTTGTTGGTTGGTTTGGTGGTGTTTTTTTAAAGACAATTTTTTAGTCTAATAGTCCTACCAGCTTCTATTAAAAATGAAACGTGATTAGGAATTGTATTTGGCAACAGCCACATAGCTAGTTGAAGGTGTTATTTACTACTCTGTCAATACATTTACTGCAACAAACAAGCCACAGCTCATACTGCCTTTGTCCAACTGTAAGAGCAAGATTACAGGATGGAACTCAGGAAGCATAGAAGTGGATCCTCAAGGTATGAAGAAGAAACAACTGAAGAATCTATTGTCCAGGTAATTAACATGCACTTTAAATAAATTATTGCAATTGTTCATTTTTGCTACTTAAAATGGGAGAAAACCCCTGCCTTCCTACTTGTGCTGCAAAAAAAAATCGACAGTATCTTAACATTACCTGCTAGGGGCAAGAAGCTATTCAGTTAAGGGATGACAGATGGTGCAATGGCTTACATAGAAAGCAAAGGCTCATGCAGTATCTGAATTCTCTGTAGTAAAGCACATAACTTGCAAGCAGATTCCGTGCCCCAGCTGCAAAATGGAGCCGGTGATATTTCTTGTCCTCCCTGTGGTGCCAGGAGGATAAACATTTGATGTTGTGAGGTTCACAGCCATTCTATCAACAGCAGAGGTAAGTATTGCCATGAAAAAAAAAAAGAAAAGAGCAGTATTCTGCTATCCTTCCACCTGTGATGTTTTGCTTTAATCTTATTACTTCATCTTTTATAACCTATGAATGGTATTTTTCACCCCTCAGCCTACATTCAGTGATACCTTATGCTAAGAACATTTTCTTTCGCATAGTTTCAAACTTGTCCAGAATTTTTGCAAAGAAGAAACAACCACTAAAAACTGCACCAAATGAAAAAAAAAAAAAAAGTCTTTTAAACCTTGATAGTGATTGATGCAGCCACAACTTAGAATGGAGACATAACTATAGCAAGTAAAAATACAAACAGTGTTAAAACTCTGGGGCCTCAAATCATCAATGACTTTGCTTACATGAAATTAATGGATATACAGGAGCATGCACATAAATCCTTGCAGGTTCAGAACAAAGGGCTTGACTCAACACCTGCTGAAGTTGACAGAAAAGCCCTGCTTTTACAGATTCCAGCAAGTTCACAATCAAGCCATCAATTTTTTCCTGTGCAACACGGAACAGAGATGACCAGGCTTTAGTAGGAAAGCTATTGTTTCACATCCTATTTTGTAGAAGGAGCTGCTAAAAGCATGACCAGCATGACCACTCTAATGTTTCTCTTGCACTGCTATAAATCACAAGCAACTTAACTGATTAGTGTAACAGGAGGAAGGCAAGAAACAGGCCAAGGGTGTTGGTACACAACCCCCTTAGAAAGAAATGTCTTGTTAACTTCTGTTCTGCTTAGAAACGAGTGGCGTGATATGGCCTAAGAAAGTTTCCTCTGGAAAAAGCATTCACAAAGGGCAGCTAACTACTTAAAAGAAAACTACAAAATTAAGATTCTATTAAGAACCAGAGATTTCTAAAACTGCATCTTGTAAAACAAAACATCCTTTGGTTGACAGGTTTACAGAACCATGTTGGAAAACCACTAACTTCTATTTATGTACACCGCAAAACAGAAGAGCATTAAAAAAAATAACCATCGCCAACCTCCCCCCCAAAAAACCAAAAACTAAACCCTCACAGCTTTTCTACATTATTTTCCAAAGGCTGGGTCCAGTCATAAACACTGCAAAATACAAGTTTATTGTGAAAGCTGCACATTCTTAAATAGAAAGTTATGAATGGAGTTTATCCTGATTTCTAAATTAATTGTAGAAAAAGGCAACATTTTTGTAACTGCATTTTGTTTGCAATCTATTTTCACCTAAGAACCCAACAACTCTTTTGCCTAACATTAGTATCCACTAGCTGCACAACTGCTTAAAATCATGCATGCAAACTTTCTCATCTAACTGTTTTACAGTTACACTGCAAGCTACAGGAGTGCTTTTTATGCAGTACAGTCAGAGGATGTAGTATTTTGATGTATGCCTAAAGAAATAGGAAAAAGGATCATAAAAGGCATTCAGATGGCTACAAAGTGAAACTTATTTGAATTTATTTGATCTTTACTGTCTGAGGAGAAATGAGAAACTGATGGAATTTAGGGAGGACCTCTTTCTTTTTACTGTAATATTCATACTCCGTGTTGTAATGAGAAAACGCCATGAGTTATATGCTACATCTACACTAAATGATGTCTCAAAGGTGAGCCACAGCATTTTACTGGAAGCACTGAGATAAAACAGCCTTTAATGTAGCCAGAATTTCTAAGTCAATGTACAAAGCCATCCTTTGTAATGCTCTTTCATAAATTTTAAAGGGGTAAGCCTTAACGTGGTGCCCAGCCATTAAACAAATGGGTCAAATTCTGTGCAGATTTGCACCATTTGGGGGAAGCAGGTTAGGAACCAGAGCATAAATCTTGTAAAAATGTCATCTGGCAATCAGTACTGTAAATCATGCTGGATTTTTTATTATTATTTTTTTTTTAATGGGAATGATCTCTTATGAGTAACTTATTACAAGTCTTTTTTTTCCTCCCAAAAAATATTCAAAATTGACCTTTCTATAAGGTTTATGTTGAAGGTGCTTGCTCATACAGCCCCATCACAACAGGAAAGGTATTTAATTTCTCCTATTGACTAACATGTTTTATTATTAATGGGCAATATTCATGCTGTTCATTTATTTGCCTCCTGTATACATTTAGGTGTTCATTTTACAGACTTAATCTCAGAATGCAGCGGAGGAGTGATAAAAGCAGATGCTTCTACTATGTAACAAAGTCCTTTTCCTTATTATGAGCCAGGACATTTAGGAACATGCAACTATAAAAGCTGTAAACAATAAGTAAGGCGACAGTGTAACAAAAGAATCCCATCAAAACCATGTACTATTAGGAAATGTATCAAAAGTGTTTATGATAAAGTGGCACTCTCGGGCTTTGTAATAATTTCACTTGGATTGCAGAAATATTTTAAGGCTCTATAGCTGACAAATGATAATTTTAACTGATCATATAATTACATCCTGTATGAATGTACATAGTGAGGATAATTCTTACAGGGACACTGGCTGATAATTCTTTTACAGGGACACTGGCTGACTGAATTTGTCTGTGGACACCTGGAGACGTAGTTTAGAGTGGCAGTGAAATGAACGTTAGCCTGGATCAGTTTTCAGAACGCATTCACTTTTCCCTGGAAAATACAATTCTACCCATTTTTCTTCTGTTTTCATCCCAGTGTTTAGGCTTCCCAAACAGTTACAGAAAGTAAGAAGCAAGTAAGTGCTGAAGTACAAGGTAACTGCATTATAAGATACAGTACTGAAAGTGAATGATTTTATCTCTAATTAAATGGCTACAACAAGTCATGTAAATATGGGTAAAGTACACTTAAAGTTCTTCAAGACCAATACTACAATTAAAAGCATAATAGTTCTGCATATCTTACCTTGGAGTTGAAAACTGAGCTTTTTTTTCCCCCATCCCCAGTTAATTCCAGGGTTTGCTGTTCCATAGCTATTCAGACCACAACGAAGCCACTCTGTACTATCTTTCACAGTCAAAAATACACAACTTTGCTCAATGACAAAGGAATTTTATTTGCAGTAACTGAAATAACTATACTGAGAGAAATTTCCTTGCCAGGCAAAAAAAAAGGACAAATTCTCATTTAAAAAAATCATGCAGTGCACAAACTTTTCAGTTGGAAAGAGCAGATAGCTTAAAAGTTTGTAGCAAACTACTTTTTAAAAAAGCACCTATGGATAATAATAATAAAAATCAAAGGTAAAAGAGCTGTACTGTCACCTAGTGGATAAAGGTAGTAGGAGAATCCACCTAGGGTTATGCTTTAAGCTACTTACAGGTTTTACCAACATTAAAATATACTTAAGGTTTTACATAGATTTCTTGGAAGAGACAAGTAAACATCAAACATTGGGCCCCTGGAATGGGTTGTCCAGGGAGGTGGCTGGGGCGCTGTCCCTGGAGGTGTTTAAGACCAGGCTGGACGAGGCTTTGGCCAGCCTGATCTAGTGTGGGGTGTCCCTGCCCATGGCAGGGGGGTTGGAACTAGATGATCCTTGTGGTCCCTTCCAACCCTGACTGATACTATGATACTATGACCTATTGCTGTCATAGGTCCTCTGAGTACTGGTCGACCCTATAGAGCCTTTGGTTCTTAATAGATCTCTTAGCAGATTGATGGCAATGTCGGGTACTGCATTTTAAACCTGAATGTAAGCATTGCATTTCTAAGAGCTTAGAACGTAGGAGAAAAGCTTCAGATCAAGAGGCTGACGGGGAGTGTAGACAACACAAAGAACAATGCCAAAAAATGCTGTGCAAGTGACCTTTGTTTTGCTTTCTTCTCTGAACACACAGTCCTGTTTTTGTACTCTGTGATGTTTTTAAGAAAAATCTGACAAAGGCTAAGATGTGTGATGTTTCTAAGACACCAGAAATCATCTACACTAAAATGTTTAAGCCACTGTGTTCATTCAATAATCCAGTCTTAGACCCCTCAATTGTACAGTTTCCAAATATATATATATCGTTTTCCCTGAGAATATAGGAGCAGGCAAATATTTGTTTGAAATGTTGCCAAAACTTTTCCCTATATTAGAGGCTATGATTTAGGACCAAAGCATAAGCACTGCCTCAGGGTGCTGGTGTCAAAACTCAAACCAAGTCACCGTTGCCACTCTCCCCTACTCTTCAAGTGCAGCAGATACAGGGTGGGGAGTTGCACCAATTGCAGACACACGATGAGACTTCCCTCCACTCCACCTAGACTTCATATGGCAGGAGAGGAAAAAGATTTTGGGAATGGTCATTTGTTTATTGACACAAGAATGGATTTTTTAAAGACTGAGAAGCAATACCTCTTATTGAAACAAAGGCATTAACTCTAGTTGCACTTATTCAACAGCCATGCTCTCAAGAAAACTTTCTATTCTATTCAGGCTTTTGAGACACTGGCTGAAGCTCTTTATAATCACCTCATTCTTGGCCACAGATTGAGGAATTAGAGACTAATGTATCAAGTGTAGCTTTCTCTTGGATGATCATTTTTATGAAGCCCTTTTCTCTTTTTTTTTTTTTTTTTTTTTCAGCACAGAGTAATCCATACTCATTTTGCAACAACTATAAAATTGTGGGAACATGCTTTGGAGCAGGTTACCACAAACCACTGTCATCATAAGAAGCAAGGCATGAGCGCAGGAACTTCTACGAGACGCCTCCATGGTGTTGTATTACCTGACATTAAATCATTTCACCCTTGTTTGCCTTCAGTGAAGCAAACAGATTTACTTGTTCTTAATGCTCCAGCCTGAAGACAATGCTCCAGCCTGAAGACTGATTCATTCAACTATGGGTCACATTAGGGGAAAAGAATAGAGAAAAGGAAAAAAAAAAATGATAGATGATATATTACCTTGTATTAGACTTTTTAGAAGACTTAAAAGATGAAGTACAGCTTTCTAGTACTAGAAGAACTGAAAAATACTAATAACATTCTCTCCAGGTAAACTATTTGGAAATCATAGTAGTATCACAGTAGTATCAGTTAGGGTTGGAAGGGACCACAAGGATCATCTAGTTCCAACCACATTGCCATGGGCAGGGACACCCCACACTAGATCAGGCTGGCCAAAGCCTCATCCAGCCTGGTCTTAAACACCTCCAGGGATGGGGCCTCAACCACCTCCCTGGACAATCCATTCCAGGGCTTCACCACTCTCATGGTGAAGAACTTCCTCCTCAAGTCCAGCCTGAATCTCCCCACCACCTCCCAACCTCCAGCTTCATTCCATTCCCCCTAGTCCTATCAATAGTATCATATGTTTTAAGCAAATAGTATCACATGTTCTAAGCGAATAAACATCCAAGCAACAAACCCCTGCAAATGTAGATGCTGTGGAAATAAAAGAAAAAAGATTCTAAACCCACAAACTTTTGTTTAAGATTCTGATTCAGCCTTATTTATGGCAATTCACATTTTTGTCTCCATTTTTACACTGAGTATTTTAAGAAAAATGTTAATTTCCACGTGCAGTGCAACACGTTTACTGAAACAGTGTTGCCATATCCACAGAGAAAATCAGTAAACACTTGTAGGTGTCATAGTCACATGAGTTACATAATGCATTTTTTCCAAGTGAAATGTCTTTTATTCTTGAACATCCCTTATATGGCTGGCTTCCTAGTTGCAAATTGCAAATACACAGCTTAAAGGCAAATGGAGTAAACTTTCCACGTTTCATGAATTCCCACTGAGCTTAAAGACTGAGCGTAAGCAAAGGTGAAAACAGTGAATTCAGTGTGACTATCTGCAATTTAAAAACACCACAGGCAAATAATATGATTTATTGCTTTGTCCTTGGTATGTGAGCCTTTTTCCTCAGTCTCTTTGCTTTTATGCTAAACTCAGTGTTCAGTAAAGCTGCTTGCAACACATATTCATAATTCATAATCATAATTCATAATCCAGCCTCTTCCTAAACACCTCCAGTGATGGTGACTCCACCACCGCCCTGGACAGCCCATTCCAGTGGCCAGTCACTCTTTCTATGAAGAACTTCTTCCGAACATTCAGCCTAAACCACCTCTGGTGCAGCTTGAGACTGTGTCCTCTTGTTCTGGTGCTGGCCACCTGGGAGAAGAGACCAACCCCCACCTGTCTACAACCTCCCTTCAGGTAGTTGTAGACAGCAATAAGGTCTCCTCTGAGCCTCCTCTTCTCCAGGTTAAGCAACCCCAGCTCCCTCAGCCTCTCCTCATAGGGCTTGTGCTCCAAACCCCTCCCCAGCTTTATTGCCCTTCTCTGGACACGTTCCAGCAAGTCAACATCTTTCCTAAGCTGAGGGACCCAGAACTGGACACTGGAGTGTCTTCAGTGATACATAAATAATAATTTAAATTCAAGATCTGCTTTGCATCTAATACCTTGTTTCATCTGGAGAAACAAGACAGTTTCTCAACTATGGGAGTGGGAAAGTCATTTCCCTCATGTGCATCTTCTTCACAACACCTTTGATATTAAACAAGAACTGAACATTCCAGGAATTACCTTAGTTACTCTCTGAAGATGGAGAATGATGAGTTCAGCACAGAACTATTCTTTACCCTTACTGTATTTTGTGAAATAATTTAGAAAATATAGATTATGTTGGAATTTTTCAAGGCTGGAAAAGGTACAATACCTGGAAACAGGGCAGACTGAAATACAAGGTAAACAGAATAAACGAAAACTGCCTCTTGCGTGCTACATTTCCCTAGATTTTGTATATATATAGAAGTGGAATTACCTGCAATCTTCACATTTTTGCATGAATCTTAAAAGCTCTGTGAGATGTACACTGTGAGGACACATCGATTTGAGGCAACTTTTGTTTTGCCTGAACATGCGACAGCAGTTCAGCTGAGCTCAAAATATGTATGCCCCAATCATCCATGTGAAGTCTGAGGACAACCTAAGAACTGTGGAACTGTTTTATAAAGCGGCTGAAGCAACGCAGAAGGGTATCTAAAAATCATCTCTGGAAGGAAGAGAAAGTTGGTTACTGGGCTTTGGCAATGATGGTCATCTGCTTCCCTCACTTTCTCACTTAGAAAGGGTGCTGTGGCAGGATGTATTACCAACATCCAAAAGCTACTGAATTTCTTTCCCCTGCAAAGGGATGCTCCCATTCCACAAGCTTCATTCACTTCACTTGCTGGAACGAGTCCAGAGAAGGGCAACGAAGCTGGTGGAGGGGTTTGGAACACAAGCCCTATGAGGAGAGACTGAGGGAGCTGGGATTGCTTAGCCTGGAGAAAAGGAGACTCAGGGGTGACCTTATCACTCTCTACAACTACCTGAAGGGAGGTTGTAGACAGGCGGATGATGGTCTCTTCTCCCAGGCAGCCAGTACCAGAACAAGAGGACACAGTCTCAGGCTGCACCAGGGGAGATTTAGGTTGGATGTTAGGAAGAAGTTCTATACAGAGAGAGTGATTGCCCATTGGAATGGGCTGCCTGGGGAGGTGGTGGAGTCACCGTCATTGCTGGTTTTCAGGAGAAGACTTAATGGGGTGCTTGCTGCCATGGTTTAGTTGTTTAGGTGGGTTGGATTGGTTGATGGGTTGGACGCAATGATCTTGAAGGTCTCTTCCAACCTGGTCTATTCTATTCTATTCTATTCTATTCTATTCTATTCTATTCTATTCTATTCCTTCTGTGGTCGGTTGAAATTTCTCCCCCCCCCAACAGCCCAATTGGAAATAAATGAAAGCTGTGTTTACAAGCAGACCTAGAGTCTACAATGGAATGCAATAAATACGTACAAAATATAAAGTATTTACAATATTTACAGATATTTACAATTAACAAACAGCACAAGGACCCTTCTGGTCAAAGACCAGGGGAAGCTATTAGCTTCTCCTTTTCTGCCTACCCAAACTCCCCTGTACAAAAGGGAGAAAGGAGCAGAGAAAGTTGCTGTTAGATATAACCAAAACAATACAGCTAAGGTCAAGCAGAAGCAAGTTAGTATCTCTCCAAAGTGAAGAAGTGAGAAGAGAAGAATTGTTTTGGTACAAGCGGTCTTCTGGTAGATCTCTCTCCACTTGCTGGAACGTGTCCAGAGAAGGGCAACAAAGCTGGGGAGAGGTCTGGAGCACTAGCCCTATGAGGAGAGGCTGAGGGAGCTGGGGTTGCTTAGCCTGGAGAGGAGGAGTCTCAGAGGAGACCTTGTTGCTGTCTACAACTACCTGAAGGGAGGTTGTAGACAGGTGGGGGTCGGTCTCTTCTCCCAGGCAACCACTAATAGAACAAGGGGACACAGTCTCAAGCTGCACCAGAGGAGGTTTAGGCTGGATGTTAGGAAGAAGTTCTTCACAGAAAGAGTGATTGACCATTGGAATGGGCTGCCCAGGGAGGTGGTTGAATCACCATCACTGGAGGTGTTTAGGAAGAGAATGGATGGAGCTCTTGGTGCCGTGATTTAGTTGATTAGATGGTGTTGTATAATGGGTTGGACACAATGATCTCAAAGGTCTCTTCCAACCTGGTCTATTCTACTCTATTCCACTGGACATTAGGTTTTATCCAGATCATGTCTTATCTCTGTTTCCAACTATGTTATTGAACTGCAGTCAGTGCCAGTATCTTTGACTAGAGGAATGTATTAGATTCCCTGTTAGAAGCACTACCACACATTCTCACCTCTTTCCTCTCAAACCTGACTAAAAAGGCTCATGGTTGAAAATATCATTAGGCTTTAATTTCCCATGAGATTTCCTGCTGCTCCTGAGTTTTGTAAGGTTGAAGATACTGCAGTTTCTTCTTTTACCTCCTGTCTCAGCTAAGGTAGGATTTTCATAGACACAAGCATAAAAAGATAAAAATAATTTAAAAATATATCATTTCTTAGAAGAATTTAAGAAAAGAATGCCTAATAGAAAAGCACAGCTTTAGTTGGGCATTCATTTTCAGTGAAGATTAAGGATTACCCTAAAGCTTTACAGAAAGTTTAAATTACTTTAAAAGAGTTTCAGACTACCAGAACCACTACATGAGAATGAAAATAGCAAAAGATGCAGCTAGACTGAGACTCAAGAGACCTTGCTTCAATCCTCAACCCAACCACAGGCTTCCTGTGTAACCTATGCATGTCACTCAGTCCATCTAATGTTATAGTTCATTGGCTGTATAATTAAGCTCGTCTTTTTCTGTCTCGGAATGATCCTATGAGGATAAAATTGATAACTCTTTGCTTTTGTCTTAGTAGAGTGAAAAAGTTTTAGTAGATTCCAAAACAGAAATTGCAGGGGTAAATGCTGAAGAGGCTAACACATTTTAAAACAGAAAACAAGATGTTGAAAAAGGAAGGATTTCTGACACAAGCAATTTTAAAATTCTCCTATCACAGGAAAGAAAATCCCAACTTGTTAACAAGCTGATAATTATCTAAACCACTAACACAGTGACCAGGAATGTTGTAAATGCCAAATTACTTTTGGCATACTAACGTTAACACCGAATTGTGACACTTATTCAAATGCACTCGCCTCTCCTAAGTTCTTTTTCTAATGAATACTGTGATCAAAGATTAGTATTAAGAGCTTTAATTAAGAGTCAGCAAATTAGTAAATGGCAGATGTCTGCAAGGCTTTCTAAGCTTTCCTAAAAGCAGTTGCAACCTGTCAAATGGAAGCATCATCAGGACAGGCAGGAATACCATGCAAATACAAAGAATGGAACGGAATAGAATAGAATAGAATAGAATAGAATAGAATAGAATAGAATAAACCAGGTTGGAAGAGACCTTTGAGATCACCGAGTCCAACCTATCACCCAACACCATCTAATCAACTAAACCATGACACCAAGCACTCCACCCCATCTCTTCCTAAACACTTCCAATGATGACTTCACCACCTCCCTGGGCAGCACATTCCAACAGCCAATCACTCTTTCTATGAAGAATTTCTTCCTAACATGCAGCCTAAACCTCCCCTGGCACAGCTTGAGACTGTGTCCTCTTGTTCTGGTGCTGGCCACCTGGGAAAAGAGACCAACCCCCACCTGGCTACAACCTCCCTTCAGGTAGTTGTAGACAGCAATAAGGTCTCCCCTGAGCCTCCTCTTCTCCAGGCTAAGCAACCCCAGCTCCCTCAGCCACTCTTCACAGGGCTTGTGCTCCAAACCCCTCACCAGCTCTGTTGCCCTTCTCTGGACACATTCCAGCAACTCAAATTCTTTCCTAAACTGAGTGGCCCAGAACTGGACACAGGACTCAAGGTGTGGCCTAACCAGTGCTGAGTACAGGGGCAGAATGACCTCCCTGCACCTGCTGGCCACACTGTTCCTGATACAGGCCAGGATGCCATTGAAAGAATGAAGAGAACTTTTCTATGGGCAGTTTCAATAAGGACACAACTCCCTACAAGTTAAAAGAATACGAAGAGATAATTTAAGCTCACTTACATATGAAGAATCAGTTGTGATTTCTGTAATTCCCCACCACTGTTTTAATATCATCATAGTATCATAGTATCAGTCAGGGTTGGAAGGGACCCCCCCCCCCCCGCCAAAGTTTTAATATCATCATAGTATCATAGTATCAGTCAGGGTTGGAAGGGACCACAAGGATCATCATCATTAGAAGACCAAAAAAAGCACAAGGGCCAAAATTTCAAAGGTATAAAACTAATACGAATGTTCATAAGAAATCATGAAAAATACTTTGGGAAAGCAAAGGCAGGAATCACAGAATCATGGAATGCTAAGGGGTTGGAAGGGACCTTCCAGAGATCATCGAGACCAACTGCCCTAGAAAGCAGAACCACGTACAGCAGGTCACGCAGGAACACGTCCAGGTGGGTTTTGAAGATCTCCATCGATAGTGGTTTGCTGTCTACATAAAGCCAACAGACAGCATCTACAGATACATATAACACTTCATAGCATTGTAACAGGTCAATGAAAAAGGGCTCAGCTTCAGCAATCTGACTACATACCAAGCTTGCAGTCAGGGTATCACAGACTGGGCACAGCCCCGGCTATGATGGACGTTTGCATTCCCATTGACACAGGCTGGCTTGCCCAGCCAAGCTTCTAACATTTCGTGTGTGTCTCTTCATGTTTCATTACAGAACGGCATCACACCTCTGATAGCACTGTCATCATGGAAACTTATTTCTGCAGTAATATAAAACCCTAAGGTCCTTCTGAGTCAAAGGCCAAATGCAGACAATTTATTGCTAAAAAATCCAACAACCCACCAAAAAAAAAATCTCAGCTGCAAGTTACTACTTCACTCCAAGGAGTTTTATATTTTCCTTGTCTTTTGAAACAGCCCACAAGTGATAATGAAATGCTTAAAGCAATAAGGGAGAGAATCAGGTTTCATCTACCTGGACTGTCTGGCAGCATACTGTGTAACAATAAACGAGTGTTCTTAAGTCACAGCATTTCACTGGAAATGAGGCAGAACTTGTGTATTTTAACAGCTTTTTACAACTAGTAACCACTAGCAAATTTATTTTACTTTCTCAGGGAAGACCAGTGAACGTCCTTAATTTAAACTAAAGGGCCATTCAGCCTCGAAGACAAAAAGCACTTCTGCTTAGCACCTGAGTAATACATGGAATATGTACAGGTGAATCAAGAGGACTGGAATCAAAGATAGTTTGTCTTTGGCTGGGCTGAAAGGTCTGACTCATTTCCACTTCTGTGATCATTTATTATCCAGAAAAGAAAGGCTAGCTTTTTGCACTGCAGACACAGTGGTGGTCTGCAGCTCATGATGAATAGATTTACCAGGTCTGCTCTAAATTGTGTGACATAGAGTTTTCCAGCAGGCTCTGACACATATACACCTGATGTATGTTTAAACTTCCTAGCACAGAAAGCCCTGAATATCTACCTGCATGTACTTTTTCTTAAAGTTATTATACACAAAATACATCCCTAGCTGGCATATTATTTAAAACTATATTACAATACAGAAATATTTTTCAGCAGTAATTTCATGTCAGGTAAAGACTTACTGCCTTGTCAGCATTCTGGTTTCAGTGTAGCACAGGAGTTTGTTTTGGTCCTAAAACAGCAGTATCCAAATTTTCAGGGTCCATGTTATACAAAGTTTATACAAGACTGGATTTACATTTGTGGAGTAACAGAAAAGTAAAAGATAGTAAAAGGTAGGTTTTATACCCGAGGCAGTGCAAATGGTGAAGTGCTGCACTGACTTGTGATAAACAGCAGAAACGCCAGACAATTATTCCTGAACTTGGGAGTTCTATGCCAAACTAAGCAATTCAAAAAGTCACAAAATCCCAGTGAAAAATCAAAGTATTCACTGGTGGAATAGCACAAACCCAAGAAAAGTCACTGCTAACACTTAACAGTTGCAATTTGATAGCGACACAGCTCTTTGCAGTTTGCTTGTTTCTGATGATAAAAACCAATCTTACCACTGCACTGGAAGCCCACACCTCCTTTTAGTTTTAAAGAGCCTGCAGTTTGAGTACTTTTAAGTGTTAGCACAGGATCAAAAAGCTACCAGAAACAATATTTAGATATTATCATTAATCAAATAGTTAGAACTAGCAATTAGAAAAAGCTAAACCAACACTGATAAGCAGTTTTTGATCTGTAGGGGAAAGGATCAAAACATTATGCAAGTATGTCAAAACACATAAAATTACAGCAATACAACCCCCCCCCATCATTTTAAGTGCTTCTTCACTAACTGTGGTCCCTTTGAAATTCAGTTTAAATGGGTAGAATTCTGTTTAAAGAAGAATTTTCACTTGATTAACCTGAGGATTACTCAGAATCCTGCACACACAGCAAACGTGAAAAGAACAACAAAATACCTTCTCATTCAATTCCTACTAAACCAATGATGGTAAAAGCTACACAGAATGAACAAAAATGTTGATTTCTTCTGAGACAAGCACTGTCTATAACATCCAATATGCAAAGGAAGCCTACACTGAGCTTTCATAAATGATGAAATACTTTGCTTTTTAAATAAGTGAAACCACTAATCACTGCCAGAGCTTTACTCTAAAAATTCTTTCAACAAAATCTGCATTCAGTTTATGTATCCCAATTTATGTATCCCAAGTCTCATAGAACTTTCATTTCTAACTTTTGTTGGTCACAGAACACACCCTCTGCTTGGCTTTACAAAGCTTAGTTTCCTTTACTTAGATCTCCCCTCTTCCAAATTCATTAACTTCCTTCTTACAAGGAAGAGGATGTCTTTAGTCTCAGCGGAAAAGAGCCTGTTCTCAGCCTCAATACTGCTATATGACTTCTTCCTTCACCCTCTGTGGCAGTAGGAGACAAAGAAAACCAATAGTTCCAGCACCCTTAAGGGTCTTGCAAGGCTGTGCACCACATCAGGATCACACCCTTATGGATTTATATTCAGAACACAGAGGAGTAGAATATTACCCAGTTAAAAAGGCTTCACCTTTATTGGAGGAACCTGGAAATCATCAGAACATGACTGGAAAAGATTCTGTATCAATTTCCTTCAGAATTAAAATCAGGGACACAGAGTAGTTACAATTCAGCTAACTTCTTTCCCATAGAATCATAGAACACATCGGGTTGGAAGGAACACTCAAAGGTCATCTTGTTCAAGCCCCCTGCAGTGAGCAGACATCTTTAACTAGATCAGGTTGCTCGGCTCCCAGTTAGTGACAATAACTCTTGCACAGGTTAAGTCTTGGAGGCCTAAATCCTGAGTGGGTCACATACAGAACCATCACATTCATAACGGATCTGTGGAAAAATCTAAGAATGATAAAATTAGACATTTTAAATATAGGAGCCTATAGAATGAACTGTGGTTTTAAAAGTAATACCCAGAACTAGAATTGAGTTTAAAGACATTCCTTTTCCCACTGATCTGATCTTATAAAAGAGATAAATATATTTCTTTATTAAATAGCAGCACTATCTTTCTAGTTCTTCCAGTTCCAGTCATTAGGGTTAGATGCCTTCACACATACATCTCTCCCCCTTTTTTCCATTCAAATGAAATTCAACAGAAACAGTCTTACAAACAGAAAACATCTTTTCAAATTACAACAACAAACTGCAGGAAAACTATGCCTTAGAGCATTTATCCAGAAGCTCGACCCCAGAATCCTGTTTCTCAATACTGCTGAACATTCTGGTACGCTCCTCTAAAATTCGAAGTTCATGTGAATATTTTTAAGGGAAAAATTAGTACAAGGAAAAAAACAACCACTTTGCAAAATAACCAAAGAGCATCCATGTGCTAATGATCAGAAGAGAAGATAAATAGAGATTTTTTATTTTTTTTCCAGGGAGGGGGAAATAAAAAAAAAGGGGAAAAAGAAAAAGTAAAAAAGAGACACTGTATGAAGTCCCAGATTGGTCATACATTTTGGTACCGGTCAATAAACTAGACCACCATATATAAACAAAACATTCCATTCAACATTATGTCAACCTTTAACAAAAAGATCATTAATCAGCTGCAAATGCACGTTCTATGCACCTGTAAAATCTGATGGACATTCTTTCAAGTTTTTATTTCAACACTGTGTCTGTCAGAATTACCCCCCACCATAAACTTATTATTAATGTTGGGAGAAGTTTTCCAAATGTCACCGAAATGAATTAGTATCACACTGAGCCCGAGACTTAAGAGAGTCACCATGTGCACTGATGTATTTTCCCTCCTGTAATACTGACACATTTATATCTTTTCCATGCCTCTTCCAGGTCTGGCAGAACTGCACACTACATGTCTCATTGATTTTGTTGTAACAGAGCAACAAATACAGAAATTCATTTGTGAGAGGTTTGGTGCAAAAGTTGTTAGCGGCAACATTCAAGATGCTCCGGGTTAAAACAAAGCAAATTAAAAAGGCTTTAACTAACCATATGAACCAAGTGAAGGAAAAGGTCTATTGCACCACACATTCTTTCTACTGTGATGTTAGAACTTTGGTTTCATGTGCAGACACAGGATGCTGTGTTTGATAATAAAGGCTCTTCATAGTCTATAAAGGGACAGTAAGACCAAGAAGCTGGAAGCCAAAGTTACACAGATTGCAACCAGAAATAAAATACCTCTTAACAGAAACATTAGTTAGCCTTTAGAACAATTTCCTCCCTGTCACCAGGATTTATGCTTTTTATTTTTCTTAAATAAAATAAGAGATAAATAAAGGAAATCAGCCAGTACTGGTTACATTGGAGAACCCTACCACAAATTAGTGCCTCCTCATTTTGCGGTCACTGAATTTATATTCAGTTTACTGCTTATGAACTTTATGTTTGAGAGGGAGCTACAACATACTACAACAGAACACGTCATCATTTAGTTACCATGTGGGAAGAAGGATACAAGATTCAGGGTGGGACAGACAATGGTGCTTCAAAGGAAAGAGGCTACTTTCCATATCTAGTTCAATTTCAAGGAGTACATGTAAGAACATGCATGATTTTGGAGGTCACTACAAAAGTAAAGGGAGGCATCAGGTTCAATATTTTTTTTACAATATTCTTGAACAATTACACATTTTGGTATATTCATCTAATTTCCTGAAATACAAACTGGACTTCCCAACTTCCTCTTCACATACACAATATATTAAAAAAAAAACACCCAACACAGTATTCTCCAAGGGTACCAATTAAGTGTGTCTGATTTCTCATAATCTAGCTAGATCTTCTATTTATGTTTTCCCATACATTACTAATTCAATAATCTACTCTGGCTCACTAACCAGCTACAATTTCTTCAGTCCACACTTTGTAACCCAAAAGGCTCTTGTGAAGAGAGCAGAATCCTGAGCGAATGAATGGTGACACAGGTCACAGTTCTGCTAATTTTACTGAGCTGTCTGTAAATGTATTCTCTAAAACTCAGTAAAAATTCATTAAAAGTCATAATATGAGACCTCATTCAGATCTCACTTGAGCAGAATTCCCCCTCCAATGGCTTCAAGGGCAGTTTGTCTGAAGAAAACCTACTGTCCATTTTATGGTTTGTCCTGAAGTGAAGAACAGTCACTTACTAATAGTAAGGACACAGACAATAAATGGATAAATTACATCAATATTAAAACCAGAAAACAAGACTTTCACAAAGCAAGTCATATGGCTTGTGTGGTTTAGGAATTCTATACTTGATTCTGGAATTGTTTCCCTTGGACTAGGTGTTAGATTTCTCTCTACAGCTGTGAGAATCCTGCAGGGTTCACTTCACAAAACGAACCCCTGCAGTTTGATTCAGATGGTTTGGAAAGCAACCAATATTTCTTTGCAGGCTTACAGATTCAAGCATTTGGTCATCTTGTGAATTCTTAGCTCCTTTATGTTAAAAGATTAATTCTTGTAATGGGTAATGGATGAATCCTAGGCAGCCTAAGGACTCCTTGCATATGCATACAAGGATGTAATTCAGAGAGGTCCACTGGCTTTGAGTCCCTTGAGGATGACTATAATCAGGAAGAGTAAAAGAGTTTTCCTGCTGTCATTTTACTCCTGATTAGTCAAAAACCCCAAAGATCTTTCAGAACTGGAAAGTAAGATGGAAAAAAATCTATAAAGACCCTAAATCAATCCATTAGAAAAGGCCAGTAAGAGGTAAATCATCAATTGGTAACTCGGATATCTCCCCTCAAGGAGCGTGACTCTGAATTATGTTCTGAAGAAGCTGGGAATTAACAGCTACATTGAAGTCCTGCAGATTCACAGAGTTCCTCTTAAAAAAAATAAAAATCTTTACAGCATTTCAGGATCAATGGAAATGATTTCCTATAAGCAAAAGATTGCAGCATACTGGCAGTGCAAATGTTCACAACCTTCATAAACACAGACGAAGATTCTGTAAAGCATCCGATCTGAATTAAGCTGATTTGCATTTCTGATACAAATAATTTGTGTATCCCTGCCATGCCTCCCACTTCATTCCTTTGCTCTGGCTTGCATACAGATTTTACTTTTTTTTTTTTTTTTTTTTTTTAGGCAGTAAAATCCTTGCAAGTAGGCAGTAAAAAACTTGCAAAAGTCTCCAGTCCATAAAGCTATTATTTCTTTTTACTTGGCTTTGTCTACAAACATAGCCATCTGTGGCTATCAAATACTGCATTAAACAGAAATTTACATCTTGCATTTGTGCCTCCTTTCAGCCTCCAGCCTCTCAGAGCAACAAATTAGGCTGGAGGTATTAGGTTACACTAGCAAATCATTTGTTCACCAACTCCACAGCTAAACTATCATTTATAGTAGTAGAGTTCTATATTATATTACTCACATGCTGGGCTGGCTTCTGGCATTTCTACAAAAATGGCTGGGAAATTAAAGTGATTGAAACTCATCACCTTGCATTGAAAGGGCTGGTACTAATCCAAGAGTGAAACATCTTACATCCTTTCCCTGGTGTGGCTGAAATGCTTATACCTTTGTGGGTGTTACGCATAACATTGCACAAGCACGGTGAACATGAAGACCTTAGGAACAATGTGTGTGACAATCTTGATGAGGTTGGGGAAGAAACTTGTGAACAGCAATGAACAGGAAAGTCAAACAAGGACATAACTACTAAAAAAATCCAAAATACCTGTGGAAACATCCTCATCCCTCTTCTCCACTATCAGAGAATCATAGAAACACTCAGGTTGGAAAAGACCCTCAGGATCCCTAAGTCCAACTGATAACCCTACTCTACAAGGTTCACCCCTAAACCACATGCCCAAGCACCACATCCAAACCACCTTTAAACACATCCAGGGCTGGCAACTCAACCACCTCCCTGCACAGCTCATTCCAATCCCTGACCACTCTTTCTGTGAAAAAAAATTTCCTAATGTCCAGTCTAAACCTAGCCAGTTGTAGCTTGAGGCCATTCCTTCTTGTTCTACTGCTAATTACCTGTGAGAAGAGACCAACACCAGCTTTTCTATGATGTCCTTTCAGCTAACTGTAGACAGCAATGAGGTCTCCCCTCAGCCTCCTCTTTTTCAAACTAAACAACCCCAGCTCCTTCAGTTGCTCTTCATATTCTCCAGGCCCTTCCCCAGCTTCCTTGCCCTTCTCTGCACTGGCTCCAGCACCTCCACATCTCTCCTGTATTGAGGTGCCCAAAACTGGACACAATACTCAAGGTATGGCCTCACCAGAGCTGAGTACAAGGGAAGACAAAAAAAAAAAATAAAGAAGCATTTCCAAACTGAGGGTTTTCTAACTCTACAAAAGTTTTGATTCAAGGGAGGGCACTGATTTTAAATTCTTTAATGTTTGGTGTGGGGGTTTTTGGGTTTTGTTTTTTTCTCCTGTAGTGCAAACTTTCCACTCTGGTAGTTCATTCAGCCAGTTAACCTTCAGACCAATTACTATAATGTGAGCCACAGGAGCCTGCTGCTGAAAACTACTTGCACTCTGGATATTTTATAGAACATGGTAATAAAACCAAATGAAGACTTCTGCCTGTGAAATTAATGTTACAGCTACCTTTTGCTATGAGTCAGAGGAGAGCGAGGTCTAGGTTTTGCAGTCTATACTGCTGTAGGTTAGCCTTTCCTTTCCAGGGAAGCCAAAGGGAAGGATGGGTGTCTCCAAATGGAAACAGGATGAGGAGCAAAACTTTCCTGCTGAAGGCCCAGAAGAATTGGATCACCACAGCTAAAATTCACCATCTGCACTACCAAAGTCAAGTTCTGTGAATCAGTCCTTTTTGTCTTATGTTTGTATTCTTCTTAGTTATTTCACACTTTTATTGAATGTGTTGGAACTGTGAGAGCTTTTATGTTCTTCCACTGTAAAATAGTGATCATCACATATCCTTGATGTTTATGTACCTAATTGGTATTTAATATAATGTTAATGTGTTATCAAGATAGCTCAAAGCCTTCCAGGCACTGAGAACTGTGATAGCAGTACAAAGTACAAAGTGTTAATTTATGAGCTGTTCTCTCTCCTTAGTATAAAAGGAGGGAATGCTTTTAAACCAGTGTTCTACAAGCTGAAAATTAATCTCCTTGTAGAGGTGTCTGAATGAGGTAACATGCAGCCAAGAAAAGTGGCATTTAAATGCAGAATCAGTAGTTTGAATGCCTGATAAAAATCTTTAAGCAGACATTTCACTGGAAAGAGTTTTCCTAATCAGAAAGGAATGCTGTATTAAATCATCCTATTTTGACATAGTTTCTGGCAGCATATGTGTTGCAGATTCTCTGCTAATTTGGAAGGCAGCAAGCCTCTCTGGATAGGAAAACACATCTGGGAATGCAGAAGTCCTGTGTATGCTTCCATGAAGCATGAATGCTGGCATGAAGCCGGAATTGGGATGGAGGTTAGGTGTTAGATCTAAAAATGATTCAGCACATATGGCCACTAAACCCAGTATTCTTTAAAGGTTTATATATATATACTGGTGCTGCAAATATATAAATCTGTCCAGAATTCTGTTTCTATTGCCTCTTGAGCATGAGAGACGAACACGAAAACTTGCAGAGTTGCTGTTATCGCATACTGGCAGGAAAATGTAAACAAGGTAGTGGGTTAAAAGAAGAGAATATGTATGCCTCCAAAGAGCAATTTTGTATGTGAAATGTATCTATGCATAATGCATAATGACACCAAAAAAAAAGAAGGAAAAGAAGCACTGGTTGGGCTCCCTAATTGAGCTTTCCACGTTGCAAACAACTTGGATTTCCTTCCAGTTTAAGTATCATTGACCTTCTTAAGCTTGAATACATGTTTTAAGGAATGACTGCAAAACCTGCAAACCTCTGATACATTCTGTTCTTCAGGTTCAGTTGTTGTACAGGCTTAGTCTGCAGTTGCACATGCTAGAATAAAAGCAGTAAACTTGCTTTCAGGTTGGGGTGTGAAATAAGGCCGAGGACAGTGTTTGTCCCTCCTCCTTCTCCATTTCTGTAACTTGACCACACCATGGGCTAATCCAGGCTGCTAAACTATGTGATCATAAGAATGGCTCTACTTCATCACATCAAAGTTCCACCTACCCCAGTACCCATCAGCAGATGTTTGAGAGCTTTAAGAACAGAATGAGCAGAGTGATGATCTCCTCCTCTCATTTTCACTAACTTAGGGCTGAGAGATTCCCCACACCAGAGGCGATCCCCCCTGTATTTTGTATTGTTTGGAATTTCTTCAGGAACCTAAGGAGGCCTGAATTGAACTGTTCACTGTATGAACAGTTCATGATGAGCCTTGCACCATTCCCAGAATCTGTCCAGGTTCTAACAGATCTTTATAGAGACAGAGCAGGACTATAACTGCATATCATCTTCAGAACATGGTAACACAACAGCTGCCCAAGGAAACAGGAATTTTGTTTTCTGTTGCCTTCCAAATAATTACTAAGCTTATGCTTTTGCAGAAGCATTAGTTCTATTTGTCTCTTTTGCTATAAGAATAGAATACAAACATCCCAAATGTCCATCTGCTACTAATTCTATCAAAGCAGGTGTCAATGCGCTTTCATAAAGAGACATTATATCTCATAAGGCTGCCTCAAATAATGCTCATTGTTAGTCCACAAGTAAAAGAGATTAAACTGATTGAAGGAGATGGGTACAGGAAGTCCATGATGTGGCAGCTAGAAGCTGTGAAAATACACTGGAAGAAGTATCAGCCTTTAGTTGCTCTATTCTGGGATGATTTTCCTAATCATTTACTCATGGTCATTATCAGAGAGACATTTACTCCACGCCTGTGCATGCATTCCTATTTCATCTTGTTCTCACGGACTTTATTGAAGCTGAAAAGTTTTGTGGCTTCCATCTCTCAGCTAGATCTGGTTAAAACTGGCAAAAGAGTGAGAACGTTTTGAGGGGGTGGGAGAAAAAGGCAGTGAGAGAGAGACAGGGGGCAGGACTACATGAGCCTCTTTTCTTCACATTCCTAAACTATTCCAGCAAAAGCCGATACTGAAGAATTTGCCATGGTTTTTATCTTGAAACATTTAGAATTTAAGAAGGCAGTTTTGATTGTCTTCAAACCTATTTGGATTCAATGATAAAACACCCCATGGAAAGCATTTTTCTCTTTTAGCAGTATGTTCCGTTTCCTGTAATATATACAAAGTTAAAGATCCCAAATCCACACAACCACAATGTCATCCCTGATACATCAATATTTACATTTCCCTATTTTAAGTAGGGAAGAGAAGATAAGTATCTTAATTAGGGTCATCAAGCAGTTTGGCTCATAAGATGTATTATCTGATCTCATGTACATTTTTGCTACAGTTTCACATGTTTTTTTGGAAAGTGTTTATCTTCTTAAGGAACATTGTTATTAAAAAGCAAGGAATTTACCCTACCCTAAATTAAGTGTACTCCAATTTAGTAAGTTAAAAATTAGATATTAGGCTGTGCAAATGCAGACTTTTACTTATGAGTGCTATGAAAAGCAAAACCTGTTCTAAGCTCTGCTGGTGACTGGCACAATAAGAAGTTAAGTTTCAAAATCTAAGCACCCCAAAATGTCAGAAAAATTCATTTTTACTTCTCAGCTCTGCAGCTTGAACCTATTTCTTCTAAGAATTTATTGCTGGCTAGAATTGTTAATGCAGATTCAGAATATAAATAGGACCATCTGTAAATAATGGCATTCAAGCACCTATCACACATGGAAGCAAATTCCTTACACCATCATGTACAGAAAACTCTTTATTTAGAGAGATCCATAACAGTATTTGGATAGAATTGTAGTCAGGGCGTTTAAAGTAACTGGGTCTGGGTAAGAAGTCACAGGGAAAACCTCTGTGGCACAGGAAGTCCTTTCACTTTTCAGAACGTCATCCATCATGCTGGGGAAATGGCAGGAAAGTAACCTACTACTTCTTAATAGGCTTCTGCATAGCGAGTCGCTTTGAAGCAGCAGCTGCCCACAGTAAATTTCGCTGACCCTGAGAGACTTTCTCCAAGTTTTCCAACTGTTTTGTCTCCTGAGTTACAACTTAGTGTTAGGTCCAAGTCTCTAGCACCTGACAAAACTTAGAAGCTCCAACAATATGAGAATGCAAAGCTTTCAGGGATGTTGTCTTTTCCACACAGCACCAGCAGTGAGACCTGATGCCATTATATTTACCAACAGAGAAACTTGTCTCCCTCTGAGATAGGGACTGTTTTAGAGACTGGCATTGCATTATGTATGTGTGCACCATTACAAAACACAAGATAAACAACATGTTGGATTCCTGGCACAGAAATTAGCACTCTGTTACGATACCAGGTGCTTCATTTAATTCAATAAACCTTAAACATGTGAGAGTTTATATTTGCTATTGGCACCAACGTGGTGAAATTAAACATTAACATGCAAATACAGAGAATGGGAGAGTATAACACCCTAACAGACAGTACCAGTTAATTTGTGTCCTGTTAAATGTATTCCTGCATTTCTTGTTCCAACATCTTTGGGCTTGGTGCCAACAAATTAATTGTTCTGCTTAAATTCCTCCTTAAACCATTCCTTCCTACCAGAGTTTGTGAAACCGAAGACATTATAACTATCCTCCTCCAAACAAATCCTAGTGTCCTCACTGACACCAGGTGTCACCTTTCTTCCTCCCACTCCTTATTTGTTTCCTTTGGACTGTCCCCCTCTACTTAATGTTCCAAATGCTGCCTTTGTCCATGGGTGGAGTGTTGTGGGTTAAGGTTAGATGCCTTTAGGAACCAGAGAGCTGACAGTCCTCCAAGGGACTGGATAGATGCAGGAAACTGTAATCTTATTTTATCCCACAAGCCCTGTATCTGCTATACAAGCTGAGTGCAGAGATCATTTGGTCCTTTTTCTGGCCATCTTTCTGCCTCTCTCTCCCTTCCGGGTGTGAATCCTTTATCTCTTGCAATGTGGGAGAGGTTTGCAGTTTTGGCAAAGCCAGTTTTGCAGCAGAACCATTCAGCCTAGCTTGGGGGGTAGGGAGGAAGGGTGGGATGCCTGGGATGGCACTGAAGCCTGATGTGTTGGAAGGCTTTTGCTGTACTGAATTGGTTACAAACCGAAATGTGACTTTGGGTGTTTCAAGTTCATGCAGTGTCAATACTTGCACGTAGTATATCAATTTAATTTTCCAAGTCTGTGTGGAACATTTTTATTTTACTCCTTTTGGGAGGGGTAAAATATATTTTCTGTCCACTCTAAACTAGGACACCCTTTTGTCTTCTCCTCCCAACAGCAGTCACCTACAGATACCATGCACGTCATAACACTACTGTACAACCATATGCCTTTCACAGTGCCACTGTCCTTCTTTCTGTAATGAATAAGTCACAATAAAATAACAAACTTGAGGATTTTTAGGAAGGCCCACTTCTTATCTGCAGATTTTGCAACCCAGGGTATTAGGAACCTTTCCCATTTTCCTGTAATTCTGATTTCTTACTTCTTGTTCAAATAGACTATCTAGAAAATAAGGGTTTCATTTAGCTTCAACAGTGGTGAGTATTTAGCCTGATATAAATGTCTGGCATGCTTATGTTCGTGTTGGAGCTCCAGCTATTCTGCTGATGTTTGAGATTAGGTCTTCTGTACTGAACACTGATAAATTTGTGTTAGACACCAAAAATAGAACATGAGCACACTAAAATACTATGGCAAGATCACCACTTGCCCTTTACACTTGCACATGATAAATGCATTTAAAATGTCCTTTTATTTCCTACTATGAACAAGAACATGGCAAAGGGAGCACATAATGGCAGAAGGAATATTAATTCCAAGCTCATCTGTCCCCAGATAGCAAGTGAGTAGAATAGCAGAAGAATATTTGTCTTCTTTTGGACATTTGCCTGGGTGGTTAGCAAACTAATAGAAAACGAGATTAAATTGCTATCAGTTTTGAGCAGAAACCAACCTGACTATAAAGAAAGTGCTGTGGAATCAAAATTCATTGCTTCCCCTATTTCTAAGACCATGTGAGGCAATGTTGCCCCTTAAGCATCGCTCTGTGTAAAGATTCCTGAATAAGCAATAAAGGAATTGCGTCATGAGAAAATACCATCATCTGTTTTCCCTTTTAGAATTGTGAATGAGTAGGAGACAATGATTCAAGAAGGAGAAATGTGGTTAGAATGATTTTTATGAATAGATCCACACTTCATGAAATTCTAGCAAGTGAACCCTGCATATGTTTTCAAGTAGCCTGAAAGTCAGACAACAGTAGCCTACCAGTTATGCTTTGGAAACAGGATTTCACAATAGTTCCTAAAAGGGGAGGGGGGGGGGTGGGGAAGGGAAACAGTGAAACACCCTAATTTCGTTGGGTTTTAAGTGTCTAGGCAAATCATAATTTGAATAACTTAAAAATACTCAAAGTCTTGGGATTTCATTGGATTGGCCAAAGAAACAACAGTAATCTCTTCAGCAAGTATTAAGATTGAGGAAAAAAAGGTGCAAAAATCTATGTATCTGGAGAAATCATGCTAGACACGCTCAAACTAGCTACTCTTACTATTGGCTGTGGCTTTGTACTTTTGTTATTTTGTTTTACCTGTGGCAGTAAAATAGAGCAGTACACAAAAGCTCAGCAAGGAGGAGATACAAACTGGGTTGGCGAACTCATAGTTGGACTTACTCTGCTATGATTAGTAGGGTAAAGCTGAATAATATCTGTATTTTAGTGCAATCAGTTTTAAGTTCAGTGTAGACCTATTACTCTCTACCACCAAACTATATAACAGACTGTCTGTACATTGACCTAACACAGCTCCAATCACAAAGTTTGCGTGACAGCACACAACGCTCAAACTATCTGTTATGGGTTGAGTTGAATCTGCTGTTGATATTCAATACCATGCTGCTGTCATGCCAGCTTCAGTATGAAAGTGCTGGCTGGAGCAAGATATCATAGGGCTTGAAGTTCAGATTGCAACCTGAAAGGCTTCCTGTTGCTGCTTCAGGTTTCCAGGTTTGGGGTGTTGGACAGGCTGTGGGTCAGAGGGTGGGGAGAGGCTGCTGCCTTCCACTTGTGCATTTTGCTGCACTTTTTTTGCAGACAGGCTATGGGAATTGTGCAGTGTATTGTTTCATTTCCAGTAAAGTTCTTTATCTCAATCCAGAATTTGGTGGGTCTTTTTCTGTTTTGGGGGAGAGGGACCTGTGACAGCAGACTTGTGTTAACCCGGGACACTATCAAAAGATGCCCATGTGTACGACAGGAGTTAATCTGGAGGGGAAAAACCCCCCACACTTTGTAGTTCTCATTTTGTTGTCTCTGTTATGAATAGGCAGATAATGTATGCTTTATGAAGAGAATTTTCAGCTGAAGAAATGCTTTCAAAGGCATACAATTTGGAAATTACTCTAAGAATTGTGTTACTTAGATCAAATAATCCTTGAATACTTGATTTGCTTTGGATGGCCACTGTCACCAAGCACTAAAAGTTTCATTTACAATAAGAGAGAGGAGGAAGTAGATAGATAAATTCATAAAGCCATGAGAAGCAGAATGTGTGCTGTCACAGCCAAATAAATATTCAAAAAATATCTGAGGGCTGGGTGTCAAGAGGGAGGGGACAGGCTCTTCTCTCTTGCTCCCTGTGATAGGCAAGGAGCAATGGATGCAAGCTGCAGTACAGGAAGTTCCACCTCAACAGAAGGGGGAACTTCTTTACTGTAAGGGTCACAGAGCACTGGAACAGGCTGCCCAGAGAGTTTGTGGAGTCTCCTGCTCTGGAGACTTTCAAGGCCCATCTGGATGCATTCCTGTGTGACCTGAGCTAGACTGTATGGTCCTGCTTTGGCAGGAGGGTTGGATTCAATGATCTCTTTGGGTCCCTTCCAACCCTTGACATCCTGTGATCCTGTGGTTTTAAGTGTGATATCCTTATCTCCATGCATTAATTCAGCTCTTCTCCCTCTCTCTTTCCCTTCCCCCCGCCCTCGTCCCACTCCCGTCAGGGTAGTTTTAACCTGGTTGCATCCTCTGATACAAAGTCTGGAGTGAATCCACACAAATTCTCTTTCTTGTTCCAGGAATGAATGTGAAAACAAGGGAGGAATGCACAGCTGTGAGCAAACCCATTTCTTTAGCAGCAAATGTTAGATCATTGTTTAAAACCAAACAGAAGGGGGAAAAAAAGCCCTAAGTGCACTGAAAATTCCTCCTCTCACATCGGTCCTTAGGTCACACCCCTCAATGGACACAGTAACCAAATCTTTCTTCCTATGGTACCAATCAGAAAAAGTCATTGAAGAGCTCTCTACAAAGGCCATTTCACTTGCTGCCAGACAGTAGCTAAGTGCTCCTGAACAGGTTGCAAGACCTCTTTGTCCAACAAAAATGAAAGGTCTTGAGATACAAAAATTACAGAGGGAAGGCTGCAAACAGATATGAAATTCTGTTTTTACCTGATTCAGACAAAAAACCCTGCTAGTATGGACCTGTTTTTTCATGGCACCCAACGAAAATAATAGATTTCCTTAAATCAGCATCTTCCTGGGGAGTTCTGGAGCAATTTCTACATGGATGATGTAAGTCTCCTTTCTTGATACCTGCCAATTTCCCAACAATTTTAGGATAAAATGGCATTATTTGTTTTTGATCTGCAGGCTTATTTTTTAATTGTGAGTGCAGCGGGTTGAAATTACCCCCGAAACAAAATTGCCAGACCAGCTCAGCTGATAGCAAATGAAGCTATATTTACAAGCAAAACTACAATCTAAAAACACGAAATGCAATGAATATATACAAAATGTACAGTATTTACATACACTGACAATTTATAAACAGCACAAGAACCCCCCCTGGACAAAACCAGGGGGCTACTGACAGCTTCCCCCTACCTGCTCCCTTCCCCCACCCTATATAAGGTAACAGGGAAGGAGAAAAGGAGAGTAGCTTGTTAGTACTTAGCCACAAAAAGGAACCTCTAATAGGTTGCTGGAGATAGAAAAAGCCATTTCCAACTGCGCATAGAAAACATGCTTTCCTTTTCTTATCTCTTGGTTTCAATTATATTGTGAAATGATAGAAGATGTTTAATATAGAACTTTGAGTTCCAGTAAAAAAACCCATGCAACACTGAAGGCCAATGCTTTCTGTGTTTTATCAGTGGAAACTGATTACAGAGTGCCTGTTTAGACTGATATCAAACTGGACAACTATTGGAAGAGGGTGTGGAATATGCTTTGAAAGTGAAGCTCCCAGCAAAAAAATCTTTTCAAAATTCCTCATCAGCATTAGTATCTTAGAAGATGTTTTCTGAATAGCCAACAAGTGATAAGTCAAAGATTGTTAATGCCAGTCCTGGTCCTTCACAATTTCAGGAAAGAAATGTGCCTATTCACATATACTTTGCCAAGCACATTGTGAGATGGGAGCAAGGCAGTTTGAAGAACACACATTCTAAAGACTGTTTCCCTTTCCTGGCTGCTGTCTGCAAAGCAATTAAGTGACACAGTTTCAAGGGGAACTCGAAATGCTGAGTTCTATGTGTGTATGTAGAATATCTCTGTAGTGTAGTACTATTTGAGTTAACTTTTAAAACCAGCTTCTAAAATGTGAGATCATGAGGTCAAGAGAAATGAACATTTTCTTACATGACCAGACAAACAAACAAACTCCAATGAATTATTCTTGAAGTTCTAAAGGATATTTTCCCTTCTTTCAGAGGAGGCTTAAAATTTATTTTCTTAAATGAGCAAACAACAAAAAAACCCCAAACACCCCAAACCAAATGAATTACTCTTGAAGTTTTAAAGAATACAGAGCAATCATCAATTAAGTGAATATGTGGAAGACAGGCTTTACTGAGATGACACATGACGTTATGCAAAATGAAATATTAAGGAAGATAAGAAATCAGACACAAAATCTTTATAAGAAAATTATTTGTATGCTTTGCTTAGGAAAACCCAGCTGTAAGCTGAAATGAAATAATAAAAACTATAGCATAAATAAGTAGAAGCTGAAGGATGAGACACAATTAAACTTTGTTTAATTTATAATGGCTGAAAACAAGGTCCCGTGGAAATGCACCAGAGTTTTTAATACGAGATTCCTACTGGCCTCTACCTAAAAAGCCCAAATACAACTTAGCATAATTTAGACACGAGATAGAAATCACCCATGCTCTATTTTCCATTAATAGCCTTACAACTCTGAGGGGAGAGAGCACTCAAAATCCCCAGCCTGAGCTTCCAGGGTTGTTAAGGGGAGTGACATTCCTGACTCCCACATCAGGCTGACAATAAACTCAATTGAATTCCCCCCCGAGACTGCTCCTATTTCTGTTACTGTGCTCCTACTCCTGTTACTGTTGTATCACACAAATTTTACTGCAACCTCCCTTCTTTACAAACTAAGCTTCCTTTTTTTTTTTTTTGTATACCACATTTTCACCTCCTGAATGCAAATTTAATCTCTTGTGAATTTCCCCTTTAATTTCCCATCCAGAAAAGTGATCTGCTTACTCCGTAGAGTAAGATTTGATCAGAAAGCACCTAAGGAAGTCACATAAGCGCATCAGGGTAATAACACATGCAAGTGTTTTACAAAAGGGGTTGAGTTAGAAACTCAGTGTTAAATACCATTTAACCATTTCCATTTTCATACACAAGTGCATGAAATGTCTACCCTTTGAAGTAGCAAAGAATAAATTTATAAAATTCCCAATTCACCACATCCAGAGGCTGAACCACAGAGCAATCAAAGCTGAAGAATAACATGACCCTTCTATTTCCCTGCTTGCATAGGGAGAAAGAGAATTGATAACAATGACATTGCAGTAATTATAAAGACCATTGTGGTGCAAAAGAAAAAACAACCCAAGGCTGTGACACCTCAAAGAAGTCAGGGTAACAAAAAGTAACAATAAGAAGGAAAAAAACGATAATAGAAAGTTGAAGATCAAACATCTGCAAGTAGTGCTACTGTTGAGAGAAAAGGGAGAACCAAATGCTCATGCACACCGTTACCCCAAGCAGCCTGAAACTTAAGCCAGCACCATTGGAATGGGATTTTTCCTGCAAGATCAAAAGGAAGCAGCAATGCCATCTGCTGTTTGCTTTGAAAAGTGTTAGAGCAGATGTTTCCGTGGGCGGACCCTCCGTCCCTTCTACTAAGAAACCACTTGAAAAATAACCATGAAATAACATGGGGAAAACATCTGCATGGTATACAGCAGACCACCAGTAGTGAGGCACAGGAAAGCCAAGAGAGGAGGAGAGAAAGGGCTGGAGCAATTCAAGCACGTCTAAGACTAGGTCAGAGACAGGCACCCCGCTGCGTGGCATAACCTCCATATGTATACATATGTATAACCACTCACTGGTTGTCTTTTCCTTTTGTTACTCAGCAGGAGGAAGCCAGATTGCTCAGCCATCGGACCTATGTCAGGCAAGAAGCTCTGCCTGTGTAGTTCAGCCAAGCACTACAAAGAACGTGCTGAAGAACCTGTATGGCAGCACACAGGAATTGCTTACTCCTTTCTCTCCCTTTTCTATTGGCTTATATCCCTCCTAGCACAATAAAAATACAGCATTGTATTTATCATTATGGACAGAGAAAATAGGTACCTTTCACATGTCTAAACCTGCTTTTATTTCAAAGCTGTGAACTCTTCAACAATTTACATGGAACCCTCTATATATTTTGACCAATCTTTCAACAATACTGCTGTGAAGATAGATTGAGAGAGTTGAGGCTATTCAGTCTGGAGAAGAAAAGGCTCCCAGGAGACCTCATTGTGGCCTTCCAGTATCTGAAGGGGGCCTACAAGAACGCTGGGGAGGGACCTTTTAGGGTGTCAGGTAATGATAGGACTAGGGGGAATGGAACAAAAATAGAAATGGGTAGATTCAGGTTGGATGTTAGGAAGAAATTCTTCCCCATGAGGGTGGTGAGACACTGGAACAGGTTGCCCAGGAAGGTGGTAGAAGCCTCATCCCTGGAGGTTCTTAAGGCCAGGCTGAATGTGGCTCTGAGCAAACTGATCTAGTGTGAGGTGTCCCTGCCCATGGCAGTGGGGTTAGAACCGGATGATCCTTGAGGTGTCCCTTCCAACTCTAACAATTCTATGATTCTATGACAATACAAGTACAGTACAGGCACCAAGATGTTATGGTGCCATCTAAATACTACAGAATGCAGACATAAAGAGGATACAATGTGCACCGAGCATCTCTTGTGTATCCTGGGAGTTTTAAAGGGGGAAAATTTACCAGTTGCACTTTCAGAGATGATTAAAAAAATCTAATGCCTGCAAAGAGACTAATGCAAAAATTTCATCATAACAAACAAACAAAAAGGCTAAAGCCAACCAACCAACAAACAAACCAGCCACAAAATAAACCCAACATCAAAACAAAACACCAGCCCCCCCCCGCCAACATTCTAGACAGAGTAAGATTAGAGAATTAGTTTGCCCAAATATTTAAATAGGCTTTTGGCAGAACACTGTAAAAGGACTGATGAATTTGCACAGCATGTGATCTTGGTAAAGAAATTACACACAATGACCAAGTTTTGAAACTTACGAGATTAAGCATCATTGCATAAAGTCTGAACAAAACCTAGAGAAGTGAAATTTTGAGTGGAGAGACTGCAGTAAATTGCACATTTCTCTTGTCCTCATAATCTCACATTTTAGAAGCTGATTTTAAAACTTAACCCAAATAGTACTACACTACAGAGATATTCTACATACACACATAGAACTCAGCATTTCATGTTCCCCTTGAAACTGTGTCTCTTAATTGCTTTGCAGACAGCAGCCAGGGAGTCTTCAAACTGCCTTGGTCCCATCTCGTAATGTGCTTGATAAAGTGTATGTGAATAGGCACATTTCTTTCCTGAAATTGTGAAGGACCAGGACTGGCAGTAACAATCTTTGACTTATCACTTGTTGGCTATTCAGAAAACATCTTCTAAGATACTAATGCTGATGAGGAATTTTGAAAAGATTTTTTTGCTGGGAGCTTCACTTTCAAAGCATATTCCAGATCCCCTCCCAATAGTTGTCCAGTTTGATATCAGTCTAAACAGGAAGTCTGTAATCAGTTTCCATGTTTTAGAATGCTCTTTCTCTAAGTCTTGCTATATACATCCCATTGGACCATCCTTTTCTTCTAGTCACCTGATGATCTGCTGAGGCATAATGATAGCCAATGTGTTTTAGAAGATGAAAGCATCACTGGAAACAGAATGCAAGTTGACTCAGAATAAAATTTGTTGGTGTGCACAGTATTAGTAAAAGAATCTGCAGGGATGCTGGAGAGGGACTTTTTGTAAGGGTGTCTAGCAATAGGATTGGGGAAATAGTTTTAAGCTGAGGGAGAATAGGTTTAGACTGGATCTTTGGAAGAAGTTCTTCTGTATGAGGGTGGTGAGACTCTAGAATAGGCTGCCCAGGGAGGCTGTGGATGCCTCCTCCCTGGGGGTGTTCAATGCCAGTTTGGATGAGGCATTGAGCAGCCAAGTCTAGCTGAGAAGTGTCCCTGCCCATGTCAGGGTGGTTGGAGTAAATGACCTCTAGGGTCCCTTCCAACCCAATCCATTCTATGCTTCTGTCTGCTCATCCCTACTGTCTATAAGAAACACTGTAAATAAGAAATATTGTCAATAAGACATACTGTTATACAGGCCCAGTTCCTCCCCAGAGTCATTAATCTTAGTGGCCTCAGCTGGGAATCTCAAACTGTGAAGCAGCTGTCAGTGCTTCAGAAGGAAAGGCGAGGAGCTAGAATGAACGCTAGTGCTGTTGCTTGCTTGATCCTGCCATTGTGCAACAACATTAGTCAGCTTTATAACAGCATTAGAAATGCACATTTGGAGCCCCTTGAAATTATTTGAACAGTTATTAGATTTAGCCACAATTCTTCTTTTTGTAAGCATTCTGTACTTTAAGTTTCACATTGAAATCTCCCAAACTGTAGAAATAAAGTAATCAATGCTGGATGTTTTTTTTTCTTGCTAGTAAAATTCCACTAGCTCAAACAGAAAGCTGATTTATTTTTAACTTCTCTGAAAATACATTTTGAAATATCAATTGCAAATAGAGAATTGGTTTAAAGGAGAATTCCTATTCTTCTGCATTACTTTCATGTTCATTCACTTATAATTCAGAGCAAAACAGTGGCTTCAGAGCACTAGTTTGTATCTTTATTGTAGCCCAACATTGCATCTACAAAAAAAGAAGAGATGTGAGGTCGTTGGCTGTTCTTATGACTCAGATCCAAGCTGCAATATTTTACCTGGAATCTCATCATACATTGGGCACTGAAATGCAATATCATAAATTCAGTTCAAATTAAATTGGCCACATATTGCCTGTTTTGTTCCTTATCCATGGAGGCTGCCAAAAGAGGTAGAGAATACTGGACCATACCCAGAACCTTAAATCCATGAGAATTTATGTTTGTGAAACAGCATGCTCCTCAGGCCTGTAAGCAGGCGAGAGACAACGAAGCAGAATAAGAAGCCAACACACTCTGAGCAGATGATAAATGTGTCTAGCTTTGTAAAGAGTCACATCTGGTATTATAACTCCTTACTTCTCCAAGTTTAGCAACCGAATAAGAATTCTTCCTAAGGATGTTAATTGCAACAAAAATAACGGTTTGATGCACAAACCTTTGGAAAAGATGCTTCATACAGAAGTTGACAGCATAGGAGCTGAGTCAGATATTTGATGATAACTATGCTGAAGTCCAATAAGTAAGATACTAACTTCTCTTGACCCTTTTCCAAAACAGACTGTCCTGGAAATAACAGCTCTCACTGCTCTGCTTCAGAAGATGCTTTGCCATTGCTGCTGGTTCTAATAAGAAGGTTCTACTAAGAAGCTTAGCAGAACAAGAACAGAAATGAAGATCTGAAAGCAGGAATCAGATGCCACTGAGGAACATTAATACGGAAGTTGTGAATCTGCAAAGCTTGTAAACAAGTGTTTATTGATGTAGCAAAGCCAATTATCTACAAATCATTGTCTGTAATTCTGTGAGCTAGAAAGTCACAGAGGCATTATTTCCTAATCTTACAAGAAAATGATAGAATAGAATAGAATAGAATAGAATAGAATAGAATAGAATAGACCAGACCAGACCAGACCAGACCAGACCAGGTTGGAAGAGACCTTCAAGATCATCGCGTCCAACCCATCAACCAATCCAACACCACCTAAACAACTGAACCACGGCACCAAGCACCCCATCAAGTCTCCTCCTGAACACCTTCAATGATGGTGACTCCACCACCTCCCCGGGCAGCCCATTCCAATGGCCAATCACTCTCTCTGTATAGAACTTCTTCCTAACATCCAGCTTAAACCTCCCCTGGCGCAGCCTGAGACTGTGTCCTCTTGTTCTGGTACTGGCTGCCTGGGAGAAGAGACCAACCTCTGCCTGTCTACAACCTCCCTTCAGGTAGTTGTAGAGAGTAATACTAGAAAAACTTCTAGGTTCTTTCTGAGATATACTGGATCTATCTATTTGAGTTATACTGGATCAGTCTAACAAAAAGCTGCTGACAATCCCCCAAAACTCCCTATGTATTCAGGGAGAATACAGGATGGGTGTCATCTGTCAGAACACACCATGCATGTCCTTGCAACATGTCTAGCTTAAACTGCATTTCACTTCATCTCAGTTCTCTGCTTCAGGCACAGCCTCCTGAGTCACCAAAACACTGTATTAGGAGTTTGGCACTGATCTTGCTGTACTTTGGATGTAGCTAAGAGCTGAGTTGAACCTACCAAATACACATCTAGTCACCTGAGTCTAGACTCCCATTGCAATTTCTACCTCTTTCAGAATACTGAACAGCAATGTTACCACTCTGTAGTATCCTCAGGATAATCTTTTTCCAAATCCTGAAGGCTATTTCTGTTGTCTGTTTCATGTTGGTAATCAACAGCCTGCTCTTCTGCAATAGCAGGTTCATTAACAATGTGGCTCTCTGATGAATATTAGCTGCTCGCAGCCAAACTCAAACACAAGGATGTGCTTCTACAGCTGCCCTTTTTGAAGGTCAGCAGGTTCTTGCACAGATTTGTCCAGTGTAAACTTAATGTAAGGCACACAGAACCTTAGGATCATTGCAGGTAACTTTCTGAAGTGTAAATGTTATCCATAAGTAACATCTCTAAATTATTTTATTTCCAAAAAATTGTGTATTCAAAATCATTTCACAAAGTAGCTCGGACAAACACTACATTGTATTAAAACCAACTAATTGCAACATCAGTGTACATACCATTTATTTCTTTGTTCTATATACCATAAGTTTCTCCTTTCCCCTAGCTTTCAGTGGACTTGTCGACAGCACACAGAATAAAATGCAAATTCTTCAGAGTTGCTTTGCTACTAAGTAGGAATTATGTGGCATGAAATGCTCTTCTCTTTTAATCTCACTGATTTTGTCCTGTCCTGTCTTTAAGCCCTGGTTACAACCCCATTTGTCAAATACATGTCTCTCTCAGATGAAACAATACCCTTCTAAAACTTCTGTGGTGGTCCTCAGCGGTCACCTTCAGTGGTGTCTTGGTTTCTACATGCTCAGCAGTTCCATTAAGCCAAATCAATCCAAATCAAAGCCCACAACAATTTAATGATTCAAAAGGAAGAAGTGCTGGATGAGCCACAAATTCTTTTACACTCCATTTTCTTCTTGGGTAATATACATCAAGACTAATATTTTAATAATATGAACTATTCTCCTGCGCTGCATGAGCCCAGTCTACAGCATCTAGTTTGAAAAGATAGAATTGATAACTGAGACCCTAAACTTCAGTAACTAATATACCAAAGCAAAAATTGCCAGCTACATTTTTCCTCAACTAAATGATCCCCATGAATAAGAAGAATGGGAAAGGGAAAGAAACATCTTGTTTTTAGAAGAAATCATAAATAAGAAGACTGGGAAAGGAAAAGAAATATCTTGTTTTTAGAAGAAATCTTGACTTTTGAACTGTGTTTTTCGTGGAGGCATATGGAAATGGATCATTAAGCAGTTAGGATGGAGCATGATGTTGAACTAAGAGAGAGAAAATAATTTCATAGCCAGAGTCCTCACTTCTATGAAAGGAACTTTTCCCATACTCTTCTAACATATTTTCGTTTCTGTGAGAAAATGCCATTGAAAAACACTTTATCAGGCTCTCCAGCATATTTCAGCCAGATTCTCTGGTTAACAGTGGCAAGTGGGAGGCAATTCTTCAGCATAGATCCTGTATTCCTTGTGCTCTGCCCCCAGCTCCTCCATATTCAGCATATACCTTACTAATATGAGAACCACAAGTGACACCGAAGGACAGTTTCCATTCTGTAGCTCCATGACCTTTGCTCTTCCAGTTCATGCTACCTCTATCATCCTTTTGGCCTCTTTTCCTTAGGGTGACATAGTAGCAAAACAAAAAAATCCATCGCTTGCACTCAAAACATCCTCCTGACTACAGATGTTAAGCAGATGTCAGACTCCTCTTTAAAGCATCAGATAAGAAAAAGGATATTTTCAAATACCCTATTTGCACACAGTACATATTCCAAAACCTCTTATGATATACCTTGCCTTAACCACATGAACATATTGTTTCATATTTGCCTCATGATTGAAAGCTTAACACCCTGTGCCTCCTTATGTATCCGTACTTATCAGTCAGCCTCACTGGAATACCTGTAACTTAGATGCAAAACAATAGTAAATGAAATGAATCATGTTGGAATACCTCAGAGATCATCAAGTCCAACCTATTATCTAATACCTAAAACCTCATGACAACTAAAGCATGGCTCCAAGTGCCACATTCAATCCTTTTTAGAACATCTCCAGGGATGGTGACTCCACCACCTCCTTGGGCAGCCCATTCCAAGGGCCAATTACTCCTTCTGTGAAGAACCTTCTCCTCACCTCGAGCCTACATTTCCTCTGTGTCCTCTTGCTCTGTGAAAAGTGCCAGGTAGCCCAACACGTGTTAATTTATTTTTCTTTTTGTGGTGTGGTAGTTTTGAGCTATGCCTTTAAAATTTTTCACAGATCTTGAACAGAAAGTGGTAAAATGCAAATAAATCACTACTGGGTGTGATTTATTTACCAGTCCCATTGGAAAGATAACGGACTTAAGCTAGTAATGTAAACAATTTCTCTCTTCTTGCTTCCTCGGGCTGGGAGAGACTAACTTGCTTCTGTTTGACCTTGGCTGCACTGCTTTTGTTGTGACTGGTATTAACTGCTCTGCTTCTGCCTCTTGTCCCTTTTGTACAGGAGCGTAAGGGGGAGGCAGGAAGGGAGAAGCTAGTAGCTTCCCCTGGTCTTTGGCTAGGGGGGGTGCTTGTGCTGTTTACTAATTGTAAATATCTGTAAATATTGCAAATATTGTATATTTTGTATATATTCATTGCATTCCATTGTAGATTGTAGTTTCGCTTGTAAATACAGCTTCTATTTGCTTCCAGCTGAGCTGGTCTGGCAAATTTAATGTTGGGGGGGGGGGCGGATTTTCAACCCACCACATGTGGCCTCAGATAAAGCATCATGAAAAGAAGGAGGAACAGAAAAAACAGCAAAGGAATACAAAGAAATGCCATTGTCTGAGAACCTTTGCCAGCCCCAGGTGACAAAACATCAACTGTTGGGACAGGTTGGACTTGATGATCCTTGGGGTCTCTTCCAACCTTAGTTATACTGTGATACTGTGAAATGCTCAACGTCCTAATCAGACAAACCTGGCAGTAAATCAAACAGGTGTGCTCCCCAAAAGCACTTGTCTAATCTACTATAGGAAAGATGGAAAACTGGTCAGTCAGAGCCACAGATTCTAATGGAAATGGTATTACCAGATATGATTAGAAAGCAAGTTTTAAGACTGGGCAAACTTCCTGCATTGTTTGACAGCAGGGATAGTCTGATTAGGATTTTCATTCGGTTACAAACTTGATAATTCCGAGAGGGGGAAATTCAAAATAAGAAAAGGAACATCTTAATTTCCATAAAAATTCAATAAAATTAATAAAACTTCAAGAAAGAAAGACAGGAAACAAATAAACAAACAAACAAAGCCAAACCCCAAAAGCCTACTAAACTAATTTTGCTTTCTAGAACGTTCAATTTTCCTTCTGGCAGTACTGAGATATTCAGTTTTTCAGGATAATAAAAAATTAATTGTAATAATGTCCCAGCATGTCAACTTGTCTATTTAATACAATTCAAACCACATTATGATAGCAAATGTGATGTTATAAGCTGAAATGTCTATGTAAATGTTACAAATAAATATTGGCTGCATGAATACACACACAAAAGAATGGAATGGAATGGAATGGAATGGAATGGAATGGAATGGAATGGAATAGAATAGAATAGAATAGAATAGAATAGAATAGAATAGAATAGAATAGAATAAGCCAGGTTGGAAGAGACCATCGAGATCATCATGCCCAACCCATCATCCAACACCATCTAATCAACTAAACCATGGCACCAAGCACCCCATCCAGTCTCTTCCTAAATATCTCCAGTGATGGAGACTCCACCACCTCCCTGGGCAGCCCAATGGGCAATCACTCTCTCTATGAAGAAAAAATCATCACAAAGAAATATTTTATCATATCAACAGCATATGCTTTGGAAATGAATTCATAAAGTGGTTTCACTCTCGTTTCTTATTCAGAAATTTTTGAATTAAGCTGCTTCTGTAAAATGTTTTTATTATTCTAAATCTGAATTTTTGTCTTTTATAGAAAAATCTATTTAATTCAAAATATTTTAACCTACTTAGGACTAGATAGAAATGGGTAGATTCAGACTGGATGTTAGGAAGAAATTCTTCCCCATGAGGGTGGTGAGACACTGGAACAGATTGCCCAGGAAGGTGGTAGAAACCTCATCCCTGGAGGTTTTTAAGGCCAGGCTGGATGTGGCTCTGAGCAACCTGATCTAGTGTGAGATGTCCCTGCCTATGGCAGGGGGGTTGGAACTAGATGATCCTTGAGGTCCCTTCCAACCCTAACAATTCTATGATAATTTTAGTCTGTCTAGAAACAGATGAGTGCATGTAATGAGTAGAAATGTGTTACAGAGTCTGCAGAAGGTTTAAATGATTAGTTTCTGTGTCTGGGAAGCCTTGGCTCTTCATTTTGTGCTTAGAAATTTAGAGTTCTAGTTCTACTCCTTGAATAACAACAAGTTCATCACATGCATCATATAGGATGTCAGTGGCAAAGAGCAGTCATGCCTTATTGAAAGCATATAGGTCACAAACCACGGAAAGGAAATGCAGGTAAGGGCTGAGACAAAAGGTTACCTGAAGAAAGATTAAGGTGGAATGGGGCCATTTCAAAACTGTGTGGCAGCTTTCTCTGTCTGAATCTAATCAAGATGCAGCATAAGAAGTCATGTTAGCAGCCACAGATTCCCTCATCATTCTGAAAAGAATGAGGGACTGCAGAGAGGTCAACTTAATTAATGCTTCCATCAAAAAAAGTAGTATTTACCTCTTTGTCTGGGGAATAAATGATGTATCTTCAAGTCCAGACTTGGCCTGGTCTTTAAATATATTTGCCCAAAGATACTCCTATATACTAGCATTGGCCCTGGTCTCAAAACTGTTTTATCTGTGCAGCAGCCAAAGCTCCTGTGCCAATCTGGCAGAGCTCTGACATTCAGTATATTGATGCTTACCTTAGATGATTTGGGAGAAACTTATTTCACCAGAGGTGGACTCTGCTGCAAGATGGCCCTAAGACACAGTGTGTGTGTGTGTGTGTGTGGATGTGAAGACTGACATCAGCAAAGCAGACCACATGTGTATTTTTTTTTCCCCTACGCGTGTTTATTATTTTGCATACGTGTTTGGTTTTCTCTTTAGCTCTGTAGTTTAATGTTTACTTGACCCCACAAGAGAAAGTTGCAGAATATATGCCTGTATGTGAACATTTGGCAAGGCATATTTTTTTCTAAATAGGACATTGTTCTATTCTCACGATTCACATAAAAGACCTCATACCATTGTGGACATTTAAAGAGTTATCCAGGAAAATACCTAACTACACAAAAATGTCTGCTTTAATTTATTGATTCATTTTGGACCATCATGGGAAACTTAGGGCCTAAAAATATCTTACCCATAGGCTTTGTGTTCACATTTCATATGCACTGAGAATGACTGACTGTACTAGAGGCCCTTGGTACCTGTTGCTGGAGTTTCTGTAGTCAGTATTTTTCTTGGATTGGACTTGCAACCAACTGGTTGTAATTGACTCTCTACTGGGACAAGTTAGGATAAGAACATATGCCTTTCCTTAAAAAAGAGAGAGAGAGAGAGAAAGAGAAGGAGAAAGGGAGAGAGAAAGAGAAATATCACCAGTATTTATTTTGAGTTGCCTTCATTTCCAACATTTCTGGCAGAATGTCAAGATTCTGTCATAATGCAGAACTCCATTTAAAAGCAGCTCCTGGAGAAAAAAGACTACACGAGGAACTGTACCTAACTAAAATATCACGTTTAAGGATGGATCAGCAGAGTTATTTCTGCCCTTTAGGGTAAGACAGTCCACCTGATATTGCCATAAGATTTCTGCACATGAAGTATCAGGCTGGCATTTCTCTTTAGGGCAGTCATTAGTCAATTTGTCATACGTCATGCAAACATAAATTGCTAAATTATATCTGCAAATGTGAAAACCTCCAATGGTTCTTTACCTCAGGCCAACTATTTCCAGGCTAAACAAACTTGACACCAGGCTTCAGCAGCAATTGTAACAATTCCACAATGATCTCAAGGGAATTACTGGCTGTACCATGTGAAAATATGAAAATTCAATCTAAATTTTAGTTTATGAAAATGCAACTTTGTTTTCACTAAATTTTTTGCATGCATAAAAGTATAGCAAAACCCAAAGGTAGTGTCTACTTACAATAATACTCCTGCAACATCCTGTATGTTAAGCTTTAGAGCACAAAAATGGAAGCTGCTACCATCTTATCTTCATTGATGAGCTCACATTCATGCTACCTTCATTCTCATCTATTCCATATAAAGCAAACTTTCCTCTGAAATCAGCAGTCCATTCCTAGTGGAACTCAGCACTCCTTTGCTACTGTTTTTGTGTCCAAAGACATGAAATCATCCTCTTCTTTAGATGTGTAAAGGTTTACTCTCTGGAAAACTGCCATACAGACTTAGGCTGGAGAAGAGAAGGATCAGGGGTGACCTCATTGCCCTCTACAACTACCTGAAAGGTGGTTGTAGACAGGAAGGGATTGGTCTCTTTTCCCAGGCAACCAGCACCAGAACAAGAGGACACAGTCTCAAGCTGTGCCAGGGGAGGTTTAGATTCGAAGTGAGGAAAAAGTTCTTCACTGAGCGAGTCATTCGTCATTGGAATGGGCTGCCCAGGGAGGTGGTGGAGTCACTGTCCCTGGAGGTGTTCAAGGGGAGATTGGACGTGGCACTTGGTGCCATGGTCTAGTTATGAGGTCTGTTGGGACAGGTTGGACTTGATGATCCTTGGGGTCTCTTCCAACCTTAGTTACACTGTGATACTGTGATACTTCTCTTCCTACTAAAGGAGTATTTATTAGCATCTTTATTAGTAAGATCCATCAACACTTCAAAGTTTTAGACCTGAAGTTAAAAACAAAGTTGCAAAACACTGAGTGATGAAGTCACAGATTCAGAGAGATTCACACATTGCATTGGGTTGGCAGGGACCCTCAGAGGCCATTTTGTCTAACCCCCAACTAGATCGGGCTAAGTCCCTCCTCACACAGGCAAATTTCCTTCATTCACCATTGAAATTCTCCAACCTTTATCATAAAATACACAACGGGAAACAGCTTGCACAGGCATGGATTCCTGTAGTATCTTTAATAAATATTTGGTGTCACTATTAGGCTCTGCTTCCTGAAGACAAATCATCAAGTAGTTTAGCATCTCCTGATGCTATACTAGGATGCTGATGCAATATTTGACAGATAATTTAACCTCTCTCAGTGGTGTCCATGACTCCCACACCAAAAGTCAAACATCCTAAATATTCATCCCCAAGATCCATTTTGTTTGCAATATAGATGTATCCTTCTCAAAGTCACTGATCAGAGCACTAAAACCAGCATGGTCCTCTTTAGCTTCAAAAACTTCCATTACAGTTGAATATAAAAGAAGACTCCAGGAGGACCTTATAGCTGCCTTCCAATACCTGAAGAGATCCTACAGGAAGGCTGCAGGGGGACTTTTCATAGGGGTGTCTAGAAATAGGACAAGAGGGGATGGTTTGGAGCTAAGGGAGAGTAAGTTTAGACTGGATCTTAGGAAGAAGTTCTTCAGTATGAAAGTGGTGAGACTCTGGAATAGGCTGTCCAGGGAGGCTGTGGATGCCTCCTCCCTGGGAGTGTTCAAGGCCAGATTGGAGGAGGCCTTGAGCAACCTGATCTGGTTGAGAGGCATTCCTGCCCAGAGAAGGGAGGTTGGAGTAGGTGATCTCTGAGGTCACTTCCAACCTAAGCTATTCCATGATTCTGTGATAAACTATTGAAGATAATCATTATGTCCTATGGACACTTGATGGTTTATAATGGATTTATGGATCAAGATCAGGCACTTGTAACCTAACATTTTCTAGCTGGGTGAGAATGGTTGTTTTTGTCTTCTACAGTAAATGGCTGTTTAGCAACCACTTGTCCAGACAGGTACAGGCAAAAGAAGGGAAAACACTTTTCATGCCATAAATGTGCTTGTCACCTTCCTGCATACTGCTTGACTCATGCAGCTCAGTCCTTCCACTCCTTCCTGTCCCTAGCTGCATTTTTGGGCCCACAGAATCTGTAATGGACTTAATAGCTATCTAATTTCTGCACGTGACTTAAGCAGCAGTGGCTGCACAGCCTCGAGGGGGAGGTAATCTTACATGACAACAGAGCATCTGTTCAGTTTTATTTTAATATAGTAGACAGTCATGGAAGAACCATCTTCCCTAATTGTTGGCATGAATGCAAGGATGGTGTCAACATGGAAAAAATACCCCTAAGCTACACTACCATGCAGGGCAGCGGGTAGGGCTGAAGTCTCTGGAAGTAGCCATGAGAAAACTGGTCCCAGCTGTTTTGCTGTCCCAGCTTAGGTTTCCACCCATCCACCACTGAGAAGGAATCTGTGCCTGACACATAAGTAGCCCTGCAGAGAAATTTCTCTATTTTGCATAGCACTTCTGACATGAAAAACCATATTCACCCCACACTTCACTTTCTATGCTCTTGGCAGGTAAGGATATTCTGGAAAAAAAAAGTTAAATTAAGCAGAATCAGGAGAGTTTTCTCTCCCTTTCTCTGTCTCATTTTCCAAAGCAGAAACTTCTCCTTCTCCATGGATTTAACACCATAACTTGTTGCAACCAAGAGGTTTGTAAAAGCTATGCTGTCAAAACTGGAAGCATCAAGAAATTGTATCAAAAGAGACTGTTTAGGTACAAGTCTAATTAATCTTTTTATTATCATTAGTATTACTTTCTCCCTCACTTTTCTTCATCTTGTCTCCTTTGCACATATCCACTAAATCCCATCTCTTAGTGTGGGCAAAAGCTGACAGTTGCATGACAAGGAATGTTTCCCTTTGTAAAAGCCTACTTCCTCTCTGTGTAGCTTTAGCCTAATTGAAATGTTTCCTATTAAGCTCAATCAAGGCAGCAATTATCTAATTACTATGCTTTTCCAGTCAAAAATTGTACAAGCAAGCACATTAGAGGGCTGCATACATATTTATTATTGGTTTTATATGTCCCTGTTTAGGTTTAAGCAGCAATCAAACATTTTTACAGTACTTCAGTACTGCCCTCAAGTCAGCTTGCTACTATTTTCTACAGCAAAGTATTGAACAGGTCACAAAGCCACTTTTATGCCTCCTACCAGTTCTGCAGTAGGTATGTGGCAATTTTTTGAATCAAGTTACTCCTGCCTAATAGGGCAAAGAGAAAAGAAGGTTACAAACAAACTCATTTTGTATGAACGGGCCTGGCATGAAGCTTTCAAGGCTGAAATGATCCAGGGAAAACTTTAGATCTTCTTATGATGAAGCTTTGTTGTTGTTGTTGTTCACAAAAGCTCAGCTGAAGAGAGATTTCACAAGACCTCCATTAAAATGCAACTTCTGTAGGTCCAGAGTTATTTATTACAAAGATCTCTGAGATGAAGAGTATCAATGCTGCTCTTCATGGCAATAAATTAATTGCATATCTCATTTAAGGAACGGTGAATCATAGAATCAGTAAGGTTGGAAAAGACCTCAGAGATCATCAAGTCCAACCTATCACCCAATATCTCATGACTACTAAACTGGGGCTCCAAGTGCCACGTCCAATCCCCTCTTGAACACCTCCAGGGATGGCGACTCCACCTGGGCAGCCCATTCCAATGGCTAACAACTCTCTCTGTGAAGAACTTTCTCCTCACCTTGAGCCTAAACTTCCCCCAGTGCAGCTTGAGACTGTGTCCTCTGAGGTCATAAATGATTAGGTTTTTATTAAAGTATAACAGATATGACACTATATATATGTATACCGTGCCAGTGTTGGTTGGTTACCTAGTTTTTCCTCTATATGTAGATAGCTACCATTTCAGTTTTTCTCTGAATAAAAATAGTTGTTATTGAGAAATATTTTTACTTTTAAATAAAAAACTTTCAAGTACATGATCCTTTGTTTCAGAGTGCTTCATTGCCCTTACAGGCAGGAACAGAGCTCTATTGCAATATCTGTGTCAAGTTCTGGGCCCCTCAGTTTAAGAAAGATGTTGAGATGCTGGAATGTGTCCAGAGAAGGGCAACAAAACTGGTGAGACATTTGGAGAACAAGCCCTATGAGGAGAAGCTGAGGGAGCTGGGGTTGTTTAGCCAGGAGAAGAGGAGACTCAGGGGTGACCTTATTGCTCTCTACAACTACCTGAAGGGAGGTTGTAGCCAGATGGGGGTTGGTCTCTTCTCCCAGGCAACCAGTGGCAGAAAAAGAGGACACAGCCTCAAGCTGTGCCAGGGGAAGTTTAGGTTGGATGTTAGGAAGAAGTTCTTCCCAGAAAGAGTGATTTGTCATTGGAATGTGCTGCCCAGGGAGGTGGTGGAGTCACCATCACTGGAGGTGTTTAGGAGGAGACTGGATGAGGCACTTAGTGCCATGGTTTAGTTGATAAGTTGGTGTTGGATGATAGATTGGACTTGATGATCTTGAAGGTCTTTTCCAACCTGGTTTATTCTATTCTATTCTATTCTATTCTAATCTATTGCTGAGGACCTGCCTGCTGATGGGATATGGTGAATGAATCCCATGTTTTGCTTTACTTGTACCACAGTAAGTTAGTGTTTGGAAGGACCTTCAGAGATCATCAAGTCCAACCACCCTGCCAAAGCAGGATCACTTAGGGTAATAAGCACAGGAATGCATCCAGATGGGTTTGGAATGTATCCAGAGAAGGAGACTCCACAACCTCTCTGGGCAGCCTGCTCCAGTGCTCTGTAATCCTCACTGCAAAGAAGTTTCTCTTCATGTCAAGGTGAAATCTTCTAAGTTCAAGCATGAACCTGTTGTTTCTTGTCTTATTATTGTGCACCACCAAAAAGAGCTTGGCCCCCTCCACTTGACATCCACCCTTCAGATATTTATATACATTGATGAGATCCTCTCTCAGTCTTCTCTTCTCAGGACTAAACAGCCCCAGGCATTTCAGACCCTCTTCATAGGGGAGATGCTCAAGTCCCCTAATCATTCCTGTGGCTCTCCATTGGATTCTCTCCAGCAGGTCTTGTGTGTGCAGCTTTGGCCTTACCTTTTAAATTATCTCAACCCACAAGTTGTCTCACTTTTGTACTTCTGATTCTCTCCCCCCATCACTGAGTGGCTGGGGTAGGACCTAGTTGCAGTGAGAAGGCCTAAGGGGCACAAAAAGTTGGGAGGGTGGGGAGCCAGGACAGCTGACAGAAACTGGCCAAAGGGATATTCTATACCATATGATGTCATGATGGGAAAGCTGGGTGGGGACCGCTGCTCAGGAACTAACTGGATATTGCTTGGCAAGTGCAATTGGATTGTGCATCACTTGGTTTGTGTATTCTGATTTTTTTTCCCCCTCTCCTTTTTATTTCCCATTAAATGGTCTTTATCTTAACCCACAAATTTGCTTTTTTTTTCCTTTCCAATTCTCTCCCCATCCTGCTGGGTGCAATGAGTGAGCAGCTGTGTGGTGCTTAGCTGCCAGCTTGTCTGAGACTACCACACCAAAGACAAGAACTCAGTGCTTCTTTGACGTTTCAAGTTGCTCTATCAGTAAAGACTGCTTAAAAGTTATGGGAGCATTTAATCATTTTAAAAAGGAGGAAGTACCAAACATGAACATTTCATGAAGGAAAAATTAGACAAAATCCTTCCACTAAAACTTGTCAGGTTGTAAGAATTAGTGTTACAGAGCATGATGCTAGAATCATAATTGCATTATCCCCTGTGCATGAGACACACTACATGTACATGGGTTTAAAGCACACACACGCTGCAAGTCTGGAAACACTTAGCTGTGACAGCCTGGACTAGTGGGTAGGAAACCTTCCTTTCATTTCTAGACCCAGAACACCTGGGACAAAAGTAGAACTAAATGACGTTCATCACATGGCTGCCCTTTATTAGCCTGTAAGCTGTAATACTTTTTTGGTCATAATTTTATGAACATATTCTGCTGTCTGCTTTTTAAAGTCAAAACATTCACGGTAGTAGAAAGGACAATTTTACAGGAAACACACAAAAAAAGAAGAGAGCAATTTCAGACTTATGCTCTCCTAGTTAAAATGTAAATGGATACTCATGCAGTATTTCATAACTTCATGAAATGCACTATTTTTCTCACCACCTGACTGTGATGCTGTTTCACATACATTATCAACCAAAATACAGCTGCCTGGAGTTTCTGGAAGATATATGTGTATAGCACACACTCATACCCCCATATATGTGGAGGGAATATCCATGTGAAAAATTGCAGAGGTATGTGATACCCATGACTGCATCACCTGGCCACTAATTCAGATCTTTAACATTCCAAACTCCTGAGCAGCTTGAAACAGCTGCCACTGGGAAGGAAACCAAAAAAAAAAAAAGAAGAAGAAGAAGGAGGAAAAAAAAAAAAAGTTTAAAAGAAAATTAAATAGCTACAAATCTCCAGCTAAGACAATGAAATGCTTCTCCTCTTCTTCTCCAAAAAAATTTTCCCCTGAAATAAAGTGCGAACCACTTCTATTCTATTCTATTCTATTCCATTCCATTCCATTCCATTCTACAGAATAGACCCAGTTTTTAATTGAAGTTTGAAGTTTTACCTGTAGAAATGGCACAACTTTAAAATCCAGCCTGTTCCTCACTGAGCTTCAATGCCAGGGTGGTACTGACTAAAGATTTATCCTAACAAGTGCAGCATGATGAGGCACTTCCAATTTTAAACAAGCATTGAAAGATTCAGAGTTCCAAATATCCTAATGCAATGGTTGGTACAACCTTGAGAAAGAGTACCAAGAAAGAGCCTAGCTGAAAGAAGAGATTTTGATTCAACCCCCCCCAAAAAACCCAAATGACTATGAAATTAATAATAATAATAATAATAATAATAATAATAATAATAATAATAATAATAATAATAATAATAATAATAATAATACCACCACCAGGTTGGAAGAGACCTTCAAGATCATCGTGTCCAATCCATCAACCAATCCAACCCACCTAAACAACTAAACCATGGCACCAAGCACCCCATCAAGTCTCCTCCTGAACACCCCCAATGATGGTGACTCCACCACCTCACTGGGCAGCCCATTCCAATGGGCAATCACTCTCTCTGTATAGAACTTCTTCCTAACATCCAACCTAAACCTCCCCTGGCACAGCCTGAGACTGTGTCCTCTTGTTCTGGTACTGGCTGCCTGGGAGAAGAGACCAACATCTGCCTGTCTACAACTTCCTTCAGATAGTTGTAGAGAGCAATAAATCACAACATACAGGTCAAAACTGCTGCAAATTACACCAAATATACAATTCCATGGGGTTCTCTATATTGCAGGAGAAGAACATCCTTAATCCTTAGCTTTATTACAGCTTGTCACCAATAGCAAATTTGTCATCACCACCAATAATAACCCAGATAGCACAGAACAGGATAAGATACATTTTGAACTCCAGAAAACCTCCTGGATGATATGAACAATGCCACACATAAACGCTTCAGCCCAGTAAACGCTATCTGGCACCAGTGTAGCCCATAGAATAAACAAGTCCCTGTAGAGCAGGCACACTCAGCTTTAAATAGCTCTGGTCCATATGTTGCATGTTATCGATAAGAAATTTTTATAGGGGTGTTTACTATCTCACATCTACCCAGTAATATCAAGTCCTGCAAAAAGCTCATAAATGCAACATAATGACATGAGGAGTGAGGCTGAATTCAAGTGTTCAACTGGTAAGAAGGCAGATGTTCCAGCAGAGAAGCCCAGCATTCTGGTATGGATGATTTTCCTAACTGTTTGGTCTTCTGTCAATAAGCTATTTGGACAATTCAAAACACATTCCACATTTTTGATGCCAAATAGTCTTAACACTTGATTTGAACCCAGTACAGCTGCCACAATGCTGCTTTTCCTAACTGCCAAACAGTGGAATAAGCTGCCCAGATGGGCTGAGAATCTCCACCCTCAGAGATGTGATACTGAACTGGACATGGCCTGAGCAGTCTGATCTAATTTTGACCCACTTTAAGCTGGATCAGATGTCCTCCATATGTCCTTTAGCACTTACATGGCTGTATTGTTCTAGTAATACTTGTGCTGTATTGTTCTAGTAATACTTGTAGTGGCACATTTATGTACACTAAACAAGGTAAAACATCTCAAAGCATTCTATGATGATGTACACCAAGGCAAGCACCTCAAGATTTCATTCACTCCCCTGTTTAGATTTCCAGTGCCTTATGAAAAGGGATCTACCATGACTACGAAACTGATACTATAATTGGAAATTCATTCCATCTCATTAAACAACTCAAATACTACATTTGAATGAGGATAAATTATTAATGAGCTTTTAAGAGGTGGATTAAAATGCAAAGATTACTTGAACGTATGACATAAAACTGCATCCTGTTCCAAAGAGAAAGCTTTGAAAACACATGAAAGATCTAAATATTCTATGGAGTGATGTTTTAAAAGGAAAAAAAAAAACCCAAAAGTTTTGGTGCAACTAAAACCACACTACAGATCTGTATTCTATTATGATTACAATGACATCATTGCTTAATTAGTAAAACAGTTGATTAAGAACCTTACTTCCATAACACATGTTAATACTTAGAGACTTTCGACAGTTAATACCAATAGCTGTAGGAGAGCAAAGCCTAAACCAGGGTATATTTATCTTAAGAAAGGTCTTTGTATTGCAGAGGATAGAAACAATGGAAATTAAACAAAGATTTATTAAAAAGCTACTGCTTATTAGTTTTTCCTGAGGCCAATAAAATCGAAAGGGAGAAATGTCAAGAGAGGAGAGGGAACAGACTAGGAGAATTAAAACCTGCACCATCTTTTAAATCATTGCAAAGTCAATAAGGCCAGTGGGGATTGATAGCATTACGAAAGTCCCAACTGTACACCTGAAAGAAGAGAATGGATAAAACACATGTAAAACATGAACATTTTTATATTAAAAAGAACAGTGTTTCAACTGTTGCTGCTCTGTCTGATTAGCAAAAACTGCTTGCTGCAAGAACAGTGAAAGCTGGAAAGCATGATCTGTACAATTTACCTCTCTGATTCTCAAGACAAACATGATGTCAGGGTCCTGATGGTAGGTGGTCTTTGAAGGCAATCCGTTGATTTTGCATAGCACAGATTCAATTTAAAGTGTATGTGGAAATAGACAACGCACATCCAAAGCACAAACCACAATATATTACCTTTGTACACAGATATGTAACAGCACAAATTCCTTTAAATTAAAGGTTAAAGTGCTCCCAGAGGAAGAGCAGTCTAGCCAGCCCCACAGCAATGTAATCACGTTACAGACCCCAGAGGAAGTTAGAAGCACTGGGACAATTGCCTTTGGACTCTACCAAAGCTAGACTCTGCTGCCAGTAGCTGACTTTCCACAAGCAAGAATCTGGTTTTAAAAACAGCTCTAATCCGTTTTGCAGTGAGCACCACAGCCTAAAGAGTTAGATGAAGCAGGAAATGCTCAAAGTCTGGCTGCCTTATTCACATGGTATTGCTTCCCATGTTCTCACTAATAAATATTCACTCAGTGTAGATTTCTTTCTGTCATTTCATGGAGGATATACTGGTCTGCAATTGTACCACTTTTGAGACTGTAGGATATGAAATTTTGTTTCTGATTGTTATTTATATTTATTTATCTTTTTTAATCTTTTCCCCCCCCCCTTCATTTTAGCACAGTTTGAAATGTTGCATTAAATGATAATTAGACAGAGAAACGAGTTGGCTTTCCCTATTCCACTAGTTTAACAACTCAGACTTGTTCACATCTGCCTTCTTGCACACAGCATGCCACTATAAATGACAAGGGTGAAGGAGGACCCTCTGCTTTCTAGGACACAGGAGTCAAGAACTCATCCAGCAAATGGGAAGGCTGGGGATGAACCTTTCCAGGCTGGAAAGCATTCAAACCACATCTCCTACTTTTTGTGCTTGTCAATAGCAATTACACAACAAAGAGCATAGCTGTATCCTGTTCTCAGGAGAGACATTCTCAGTTTGGATCCCAGCTGGATGAAATAGAATACAGAATACAGAATTAACCAGGTTGGAAAAGATCTCCAAGATCATCAAGTCCAACCTATCACCCAACACCATCTAATCAGCTAAACCATGGTACTAAGTGCCTCATACAGCCTCTTTTCAAACACTTTAAGTGATGGTGACTCTACCACCTCCCTGGGTAGTCCATTCCTATGGCAAATCACTCATTCTGTGAAGAAAATACTCTCTGTGCAACTATACAACTTCTCAACTGAAGAGGTTCAAGAATCTCAGAAAGAGTTGTGCTGCTTTGTACCAACTCTCCCTTTCTATACACCTAATTCTCTCCATTGACTGTTCCAGTTGCTTATCTCCCACAACTCTATGCTCCTCTGATACTTGGATACTTGATTTTTAAATATTGTCTTTCTTAGATTGAAGGCATTAAGTCAGTGTTCTGGACCTCCTCCTGTCAGCCTAAGGCTGAGATGCTGTTTTTCTGTCACCCCCTAGCTTGATGTTGCTGCCATGCAGAGCTGCCAACGCCAGGTTCCAGCTGTAATGTGCATGAATATTATTGAGCCTAATGGATGGATTTGCTAGAAGTTGTGCTTCAAAGGAAGAGGGAGAGAAACAGTATTTTGTGGTAACAGTGCCATACAAAATAACCATAAACAGCAAGCACATGGCTGGTCTAGTCTATTCCTGATTCTCAGTCTGTTTCTGAGGTAAATGTGTGCTGTAGTTTAACTTCTGGCAGTCAAATAATTAAAGCAAACTTTCAGTCTAGCCCTGACAAGCTCCTTCCAAAGATCTAGAAACTCACTTCAAAAGAAACTGCCACAGACCATTTTTCTCTAGTGGTTTTTCATTCAGCTTGGCAAAGCAGTCATCTTTCCTGTCCAATTGTTTCTCAGCTAAAAGCACATCCCTTCCTCAACCACCAGCTTATTCATTTAGTTGAGACACACAGCCAACGTCACACTTTCCAACTTGCTTACAACTCAGTCTTATAACACCTTCTCCTCTGACACAGGGAATTATTAGCAGGGTTCAGGATAAAGTCATATTTTCTTTAGATTTAGTCTCAGCATGAATATTTGTCTGCTAATGCAGTGATTGCCAGAGTATACTAAAAAAGGGGTAACTGAAATGTAGACACACTTATGAAGTAACTGATTATGTAAAGAAATCTCATGATTAGTTCCCTTTTCGGGCACTAAATACAACATATCCTAAATGTTATACACTCTTATGTAATTTCATGTACATCTACTAAAAAGTAGCTTGTCACAAAGGTGCTAAGGATGATGCCAGATGTTGAGTACTGTCAATTCCAATTAATTTTAATGAGAACTGAGGATATTGTGAATGTCCACCCCAGTTGCTTGTCAAGTATTGATCACACTGCAGTTTCTGAATCATAGTAAAAATTATGCACAAACATATACACAGCAACAAGCTGAAGTAGGTAGGTTCACCCTATTTTCAATTCACTGTTAAAAAAGTCCATTTCCCCTCTCTCTCATGAGGTCTGATCATCTCAATTCAAGTACTTGGAGAGCATCAGATGAACCATGATAACTGCTTTTGTAGCCATTCTTAGTCCTAGGAATATGAGAAAATTAGCCCTAGGATATTAAGGAATACTTCTTCACTGAAAGGGTTCTCAAACATTAGAATGGTCTCCCAAGGGCAGTGGTGAAATCACCATCCCAGGAGGTATTTAAGCAGAGTGTGGTCCTGGCTCTTAGGGACATGGTTTAGCGTTGACCCTTCAGCGCTGGGCAGAAGGGTTAGACTGGATGATCTTGAAGATGTCTTCCAACAATTAGATTCTGTGATTCTCTGACTACATGCTTGTTCAATTCACAGGCCAAACTGCTGACAAAAGACTAAACTGTAAAGAGTTAATAAAGTGTGATTAACGTTGAGTTTTTAGTGTTTGGGCTAGAATTAAAATTGAGGATCACTAGCTCCCCATTCTGCACACTAGTATCATGGAGCAGTTCTAAGGCATACATCACACTCCCATTGGCTTCTCCCAGTGCTCTACATATTATTACAAGAGCTGAATCAGTATATGCTAACATGATCCAAAATTACCCTGTAGTAAACAGGTGTTAAGTGAAACAACTACTTTGATTTACTGTTCTGGGTCCATCTTGCATGAACTTACTCATGAATTTAGCTTTAAATGAGTGAGTAGGCCTGACAGGGCTAGTGGAATCACTGAAATGCAAAACACTCTCCCCAAAATCATCAGTCCATTTTCCTTGCACTGAGGAAGCCTTAAAAGTATGTCATAAACTGAGGTGTAATTTATCTCATCTACCACTTTAGGCAAAAAGTCAGGCTTCTAGTTGAAAAAAACTATTTCTCACTCATTCAGGACAGATAAAACCTTCATGGGAAAACATCTTACTCCTGCTTTAGATACCAATTTTAGGACAGTTTTGGATAAGGTGCCTCTAACTACGTACTTTATTAATTAAGGAAATTTAGATACATAGCTTAGACTGGACATCAAATGTGTACAGGGCTAAAATTAAGGAGAACTCCAGAAACTCAAAGTGTGTATAAAAATTTCAAAATGTGATGTGGTCACTGAATGTAAGGGTATATTAATCTCATTGAGACAGGCAGATAAAGATCAATGGAGCTGCAGCAAGCAGAAACAGTGAACAGTTTCAGTGGCTCTGTTTTGGTTTTACTTTCTTTTTTAAAGTGGTGCATGTGAAGTCAGTACTTCATTAACAAGAAACATGAATACAGATATATATATATATAGATATATATATATATATATACACACATAAGAATATCACATGCACTTTCTTTTTTTAAGGTTTACCTTTGCTTCCTGTGATAACTAGACATAAATGCAGGTCTGTTGCTCTAGGAATATTCATCCCCAAAGAAGTATGAATAAAGCAAAATCATATTAGATATTAAATGTCTCAGGACTCTGCTCTCACTGTAAGAAAGCTGGGAGCCAAGGAATAAAAGTGGCTATTTTCTCACCTGATTTTCTCCTTTTTCATCAAAAACTGAATTGGTACTTCTTTAAGAATGAGAAACATACTGCCTGCAATCTAGTTAGCATGAAAAGTAGTTATCAAGTCCTGTCAAGACAGACTGAGAGAGTTGGAGTTGTTCTGTTTGGAGAAGGGAAAGCTCTGAGGAGACCTTATTGTGGCCCTCCAACATCTGAAGGGGGCCTACAAGAAAGCTGGGGAGGGACTTTTTAGGGTGTCAGGTAATGACAGGACTAGGGGGAATAGATCCAAGCTAGAGGAGGGCAGTTTTAGATTAGACATCAGGAAGTTCTTCACCATAAGGGTGGTGAGACACTGGAACAGGTTGCCTTGGGAGGTGTTGGAAGCCCCATGCCTGGATATTTTTAAGGCAAGGTTGGATGTGGCTCTGAGCAACCTGCTCTAGTGTGAGCTGTCCCTGCTCATGGCAGGGGCTTTGGAACTAGATGATCCTTGAAGACCCTTTCAACCCTGACAATTCTGTGATTCTGTGAAGTTAAAAGTATCAGACTATGATCTAGTTCTTAGCTAGGGAGAAGATGGATGTCTATTCTATTCTATTTTATTCACACCTTGCTGGCTGCACAGAGGTCAGAACTTGTCTGCCTTCTCTTCCCTTGTTACTGTTCTTTGTGAATACTGTAGCCTTAGGACACCCTGATACTACAGTAATAGCATTTGAAACTAAAATACTTAGGGTGCTGTTCTCCCATTATTTCATTATGATTAAATACAGCTGAATTACTGTAACACAGTTTAAAAAAAAATAAAAAATTAAAACTCTATTGGGCATAGAAGAGTTCAGTGCCAGACTTCATCCTGCTGTGATGTGATATATGAAGGAGCTGTAAATCTCTGCATATCTTTGGTTGGTTTCCAGCTGAAAATCGATCTCCCGTCAGTTTTCTTTAAAGCTTGGGTATAACTCCAGAATCTTGGCTAACATTTCCTTTCTTAATAAAATAGAATCTAAATATGTCAAGAGGTGTGCAAGAACTACAACTGAACTTACAGCAGTGCCACATTTGCCTACCCAGTACACGGCCAGTGAGCAAATATTTTACTTTGTGAAAGACATTTGTATTCCTTGGTACCAAAACATAGTACATAAACCCATTTTTAATAAGCAAGGACATATAAAATGGATTTTGAATTTATGCAGTTTTGTTTTGATGGGTCCCTTAATATGTAAGCAGTAAAAGTTATAGGGATGTTTTATATTCCCAGTTCCTTATAGAAATGGATTGGGAAAGCTGTTTTCAATACTTTGCCAGTGTACAGTTTAATAGGGAAAAATAACTGCTGATTATTATGAAACAATGAGCCACATTTTAAGTAATCCAGCCAATCAGTAGGAAGGATTTGAGGCCTTCTGGTTCATATTTGTGTGCAAACAGCTGTATTTCATTTTTTAGCAACTTTGTTTTCCAGAGCTTTTTAACTCTTTTTTTTTTTTTTGTCAGATAAAATCCCTGTTGTCATGGTGGCCAACACGCTGGCAAAATTAGGCTGGAGGAAGGGGAAAAAGGTATAGGGGAACTGAAAGCCCTCTGGATGATGCCTGAGAGAAACCCCAAACAACAGAATAATCAAATTATTAATAATAATTTTTTAAAAGTTTGTAGAATCAGAGCAGTTTAGCTGCAGGTTAAAATCTAACTCCAGAATACTGGTTATGGTAGAAATCTCAAAGCACAACATTGAATAACTCACTGTTAGAGTGTCAAAAAATGCTCTCTCATAGAAACTTGACACCATAGAATTCCTAACTTCCTAATTTTGATACCAATTTATAACTTCCTTTAGAAACCACTTGGATTTGGTTTAATAAAGCAGTAGAGAAAGAACGAACACTCAAAGAAGTCCGGCTGCTGTACATGCAGTGCTACAAAATTATTTCATGACTGTGCAAGTATTTAATTGCCTCTTCTGAGATTTACTTCAATTTTTAGTGAAGTTTGTTGCACCATAAAAACCTGATTAGAATTTTAGAATAGTCAAAAAGTCTAAATCTAGCTGGCAGTGCCAATTAAAATGAGCTTGGTGTTCTCAGTTCAGACCTCCTGGGACAGATGTTAATATCACAGAACTACTGTATACAAAGTGTAATAGCATAAGTGCTCCATATTCTGTGTACACTATGCATAGACTTCCTCAAGCCTATATTTTAGTATCATTGGAAGCTTTGATCATGAAAGATCCAAGAAGTAATTGCCAGGTTCATATGACAGTCTAAAAGAAGAACACATCAGGTTAGGCAGCGGCCAGAAGTCTAAGCACAGAAGGGCTTCATAGTAGAGAAGTTTAGTGCCTGAATGCGTCCGTGCTTTCCACCTCTTTTCAAGGAACAGTCATTTCAGAGAACATGGAGAACATCCAAAAACTCCAGCATTTAAACTCAATGGGCCAAATTCAGAGACTTGCTCAGAACTCTGACTTCTACACATAGCTTTCTCATGTCAAACACAGAAAGCAGTTAAAGTAACCTTTTAAATCTTTCCTCTCTGCTATGGCCCAAGTTGACCCTCGAATTCCACGGGATGTTTTGCTACAAACTAATCAGAAATGTTAAAATGTACTCCTTCAAAGTTGTTTATGTACTATGTAAAATTATTTTTTTTTTTCTTTAATACTAAAATTTGGTCCATCTGTTGAGAAAACAAAATATTCCAAATATATACAAAGAGTAGAACTGCTTCATTCCACTCTCTATATCCTGTGGTGGATGCATTTTCATCAGTATGTTTGTCTTGAGGACAAAATGAATATCAGATGGTGGTTTTGAAAAAGGGCAGAGCTAACATGAGGTGATTAGTTTCAAAAACAGATTTTTATTCTTGATAAATTATTACCAAATACAATCAACTGTTGATTGAGAATATAAAACAGATTTGTCGTACCATAACCCACGGGTTAAATGAAAAACGGAATGAAATGCACTTAACATAGTCTTGCATGAAGTTCCCAAGTGGTGCAAGTCTAAGGCAAATCATTAGATTTCCAATTTAAAGCAATGTATTTGTTAAATCAGACATTTCTTGAGATCACCTATTTCTTCACTGGCTATTCTACCTACAGTGCACACTAAATATGTGCACAGACTTTTACACATGTATATAAATATATCATTTCAACTTGCAACTTGTGATTAATGTATTTTGTATATGGCTTATGAAATAGAGTTGCCATTGCCATTTTATTCTATTAAAATTAATGATCTGTTACAATTGCTGATTACTCATGAAGGTATGTGAGAAAATTTCTGGCCCACTAAAAGAAATTCTAGATGAGTACTACTAAGAAAGAGGAAGTGAATCTTATAACAGTAGGAGTCTAGAAGAAGAGACCTTTGACTTACTAAAAGCAAATCACAGTACTACCACAGAATGGTCTGGGTTGGAAGGGACCTCCAAAGGTCATCTAGACCAATCCCCTCTAGAGTAAGCAGGGGCATGATCAACCAGATCAGGTTGCCCAGAGCAACTTGTGTAGCATACAAGCATAGAACCGTTAGGGTTGGAAAGGATCTCAAGTATCACCTAGTTTGAACCTCCCCTTCCATGGGCAGGGACACCTCACACTAGATCAGGTTGCTCAGAGCCACATCCAGCCTGGCCTTACAAACCTCCAGGGATGAGGCTTCTACCACCTCCCTGGGCAACCTGCTCCAGTGTCTCACCACCCTCCTGGGGAAGAACTTCTTCCTAACACCCACTTCTATTTTTGTTCCATTCCCCCTAGTCCTATCACTACCTGACATCCTAAAAAGTTCCTCAGCCACTTTCTTGTGGGCCCCCTTCAAATTCTGGAAGGCCACAATAAGGTCTCCTCGGAGATCTTATTGACATGGTGGCACAATGAATTATATATGTTTCAGGAAGAAATTATACTCCTTGCAAACTTTTCTTTTTCTAAATCTTAAATCAAATCATGGCTGCACTGTGTTTAACATGAAGATAGAAACAAGAATGTGACTTCAAGTTTGCCCAAAATTCACTCGCGCCTGAGCAGAAGTAGTTTCAACTTCTTTTCATTGTTTTCTTTGACATGTAGTCATCTGGGCAAAGTTTCCTTCATAAAAGTTCTCATTAAAATGATAAAATGACAGCCATATATATATATAAGCATTTCAGATTTAGTAGTGACAAGCAGGCAAAATGAAAATTTCCCTTTCTTGGAGAGAGCTCTATTGCAAGGTTTTAAATCAAAGCTAACCACTGACTACAAGTCTTGACCTTCTTTGTAAGGACCATGCTCTATTAACTGGAAGTCTTCTACCAAAGCATAAAGCTTATCCAGTTGTTCTGTTAGTGCTTCTAAGAACAGTATACTGAAGTCTAGATAAAGCTATTGTTTTGCTTCTGTTTTGGTCAGTGCACAACATGGTCACATCAAAGAAAAGTTTCACTCTCACATAACTCCAATTGTCAGTAGCAGGTTTACTCTTCCACCAATCAACCTGAAGACACTTTTGTCATTGAAGTGGAGAAAAATAATTTTGCATTCTTGAGTAGCCAGGACTTGAAAGTATCTGAGAACATGAAGTTCTACTGACATGCAAATTACAAAGGATTATGGGTTTGTTTCATTGGTTCCCTGACATCTCCCAGTGGCTTGTAACTGTAGTAGGTATCAGAATTTAGTGAAATATTTATTTTGTTAATGAAACTCCTTCACTTTTTGGAGAAGGGAGGGGTGGGGTGGGTGTTTATTATTGTTTTTTAATTTGTGGGATTGAAACTCTCAATAATATTGTCTCACGTTGTTCAGTGGGTTTGCTTTTTCATTGCAGACTTTTTCCAGATGGCAATAAATGGGGATCCCTAAGAACTTTATCATGGTTTTTAGCGAGCGGAATCTAAATATTTCTCATACTCCCTTTTGAGTAACATTTGTTCTTTCCAAGTGCTATTACTTAGGATTTGATATAATTGACTCTTAAGCCTGAGACTTCTCTGAACACCATCATTTGCTTCATAAGGCATGAGGCGCACTGAAGTAAAGGGATCAGCAATCATCATTAGAACATCATTCATATGAAGTTCAACTCTCCTCCCTCCCTATCAGCCATCTGTATTTATTCTCCTGTTTTGACCTTTCCCTCCCACCCCCTCCGATTTTTTTGCATGCAAGAGGATCCATGATTATAAGATAGTGTGGGCATTCCTGTCAAATGAACAGGGGATTGACTGGTTCAGTCTCTTGGTGGAGTGTATTTCTGTATACTCAGCTCCAAATGACACACAGGAGAGCATCTAGCTGATTATTATTGGTTTTTACAGCTTTATGCTAAGCAACAATAGCAGTAAAGTTAGACAGTTAAATTTATGTCAGACAGGAAAAGTGGAATGAACAGCATCAGCAGAAAAACTCTAAGAAAGCGGGACTTAATGAGTGGGAAAAATTTAAGTACACAAAGTATATATATACGTAGATATCAAACAATAGCAGCTGCAAGATCCCACATCAGACTAGTCCAGAAAGGTGACTGAATTATACCTAAAGTACTAAGAATACATTACTATATAAAGCATACAGAAACCTGTTCCTCAAAAATGGCCAAACATGCACCAGGAAACTTGTTTCCTTTTGCAGAAGTTACATCAAATCAAGATTCTGTGGTGTGGTCCATCATTTACTATCAAATGTGTTACACAGAGAAACTTTCACCAATTCCCTTATTGTTGCTTCAAAAACTGCAGTAAACATGAAATGATTTTCAAAATACTTTTGCAGGTCTTTTCTTATCCTAACCACAGAAGGAATCTTAACAAAGTGCTGTCACTCTCTCTGTCTACAGCCCAATAAGAAATGTGCAGGTATTCATAAAAGCCAAAAGGCCAAATTCTTCAGTGTCAACGACTGACATTTCACACCAGTCAAGTACAAGTTCAGTGTTTCTCAGCATATACTGGTCAGAGCAAAGTTCCTTCACTGAAATGGATCTGCTCCAAGTCATAATTTGGTTCCTTTTCACAGAATGTGGAAAGTAGTGCATGGACTCAATTTGGAATTTCCCTGTGTACTTACTCAACAATGTCCCCAAGATTTTCCATCTTCAAATGGGTGTCATCAAGCAGCTTAAAAAAGGATCTGCTGGTGTTTTCTACTCTTCGCCTCCACCCACCCTTAACTGCCTCCTTGGTGTTGAGTATAGAGTTATCTTAGCCTGTCATTTTCACAAAATGTTAGTATCATTGCTAGAAAGACAAACTTCACCATGTTCAACCTAGCAAATACATCACTCGAGCATGTTACATAGCTCCTGAGGATCATAGAGTAGCTCTGGCAAAGAAGTGTCACTAAGAAAAAGAGACAAATTACATCTCCACTAACTAAACATCTTTCTTTTAGCAGGCTCAGCTGTGACAACAGAAATGTTTGTCTTCTCCTTTTCTTGTCTAGGTCTGAGTGCCAAGACAATGCTCATCACCACTACAGATGCTCCCACAAAGAAACTCACTCTCCAACTTCTCCACTTTGATTTTTCTTTTGTTTGCCTGTTTTATTTTTACACTCCAGACACCATTTGTTTGATCCATCATCTTAAGTAAGATGAGCAGCTGGTGAAGTCTGCACCTGCCTCACTGATAAAGCGAGATTCTGCAGTATGTTGACTAAAGATGTCTAAGTTTGGGTTGGGTTTTTTTTCTGTCAGGGTTGAAGAAACTAAGTGAAGAGCTAGAGAAATTATGTGTGTTTCTTCCTATAAGTAATGTCAGTGAAACTTTGAAGATATTTTTTGTCCACACGTCTCTGAAAAGAAGATGTCTGAGTCTTGTAGTATCAGAACAAATGTTTAGCACCTTTCCTGAAAAGAAAATAATCATCAAGTACCAAAAGCAAAGTTCATTTTCTTGAAAATATCCTCTTCAGCCGCCCCTTGGGTTCTGAAGTGTACTGGCTTTTTTCCTTCCTGTCTCTAGGCAAAGATAGAAACTAAAACACAGGTATCTGGGATAAGTAAAAACAGGACAAGTTTTTTTTTTGTTTATTTGTTTGGGGGATTGATTACACTATGAAAGATCACATATGGGAAACTATGAAAGCAAAGAAAGAACCCTTAGATCCCGGCTGAGGCAACTGCAGAGTGATAAACTGCAGGCAGAAAGAAGGGAAAGGGACTTCACAGCACAAAAGCAAAACACCACGAGTTTAGGCTTCCTCCTGGCCTGCAGAAGTTAGCTGGGGGATGCTGACTAGTCTTGGGCTAGGGAACAGTCTTCCTACCTAATGTACTTTAAAAAAAAAAAGAGGTAAGTAATTAGAGTTAAGGTCTTGGATCAAAACCATGGCAATAGAAAGTAGTAGGAATCCTGATATCACATCATGCTGTACGTGTGCGCAAAAAGTTCCAGAGGGTCAGAGGATAGCTGCTCTCTTCAGCAACAAGCTCAAGCCTTTTCCTATTGAAAGCCATTTTACTCTTGGAGGGATGGTGGGTTATCAGAGCTGATGGATCAACATCCCATTTCCTTTGATACTAGTCAAAAGGCTGGCTTTTATCTAGGCCGATTTCCTAAAGATATGAGACACCCATTTTCAGTAGTTTTTGTTTCTCATTTGCTTGAACATCAACACGCTAAATTTGCTTTCCTGATGTTTGAAAGAACTGGGCTTCATAACAAACAGCAAAATGTCCTGGACAGCATTGTTAGGATGTTAATAAATACGCTGTACAACTTCAGGCTATACATATTGTTTCTGTCATTTTATATTGAACACAGATTTATCACAACAGTGATATTGCATGCTGTAAATTAATTACACAGTTAATGTTCTCTTTGGGGTATTCACGTGTAACCTATGAGCAACAGCATCAATAACACACTGAAGTATTAACACAGGACAAAGGTTTTCCACAAAAGCCTTACTAAAAGCATGAGCACACTAAAGATTCTTTCCTAGAAACTTATTCCTCTGGAAAAAAAAAAGTATTTCCTGGCTTCCTCAAAAGCAAAAGAGGTCTTCTGGAGCATCTATTTATGATGATTTTTAGAGCAGACCTTTCAGCCTTTTGCTTACATCCTTTCATTACCACACAGGGTAACATACCTAACAGCTTTGAGAAAGTAAACCAGAACCATCCAGAGCCTCATAAGCAGTTGATGTGATGGAAGTGAACACCTCCTTCCTGAAATCCTGGCTCCAAGACATTACACCGTAAATCTCTCCACTGAGGTCAGCTACCTGCCTTTTCCCACTATGGACTTTTTAATTTGGCTCCAAAATATTTCTCCCCTGGCTGGGACAACAGAGAGGTGCTTTATGTATGAAGTTAAAACCCTAGGTACACTCAGTACCACTAAAGATGGGGTGAAGTGGATGTTGTACAATCCGAACTTTCGTATTTCCTACACAACTAAACTCAGTGATTAAAGTTATGACACAGCTCCCAAACTAATATTTGCAAGTGATGTGTATGACCTGAGACAAAAATTTTACTAAGAGAAAAAACAGGTAATTAATGCTTGCAGAGTGTTTTCAAGACAATGCAAACGTGACAGCATTATTTGCCTGTGACAACTGCACAGATAAGCAGCCACTACAAAAAGCATGATGTTTGTAGCCCCCATTTCTCAGAGGGGTCGACGTTTCGAAAACAGGACAGTAAGGCACAGAGCACAGAATTGCTGAGTGTGCTCAATGAGAAACATGAGCAATGGGGCATAGCACTATCTTTTACAAACTGAAGTACATAATCAGAGAGGGCAGGAAATGCTATGAGTAAAACAGATATCAACATTTTTATACAAAAGCAAGTTTTAAACTAGTTGCAAAGATGCGAGAGAGATGTAACAGTTTTTCCCATGCCTGTGTTTTTACACTGCCAGGAAGGAAAACAGACAGCAATAACAGGACTGATGCTGGAAGCAAACTTATCAGAAACTTCTTGACTTTGTCAGCTGTTTCACTTTCAAGCACAACTTCAGTCATTTTCCAAGATTTACTAAAATGTTCATATAGTGTAACAGACATAAAAGGCAGAGCATCAGCAGCAATCGATAACAAACAAACACACACCACCAACACAAAACTCTCAAACAAGCAAAAAAATCCACCACAACAGCAAAATAACAACAACAACAACTTGTGAAAAAGAGAGAAAAATACTAAAACTTTGTATCTGGATTCTCCTTTCAGTAACACACAGGTTCCATTAAGACAGTGTCTGACAACCATCCTATTATCAATACATCACATTGGTGTTACGGCATGGTTAAGTCCAGTTGTGTTACTCGCTATCTAGGGGCTAGTCTCAAGTTTCACAGCAGCGGAACCTGAGAAGAATATGACACTCAGGGTGAGACAGCGGAGATGTGCTGACATTGTAAAGTACCACTACCACAAAAAAACCCAGTGACAATGTGTCAAATGATTTGTGTGCCAAATATTCACAGCGATGTGATCCAATGCTTTAGCTGACGAACCACTCAAGTGCAAGACAGTAACCTTACACAAGGCATTTTCCCCTCCTTTGCCACAGGAGAAGTATGTCCAGGGTTAACTCCTACTTGCACCCTTTAGTATTTGAAATCCCTTGTCAAGAAAACCGGGATCAATGCAAAACACAACGGTAGCTCCCTCATGTGCCGAGTGGCTGTGACACTCAGTTCAACCATACAATTTTATGGCAGGAAGTAAACAAGATTGGGAATTCAGGGTTAAAATCTGCAGTGAAATTTTGTCTTATAGAGTAATGAAAGTTGACCAGGAGAGTAAATCAAATGGATCTCCTAGCAAACTGAAAACAGCTGTTTGGCTGTTTGTCTCTGATTTAAGTTTGGTAATTATTGCCCTACTGTGGCTCAAGGTTATTCTGTATTAGTGAAACAGGATATCGTATGAAAATCATCCAACTTCTTAATTTACTGTAGCATCAAAAATTCCACTGTAGAAAATTAAGGCAGAAACATAACCTTCTAAAAACTCACCTATAAGCCTTTTAAATACCATTTATTTTTCTGACACACAATTACACAAAATTTAAGTATGAGGTATCTAATGCCAAACAAATTATATGTCACCTCTAGTCATTCCAACTGTCCTTTAATAAATACGCTGAAACACAACTTTATAAACCTGGAGTTAGCGATACTGCATCTTGGCTTAATAGCCAATCCCCTGGACTATGTCAGCATGCAGAAAAATTGCCCAGATTCTCACATGAAATCTCACAGGAGATTTTATTTTAAGATCTCACACCAATAGCAGCAAAAGATGCAAAGCTCTGACACTGAATTTTCCAAGGTTGAAAAACTTCTTAATGAAAGCATGGTAGACATTTGATTAATTGAAATTGGTCACTCAACTAATACTTACCCCCCCCCCCCCCCTTAATTACAATGCATACCTGGTGCTGTGATTACTTGCATTTACTTAGATTATTAGGTGCTTTTATTGCCTAAGAAATAATTTGTGTTGATAATGTAATTACTGCAGCATTATTGGTGTGCCTGTTGGACATCAGTGTACAAGTGCATGAAAGTGTTTTAATTGGCTGAAGAATACTTTTTAATGCTTAAAAAGTCAAGATAATGTCACATGTATTTGTGAGCAGTGTACTAGGATTTCTGTTCAGGAAATTCAACACACTTTGGCTCTCCCACATAAAAAGCCTGCCATTTTTTTGAGCTTGTACCAAGCTTCCACAACTTCTGAGCTTGTAAATTGCTGGACCAAATCTTTAATTCCAAACAGATAATCTATTAAACAAAACAATCCTGGTGAATTATTACACAAAGTGCTTATTCTTTCTGTATCTTTCAAGATCGACTGGAAGTCTGCAATCAAATGATTCAAGTGATTTATGGTTTGCTCCATGCAAACACTAAATTCAGTTCAGTAGACTATTAGAGGAATAATTTCACTTAGAGAGTCATTTAACATAGATTAATTGCAATCAGGAAGTTGAAGAGTATCCTTACTTTATCCAGCACCCAGTCCTCATACGTTGTTTCCCATTTTCTCAGCTGAGACGCACGCAAATCAAACCTTTGCCAAAACAAAATGTGTGTATATACACATTCTAAAAATGTGATAATTACTGAGGATATGCCACAGAAACAGCATTTTGAAAATACCCCAGTGCTAACAATTTTCTTGATGTCAACAAAGATTAGGTCAACTCAAGCACGAATAGCAGTAAACTGCCTGTTTGCTCTTGAAATACAGTGAGCTCCACTCCAGTCTTTCTGAATAAGTAACACAAAACAGGCAGCATCAATATGAAATCCTTTCTGCACATTCTTTGCCAAGGAGCAATTTCCATATTGACATTGTTTAAATACTCATGCAATAGAAGCCAATAAAGGCATTTTCACTATGAAGAGCATCAAGATGCACACCCAAAGACCCCTCCAGCAGCACTGCAGAAGAAACCAATTGGAAGCAAGTGAAATTCCTGCTGTTTTGAATGAAGGGCCCCATAAGAGAAGCAGCTTAATTGAAAGAGAAAAATAGAAGACCACAATAATTCTAATTCAGCTATGGATCTCAAGATGCTTTGTACTTAAGGCAGCATCACCATCTAACCACCAGCTGCAGAGTAGTGAGCTCCAGCCCTGCTCCTCAGAAGGATGAGAAGCTGATGACCTAAAAACAAGCTCTAGTGGCTTTTGTGGCTAGAGCTTCCCCCCCTCCCCACCCCTACTTCCAGATACCCCTTCAAAGCATTTTTCTAGATGCTTCTCAGTCTGAACACAGTCTAAACCCATGAACATTTAGCAGGCCATCTTCATTAGAAAATACAGGGCAGGCAAAGAAATCTCTGGCACCTAAAAGCTCCAGCATCTGATGTGAACTGATGGAAAGGGTCGCATCTCCTACTGCTTAACGTATCTTCTTATGTACAAACACACTCTGGAACCATGAATGACATCAAGTGCTGTCATAGATGGCCACTCTCAAAGAGTTGCAATCAATAGCTCTGTGTCCAAATGGGGACCCATAACAATTTGAGTCCCTCAGGGATCAGTATGTGGGACCAGTGCTGTTTAACACCTTCATTGGTGAGCATACACTCAGCAAGCTTGCTGACCACACCAAGCTGTGTGGTGTCATTGACACACTGGAGAGAGTGGACGTTATCCAGAGGGACCTTGACAAGTTGGAGATGGGGTCCATGCCAGCCTCATGAAGTTCAACAAGGCAAAGCACCTAGGTTGGGACAATGCAAAGGGATGAGTGGATTAAGAGCAGCCCTGAAAAGGACTTCAGGGTACTGTTTGATAAAGAGCTTGACTTGAGCTGCCAACGTGTGCTAGCAGCCCAAAAAGCCAACCACATCCTGGACTGCATCAAAAGAAGGGTGGGCAGCAGGTCAAGGGAGGTGATTCTACTCCAATCTTGTTAGACCCCACCCGGAGTACTGCATCCAGCCCTGGAGCACCCAGCAGAAGGAGGACCTGGATCTGTTTGAGAGGGTCCAGAGGAGGGCCACAAAGATGAACAGAAGGCTGGCTAGTGGGAGGTATCCCTGCCCATGACTGCTGAGTTCCATGAAAACTATACAATTACTAGCAGGGGACATATGTTTCTAAAATAAGACTTGAGACAGCTTCATGCACACATTTCCAAATAGCTCTGTTCAGGAGTTGCCTAACCCTGAAGGCAACTCTCTAAGCTTAATGTTCCATAAGCTTTTGCTGTTGCTTCTGTGCCCATGAAGAACTGCATTGCACAGCTAAATTAATTCCTGCTTAAGACAGGCCACATGAGGGGCCCAATCTAATATACAAACCCACAATATACTTGACATGCACATATAGACTAGGATTTTGTAGAAATATGTCTCTGGGACACCACTAACAAAAGAGGTATTGGTAGTGTGTGGCCCCAGTCGCTTTGTTTATGGGAAACATTGGAGATCTCATTCAAATCCTGGGATTCAAATCTTTCCTGATTCCAGAAGGGGTTCAATATCTTCTGAGAGAAGCAGGTAGAAGCTACCTTTGGTCCAAGGCTGCCTTTCAGCAGCAGGGAAGGAGAGTGTCATTGTGGAGAAAGCAAAATGCACACCATCAGAAACAGACTATAAAAGATGAAGCATGCATTTATTGCTTAACATTTCAGACTCACCTAAAAGAAGAGAGCACTATGTTCTGTTATGGAGAGCATCAGGGTGTTTCACTTCCTGAGAAGTGATCTAGCCACCTTCAGATCTGATTTCCACACAAGAATATAGGAAAGCTCTTAAGCATGACCATTCTGTGTTACGGAATACAAAGTTCCACTGTGTAATTCTATACCTTGCACAGGAATGCACAGTCTTAGTCTTGAATATTCATGGCGACAGTTCCACGAGGCAACTGTGAAGACTGTTGTAATAGCTAAGTAATGGTCTCTTCCAAAACATAATGAAACTGATCCTTTCCCCACAATGCCTTTCTCCACAAGAGCTGGATCCTTCCCTGTTTAACTCTGGCATATATAGTAGTATGTAACTACAACAGCCTTTTCGCAATGGTACATATCTTGATGGGTTTTGTGGAAAACAAACAAAAAACCCAACCCCTCCAAACCCCCAAATCCACCACAACACCCAAAGAAACAATATTAAATAAAATAAATAAATAAATAAAACAAAACCACCACAACAACAAAAAACTCCAAATCCACAAGCTTTGGTTTGTGTACCCATCAAATGGATATTGGTTTCTCTCAATAAAACATCTGACAGAAGTTTCAACTTGCATAGATATTAACAGCAATCAAGTAGACTTAGTTCTTTAAGACACATATTACATATTTTTCCTCAAGGAAACTATTTCCTACTTCACGAAGGATTTCATAGTGAATTAGTTCCCTAGAATGCTTTCTGTCTCTTCTATCTTTAGGCTATTCAAATGCTGCGCAGAGAAAATAAATCAGAGAGATGCAGGAACAGTTATGCCACTCTTTGGCAACATTCAGCTGACATTTCATTTTGTGGTGTGCTGTCTTGCGTGGTGCTTTTCATTTCAAGATCAATGATGTTTTCCTCATAATTAAATTATGGCTCCACATACTGACACACAAACCTAAAGACGAGCTCATCCACCACTAAAATGCCCCTGCAGTCAGAATGCAATTAGTCTTACAATCAGGACTTTGACATTTCAGCTGACTAATTCTTAAACAGTGATTACAAGATCCAGTAATACATGATCTTTGTTGGTTGATATTTTATATGCACTACAGTCCAATTTCTTTCTTATACCTACACTAGAGACAGCTATAATAAAAACAAAAGATCATTTATTACAATGAAGAGAAACAAATATTTGATTTCTCTGCCATTTTGTCATCCACACTACAGAGTTCCCCTTCTTCATGACACATCTGGAATAGTGTCCAATAGTGTCCTGGAATGTTTCCAAAGTTTCTTTTTTGTAATAGGATCCAGAATAAAGGTGAATCCTTTAAAAATCTTCACCAGTTAGAGAGACTTGTTCTGAATTTCTTCAGAAGGGGTTATAAATCTTGGGCTACTTTACTAAAAATCTTACACTGCTGTCAATATCTCAGTATGTGCCTATTGGCTGTGACAGTATGCAAGTGTCCTTATACATTCTGCAAGTCACTGCCCAGCTGTACAGCAGCTGGCTCCAACTAAACTCAGGAAAGGTCAAGGGTGATATGAATCCTCAAAGTACTGCTGGCTGCTTGGGTTTATCTTTTCATGGCCAAAGAGTGAAAATGCCAAAAGAAAACAAACACTTTCCTTCACCCTGGATTTCTTAAATGATTTAATATCTTTGTCTCCTACGAGAAGTAGTTCAAAACATGACACTTGTATCTGCAGACTGGTCACTCCATGCCATTGGGCATTAAGCAGAGAGTGCAGAAGTCATTAACCACGCAGATTACAGTATCTTATCTTGACAAGAACATGGAATTACCCACAACGATGTTTGCTGACCTAGCAGCCTCAATGGCTTGTCAAATAACACTCTACTGATAGGCACACAAGTTCTGATTTGCAAAGTCAAAGGGCTGGGTCTTAGCAAATTTTCAATCTTTCACATGCTAATGGAATTATTCTGTTCTGAAGTTGTACAGCCACAGGATACTGGAGCAGAAACAACCAAAGAACCAATTATCACATTAATTCAGCTGTGGAATGAGCTAGCCAAGTGGATTAGACTGCACCACAATTCAGTGTTCTATAAAATTGAGACATTTTCCTAAATTCTTCTGTTGATTACAGTTTAATGCTTAGTATGCTACAAGCAGAGAAAAGCAAAAACCTAACACACCACAAAAGCAAACTGTAGACTTTATAAATGCAAGGGTGCAGATAATTAGAAGTCAGGTATAGTGAAAAATTAAGGCAGATATGCCCATAAAGCTGTCAAGGTAGGGACTTTTCATAATACTTTGTTTTGATTCTCTGCTACTATTAGAGGCTTAATAAACTTCTGATCACTAGACCAATTCTATCACAGTTCCGCTCAAAAGAACTCAACACTTGGGTATTGCTCAATTACTTCCATGGCTGTGCCCAAAGATGAAGCATCTTCTTGAGCCTTCCACTCTACTGCCCTCTGCCTACACATTCTTTTCCTACTACCCATGCCCCCCTGCAGCTAACCACCTTCATTTTCTTGTATCTTAAGAGCTTGTTCAGGTATTTTGGTAAAGGTCAGCAAGACTGTTTTCTGTTCTGGTAATTGCTTTGATAACAAGAGCGAACAAACAAACAAACAAAAAAAACCCCAACCAACACCACCGTGTCCCCACCCCCTCACTCCCCCATCCCATAAATGACATTTCCCATTACATGTGACAGACCTAACCACTCACCAGCAAACACGTTCTTGTTGTGACCTCAGTTCTGCGATCTCTGATGCACAGGAAGCTTTACCAGGGAACAGGAGGGTTCTCATTCTGTCTAGCCCACATCCTTATGGCTAGAGGATAGGCTGTGGCATACTTGGGTCTGAGCCTTCTCCAACTGATCTTCCAGAAGACAGCAGGCACGCAACTAGACCTCATGACTTCAGCTGGACCACTCAGCATCAGCAGGCAAAAAACATTCTGCTGTTTGGCTTTAAAAAGTAAATATGTATGTACATAAGTAGATTGCCACAAGCAGGAACTAAACAGGTTGCCATATGGATACAACTGGTCTTGATGTTGTGCTTTACATCTTGAAAAATTAATCCTGGTTTTGTGTTCTGTATTTACTAGCGAGGCTACACACCTACACCTCTTAATGAATCTAGGTTAATTTAATTGTATTGGAAAGCTTAAGACCAGCTGTTTTAAAACTGTTCACATTTAAATTTCATATTTCATTTTCACATGTCACATTTAAAACTGCTCACATTTCAGAAATGCCCCCATAGGCATTCAGCATCCATGGATTCAAATCCAAGAAAATCAAAATGTTCTTCGTGTAAGGTAAGAATATTTAGTACAAGAGATTCACCTTACAGTTCTAGGATGTCCTTGCACCTCAAAAAGACTAAATTCAGATTAATTTGTATTATACTGGTACAATATGCACACATAGAGATATTCAGGAGTTCAGAAATGCCCAGACTGCATCTTTTGGACTCAGGTCTGTTCAAACACACACATGTAATAAAGGATTTAAAATTAACAAAAGCAAATAATAAAAATCACCACTATTCACAATGTTTTTGTTGTGGTTTTTTTTTCTGGCTACTGAATTTTCATTTCAAAATAGTCATCCATATCCCTGTATACTGTGTGACACAGAACAATGATTATTGTAACATTCTCACTGAATCAGGCAGGGCCAGAATGAGGAACAGTTACTTCTAGACGAGAGCTACTCACACAAGTAGTCCCAGGAAATTCAGCTGGACTAAGCTAGTCAACAGTTTTGTCAGTCTGGATCTATACAAACAAGTGCCAATGCACTGAGGTTAGTTTAACAGCAGCTCATGCCTCTGCTCGATGTGCTGTCTTAAATCAACACAGCAAGACTATCAATAGCTAGAGAGAGCTGTGAATCCTGACTCATACAAAACAAAGCAAACGGGTTTTTTTTTTGCTCTCAGGGAAAAGGAGTTCACATCATTATTGCTTTCTCTAGCAATTTTTTTCCCCCACCTTTCATTATTCTATTTTAGCACTTTTGAGTTACTGCCTGCAAAAGAAATTAGAAAATGCTTTCCACATGATACTCGAATACCTGAATGTAATCCAATGTACTTTTAGTAGACACAAATCACAGAATCACCAAGGTTGGAATCGTCACAGACTGCTGTCTTATTTAAATAATGTTGTTGTTTTAAAACATCTTGTTATTCAGATTTTAACATTTAGATGTGGAGGGCCAGTTGCCGGTGTTTACCATAGAAAACTTGGTCAAGCTGGTGTTTGACCTTTGACAGGAAGCTGCCCTCACTCCGGCTAGTCCCAACAAACTAGGCCCAAGACAATAAGCTGCTTTATAGCTATTAGCTAGGCCAGTGTGTTTCTCCAGGAAGACCTCAAGCTGAAAAGCCAACACGCTTGACAACCACAGCCAAGGTACCAAGGGCCCAAGCACTAGACATTAGAAAACAAATGGTAAAGCACACATGGCTACATCTGGAATCCTAATGGGCCACCAATGGTTCCCAGCTAAAGGAAGAATTACCAATGTTATTTTATCATCCCTTGTGCTAACTTAGCTGTTTATGTACAGCAATAAATGATTTTTTAAAAACATATTTGGGTCATTATGTCATATACCACCAGCAAGTACGATTGTTTTATTGTGCTTGGAGTCAAAATACGCTGCTATGCCCAGATGTGAGGGAAGTTCAAAACCCCTCGTCCTTCTGTATTCATTCCTCTTGGACAAACGGATTAGGTTTTTAAAAGGGAAACTGAGAATTTTTATGGCCTGTACTCCCGTCTCACTAGTAAAATTCACACCGATCTTTTCCTACAGAAGCTTGCCTTGCCAATGATAACATTAAATATTAACTTAGTAAGCAACCCAACATTTCAACCAACAGGAAATGCCACACGTTTAATTGTCAAAGCATCCCCCCCCTTCTTGTCTTCTAAAGCCACAATATGTCAAGGAATAAATGTGATGTGCTGCTGCTTTTCTTTTTACTTGAACACCTATGGAAATTCAAGGAAAAGCAATAATCATACTGTGGAAAGAAAGTGAAACACAAATATATATTTATTAGCAGGCTTATAGGAGCATTTTAAAGCTACAGCCCTGAATTTATTCCGCAGTCATGTGTTATGCTTCCACTTAATGGCACAGAATTTGTGTAAACTCTTGCACAGTATTTCTAACCCTAGTACCATCACATCTAAACATTAAAATCAAAGCAGACAAAAAATAATATATAGTTTCTTCATCATCAGTATTTGTTGGCAATACTAGTCTCAAATTGACTGCATCCCAAGAGTTTAAATCAACAAAATATTTCACAACTTTCCATTCCCAAAAGACACTGAAGGCATTTGAAAATAAGTGTAATTCAGCAAGTGGCAACTGAAGCTAGTTTCAATAAATGTGATTCTAAATTACTTCTTTTTAAGGAAAGCTGGATCAATTTCTAATCAAAATGAATAAACAATTAATAATAACAATAAAACAGTTTTATCTTCTTCCTCATACATTTTCATTCTTTTTTTTTTTTTTTTTAGATATTTGCTCCTAGACAAATATTGCACTTTTGATCCTGCATTTTTTCCACATGTCTTTGGGAGGGAGTGAGGGCTGAGGAGTTGAGGTGAGCAGTAACTTGCACAGAAGAAACAGAAAACTAAATAGAAACACACCAACAATCTACAATTAACTCCAATATAAAAGATAGAGTTTTCTTAGTTTTTGGATATTGTTTAACATCGAGCTGCAGCTGAACAGAGCTGTAGCACTTTGCAATCTAGCTAACTTCCTAGGAAGAATGCTAAGAGTACACACACATCCAACGCAGAGGTTACCACTACCACTCTGCTAAGCCATTCACAGCAAGCCAAGGGCAAACCTAGTTGGGAAGGCTGCTGAAAAGCAAATGAACCAAAATAGAAAGGCACTGAGCAACATATGCACATCCCAGACATGCAATGCTTATGAGGATGGTGCACTGAGTAATATTCTCAACAACGTTACTGTGAATCAAGACGAACTAGTCAATAACCTGTAGATGAATCGCAGTAAATTAGCTGGGAGATAGCTCAGAATATTTTAGGGATCCTTCTGTCAAATAACTGAAATTAATTCAACACATAATGACTAAGGAAGAGATTATGAAAGCTATTTGCTGAGGAGTCAATCCCAAAAGTAGCTTGTTTGCAAGCAGTTTTGATTGCCTGGTTTTTCTTTTGGTATTACACTACAGGTAACCCTTCTTTGCCATGTTAAAAACAGACATGTGAATTTGATACCCTCTACTGGTTGATGTGTCTTTCAAAGCTGACAGCAGAGTGCAGAATGTGAAATTTCCTTGCTTCTGTTGCCACATGGCAGGCTAACAGCACAATTAGGTAAACAGCTAAATGTTTCCCCTGATTTCCAGGAACAGTAAAAAATATGTTAAACCTGACAGAAAAAAAAACAACCAACCCCAAACAACCAAAACATCCCAGCAACTGATCTCTAGCCATTATAAAGTTTCATCAGAAGCAGCTGTTCCATTTCCAAAAGGTATGCTGAACAGGGAAACAGAATTTAATTCTGCAACTGCTATTAAGCATCACATCTCTAGATAACATAGGGCATTATATTTATAACATTTAACTGTGGGATGTTACTATGCACGTCTGTATATATACCTACATATATTTTTAGGTACATGTATGCTAACATCCATAATTAGCCATTTAAAATAACGTGGAATACTGTTTTCTTGCTGCCTTTCCCAGTTTTGTTGTTGGGTTGTTGGGGTTTTTTTTTTAACTTAATGAAAGGAGCAGATGAAAGATTAGAGAACAAATTCAGAGCAGCACAAAGCACACTGACAAATAGTAAAAAGATAAAGAATTGGGTTTGTACTCACAGAAGTGATACCTTACACATGCCAGTAAGTCCCTCACGCTATCATTAGCAAAATTCCATTCTTGACAGATTTAGAAGATGTTTCAACCCCCTTATAGCAACAAAACTTTAAGGAAAAAAGTAAATGATGTATTCCTTTTGTGCTTCATCTGCATATTAGTTCATATTGCTATTTTCCTCTGACTTTCCTCCACTGTGTCCATACTACCCTCCCACACACACAGTTTCTCTTTTTAAGGGAGAAGAAATTAAATGATTTATTAGTCTCAAGTGCTGGCCACATTCACCTGTGCAAGACCCTATCCATCTTAAACACAATCAATTACATTAATACAAGTTTTAAATAACACAGAAGGCTTTGTGCAAGGACGTCATGAAAAGGAATTTCAGTAGAGGCAGATACTAAAAAAATCAGATCTACAAAATTCTTTCAGATGAATCCTGTTCTTGCCACAATAGTATTTATATTTTCATATCCAGACACTAATTCTAAAAGCATTATTTAAATACCCTTTTCTAAAACACTGCTGGTATTTATTGGCAGTCTCCATTATATTTTAGATGTATTTAGCAGCAATAATGAGTAATTTCTACAGTTTCCCACTGTACTCTCACAAATCAACTAGAAAACATCAGTTTCTAATTCTATTGGTCTGGCATTTTCCACAATAATGACATTTTATTGTGGAAAAAAATGTGTTTTCCCTCTAGTGAGTATTTGGCAAACATACATCGAGCACTTCTACCATTAAAATGGCTCAGTTTTAATACTTCTCTATGTCCCAGTATCTCCAGGAATCTTAAAAAGACTGTACTGAGCTGGCAAAGGGGTTGTTTAACAGCTTGATACAGCCCAAGAAGATGTTTCACACATTTTGGGGGAGTTACAAAAATAGTGATCTCTTCAAAGTGCTTGTTTGAAGAAGTGGAGTGAACAGCGCTGACAAAACAATTATTTAGAAGTATATTCCCTATTAGGCAACTAGGACATTTTAAAGCAGTAAGTATTTTTTTAAAGTCAAAGAGATGCTTGCAAATGGTTATGAAATACTTCCACATGTGATCATATTTTCACAATAAGGGTGACTATCAAATGTTATACTGCACATTCATTTTTATTGTTGAATAAGATTCTGGAGCCAAGAATACTGTAGACTCCACAGCACAGCCTGCTGTAGCATATTTCCTGGCCAGTCCTTCTTACCACAGATGTTGGGCTGCTATCCCAAACCATGCCACATATTTACTAGCTCTCTCATATTTTCACATTACAAGCCCTGTATTTAGCTGTTCTCCTCGGTAGTATTAACCAAGCAGTTCATAAAGAATGCTGCAAACATCTAACTGCTTTGTAAAGCCACTTGTTTCATGTACCCCTTAAGATCAGCCAACTGCCATTAAAAGAGACTTAAAGGGCTTCTGGCTTTGGTTGAGAAAGTTGTTCAAAAGCCAACTAACATCTTCTTTCAGAGGGTATTTTTGAAGAACATGCCTAATGTCAAGTTTAAATATAGGTTTGATGATGTGGAGCCATCAGAGCTTAAATACAAACACTGCAAATACAGTGTCCTGCTAGAATTAAGTGCTAGTATTCCAAAAACTGAATAGCCTTTAGGCAATATTAATAATGGGCCCTAAACTAATTTCAACACAAAGAAATGACAGGCCAGAGCTTCCAGCAAAGGTATCTGCATCAGAACTGAAGACTTTTATCCAACTTCTCAGCAGCCCAGCACTGTTCCTACTACTACCAGTGGGCGCTCTGACTTAATTTTGCACATGTGAAATGAAATCAACTGCTTTCCAGCAGAATTATCTGACTAAACCAGTTCAAGTTTAATGTTGCTTATCTCAGGACAGCCTCAGACAGTGTATCTTGCTGAAGCCAAAATTGTCCACGATAAAAGCTTTGACATGTGTGTATATGTAATTATTGTCCTTTTTAATGTATTTATTTTTCTTAAACCTAGGCTAGTGCATCCATATTTTGGAGGCAGAGAGTACTACACTGGCTAGGAGAAAGGCAGCAAATTTTTTTTCTTTGGCAAGTTGAGATTTGATTAATTTTTTATTTTTTTTTTAATTAGCAGATGTTTGAAGCTCCAAGGTTTGGAATGTTGAATAAATCCCAGTGGATATAGATTAGTGGCAGAAAGCAGGTGAGGTGGTCAAAGGTGGATGTAAATACAATTTATCACATGACTCTGCAATTTGTCACATTGGTATCACCACTGCACATATGGCTCATATACAAGCTTTGGCAATGGAGAATGAACATCATTCCTCCAGCCAGTACAGTTAAGAGAGGAGTTGTATAGCAACCCAGAGACATGCTGCCAATAAATGAATCGAGAAAAATCCTGTGAAAAAAAATAAATTACACTTTATTTTACAAAAGGAAAAATAAAGAAACTAAATCTCCAGTGTGTTCTGCAAAAGGCTATGTCCAAGGATCCTACTGAAAAAAAAATACTAAAAAAAACCCCCATCCAACAAACAAACCCACCCAGAAGTCACAAAACCAACCCCCAAACCAAAACACACACCTCCTCCCCACCCCTCTGAAAAAAAAAATGTTCTTTTGTAACTAGCAAACTAAGATAGACAAATAGGAGCTCTGAGACTAAGCACAAGCCATGACATGACTAGTTTGTTAGTTCAGGTATGTTTCTAGACTCCTCCTAGGTGCTCAATTCTCACGTCACAGTATCTTCAGGTAAAGATTTCCACCACTTCTGATTGAAAAAACACCCTACTTTGATGGACAGTTTGAGATTACCTCAGTTATATTCTCCTTTGTCATTCCCCAAACTACTGCAAAGCAGTGAAGTCACATACATCCACGGCTCATATCTTTAGTATAAAAGATTGTATTCCTCCTCAGCAAACAACCATTAATTTATCACTGTGCTCATTGCCTTTATTTTTTTTCCTCCCCTCCTCCCTCCCCCCCTTTTATTTTTTTTGCCTCACAGGACAACTTTAACGGAATGGATTTTAACTTTAACAGGCTAAACACATCCAGACAAAAAGCTGAGAAGCCAAATAAGATCAGGGAATTAGATGTTTGGGCATTAAATTAGTTACCTGAGAACACTGGGTTCATTTGTGCATAAGCATCACCCTCACTGCAACAACAAATGTGCAACAAAATCCAGCAGAACACACATGGCATTATTGTTTTCCATGCCATATCCCAGATACAGTGCTTCGAACCTCTTTTCCATGCAATACTTAGCAAAACATATGAAGAATTACTATATATTAAAATGTTGGAATATATATAGAGAGAGAGATATATGTGGGGAGGCTGAGGGAGCTGGGCTTAGTTCGCCTGGAGAAGAGTAGGCTCAGGGGAGACCTTATTGCTCTCTACAACTACCTGAAAGGAGGTTGTAGCCAGGTGAGGGTTGGTCTCTTCTCCCAGGCAACCACTGGCATAACAAGAGGACACAGTCTCTAGCTGCACCAGGGGAAGTTTAGGCTTGAGGTGAGGAGAAAGTTCTTCACAGAAGGAAGAATTGGCCATTGGAATGGGCTGCCCAGGGAGGTGGTGGAGTCACCCTAGAGGTGTTTGAAAAAGGGTTGGACGTGGCACTTGAAGCCATGGTTTAGTGATTCATGAGGTGTTAGGTATTAGGTTGGACTTGATGATCTCTGAGGTCTTTTTCAACCTGGTTGATTCTGTGATTATATATATATAAAACCATTGCAGTATCAATTCCCTCACACACCTGAGAGTTAGGAATACAAGCCTCCATATAAACATTTGTCTTCCTGGGAATAAATTAATCAGAATAAATGAATAAATTAATCCCAGTCATCTAATACTGAAGTATGTCTCTCAGTGATCTCGAAAGTCTCTTCCAACCTGGTCTATTCTATTCTATTCCTCAAAGATCCTGTTCTAATTTAATAGTACAGCCCTTACAACAGTTTATCCATTCCTACAGATAAAATCATATGATGCTTTCTGAAGTTGTGATGAAATGCTGCAGCATTAACATGCTAATGTAGCTAGAACTTGAAGTTTCCCCCCAATAAATAAAGAAACTATCAGCACTGAGCAGTGCACATGTACATACCATCAGTCCTGTGAGGAGAGAGGCCTGAAGAAACTCTTTCCCCCTCATCTCTCACTTAAGTAGAGCTGATACCAACAGCTGGGAATTACCAGAAAGATGTTCTTACCCAAGGGTGTTTTGAGTTTGGAATTAGTTACCATGATTGTGTGACATGGCTCACATTTGATGACTGATTTCATCTGTTTGTAGAGGCTGCTTTTTTTTTCCCCACTAAGAATTCTATGAAAGTTGGAACTGAAATTTTTTACTTCAGTAGAAAGAAGTTTTCTTAAGTATTACTACCAACTGATTATGTTATGCAGAATATTCATAACAGTTTTGTTAGACTGCAGACATAGTCCAATAAAAGTTTAATAAAAAGTGAAATAAGTGCACAAAATTCTTGCTTTTATTTCTAACACATCTGGAGAGGTTGAGGGAGCTGGGGTTGCTTAGCCTGGAGAAGAGGAGGCTCAGGGGAGACCTTATTGCTTTCTACAACTACCTGAAGGGAGGTTGTAGCCAGGTGGGGGTTGGTCTCTTCTCCCAGGCAACCAGTACCAGAACAAGAGGACACAGTCTCTAGCTGCACCAGGGGAAGTTTAGGCTGAATGTTAGGAAGAAATTCTACACAGAGAGAGTGATTTCCCATTGGAATGTGCTGCCCAGGGAGGTAGTGGAGTCACCATCATTGGAGGTGTTTAGGAGGAGATTGGATAGGGTGCTTGGTGCCATGGTTTAGTTGATTAGGTGGATGATAGGTTGCATGCGATGATCTTGAAGGTCTCTTCCAACCTGGTTTATTCTATTCTATTCCTCCTCACGCATCCGTCTCTTTTCCTGTTCGTTAAGACTTCCATGCCTTAAAATTTCCCAGTTTCCACCTTCCTAAAATAATACTCTTTTAGCAGCTTGAACAGTCTGCACCAGAAGTGTGCACTGTGACTAAAAGAAACAAAACCTCCTTCCTTAACATTAAAAAAATCAGTTAATAAACTTCCGGCAAGACAGGATGCATCAATGCAGTTTTCAAGCTTGAAGAACAAAAAAATGCAGCCTGAGTAAGGAAAGAAGACATTACATGAAAAAGTATATAAAGTATTAAGCAGTGATGTTCTAAGATGGGACAGGTAATTAATTTTTCCACTGTTGAGTCAAAGAGCATGGATAGAATAGAATAGAATAGAATAGAATAGAATTAACCAGGATGGAAGAGGCCTTCAAGATCATCGAGTCCAACCTATCATCCAACACTATCTAATCCACTAAACCATGGTACCAAGCACCCCATCAAGTCTCCTCCTAAACACCTCCAATGATGGTGACTCCATCACCACCCTGGGCAGCCCATTCCAATGGCCAATCTCTCTTTCTATGAAGAACTTCTTCCTAACATCTGTATCTGTATATACTTAATGAATTTTCCCTAGGAGTGAGACCCAAATTTTTGGTAACCAGTGTCTAGATACAGTTTGTATTTCTAGTAGAGTCCTTTACATTTCAAAGGTTGAAGCAGAAGATTCTGCTTCATGAGGATGATCAGAGGGCTGGAGCACCTCTCCTATGAGGACAGACAGGGAGTTGGGGTTGTTCAGTCTGGACAAGAGAAGGTTCCAAGGTGACCTAATTGTGGCCTTCCAGTATCTGAAGGGGGTCTACAAGAAAGCTGGGGAGGGACTTTTTAGGGTGTCAGGTAATGACAGGACTAGGGGGAATAGAAGAAAAATAGAAATGGGTAGATTCAGACTGGATGTTACAAAGTTCTTCCCCAGTAGTGAGACACTGGAACAGGTTGCACAGGGAGATGGCAGAAGGCCCCCATTCTTGGAGGTTTTTAAGGCCAGGCTGCATTTGGCTCTGAGCAACCTGATCTAGTGTGACAATAATGACAATATTCTCATTTAGGACTGTTTTCCAAACTAAAGCTGGCTAATTGGGTATCATTTGATAAAGCTGAAATCTCAGCCTCTCTTTAATCCCCATGCTGTTTTTAAAAGGCTTTGCATCATCAAGCAGACACACCTTGCAGTTCAGCAAATCTGTTGTTCAGTGGTCAATTTTTAGTAGAACCACATAGAAGATTTAATGTGCATGATCTTTAATAGGTGCCTTCAGAATCACAAATACAGATCTAGATCCATTTATTTGTTTATCAAAGCCTCTGAACTTGTATTGAAAGTAAAATGCATGCCTACAATGAGCCAGACATTCGATGAATGTTTAAGAACAATTTATTGATTTAAAAACTACTTTTTACAGCAGGGAAAGAGAATCATGTTATTTTGAGGTGCATGCAAAAGATTCATTTAGTTTTAACATCCTGTAAACAAGCAATATTTGATCTGCTTAAAATTAAACTCAGGAGATCAGATAGGCTTTTGAAGGACTCAGACACTGCAAGTCATTTAGCATTGTATTTGCAAGAGATGCAGCCAGTTGTTTAACCACACCAATATCATTTAGTCTACAACTTAAACAAGTATTGATAAAGATATCTTTTTCTTTTTTTTTTTTTAATGAAGAGATGCTATCAGCAAAACAAACACAGCATTTTGTGCTGCTTCAAAGCTTATTTATAATGTGTTTAGAAATATTCAGTGGAAACAGGAAAATAATGTCTTGATTTTCTAAACTTTACGACATCTGCTTTTACTTACTCGCAGCATTGTAAAGTTCTCTGGATTTCAAATGGGTGATTTTTTCCTTCTTTTGTCTGGTCCTAAGTTTGAAAGTGGTCACATTATTTTTATATTACTTTTTTTTTATTATTTTTTTTTTTTTACCCCATGAATTTTTCCATTTTTCACTGAATGCAGCCACATGAAAATCTCTGCAGCCTTCTAAGAGTGGTAAAAACACGTTACAATAACTTACTTTTCAAATAGAACACATTAAAAACCTGCTAGAAATTACTCTTCCTGGGAGGACTAAAATTCCTGCTTCTTTATTATTTCCCAGTGTACACAGTGAAATTCCTTTTAGCCAGACACCATGCTGATCATTCATACTACTGTTTCCCAGTCAGGTATAACCTGCAGTAAACGTTGTTCTGGCAAATGCAGTTCTTTTCACTGGCTTGGTTTGTGGAAGTGACTACACACTTCAAAAACCAAAGGGCTTGACATGCAATCTTAAGACATTAGCATGTAACAAAAGCATTGTTACAAAAGCAGTTTTAATGGTTTAATATGACCTGTTTGAAGATGTGCTTTTTCTGTATAGCTTTATAGATTCTTCTCTGCTATATAAAATTAAAGGTGTTGGTGATTTAGTGAAAAGTCAAAGCCTTCAAGTATGGGATTACATAGTATTTCGTAAGTGCACAGTAACACCACAAGAAACTTCCTCTACCTGCTTAGAGGTAGACAAGCTACGCCTGCTCATGAGTTACCTTCAGGCTGCACCTAGGCACCTAGAGTGCCTCTTGCTGAACATTTTAGGTTACCTTGTATCTTGTTCTCCTGATCACCCAGACCAGGCTGATCAGCTATTGCATGGTCTGGCTCCCATCTGGCCACATACTCAGGTTTCCCTCCCATCAATCAATTGCACCTGGGGGGACAGCAGGAAGGAGAAAGGAACTGGTAGTAAGCTGGGTCTCAGACCACAGTTGGGATACGTGGCTGCAGGCTGAGGCAGAAGTTTGTGCTTGAGTTTTGCTGCAACATGAGATGAGGTCAGAATTGGACATGCCCAGACCCCAGAGGATGGAAATGCTTCCAGGTCTGCTAGCTTAAGCACAGCTTCTGTGTGCCTGACAAACCAAGGCAGCAAAGACAGAGAGACTTCCTGCGCAGTCCTTGAAACAACAAAAGCCTGTTTGCTGTTGTGCTGAAAACAGTTCCATAGCACTGATGCTTCTAATTCCATAGCAATAAATGCTTAGTTTTAATTGCAACTTTCATCTTAGATCCATTATTTTTCATACTTAGATCTGGAATAGCCAGTGAAACATGGAGTAGACTCTCTAATGTATTTCTTTGTAGGAGAGGTGGAGCTAGTTTTCTAGAGCTGTCTATTACAGGCTGAATATATGGAGTGATTTTAAATCAAATCCTGATCTGCACCCCAAATTCTCCATTTCAATCAGTTTTCAAAGCTTGACTTACACACTGGAGTCTTTTAATCTCAATCAAACCTCTGAAACATTCAAACCACTTTTGAAACCTGTTTGAAAGTTTAATTTTACAAACCTTTGCTTTACTGCCATGTGGCAGTAGATTTGGCAATGTCTCTGCAAAGTTCTAAGCAAAATTTTCACACATATGTACCAGTTGGTAGGTATAATATATATATTTTTGGTGCATGGTTTACCAGGTTGCCATGGGAGTAAGTTACCTGCACATCAAAACGTGACATGAAAAAATTGGCACAACAATTTGAGAGCTAGACCCACAAAGCAATTTACACTCAGATCCACTCCCAAGCATTTTAGAGGGCTGCTTCCTTTTAGGTAAGGAAATGCTGTTAACTTCAGTGACTCAGTTAAGGGAGGTAAGAGCAAGCATTAAAAATTTAGAGTCTCAGAATTGCTTCATACTTTCTGCCCAAGACATCTATGTCCAGAGAAGAGCCACAAGGATGATTAGAGGGCTGGAGCACCTCTCTTATGAGGACAGACTGAGGGAGTTGGGGCTGTTCAGTCTGGAAAAGGGAAGGCTCTGAGAACACCTTCTTGTGGCCTTCCAGTATCTGAAGGGGGCCTACAAGAAAGCTGGGGAGGGACAGGGTGTCAGGTAGTGATAGGACTAGGGGGAATGGAAGAAAAATAGAAATGGGTAGATTCAGGTTGGATGTTAGGAAGAAATTCTTCCCCATGAGGGTGGTGAGACACTGGAACAGGTTGCCCAGGGAGGTCGTGAAAGCTTCATCCCTGGAGGTTTTTAAGGCCAGGCTGGATGTGGCTCTGAGCAACCTGATCTAGTGTGAGGTGTCCCTGCCCGTGGCAGAGGGGTTGGAACTGGATGATCCTTGAGGTCCCTTCCAACCCTAACAATTCTGTGATTCTACGTTACAGATTATATACACAGATGAAGTTTGTTTCTCTCATGCATCCTTTATATGTGATGCCTAAGATCCCCGCCTGCCCACCTAGCTCTGGACTTCAGTTGTCCATCCACATGTTCCTTTGTGACCTGCCCTAGGTGATCCTGCTTTGGCAGGGGTGTTTGGACTAGATGATCTTTGGAGGATCCTTTCAACCCCTATCATTCTATGATTCTAGGACTCTATGATTGCACACCTTTCAGGTTTCATAGGTATTTCTTCTGGAGAAGAGTTCAAAGAGAAAACAGCACAAGACAGATACATACCACTCATCCATCAGCTTGCAATCTTTTAGGCAAAGACTATTAGAGCAAAAGGAGAATGGATACTCAAGACTAATCTTAATACCAGAGGCATTTCTCCAAAAGCAGTGAGGTGTGGAATTCTTTTCTAGATCCAGTAGCTTCAGCACTTTTTATACATATTATAACACAAATTCCCATAAAAAAAAAGAACAAGAACTCATGACTCTGGCAACATTGGTGTGCCTCAGTTATGAGGCTAAAAAGCCACACTCTTCTGTATTCATCCTCTTTGGCCAAAGCCCAGAATTTCCTAGTTCCTCAGTAGAAGCAAGAGAGAGGTGTTTCATCCTCTGGATTTTCACTTAGATGGATGCCCAGTGGTTGTGGAGTCTCCTTCTCTGGACACATTCAAAACCTGCCTGGATGCATTCCTGTGTTGACTACCCTAGCTGATCCTGCTTTTGGCAGGGGGAGTTGGACTTGATGATCTCTCGAGGTCCCTTCCAACCTCTAACTTCTGCGATTCTGTGATTCTATGGCTTCCCTCTTCTGTTTATTTGGATTAAAAGTACCTATTTCAAAGACATAGACTGGCACTCTTGGAGCATAGCACTGGCTTCCTTTACAGATATGGGCCCTTCTTTGTAAGGCAGTTACATAGCAAATAATTAGTGTCAGGTATTTGAAGAAAAGTAGCTTTGAAATCAACCTCCTGACTTCAGCTATGTATTGTGTGTACTGGGACCAGCGCTGTACAATATTTTCTTCAATGATATAGACAGTGAGATTGAGTGCACCCTCGACAAGTTTGCTGATGATACCAAGCTGAGTGGTGCAGTTGACAAGACAAAGCGATGGGGTGCCATCCAGAGGGACCTAGACAGGCTAGAGAAGTGGGCTCAGGAGAATCTCATGATGTTTGATAAGGTGAAATGCAAGGTCCTGCACCTGGGCCACAGTAATCCTTGATATCAATATAGGATACAGGATGATGAGATTGAGAGCAGCCCTGCAGGAAAGGACTTGGTGGAAGAGAATCAGGACATGAGCCAACAACCCATACTTGTAACCCAGAATGCCAATCACACCCTGGGCTGCATCAAAAGAACCATGGCCAGTGGATCAAGAAAGGCTATTCTGCCACTCTGCTCTGGTGAGACCTCACCTGCAGTATTCCGGGGCTCCCAACAGAAGAATGGCATGGACCTGCTGAAGTGGATCCAGAGGAGGGCTACAAAGATGATCAGAGGGCTGGAGCACCTCTCCTGTGAAGGTAGACTGAAAGAGTTGGGACTGTTAACTTGAGAAGAGAAAGCTCTGAGGAGACCTTACAGCAGCGTTTCAGTATCTGAAGGGGACTTACAGGAAGGCTGGAGAAGAACTGTTTACAAGGGCATGTAGCTATAGGATGAGAAGCAATGCTTTTAAACTAGAGCAGGACAGATTTAGGTCAGACATAATCAGGAAGTTCCTCACAATGAGGGTGATGAAATACTGGAACAGGTTGCCAGAGATGTGGTGGAGGCCCCATCCCTGGAGACAATCAAGGTCAGACATGATGGGGCCCTGAGCAACCTGATCTAGTTGGAGATGTCCCTGCTCACTGCAGGGGGGCTGGACAAAATGACCTTCAAGGGTCCCTTCCAACCCCATGCATTCTGTGATTCATTCTGTGACTCTGTTCAAGCCAGCCAAGACTACATAAATAAATAAATAAATAAATAAAATAGCTTGAGTGAGCAGTCAGTCTTGATAAGCATATCAGTGTCTTTCCCCAACAAGGAAATGGGTAACAGAAATTCTGTTCTCACTACCTCAGTCTATACCAGGCTGTACTTGAAGACCGCAATTCAATTCAAGCCCTGTTGCCAGAAAGGATTTGTTGTCCTATGTAAGAATAGTTATGCTGTTTGATATCTTTTGCAGAAGGTTAAAAGATTCCAGGGAAACTTCCTAAAGCAGGGAAAACACCTCATTGAGTGAAATATACACTTCAGGCATCTTCTTCTTTCTGTACCATAGGTGTTGCCAGAAACAAACCCAATTCTCCAGTTTGAGCTATGAGTCTATACATGACATACTAACTATCCAGGACAATAATGGCCTTTAATAATGTCTGAGGGGTGAGCTTTTAAACAGTGTTCTTGCTCCTCAGGTTACAGCTGTGGAGTTACACAGGTAGGAATAACAGTCAAGAAGCTGAAAGAATGAAGATAACTTAGGATTTCAGGCACATAAATTATCAAATTCTAAGCTTCAGTGAGACTGACAAAGACAGCTCAACCTGCTTATGGTTCACCTAAAGATGAGGTCTCCATGTGCTATACATTGCTTTGGGACATGGCACTTCTAGCTGCCACTAAAGATTCTTGGACCACTGCAAGAAGTCCAGCTCCACTTTCCTCCATCTGCCTATATTAATTGTTCTCTACATTGGTTCATGCAGAGAAGAAATGGTGAGGAAGGAGGGAGCTGAAGAAAACACTGGCATCCAGCAGAACATGTGTAGACAGAAGGAGAAGGCAAGGGATGGTAGGTAGGGAGTAAGATGTAGAACTCAGTTCAAGTCAGCTTTGAAAAACTTCTAGTTCATTAAAGGATGGAATGATTAACCATAAGAAACTTCTCTATCAGACAACTTGTGAGACATATGATTGTTGTGATGGGCCTGTTGTGATGAGAGATGCTTTAGGGTAGAAGATAGGCACATCTTCCCACTCTATGGCCCTCTTAAAATTTCCTTTCTCTCCTATCTGTAGCTATGTCCAATTCTGTCTGTACAAATGCTAGAACAGCCACAGAACAGAACAGCATCTTAACTAACAAGAGAAGACAGAAAGTCCAACTTAGTCCTCTGCATTTATTATCAGATGAGCCTCTTTAGTCAAACAATCCACATAAATGAATGCAAACTGTATCCTCTATGTCTAAGGAAGGAGATGCCTAATCACTGCTGTCTGCAACTACTTGTTGCTCATCAGGTTCAATAATGAACCATTTGATAATCCTGGCGGGAAGAGAAAAGCCTCCTCCATGGATAGCAAAACCTTGATTTTGTGTTACTCCACTTATTTACTGGTAAAAATCAACTCTCAGATTTTGACTGAAAACAAGCACAGAATAAGCAACTGATAATTTATCTTCCATGTTCAAGTTTGATGATTTTATAAACCTTGCTTCTCTTCTACCAGCATCACAACCACAACGACACTAGCAATTCAAGCTCAAGCTTGCATTTGGGGCTTTTCTCAGGATGGAACTGAAAGCCTTAAACTGTGGGTAAACATTCTTCTGCCAAATTCATTGCTTCCCATTTCCTACCATCCCTAGGTAAGAGTAAAAGACAAGAGTTCACTTTTAAAGTTAAACAAAATATTTCATCACTTCAATTTCTCCTAGCATCTTGTGGGTACTCTACCAAGCCATGAGAAGTAAGTATCATAGTATCAGTCAGGGTTGGAAGGGACCACAAGGATCATCTAGTTCCAACCCCCCTGCCATGGGCAGGGACACCCCACACTAGATCAGGCTGGCCAGAGCCTCATCCAGCCTGGCCTTAAACACCTCCAGGGATGGTGCCCCAACCACCTCCCTGGACAACCCATTCCAGGGCTTCACCACTCTCATGGTGAAGAACTTCCTCCTCACATCCAGCCTGAATCTCCCCACCTCCAGCTTCATTCCATTCACTACCTGATATCCTGAGAAGTCCCTCCCCAGCCTTCTTGTAGACCCCCTTCAGATCCTGGAAGGCCACAATTAGGTCACCTCAGAGCCTTCTCTTCTCCAGACTGAACAGCCCCAACTCCTTCAGTCTGTCCTAATAGGAGAGGTGCTCCAGCCCTCTATATCATCCTCGTGGCCCTTCTCTGGGGAGAGATGAACATTTCAAACACTATCAGTGAACATTTTTCCAATTCAGTGAGGTTAATAGGCCTTTTAACTTACAATTTGTAAGAACAAGATTATATTTGGTTAATATGTTCGTGATACACTCAGTGAAGTCTTACTACTAGGAACAGAAATCAGTTCCTCGTGACAGAGTCAGGATTCATTGTAATTAACAGAAAAGTCACATTCAAGCAGGCTTCAGACAGCAACAGCTAATTACAGCAACCAGAACATACAAGCAAGAAACTATGAGCTTGCAAACACTTGAACAAATTATTGGACTCCAGCAGCATGTCAGTTGGGCCACAGAATCCATTCAAACAAGCTAAAAACATGCACAAGTAATTTACAGGCCTGGGAGGAAATCAATCATTTCATCTTGGTATCAAACCAAAGACATTTCAGATCCTTCACAAACTTCTTGCGCTGCAGAAAAGATGGACCCATGTCACGTTACTCTGTCAACTGCCTACATCAAATCTTCAAACAATAGGGAATTGCTGGCTTTAATGTGGGGTTTTTTCTTGTTATACATTTACAATGCCTTGTAAGAAACATGTTATGCAGTGTATCCATTGTATCCTGAAGACAGAAAAACAATTCAGAAGTCTGTGAAAACAATGTTTGCCTTTCCCCCCCCCGCCCCCTTCCCTTGAGGGTGGCAAGCAGAAGATCTGCAGTGCTTTATTAAAACATCAAGGCTGCAACCTATGGAAAACTGAGAAAGTAGGAAGTTCTCTATCCTTTTTTTTCTTGTACCATAGGAAGAATCTAACCTGGTGAACACTGCCAAGTTATTTTGTCACGCTAGGAGAAGCTCTGCTCGGTAGAGCAAGCTACAGGTCTTTGCACGGCTGCTGATAAAGTTTTATTGAAAGAACCTTCAAAGTGACAGTGTCAGCATGCACAGCTTCCTTTCATATGCCTTTCTAAATGTCCAATCAAAACATGACAATACAATTAAGCACACAGGTAACCACAGTTTTGTAATAACCGCCTTATAAAATCATGTTATAGCTAATTAATCTAATTAACAGTCCTATGTCCCAGATACGTTACAGGAAAAGACTGAATCAATTCAGCCTCAGAGAAACTACTAATACGTCTCAGACACCAATCCTGGATTTGTTGACCATTCATTGAATATCGACCTGCTGTGAAAATATTACTATACCTGCTGCTTTTATGGGACTGGATTTTGCTTGCCTTCCCCCTCCCCCTGCTTACAATTTTAGGAACACAGAAGTTCATGCTATAAACTAAAGATACTTTGCTAGTGGCTTAACATTTCAAAGATAACTAATTAAGCTGAACCTCTCTTAAGATTCACAGGTTGCAAGCAGAGTATTTTCCTGCTATGTCCCTTTTTCATCTGTCCCACTTAAAAACCCCAGCACACGAAACCACACTAAATGCCTTGAAACTTAGGCTGAAAAGTCTCACATTTTCAGAAGGTAAATAAAGAGCATATTGAAGCACAGCGGAGTTTCTAATGAGTTAATGTAAAAAAACCTCATGCAAAAGCAATCCGCATCAAAGCTAGCAGGCAATACCCTGACAGTCATCCATCAAACCAAAAGTCCCCTTAATAAATGCCAATTATAGGGCAAATATGCACAAACGCGGATAGCATAAGCCATGGGATCATTTCCTTCCAAGAAAATTAGTGACCAACAAAACACCCATGCAGTGTAAACAATCAGCCTGCCCTACAGCAACAGTCGCTCCTGACCGGAATACTAACTACTATTATTATTTCACTCCTTGCTATTTGATTTTATTTTGTACTTTGGTTTAGAGTTCAGAGCCACACAGAATTTTGTTTGGGGGGTTATACAAATTCCATCACAATTTGTATAGAAGTCTAACATAACTTTTTAAAAGCCATGACATGCCTATAATGTATACAGAGTCTCTGACTTCCGCCGTAAGCGAGCCTTTTTCCTAACTTAATCATACTCAAATTTCACCCCTTTTAAAGATCCTGATTCAAAAATGCTCACTCATTCTCCACAGTCCACAAATTTATACCATCTCTTCCTGTGGTATTATATGTGCATAAATTAAAAAAGAATGGTCTGTATAAGGACTGAAAACAGAACATTCCAAGTCCCCAGCATCCCTCCCCCCCTCCCCGCCCCTCCAAATCTTAACTTGAGTCTATCAAGGAAAATGTTGGATAGAAAGTAGACATTCTTACAAAATTCTTATTTTGGGTATGGATAGGATGCTTTGCATTCGAGCAGTTTCCCAAACCTAAAAAGTAAAGGTTAGTAGGGCCATGTTAAAACTTCTCTGCTACCCCCAATTCATTTCAGCCCCTTTCGATTATCCTTTCTGCGTATCACACCTGAGCAATGTTTTTGTTGTCCCAAGAGCAGATTTTTGTTTTACATTTATTATATCTGATATACAGTAGGCTGAAAAGTAGCACATTGTCATATCGAGTGTCAGAGGTCCACTACTTGAGGTAACAGTTGAGGCTGAAGACAAGAACATTATGCTAGTAAGACAGAGCAGCTTTACGATACTTAATGCTAGCATCATGACAGAGAGAATTAGTCCTAGATTAAGACACTCCCACTTGCTGTATTTGTAGAAATAGATTAGAAAATGCTGCGTTAGTCCTAGTTTGATGTCTTGTCTAATTGACCTCTAAAGAGACATCCTCCATCGCACAGGCTGGCCCGTGCTATATTAATTTATTTCCATCTTAAGTAAAATTATGATGAATGGTCTGAGCTCCATTCAATTATTGAAAATGTGCAAAGAAACAGAAACAATGAAACTGGCAAAGTGCTCTGCATTCTTAGGAACAATTTAGGCTAATTAGCATCAACTTCTCCCCCATTCATCATACCCCTTTAGAAATATAAACAAACTGTCAGCTCTAACCTAACAAACAGATCACTGAGCTACTTAACACAAATTATTCTTACATGAAAAGCTCCTTCTCAGGCAATATTCTCCTCTAGGGCATCTGGGAAGCCGAGCTATTAAAATTGAAGACATATGTTTCAGTCAAACTTAACTCCCAGATTGTAGTGATTGCTGTTGTGACAGTTTTCCATCAGCATGCTGCTGCCGGCAATGTACTACATAGTTAAACAAAGAGATGCAACAATAGACTTCAGTGATGCATGCTCCTTTAGGACAATACCAATGCCACCCAATTAGCATCCTACACCTAGAAGCGGGGCGATTAAAAATCATCGCTTAGGTGCAACTCAATTCTCGGATTTCATTCGGAGTTTCTTTTGGAATTACACGTTCTGTGCATTCCCGAGAGCACACGGAAGACAGCAGCTATGTCAGCGTCGGCTACAAGAGTTTAGGGATTCAAATCAAGCTGCAGAGGCAATGCTCTGAAGAGGCCATAGAGGGGAGCACTGCTGTCACTCCAGGATTCTAGCTGAAACTTCTTAGAGGTGTCACAACTGAAAGCTCTAAGCTGAAGCAAAGTTTGCAGAGCTGAATTCTTCCTCAACACTGCAATCCCTGTGCTACTTTGAAAGCTCAAATGATAACAAAATACTCTTTCCTTTCTTAAGGGGGCCTACAAGAAAGCTGGGGAGGGACTTTTTAAGGTGTCAGGTTATGACAGGACTAGGGGAAATGGAACAAAAATAGAATTCAGATTGGATGTTAGGAAGAAGTTCTTCCCCATGGGGGTGGTGAGAGAGTGGAACAGGTTGCCCAGGGAAGTTTTTAAGGCCAGGCTGGATGTGGCTCTGAGCAACCTGATCTAGTGTGAATTGTCCTTGCCCATGGCAGGGGGTTTGGAACTAGATGATCCTTGAGGTCCCTTCCAACCCTAACAATTCTATGATTCTATGATTCTCCAAAATAGAAAGGAACTCATTTTGTCTCCCACTCCATACTGGAATAAGAGTTTTTGCACTAATGCTGAGCCTTTTTTCATCACTTCAGCAAAATAGTTCACTTTCTGGTGAAAGGAAAAAAATATACTGGATTGGAGGAGCTTCCTGTCTCACACACTTGAGATTTTGTGCATACACCAAAAGATTTCCAGTATGAACTGCAAAACTCAACTTTTTTTTTCAGAAGCATGCACTCTGACATACAATTTGGAAGCTCTAGAGATATCATAAATAATCAGTGTTAAGGAGCTATCAGCTGGGACTGGGTTTTCTTTTTAACTTCCTGACACAGCTGGTGAGGAAGTCAACTAGGGAAGGCACCATGCTGGAGCTGCTGTTTGTGAACAGAGGAGGACTTGTGGGTGATGTAAAGTTGGAGGCAGTCTTGGCACAGTGATTACAGAATGATAGTGTTCTTAATTGTTGGAGAAGAGAGTGGGTCAGCAGAAATGCCACCTTGGACTTCCAGTGGAAAAACTTTGGACTGTTTGTGACCATTTGAGGCTGTGCCTTTAAGAAACAGACAGTACTGGGACAGTGGCTGAAATTTTTGTATGAAAATGAAAACATGATATTCTAAACGAATTTCATTGGTGAAGGGGCAAAATGCAACTTTAAATTGTAGGGCAGTTGGAATTTTTTCTCAGTTTGGGTTTCAGCCTGTTCTGCCTGCCTGCTTCTCAGCAAACTAGCTGGAGCTGACCTTGAGATAAGCAAACTAATCCTGCATGGGCGTTTTTTGAAGCTTAATAACATCTCCTTTCCTTACTAACTGCCTTTCTTTCTCTCTCTAAACCCCTTTTTGGGAAAAAAGGGAGGTAGGGGGGGAGAGAGGGGGTTACAGGGAGGGAAACCCTCCTCAGGGAGGGAATTTTGTTGTGTTATTTTTTTTTCCTTTGCTGTATATTTCTGTATATATATGGTAAATACCTGTATATATTGTGTTACATATAACCTGCTTTCCATATATGCTTGTAAATACAGTCTGCTTTCTCCGACTGAGTTTAGCCGTGGTTTCTTACTCTGTGGGGGAGGGAGAGCTAGGCCCTCTCTCAACCTACCACACTGTTTCAGAGAGTGGTCAACAGTGTGCCTTGGAAGGAAGTCTGGAAGGGCCACAGAGACCAGGAAGGCTGGACATTCTTCAAGAAGGAAGTCTTAAAGGTAAAGGAATAAGCTGTCCTCATGTGCCAAAGATGAGTCACCAGGGAAGGACAGCCTGGCTGAACAGAGAGATTTAGTTGCAACTCAGGGAAAGGAAAAAAAAAGAAAAAGAAAAGAAAAAAAAAAAAAGAAAAGAGAGAGACTTCATTTACTTTGGAAGAACATAGTTGTTCTGAGGTAGTACAGGGAGAAAACCAGAAAGGCCAAAGCCCAGCTAGAAATTAATCTGCCTTTATCTGTTAAAGGCAACAAGAAATGCTTCTACAAATATATTAGCAACAAAAGGAGGACTGAGGAGAATCTCTGTCCTTCACTGGATGCAGGAGGCTGAGGAAAGCCTGAGGGAGGTGGATCTCTTTAGTTTGGAGGAGACTGAGAAGTGACTTCATTCATATTGATAAATATGTGAAGGGCAGGTGGCAGTGGATGGAGCCAGGCTCTTCTCAATGATGTTCAATGATAGGATATGGGTCAATGGGTGCAAGCTGGAGCATAGGAGGTTGCACTTGCAAGCTGGAGCAAAGGAGGTTCCACTTGAACATAAGCAAAGACTTTGTCACTGGCAGAGTACTGGAACAGGCTGCCCAGAGAGGTTGTGGAGTCATCTTCTGCGGAGACATTCCAAACCCACCTGGATGCGTTCCTGTGTGACCTGCTCTAGGTGATCCTGCTCTGGCAGCGGGGTTGGACTGGATGATCTTTCAAGGTCCCTTCCAGCCCCTGAAATTCTGTGATTCTGTGATATCACAGTATCACAGTATCACAGTATAACTAAGGTTGGAAGAGACCCCAAGGATCATCAAGTCCAACCTGTCTTGATAGACCTCACAACTAGACCATGGCATCAAGTGCCACGTCCAATCTCCTCTTGAACACCTCCAGGGACGGTGACTCCACCACCTCCCTGGGCAGCCCATTCCAATGACGAATGACTCGCTCAGTGAAGAACTTTCTCCCCACCTCGAGTCTAAACCTCCCCTGGCGCAGCTTGAGACTGTGTCCCCTTGTTCTGGTGCTGGTTGCCTGGGAGAAGAGACCAACCCCTTCCTGTCTACAACCACCTTTCAGGTAGCTGTAGAGGGCAATGAGGTCACCCCTGATCCTTCTCTTCTCCAGGCTAAACAATCCCAGCTCCCTCAGCCTCTCCTCATAAATTCAGATGGTGTACCTCATATAGGTACACCATCTAAATATCAAGTTCCAGGTCACCTGATTCTTTTTCTTGGTTCAGCCTTTAAAAAGGACATCTCCCATATTTGCATCTAAAGAGCACTGAACAAACATGAATGCATAGGTTTCATCTTCACTTTCAACTGCTGCCTCAAAAACTACAAAGCTGTCCTTATTTCTAAGCTACATGCCAGCGAACATAACTGCCTCAGAGAAATAAAATATTAAATCCCATCTGAAGATTGCTTCCAAACTGGCATCATACTTTCATGGTATTTCTAACATGTTCTATAAATCAAGTGTGCAACATTCAAGGGCTAGTTTATTATTCACACTGAGTTGCTCACATGTGGCCTTTTTGTTGTTGTTGTTCCCCACACACACACACATTTTCAAATGTTTTCTGCTGGTTCAGAGACTTTCTTCCTGGTTGCAGTGCCGTTTTAAGGCATGGCATCAAGTAATAGGAGACAGAAAATAAGCATTGTTGCTCTCCAGAGAATGATTAAGCAAGTCTGCACAAGTTCCCACAAACAGGCTCTTATGTAACAACATATGTTTTCAAAGATCTTTTCTGAGCAGTGAAGAATCTTCATGAGAAAAACAAAGTAGCTTAATAATAAACACCCTGGAACGCGCTGGAAATAACCAACATAGAAATTATTAAATGCTTCAAATAATACAGCAAAACTGATTCTTTACATTCCTCAGAGCTAATCTTGGTCAGTGAGGCGAGGTCCTGCAGTCTCTCGCTTATTCCAACAAAGCATATTTCATATTCCCCAGAACATAATCTGTAATCATCTGAGGCAAGTTCAGATGATGGTTTTAATGCAAGTAGTCCAGATTACTACGGTACACTGCTTCAGTGCAGAAAACAAGATTCGTTTTTCTCACACCCAGAGTAGAATTTCTTGAGGAAATTTGAAATCCCCCAACATTTCTCTCGCATTAGACCTTGCCACTATGTACCATCATTATATTTAGTTTGGCCATGGATAGGTTGAAGTAATTCAGTATTGCATGGTTTCTGTTCTTAAAAAAAAAAATAAACCCATAAAACACTTTAGATTTGCTGTCCCTAATTTTAGACAAAATTCTGAATTATTATAAGAATGTTAAGCCTGTAAGTGGTTATCACAGCATCAGAGTACATTAGAGGTTGGAAAGGACCTCAAGAGATCATCAGGTCCAACCCCCTGCCAAAGCAGGATCACTTAGGGTAGTCTGCACAGGAATGCATCCAGGTAGGTTTGGAATGTATCCAGAGAAGGAGACTCCACAGCCCCTCTGGACAGCCTGATCCAGTGCTCTGTCACCCTCACTGTAAAGAAGTTTCTCCTCATGTTGAGGTGAAATCTTCTATGTTCAAGCTTGAATCTGTTGTTTCTTGTCTTATTATTGTGCAACACTGAAAAGAGATTGCCCCCCTCCACTTGACACGACCCCTCAGATATTTAATACACATTGATGAGATCTCCTCTCAGGCTTCTCTTCTCCAGAGTAAACAGCCCCAGGGATCTCAGTGTCTCTTCAGAGGGGAGATGCTCAAGTCCCCTAAACACCCTCATGGCTCTCTGTTGAACTCTCTCCAGCAGGTCATCATCTTTCTTGATCTGGGAAGCCTAAACTGGACACAGTATTCCAAGTGTGGTCTCACCAGGGCAGAGCAGAGGGGGAGAAGAATCTCCCTAGACCTGCTAGACACACTTTTCTGGATGCACCCCAGGATACCATTGGATCTCTTGGCCACAAGGGCACATTGCTGTCTCATGGAGAACTTGCTGTCCACTAGGACTCCAAGGTCTTTCTCTGTGGAGCTGTTTTCCAGCAGGGTAACACCTAGCCTGTACTGATGCCTGTTGTCATTCCTCCCCAGATGCAGGACCCTGCACTTGTCCGTATTGCACCTCATGAGGTTTGCCTGCACCCAGCTCTCCAGCCTGTCCAGATCTCATTGGATGACTGCACAGCCTGATGGGGTGTTAGCCACCTTCCCTCCTTCCCCCTCTCTCCAGTTTTGTTATTTTTGTTATTTAGAATTACATGAGGAAAAGTTTCAACTAGCCAGTATTTGACATGAGGATAGACTACAATATACTTTGATTTTATTCTACCAATAAAAAATGTTGGGACATGAACATCAAAAAAAAAGTTAAAACTACACAGCATAATATATTAAATTTTCAAGTCTCTTTTAATCTACAATTTCACTGACCATTTACAAAGATGTGATATTGCAACACTTCAAAGAGACATAAATGGTGGAAGGCAAACAAATGCCCACCTGTAATTCTAAAGGTCTGGTAAGAAAGACTGCTTGCTTCATTTAATTGTACACAAGTTTGCTGTGTTCCCATATTACACACCTTTCCCAAGTAGGTTAATCACAAAGGGATAATCAAATAGCTAATTAAAATTATTTTCCCATCATCTCTTATGTCTGGCTTAGTATAGCCCTTAATACATTATTTAGAATAAAAATTAAGGAAAGAAAAATGTAAAATTTGTCCCTCTTAATGCTAATGAGGTGATACAGAGCTGAAAATTTATGTCTTCCAGGTCACATGAGCCTCTGCAGACAACAGATGGAAGCACTGCAGTTAACAGAAGCATCAGGGAAATCCAAAAAGCTAAAGCATTCCTACTCTTTGGCCGGCAACTGCAGAAGTCCCCAAACCAGAGGTGAGGAAACAGAGAACGGACAACTTGTGTAAATGCTTTCCAGGCTATGAGAGTCAGGATTCTGAGGGCAGCTGAGCTCCCTAGCTGGGCCTATATAACTTGAAAAAAACCACCATGTTTTATTTTCTAAAAGTCATTGCTGAAGAGGCAGAACCTAGGCCTAAAGTAAAAAGTAAAGTAAAAAGGCCTTATTTGCACTTTAAAAACCAAAACCTGTCATTCCACAGGAGCAGGGAAGAATCTCAGGCCAAAGCCTGTTTACAGTTGCATCCCAGTTGACAGATGTTCTTTGACCAAGGGAAATTCCTGCTCATGCATTGAAGGGCTACCCAACAAACATGGAAACAAAGGGGAATCTTCCTACCTAGGTCACATAAGCACTGCATCAAACCAAGCCGTCAGATGACTCAGTGACTTCTTCCTAAAATTTCAGTTCTTATATTAGCACCCCAGCTTGGGGCATCCATAGGAAGAGTTACAGGATCATAGGATCACAGAATCAACCAGAATCAACCTGAGAGATCATCAAGCCCTTCACAATAACTTAGTGGGCACTGTAGTACTCCAATGCAGTGCATAAGGTAGGCTTAAGATTTCACAGGTAGAGGAACTGAACCCAAGCCTCTTGCATTACAGACAAATGATCTAGTGTTAAGTGGAGAGCCAGAGAAAGCAGATGCAGGACAAGAACTGTGGGGACCATCTTTCTTTCCATAGCGGTTTACAAAAAGCCTGATCTTTTGAAGCTGCCTTAAATATGTCTGCTGGATGGAGCCCTGCAGAGAAGATAAAGGATGATTACCTACACTGCTAATCCTAATACATCTTGATTAAGCATGATTAAGTCTACAAACCAAACATTTACACCTAGCAAATCCCATTATTGAAAAATGAGCTCTCATTCAAATGAAAATTGAAAGGACATATAAGAATCCAAAAATCAGGCACCTACTGTACAAAAACCCCCCCCCATAATTAGATTTAAATCCTACAAGTCTGTAGCTCTTAGACTCCATTCGTTTTGAGGATCTTTACATCTAACATTTCTGCCCAGCAGTTCTTGTTTGCCTTTAAATGTATGTACATCTGTCACATCCAGGCAGGTAAGTGTTAAAAGCAGTGAGAAAACAATAGGAGGTTAAAGTATGCAATGCAGTAAGAATGTTTAGCATGCCCTGACACTCCAATTTCTCCCCCTCCCCCCTTCAGGCATCTAATTGTTTGCTTTTCCTCCTACATACAATAATGAAGTGAACTACAATCAAAGTGTGATGACAAATGGTCCCAGGGTTTGCATTCTTTGGAATATATTGGCATTTGTAAACCAAGAAAGAAACCTAGATGTAATCAACCACCCTCATACACAAGAAGGATCTGGAAGAGTATGTTGGCAAAATCTTCAAACCACATTAAGCACTAATTTGAAAGCATGTTTGAAAGGAAGAAAGCAATGCATCTAATACCAGTTTATTTGTGTAACAACAACTAGAAACTGAACTTGCTAGACATATTTTGAAAGATGGAAACAATTAAAAACCATTTCTTTTAAAATGCAGTGCCTCCTTAGATCCCTGAAGAACTTCATGAAGTTTACACATATCAACATTATTTTGGATGAAGAATAATCTTCATCTTCCCTTGATTTACTAATGTTCAGTAACTGATATACTAAAATTCAGTATCACATGGAAACATTGCATCTGTGCCTACCAAAACTCACAAAAGCTGTGTCTGTACATTGCTTATGGAAAGAGTGCTGCACTCTCATGGACAAAACCACATCAGCTGCAGGATGACAATTGTTCTGCCCCCAACATTGAGAACCTTGACCCTTGTATCAAAACCCCCTGCTGCTCCAAGCAGAGTGACCAGGCTGTACCAGGTCATCAATGTAACCGTTAGTCAGCTCATTTCACTAGTGAATCAAACTGGACAAAGGACACTGAGATGACAAGTTACTCACATCCTCCTCTTCATTACTAAAAGGTTGAGTAGAAGGGTAAAGAACTCAGTATGGCAGCAAGCTTAGCAAGGAGATGAATACTGAAATGGCGTTTACAATAGTTTCAAATATTTAATAGTTAAGTTCAAATGAGTCTTAAATTAACATAACCTGTACTGTTGGCAGTCATGTTTGAAACACAGTAGTTCAGATTGCTGGACACTGACTCCTTCAAAACAAGATCAAGTGATCCCAAAACTCACGCCTGAACTCTTAAAAACAGCAACATCTTCAGATACTTACTCTTGACCTATCGCAGTCTTACCAACCACAGACATACAAGCTTCAGAAATTGCTGGCATGTCTTCATAACATGGTGATTCCACTCCTTTTTTTTTTTTTACATGCTTTGATGAGCAGCAAAATCACTAGTATTTATAAGTATCATCATGAGCATAACATTAGTACACAAGGAAACTGAACAGTTCATGCCCACGAGCTATCCTTTCTTCTCTCCTAGAAGCAGGCCACTATGGTGGTTGTGGTTAGTCTTTTTAAGCATAGCAGAAACTTGGCTACACAGAAGGATGATACAGAGTCAGAGATTTCCTGACTAAACTTGGATGTCTTCACTGTACATGAGGCATGCTCTAACCTTTGGTGCAAAACTATCTTGGATTACATAAGCTATGGGAATGGTTTAAGAGACTAAGTTTGTGATGTTTTGTTTCGTCTGTGTTATTTTGGTTTTGTCTGGTTTGGGGTTTTTTAACAGAGTGTAATCAGTGCATATCAATCAATACTGTACAGAGCCAAGGGGGGGCAAAAAAAGCAATGTATTAAGGTAGAACATTTTCAGATAATGTACAGTAATTTAATATAAGAGCTGAGAAAAAGAGGCAACACTTTTGCAGTGCTAGAGCACTTGAGTTTTAGAAACAAAATGGTGGTAATTACCCCATGAAACAGCTATATCATTCATTAAAAAGGTTAAGTGGTAAAACATTGCAGACAAAGAATAATAACCTTCTTGATAAATCTAAAATCACCACTGACACAGTGAGTAGATTTCAAACACACCAGCAGTGCCATCACACTATGTTACATAGTATTTACATTTTAGTAGTGATACAGCTTGCTACACGTAGTCTGGAGGCAGTTTTCAAGAAATTCTTGCTTCAGAGGAAGAGAAAACAGACTTTGACAGGCATCAGAGAACCAGGACTAAAAGTTATCACTGATACCACCTTTTCAATATGAGCATAAGGAACAAACTGTAGACAGATCTGCAGTTGTAAATACAATCACAACCATTAGAGAAACAAGGAGACAGCATACACAGAAAAGAAAGATATCATATTTGGCCCCTCTTCCAACTTTTTTTGGACAACTATGCAAACACCAAAGACCAAAGCCTTCACTTGTAGGGTAAAACAGGCAAGTTATAACAGTAATACAAGCTCACTTACTAGGGGCTATGCCCTTAAAACCATCACTGTTGACTTGAGTTTCAAGGAGAATGAAGAACTCAAAATGCATATACCACTAATACACAGTATATTGCTTTTTCTATTATATCTGCCTTCAGATTCCCCACAATACTTACATCTACTCACGATTTAATAGGTGCTCAAAGTTACACAGTTGCAGCTAATAGCTGAGAGTCACTGGGACATAGTTTATTAACAGGTGCAAATTCTGCTTCAGAGGTAGAAGAATAAAAGTGTACTGTGAAACTAAATGCAAAAAGTGTTATTGGAGAGGAAGGGGAAACATAAGGAGGAAAACTAAAGGGTTAAAAGTAAAAGCATCTTAGAATAACAAAGATACCTGTCATTTGTGAGGCTGCTAGTAAAAGGTGCACTAAATATTTGCTTATATAGTTAATATCATAATATGAACATGTGGAAACCAAGACATGAATAGTCTGTGGAGCTTAGATCTTCAAACTTCAGTGTACAAGTAGACACTGTGCAAGGTGACAATATGCAAGTGGGCACTGTGTCCTCAGGTACAAACCCACCAAGGTCAGCATCTGTCTGCATTCCAAACAAAAGGTCGAATTTCCAGGTGTTCAGAGGTACTGCTCAAGCTACACTGAGAAAATAATTACACTATAGGTCTTCCAAACAGAGAGAATTTGCGTCCAGACACCTACAACATTAGTAACAATGTTCAGAAGTAATGTTAGTTTCTAGCAGTGTTTATAAAATGTTCATACTTATTAGGAAAGCCTGTAACCTTCCAGACTATGTATGCAGGGAAAGATGCCAAGTTTCTTCCATTTTAATCTAAACCACAGGCAATACTCTAAGTGAATAAAGTTATTCTGGAATATAAATTATTTTCAATCAAATGTTATATAATAGACCTTTTCACCTAACTCCATGCTTTCCTGCAATTCCTACAGAGGTTGGAGGGTAGAAGGGCTCTCCAGAGGGACCTTGACCAGCTGGACAGATGGGCAGAGTCCAACATGATGTCATTTAACAAGTCCAAGTGCCAGGTGCTGCAATTGGGCCACAGCAAACCCACGCAGCGCTAGAGGCTGGGGAGCAGCCAAACAGAAAGGGACCTGGGGATACTGATTGACAGCTGTTTGAACACGAGCCAGCAGTGTGCCCAGGTGGCCAAGAAGGCCAGTGGCATCCTGGCCTGTATCAGGAATAGTGTGGCCAGCAGGAGCAGGGAAGTCATTGTGCCTCTGTACTCAGCACTGGTTAGGCCACACCTTGAGTACTGTGTCCAGTTCTGGGCCCCTCAGTTTAAGAAGGACACTGAGACTCTTGAACGTGTCCAGAGAAGGGCAACGAGGTTGGCGAGAGGCCTCGAGCACAAGCCCTATGAGGAGAGGCTGAGGGAGCTGAGGTTGTTTAGCCTGGAGAAGAGGAGGCTCAGGGGAGACCTTATTGCTGCCTACAACTACCTGAAGGGTGGTTATAGCCAGGAGGGGGTTGGTCTCTTCTCCCAGGCAACCAGCGCAAGAACAAGAGGACACAGTCTCAAGATGTGCCAGGGGAAGTTTAGGCTTGAGGTGAGGAGAAAGTTCTTCAGAGAGAGAGTTGTTAGCCATTGGAATGTGCTGCCCAGGGAGGTGGTGGAGTCACCATCCCTGGAGGTGTTCAAGAGGGGATTGGACGTGGCCCTTGATGCCATGGTTTAGTAGTCATGAGGTCTTGGGTGACAGGTTGGACTTGGTGATCTTTGAGGTCTTTTCCAACCCTGTTGATTCTATGATTCTATGACTGATCTTCAGCTACTTCCAGCAGCTTCTTAATTTCCATATTTTTTTGTTGTATGATAAACTTATCCTCCTATGGAAAAGACTGCATGTAGCAAACTCCCCTGCATGGTTAGGCTTCTGTTTGCACTTGAATTCTGCAACAACACAGCAGCCTGAGTGTCCTAGTAAGAAAATTGCTTGTCTCCAATCAAGACAGTGAGGAAGAACAACACTGCCATCTCCACCTTAAATGCTGAAGTACAAGTACCACACAAAATTATTACAAAATACAGCAAATAAGAACATGTGTAAAGGCTTCTAAATTTTTAAAGAGCAAATTAAGATAAATATTGTCAGGCATGAAAACTAAATGTAACCAACCAGCATAGTATACCAGAAAAACATCAAAATGAGCCTCAGAGCCTAGAGGGGGCAGAGCAAGTGAGCTGAAAATACAAATTCCCCTCACATTTCCAGTCTCAGCCCCTGCCCTCTAGTGACTGGCATCACTTCACTTTATGAAGACATACATCAAAGCATTTCTGTGTTGTGGTTTATTTATTTGGTGTATTTCCAGATTAACAGAAACCGTGGTGGTTGGTTTTTTTTCAGTGAGGGGTTTATGCACTGGGAAGCGGATGATCAGTGACTCAACTGCCATAGCTGTAATTTGCTGCTGTTCCTTAAAAAGCAGAGCAGAGCCTTCCTTCCCTCTTAATCCTCACACAAAGCTGAGCAAAGTCCTTTTTTCTGGCGTGGATTATTTGAAAGGTATCTTCCTTCGAAGGTATTTGTTAAAGCTTCAGGTTACCCGAGAAGCAGGTCCTACAAGGGAAAATGCAGAAGGTAACAAACAGTTTCATTAGCTACCACAATAGAGCAAGCAAATTGAATTGCTGCTATTCTGAGCTTTGGTTGAAATTCAGAAGCGGAAATGTTCTTGGCACTCACTGCAGCCTAACCAAACAGGTAGGCAATACAAGTAAGCTGCTACCAGAATCATTACCTACTCTTCCCCCACTGACTGAAAATTCCTGTCAGCTCCCCTGCTCAGTTCAGGCAAACTGACAGATAATTAATCCTCCACAAAGCAATAAGGTTTCTGTCACTTAAGCTCCTGGGATCAGTTCTGCGGGAGGCTTGCATCATTGAAAAGAGTTTGCTAACCCAATAAAAACAGGCATAGATAAATAGCATCACCTCTCTTTTTCTAAGGTCAGTGGGGAACATATTAACTTAAATGCAGGCAGAATTTCTGCAGATTAACCCAGATAGTGACACAAATGCCACTCAGGTGAAAGCAACAAGTAAAATGAGAAAAGCATTCTCACAGGTAGTCTTTGGCCAAAGAAATAGGCCTCACAAGCACCTTTATACCTACTTTATACCTACAAGTAGCATTAACTGTAAAAGCAGACAAGAAAGAAAGAAACAAACAAAAAGAAATATCAGACTGACAAGCACCCCTTTCTGCCAATTTACTTTTGCAAAGTCTTGGGAAATAAGATTGCACAGGAGAGTAATCCAGCCAAGGAATAGTTTTGGACAGGAAGCTCCCAGGAAACAAGGAAATTCAACCTAGAGAAAGTTCATGCTTAGTAAATAGGGAACTTTATTCAAGAGACAGCCTATAAAGCTCTAGGCATCAGAATGAACAGAAGGAACTGAGTGGATTTAATGACTGGCTTCAACAGGTGTGGAAAAAAAAAGCTCAGGGCCTTCATTTATTCACCTAGATTGTAGATAGAGGGGAAAAAAAGAAATATTTAAACTGCACACAAGAGAAGAGACTTTGGAGGATATCATTGCTGACAAATATTTTCCTTATTATCGGTTTGAGACAATCAGGATTCTGGCAAGAACACACAGGAAAACAAAGCAGACAATTGTATACTGTCAGTGCACCCTGCCATTTAAGTCCTGCTTGGCACAGAACAGGTTTTTAAAAAGTATCTCTATCACCTGATGTTCTACATGCAAAGCAAACCCAAAGTTTTAGAAAAGCCTAGATCTGCTGAACAGAAGCAAAGTAAAACAAACAGACCTTTCATTGGATGGAAACAGATCTGGAAGAGATGTCAGCACCGTCAGGCCACTGTCAACCTTCATCCTTCAACAAATGAGGGAGAAACAAACATGTGCTAGGCACTGAACAATGGAAATTTGTGCTTAATCCAGCCCCAGAAGATAAAGTTCAGCCTGCAACTGGAAGTCAGCTGAGGATGACCAATATACATGAGATGCAAATCTCATTAGAAAATATGAGAAACTGAACAAGTCCCAGATGTGATTGAAAGAATAACTGAGATGTCCTTGGAACCTTCTAAGGCAAATACTAACAGCCCTCTGATATCAGTTTCAAAATCTAAGCTATCAACTCAAGACAAAACAGCAATGTTGTTAGGTGAACACTAAGTCATCTCAGACAAAAGACTGCCCATAAAAACTCAGCAAGACTACCATTTGCACACTGATTACAAATAGGAAACTATTTCCAGATATGCAGCCCAGACCATTCAGTAAAGGCCAAAATACAAAAGTGTTGATGTGACTTTACATAACTTGAGGTAAGGGAAGTCAAATATTAAGAATTTAGTTTAACTTTGAGAATAAAAATTCTGGAACTGAACAAGAAACAGCACACATTACAAACACTGCAGTCATGAGAAGATTAATGGAAAAGGATACCAGTGGGACATCAGAACAGCTCTCATCCTTCCCTGCAAAGGTTTACATTTGCTGGATGGAAAAAACAGATTTATGCAAGACTCCAGGGTTATCAGTGTTCCCAAAGGGATTTGTGGTGCTCTTCTGTGCACCATACAGTTATTATCACTAAACATTTGATCCACAAGTGCTTGACAATAGGTTGCACATTTTGGAAGCACAGAGCTGGATGGATTTGTCAGCAATAAGCAATACAGCTTGCTCAAAAATACTTTTTCCCAACCACAGATACAAATTGAGAATGTGAACTGCAACAGAAATACAATTAATTAGCTGTCACAAAAGCCATTTCCCACAGGACTGCTCTTTTTAAAAATGGTAGTAAATCTTCCAATGTTTTGGCCCAGTGTCCAAATGCAGGTGGAGACACCAATCAAAATTCTGTGCAGGTTTCATAGAGACATAACTTATATTGGCTAGGATTAGCAGGTAACTTCAACATAAAATGCAGTTCTAATAGAGTTAGAAACAGTTACTTAGGTGAGGTTGGATCCTTGATGGTCATCTGGTCCAGTGCCTTCTCTAAAATGGACCAACTCTGACATCTGTTCAGATTAGTCAAGGCTCTGATCAGTCCATTAACTGTACTTTCTATATTTTACAACGCTCTGAAGAAGACTGAAACTTTCAACTTACCTATGAATATAACTGTCCATGCTTAATTGCTGTGATTAGCTTCCATTCTGTAACAGTTCCCACAAAAGTAAGTTTCTGTGATAGAGTTTAGATTTTGGAATTTAATATTTACCAAAGTTATTTAAAATACTCCATAGGCAAGGTAACATTTTTAATTATCTTGATATATAAAAGTGAATTTCTTGCATTTTCAAACTCTTTTTTTTTCCCCTGCAAGCAGCATGTGACAATCATCTTTTAAAGTTTTCACTTAAAATGAAGGCAAAATATTTTCTCCAGTACCACAGCTTCTCTTCAGTCAATTGATGTATTTTAGTCAAGCAAAGCTGCTGCAGTCTCTGGGATAGAAACCCTTTACCAGTCTATCCTACCAGATAGGAGCTTATTTTATTAGTGCCCATTCTGTTGCCATGGATTCCAGTGGGCTGTAAATAAATACAAGGCCTGTTTTATTCAAATACTTGATACATGACACTACAAGGCTTCAAAAGTTGCTGCCTGACTTTAGTCAGACACTTCAGAAAGCCCAAGCCTGCAGCCAGTGAATAACTCAGGAACAGGTCCATTCCTGTATACATATAGGGAGGAAACACCTAGAACAAGAAGTATGTTGACATGCTGGACTGAATACCTGATGCAAATCTAGTATAGTTCAGAAGAGATTCAGCAGTGAAAGAGTAACTTACATTGATTTCAATAGAATTTAGATAATAATTAATCTCAAGGCTAGGGCACCTTCAGTTCCCCCAGAATCAAGGAAGGGTAGTTCCCCTGAAAGTATCCATCAAAAGTTCCTAAATTAGGGCTCAGAAAGCAAAACAATTCTGCCTAAGGGTGCCCTCAGCCAAGAAAATTAAATCCACTTTTCAGGAGATTCAAGAGACCACCAAGGCCACTGCACATAGATTCTCTCCATGCTAAATGTGTACTACTATGCAAAAAATGATTGCAAGATTCAAAAACCTAGAATGAACCCAGTTTTGCAGCCTGCTGATAAAAACACCCTTAGAAAGGAGGATTTTCTTGTTTCCTTGGTTTCCCAGGTTAGAAGCTAAAGGGTTCAATATTTCCATTGGTCCCATGAATCTTCTGGGTCTGTTCTGGATTGTTTGATAAGCCAGAGGCACCCAGTTTTTTGCTCATGCAGAGTGCAGGCAGTCTAAATCTGCCCATAGTCAAAACTATTTACACTACAAACTTGAATACTGAAAGGTTTACAAAACAATTAGCAAACAGGTAAAATAAGTTCAAGATTTACAAACAGTTCAACCATCACACCAAATATAATACAGTGATTTATTCCTCTGTCTGAATTTAATTTCTTAACCATAGAGTCTGTAGTCAAAATAAAGACAAAGCAAATTATCCCTAATCCCAGTTGCACTAGATAAGCTTCCAGCCCTGTTGATGCCTCAGTGAAAAGGGGAGTGATACAAGAATGACTCAAGAGTTTTTTAGTTCTTCACCAGCTTTGTAATTCGTGTCCTAGGTGGAAATACAAAAATTACAATGTAGAAAGCAGATTAAGACTGAACAGAAAAAGACCACATGAAGACTGAGCTGGTAGTAATTGTGGTATCATCCCTACTTGACCACGGTGGTTTTCTCTGAAGGATGATGCCACAATTTGGCACACAATGTTCCAAATACTGCAAAGCAATTTACTTTTTTTTTCCAGGAGAGGGCTACTCTGGTTCTAAATCAGCAGACCTCAGTGAGATTAATGGAAAATGCTGCATCAGTTGCTTAAGCTTAACCAGGTCCCCTCAACACAAAACACAATTTCAGCTCTGCTGGCTACATCAACCTTCCTAATCACAAATGACAGAAAATAAACCCCAATCCCACAGAAGTTCACATGAGATGTGGGCAAAGGGTATTTTGCAGTCCAAATGCCAAGCATCCAATTAATGCTTTAGAGCAACATTTGTATCAGCCTACAAAGAAAAATATTCTCCCACCAAAGAAGTAATTGCATGAAAAAGATATTTAGCCAAGACAAGAAGAGTTATATGTCTATTAGTACAATACTCTCAGGTACAATTACAAATGGCAGAATTCCAGTCACTTATCTAAGCACATTTGAAAACAGATTGCTGATATAAACATCAGAAGATACTTTAAACTTATCAATGTATTTTCAACAGGTCAATACTGATAATTATGACTTGATGAAATATTGAAGACTGTTGCTTATGAAGCCATCATATCCATCCACACTATGACATGAACTGCAGCATGAGAGAAACTATTACTTGTTCAAACCCAGAAAGTAGTAAAAACATTAGCTGCTTTTCTACCCTATTATGCAGTCTTCGACTGATGCTACATTAAGTTCTACCATAGTCTTTAACAAGTTCTGGGGGAAGGTATAAATGACATGGTAAATTTGCTTTTGAATTCAATGAACATTTAAAATAGTCTGTTTCCCATTTAGCTCTCCAACAAGAAACAGTATTTTCACTTGTAAACAGACTGTTTCATAATCTGACATTTCGTGCTGTTGAGTGTCCCCTGAAATAAAATCTACTGACGACTAATAACTAACTTGAAAAATAAAGCATTACCTTTTCAACATAAATCTTTCAATACTTTCTGCACTCCTCCACAACCTAACATATAAGGAAAGATTTGAAGGAAAATTTAATCTAGTCCCCAAATATAACTTTAAACATGAGGTCATCTAAACATCTGTCTCCAATATATCCCTAGGGATTTTAAATCAAAAGTCTACTAAACATGTACAATCATTTTGAAAATAAATAACAGAACAAATTTAGTCTTGATTATGATTATCATGCTTTTTAAAAGGAAACATTTATTCTAATAAGAAAAGTCTGAACTAATTTAAACTTTATGGACATTAACTTAGAGTTTCATACTCCAAATGAGATACTTCTTTCTATTTAGTCTTGTCTCTACCAACATTCATTGTTTTATATTGGCAGAAAGACAGTATATTTTCTTCCACCTTTTTAGAAATGCCTAGCCAATAAAGCTATATTTCTTATCATATTGAGTACAATTCTGCACAAAGGAGAAAAGTTTGCTGACAAATTAATGGAAGATACTGATTTGTTTCTTTTTTGTCACCTAGGATAGCCATCATCGTACTTCACACTAAGGAAGAATAAAGCAGACAAAGCATCTTGGCACTTATTTTCTTCACTACTTAGGAAAAACATAGACTCATTAACCAGTCAGCACTACAGTTTGACTATGAAAAAGTTTTACTAATAGGTATAATGAATAAGTGGCAGCCATGTCTCCCCTTCTCAATTCAGTGGTCACAATCCCGTTCACAATCCTAATCCCACGTAGGAGAAAAGAATGAAGCTCTTATCCATACAACACAATATAAACTCCATTGCTTTAGCTCTGCAACCACAGACTTCGAGATGAGTGAAGAGTGAGACCATCAGGACACAAAGCTCTCAGGTTCTTGCAGTAGCACTTTTTGATGAGGAACTGCTCCAAGGGTAAACTAGAACAACAATCTAGAGACAGGGGCTACAAAGGATATGCACCTAAAAAAGGATGCTGGACACAGGTATTAAAATGTGCAGCATGAACAAGGCAAACACTCTTGTTCACAGGCAATTCTGACAAAACTCGGGTGTATAAACTCTCACAAGACCATGCTAATGCATGTCAGCATCTATAATAAGGCAGTGTTTTAGAAAACAAATTCTAACAACATAAGTAGCCTGATGCTTTCATTTCTACCTGTGGCCACAAGGTTATTTTAAACACGTGTGCATGCTCCATTACAAGCAAGGCAGCATCTCTATCTGCCTGTAGAAAAGACAGACACAACCAACCAAAAAAAGCTAGTGTATCCCCACCAACCTCAAGCACTCATAACCTCATGGCTCAGATCTGAAATTCACCTAAAAATTCTGAGAATAGTATTTAAAGGGTTTTTTTGGGGGGGTTAGGCTCCAAAAGCCTCTTCAGTTCATCATTTCAAGCTTTAATGCCACAACACTGAGGATAAGATTTGATTAATACTTGTATTACAAAAAAACCCCACCACCTTTCATGCTTTGAAACTAAATGATGTTATCTCCACAAGCTGGAGGACATATCAGATACTACAAAATCTGTAATAAAAAGTTAAATTTGATTCCTGTGTCTATGATTATGCCAGTCAGAAGTCTGGAGTTTTTACTTGCATTTTTACCATGCCCTTAATTTTTCACCAAGTTCACCATGCTATCTGAGGTCAGCTGAAAAAACAAAGATGAGCAATACTTACTATGCCTTAAAACTATATAGTGGCTTGCTTTCAAAAGTTAGTATATGGTGAGAAATAAGTGTTGGTAATAGAAAACCAAATAAAATCCAACTCTGTTGCAATAAACACTCAGAATTAGCTCTAAGAGGAAGAGCAATAGTGTAAAGAATTTTCTCAAATTAAAAGTTCCAAATAAGAATCTCCCTTTGCTTTTGGGAGTGTTGCTGTTTAGGGACACCAGCACACTTCAGCATAATAAAACCAGCAAAAAGCCCAGGAAACTAGGATAACGCCATGAACTGGGAAATGATCCATTGACTAAAGACTGAAAGATGAGCCATAAACCGTGTTTCCTGCCAAAAACTGGCAGATTGAAAAGGATCCAGAGGAAAAACAAAAGCAGCTGTTAACAGTGCAGATCTAAAGGCCAGTAACTCCTGTGTTTCCTTCCCTGCTGTATGGGTGGGACTTCTCAACAACATTCAGACTTTCTTAGATATGACCATATTTTCTCATCAGAAAGTCACCATTATAGACTGCTGAAGCCTCAGATGTTTCAGATTTTGGTGAAATTGTGTCTAACTATAATGAGCCCCTAGGACAAGACACACTGCAGGAAAAACAAAAGGTACTCACCCTGCAACTATTCAACTTTCGATGCAACCAAAGCAGTTGACATGTGCTGCAGACATGCATACATAAAGTAATGACTAATAATTGACACTTCCTTACATAAATGATAATTAGGCATCAGAGTGAAAGCTTATGATTATAAAAATCAGGATTGATTTATTTTATCCAACTAGAGCAGTGATCATTCCCATAGACAGCACATGCCAATTCATCTCCAAAGAGGCAAAAAGAGTTAATTACATATTTTCAACTCCAGTTGAAGCAGAACAAATTTAGGGCCTTTATGCTCAAGATGCAGATAACTGAAAATATTTAGAGGGATTCCTATAACTATTGTCAGTTCTCTCCATTCATTGCAATATTGATCTTCAAGACCTCCAGATTCTAGGATTTGTATCACTATCTGAAAAGGCAGGGTTTCTTCTACTTGTCTTTAGTTCTTTTAGCACTTTTAATTCATACCAACTCTAGGCCAGTCTGAACAGTTTAACAAACCTATTTTTCACAGAGGATTTCAGAGTCACTCCTGTAACATGTAAGTTCTTCCAGTCTCAGTTGTATAACTTTATGTCTCCCACCATGCTAGCTTGAACTAGAAAAGAAGTGTAAGAAAGAAGGTTTACAAGTATCAGAACGAAATCCAAAGTAGCATCACAGAAACATAGCTACAATTAAGGGAGAATTTGTAATATCATCACTTAACAGATGAACATTTTCTGCACAGAAATAACCAGAATCAGTTTTTGTTGTCCTTTCTAGAACACTGCCACAGAAACATATATAACTATTAGAAAGTATGCTTTCTTATTACATAATTAGCCTGTGTTATAGCAATATACCATGGATTTGAACATGAACAGTCACTAACCACAACTGCTAAAACAGTAATGAAAATTTTCTTTACCTTAATACAATCTTTGCTTGCAAATTTGTATCGATTTCACAGAACTGCCTCTGCAGACAATGCATCTTTTGCCTATAAACTTTAAAACAGGCATGCTCCACTATTATTTTGACTATCTATTCTCTTTCACATGCATAATTCCATAAGATTCTTTAACTTGGAGATCTGACAACGTACTTAAGAGTTGCAACAAAAAACTTGGGAGTTTGTTCTGGAAAAAAAAAAAAAAGGACAGCTTTAAGCTTTTAGGCTTTGCTGTAGGTCTCATTCCTGCCAGTACAGGCTTACAGCAGCATGTAACAGCTGTCTTCACTTCATTTATAGGCAGACAGGGAGAGTTTGAAGCAATTTCTGCAATAACACAAAATCCATTGTAAAATAATCAAGATTCAAATTCCTCACTGTGGAAATCAATAGCTATTTCACACTGATTCCACTGGGGGAGGATAAATTCCAAGTTTTTCCATTTATAGGTGTTATCTTAGACTTAGAACCATCTTTTGGCCTTCGCCAACGATAGATGACTGGCTGCAATTCTTGCAGTTGCTTCAAGTCAAACTCAGTGCCATCGGTTTTGCAGTACAAATGAAATCTGCATTTATTGATCATTATTTCATACACACACAGACAAACACACATACATTTAAGGGTCGCTTTCTCATGTCATCCAAAATGACACGCTAATCTCACCTGCAGCAACTTCAGTGTACATCTTTATTCCTCTCTCACCCACAGGAAAGCATCTACTTGTAGTATTACACTGCCATCTTGTGGCTGTCAGAGCTAATGACGAGAAATAACTCCTCGCTGCCCACTGAGGATAGAGGTGAGCTCAGTTGGTTGTAACTGGTCCCTTCGGAGGGGCAAAAGCCCAGCTAGAATTCAACCTGGCCGCTGCAATGAGGGATAACAAAAAAGGTTTTTACAAACACGGTAACAACAAAAAGAGAGCCAAGGAAAATTGATGCAGAGGGGAACACTGCTCATCAAGGATGAGGAAAAGACTGAGGTATTTAATGCTTCCTTTGCCATCATTATCCTCAGGGTATTCAGCCTCCTGAATCACAGAATCAACCAGGTTGGAAGAGACCATCAAGATCATCAAGTCCAACCAATCACCCAGCCCTGACTAATCAACTAGATCATGGCAGTAAGTGTCTCATCCAGTCTTTTCTTAAAACCTCCGGGGACATCAATCTCACCACCTCCCTGGGCAGCCCATTCCAATGGGCAATCACTCTTTCTGGGAAGAACTTCTTTCTAAATCAAGCCTAAATTTCCCCCTGCATAGCCTGAGATTGTGTCCTGATAGCAATGGAGAGCAGCATCAATTCTGCACAATCCAGGAGGAAGCAATTAACAATCTGTTATTCCACCTGGACAGTAAGTCTATGGGGCCAGATGGGCTTCATCCAAGAGTACTGAGGGAGCTGCTGGAGGAGCTTGCCAAGCCCTTCTCCACCATCTATCATCTATCAGTACTGGTTAAAAGGGGAAGTGCCAGAAAATTGGAGCTTTGCCAACATACTACCCATCTACACAAAGAGCTGAAAGAGGATCTGGGGAACTGCAGGCCTGTCAGTTTGTCCTCAGTACTGGGGAAGATTACAGAGAGGTTTATCCTGGGTGCACTGACATGACGCTGGGATCAGGCTCAGCCAGCACAGGTTCATGAAAGGCAGGTCCTGCTTGACCAACCTCATCTCCTTCTATGACCAGGTGACCTGCCTAGTGGATGAGGGAAAAGCTGCAGACATTGTCTACCTGGACTACAGTAAAGCCTTTGACACCATCTTCCACAGCATTTTTCTCCAGAAACTTGTGGCTCATGGCATAGCCAGGTGGATGCTTTGCTGGAATAAAAACTGGCTGGATGGCAAGGCCCACAGAATTGTAATAACTGGAGTTAAAAACAGCTGGCAGCTGGTCACAAGCAGTGTCCCCCAGGGCTCCCTGTTTGGTCCATTTCTGTTCAGTATCTTCATTAATGATTTGGATGAGTGGATTGAGGGCATCCTCAGCAAGTTTGTAGACAATGCTAAATTGAGGGTGAATGTTGACCTGCTCCAGGGCAGGAAGGCACTGCAGAGAGATATGGACAGGCTGAACTCATGAGCAGAGGTAAACTGCATGAGGTTTAACAAGACCAAGCGCCGGGTCCTGCACTTTGGTCACAACAGCCCCAAGCAGTGCTACAGGCTTTGGGAAGAGTGGCTGGAAAGCAACCTGGTGGAAAAGGATCTGGGGGTACTGGTAGAAAGCCAGGTGTACTTCCTCTATGAATTGTATAGTAATTAAAACAATAGGGGTTGCATAGACCTTGCAAAGTTATTTCACATTTTCTTTTCAGCATATTTCATAACACACAGCATTGGGGGATGGTTGCCTGAACAGAAACAGAAATCTTTCCAAGCCTTAGCTTCCTGACTTCTCTTCAGATTACTAACAATACACTTGAGAAAGTTCAGCTTAGACACACTTAGCCTTCTTTCGTTACTCTCTTCATGGGAAGTTCTCTTTACCATATTGCCAACCAAGCCCTTCCCCTCCAAAGCACTAAGTCCAACACCAGGATAGATTCACAGCCTTATGAAGAAAATTGGCTTTGCTGGGAGGAACAAGTGCATTCCCTTGGAAGACTTCTACTTGCATGACCTGATCTTGCACTAATACTACCTCACTGATTCCCATTCTTAGCTTTAATATAAACAGTCTGTTAGTACCCAAAATGCCAAATACAGGCAGCGAAAGACAATGAGCACATACTGTAGTTTTAGGTATTTCAGCACTAAGAGACTTCAGAAAGTTTTGAAACCATAATATTTTAAAGTGCTTAAGTCAAGATAGTTTGGGGGTTTAGTTAAGCACTTACCAAGTTGAAATTACCTCTGAGCATTAAGTGATTTTAGTAACGCGTGAATGCCAATTGCATGACTTAAAGGCAAGAAAAATAAAACAGCTTAGAACACACAGAATACTCATCCTAACTTCAGTTCCCAAAGAAGTCTCAGCAAAATGAAAACAAATTGAACACCCAGTTGGGAAAAAAATGGAAAAGGGAAAAAATTACTCAATACTCCTGCTGTTTAAAACACTTCCTGTGCATCTATCACACTCCCTCTCCCCATCATAGGGAGCAAATAATCCTAGGTGTTTCATAGAGTATGCTGGCTAACATATACCTTGTAATGATGTTTGCGAGCCTAATGCCTTTAGGAAGACCAAACACTGTTTGTAACACTGTATTTGCATCTAGCAGCCTTACAAACAATTGGCTTTCCAGCTTGTAGATCTGGTTCAAAGAAGCTGCTGCTATCCAGAATAATTAACTTTTATCTACTCTTGAAATAAAACACCTCTCAAAAGAGAAGGTTTGGATCTTCGAAGGTGATTAAGAGAATTAGACTTCCAAATCCTACTAGATTTCCTCTGTTGTATCATGAAAATGTTAAAAAGAAGGGGGGAAAGAGCCCTTCTAGTTATTCTCACTATGTTTTCTGTTTGGGGGTTTTGTTTGTTATTGTTGTGGGGGGTTTATTATTATTCCATTTTCTTCTGACCTTCCCATGTTCATTTTGTAATGAGAGCCAATAGTTCATGTTCATTTATTAAATGGAAACAGCAAAAGAAACACACTGAACTGCAACAGAAAAGTTACTTAAACATGACTTCAATATTACAGGTCTTTTTAAACACATATTTGCATTTATCATCTACTACATGAACTCTCCAAAATTTTAACATAAATATTTTACATTTTGAAGTAACAAACTTATGTTAACAAAATTATGCTACCTGTATTTTTGGCTTAATGTTTCCACCTGCAGCCTTTTGTTATTAAAAAGACAAAAACGTGACTACACCAAAGAGCAGCATCCTAAAACCTTCAGTGTAACTATATCCAGCCACTTTCCTTTACTCAGCCACAGATCCTCTGTACAGCTGTTTATGATGACATTTGCATTTCATCATTTAAAGAGAACCAAGACTGTTACAAGGACAGCAAGGCAAATTGACCTGGGCATCCCACAACATATTTTGCAGTATTCAGTTCCTCTCCATGAAGAAAGACATCTCTATTAACTTTGTATGCAACCCTATTATTTTAACTTCTTTGTTTTCCATTTAGGCACACACACACACACAAAAGGTTTTTTAATCCTTGTGAGTCAGAGAAACAATTCTTCCTGTAACTTGAACTGTGGACTTCTCAAACAGCCTTTTGAAGAATTACTACAAATTTAAGGAAATCAGAGATGCTCAGATTGCTCTTTTCACAGTGATTTCTTACAGAGTTTATTTTCTGCTTATTTTTTCCCAATAAATTCCACACATGCTTTAGTTTACTAATTAACCACTAGAAAAAAGGAGTATGCCTGCAGTTCACTTTACTAGAAGGAACCAACCATATTAACACTGTCTGAATTACATTTCAGTCCTAATATTGTCTTACACCCAGGCAAGCCAACAGAACCAAGTACTTTCAATTACGCTATTAACCTCCATTTGGGGAGTCTGAAAGACAGGGACAAACTAAATGCCAGCAGAAAGAGCACAAGCCAAGTATGACTTTGTTCATATTTAAGATGGAGGTCCCCCTCAGGAAGCACAGCTTTCAATTCACTATGAAGTCAAATTACAAGACATTCAAATGATGAACCCGTTGCCACAGACATGGAGTACACATGAGGCCCTGTCATGCTTGAGTTCTATAGCTGAATTACAGCAGAAAGCTATGCAAGTTTATCTTTAACTTAGAAATGCCTCAGCCAGCCAATGGTATGTTTAAATCTTTAAGATAGTGAATACTTTCATTTCTCCTTCAAGCAGTAGGCCAGTATCTTCGGTTTCATCAGTCCTGTAGACTAGGGGTAACGCTTGATTTCTTTTTTCCCACTTCCCCTATCTTTATTAAGTCCATGAACAAGTCTTGTCATCTTCCATAAAGCTTCAAAAATCCCCTCCTTCCTGTTCGGACAGCTTAGGCTTATCTTTAAACATTTTCCACTCGACCTGGCAGAATCACTTCTTATCAGATCCTTCCGCATCAGACAAGCAGATGCTAAGTATCCTCTCATTTTACTTATGCAGACAATATTTCTGACCTATCAATTACACCTACTCTGCTGTGCAGTTCATTCCCCAACTACCTTGTTACTTTCATATCATTGTTTTGACAATGACAACAGATTACAGCATCTTTCTTAGAAGCAGCTTCATACATTCCTTTTGGTTAACTGTATAAGATAATCATAACTTCTTAAAAAATCTAATAATTAGTTCACTACAATGAGGTGGGGTTTTTTTCAGTCTCCTTCTAAATAACAGGCTGTGGTACAGGCAGCAAAGCCACATTGGGATATCAGTGACATTCATATACGGCTAGTAAACATGACAAAATACTAGAAGAGCCCTATGTCCCTCTGCAGAGGCAGCCAGAAGCAATATGGAGCGTCTAAAGTGATACTTGGAAGCTAAGGTCAGGCAGCCAAATCAATTGGTAGAATCAAATATTTAAGTAAACTCTCAGCAACACATGCCCTCCGTCCTTTCTTTCCTGCCTCCACCTTTTTTGTGGTGGATCCACAGCTGCCTGAGAAATTTAACCTTAAAACTGAATCCCTTAAAGTTACAGTCTTCTCTATAAATTACCAAAAAACCGCCATTGAGTTTTAAACATGTCAAGCAAGTTTACAAGTTTGAGCCATTTCCCTCTAATGCCTTATAACTCCCACTGTGAGCTACATTTACCAATGGTACCTCTAGTACCATTTCAGTTTTATTCAGACCTAGAGAACAGTCCTTACTGGTTTATTTCAAAACCAATGAGTATGAATTTCTGTATAGGTTTAAGACTAGTGACAGAGCTAAGAAACCTGCTTGCCCAACAGGAGACTAAGCAAAACAATCCAAGCATCTTTTAGCAGTATGCCTCTGGACTAGATTCAGCAGGCTTCCTACCTTATACTTAAAAAAAGTTTGTAGGTGCAAGTAAGTTTTCTTCTTGAGAATTCTCTTGCCTTAAAATACATCAGATCATCAAATAGTTTTCATGCTGTCTTTTCACTACCCTCAAATACATCCTTTTCCCTATTCTAGTCCATCTTTAAAACTTCATTGTTATCTAAATGACAATTTTCTTTCTAGGATGTCAGCCAAACTGTCTGTTTTTCTGTGAGCAAAGAGATCTTGTAAAGAAAACAGCCTACTGGTAGGGGACAGGAAGATAAAGAGCAAGACCAATCTGAAACACAAAGGCACAGGCCCACAGCCACAGGCAGATAAATTTGTCATCTTGCAAAACATCTGATGGCAAAACACCTCGGCATCCCTCCAGGTAGGAAGGGCCTTCAACAGGCTAGTACAGCTTAAAACTTCTCAATCTTATTGAAAGGGAGACGTTACCAAGCAGAATCTTAAAAAGATTTAGGATTTCCATGGCTGAAGAAGAGCTAGATAAACAGACTGATACAATGGAAGGGCCAAGGCAGCAGACTCTCCACTTCTGCTGTTGCAGAAGCTATCACAATCCCTCACTGTCAAAGCAGAAGGCTGGGAACAAAGGACATGCAGTCGCGAGCACTGAAAGGAAGTGCTCAAATGTGTATTGGTGGCAGGAATGCATAAAAGTGGATTTATGGGCAGCAAGGGAATTAGAGAGAATGGGGCACCAGCTCACATGTAGTGACACAGCCACACTGGACTCACCCGCAAGAGAACTGCTTGTGCACGTTACACTGAAGCATTATGTAACACATGGCAACAGCACCGTGTAGCTTTCCTCTTCCAATTAAAACATAAAAGGATAAACAGCATTTGGACCTTAAAAGAGACACTACAGAACATTTAAAACAACTTAAAACTTAAAGATAAAATGCTAACAGTACTTACATATACACATTGAAAGAGCAGAATACACTGCTCCCTACACTGAACACTGACTTAAATATGTCAGTTTCATTCTTGTTTAAGGAAAACAAACTGAAGAAATTAACTAGAAGTGCTTTCATGGCTGAACAGAGGCATCCGGTTTTCACTTCAGAGTCTGAAGTACAGATGATGTGATTAATCGGTAACCCCGGCATTCCTAAAAGTATTAATAAGGCACAGAAACACCGTAGCCCTGCATCGGTTTCTCTTAAGGCAGCCACGGAGAGTGTCCCAGGGAATGCGTCCGAGAAGCGGAACGAGGTTTTCTGCCCCGCTGCCCCGCACCGCTGGCAGGCTCTGTGGACTCGCAGTACGCACGGCTGTACAAGCCACCGAGTCCACCTCAAGCAGGGAAAGGCCAAGTACCACCCACCGGAAAAGCTTACGAAGTGACATCGCTAGCTGTTGCCGTTGAAGGGGGCCCGCCTGCCACCCTTATCGCCCGAGGGGCTGTGGGGTGTGTGTAACGGAGATACCCTGCAGACCCCTCGGCCCCCCGCATGGCCGAGTACTATTACAGGAGTTACCGCAGTGGCCCCGCCGCGCCGCTCCCGGGACCCCCAGGCCCCCGGCAGCCTCGCTGGCCCAGCAGCGCCAACCGGCGAGGGAGGAGCCGCTTCTGAGCCGGGCTGCTCCCCGTTGCTACTCTCCTGCCTTGAGAGTGGCGAAGGGGTGGCGGCGCTACTGCCACAACGTCAGCTCGGCGGAGCGCTGGGGAAGGACGGGCGGACCCTCTCCACCCAGGAGAGCGCCCACTTACCCGCCGAGCCTCCGGCGACGATTTGGTGAGAGGCCTCCTGCAGAAAGCCCGCGGGTTTGCGAGCCATCCTCGCCCGCACTGCGGAGAGAGCCACTCGGCGACTGGAGAGCGGCTGCCGAACCGGGGCAAACTCCGCGCTGGGCGGGTGGGGAAGAGCCGGGGGAGGCGGGAGCCGCGGTTATCTGCCGGGTGGGGGCTGCGGCCAGGCCGGGCGGGGCTCCCGCCATGGCAGGCTCTTCAGTGTGCAAAGGACATGGGTATTTTGTCACTTGGAGAGCGCATGGGTAATTTGTCACTTGGAGAGTGGCTATTGCATGTGCGACACAGACCTATTAGCCCATCTTAGTCAATGAAGCAGTGCCTGGGCTTGGGCTTGAGTGCTGGGACACAGCCAGCCACAAGAACAAACTGCTTTTCCAGAAGACGCCAGAGTACATGAGGGACAGCATGGGTACATCCCCAGCGGCAGCACCATCGAAGGGGAAGACAGTTCATCCATATAGAAGCAGAGCACACAAGGACATTTATTCTCAGGGGCAGAAGATGGGCACTGGTCTGCTTACCAGTACAGACATACTCTTTTTGACTTAGAGCCAGATTAAAAAAGGCACTAAGGTTAATGAGCTACAGTGTAAGCATTTTGTCAACAACTCAATAGTTAAATGTTTCTATGTATTTGGAGCCTGCAAATGTTGGGAGCAGAAGCAGTATTGCAGATGGTCTTTTATTTTCCCTTCTCCATCACTGACTTGTAATAAAACCTCAGGGTTATGAACATGTAGTTTTAAAGATTTTTTTACCTTCAAATGCCTACCACTGGGGGTTATGCACAAGGTTCTGAAATTATGGAGTTTTCATCCCCCTCACAGGTTTTTCTAAAAATCATTTCTCAAATATTTCCAAATACATTTTTTTTTGTTTTAAAAACAGATTTCAGGGACCATAGTATTTGGAAGCTAAGACTTTATAAAAGTATCTTTGGCAAAGTATTTTCATGAAGTGGTAATACTCTTTGGATGTTTAGTTTGCAGAGTGTCTCTGAGTTTTCTGATAGTTGAAGGTTCCAAGCTTGAAAGGAAATGTGGTCTTTGGTAATCTAGAATAGAGATTAGGGGGAAAAAAGGGTTTATTGGTACTGAAAATTACAGGAGCATAGAAAAACGTACAGAGAAGTGTTAATAAAATGTTAAAAGGCTGAGACTCTATTTGCATAAAGGAATAATATTCAAGTGTAACATTCAGTTATGTAATTTCCATGTATCAGCAAATAAACAGTAACTTCTTTGATCAATGTAAGAGTAGTGTGAGGATTGCTGTGGAAGTACAGAATAGCTCCCTTAAATTAATAAAACTTTGAATGTGCTGACCTTTAAGTAATTAAAATCGCAACTTCAATGTTTCATTAACATTTGCCTTTGTTCCCTTGGTTTAGGCTCTTTGAGACTGCTGCTCAATAAATACAGCAGGATCATCAAGTCTCCATTGTTCTGTATCATCAAAAAGCAGATGCTGAAATGTAACTACTTTTTTGTTCCAGAGGTGTAGGTCTCCTTGCACAATGTTCTCTTTGGTACAAATAGCAGGTGTAGTATTAAGGTGAACTTGCAGCAGTAGATCAACAGTAAAGAGAATTTGGAGTTGATCAGAGGGTGCAGAAACTAAGATTTGTTTCCTTGCAGAAAGTATCACTGAAACAAAAAGGTTTACATGGCGGGGGGGAAATGAATAAATTGTTCATAGTGCACACAGTTGACACGAAATATGTTTATGGAATTGCGTAACACCTGTTCCTTAAAAATGTAAACTCTGCTACTGTCAGGAAACAGTGAAGTTTGTCTCACAGTAATCAAACCCCAAATCTACTCACCTCAACACAGCTAAATTCTCCCGCTGTTTTATATATGGCACATCCACCCCTCCCAATCCCACTGCAAAGGGCAACCCTCCTATTGTGTTTAATCCCATTTACACTTGGCCTCTTCCCAAACCAGCATATGTATGCCACAACTCTCTCTTCCTTAATAGCCCTGGCAGGGTTTGTTTCTGTTTGTAATTACCGTATCCTTTAATAGGGAACACCGTTCTTAGCCAGCCTGGGCAGACCTCCAGTGCTATCCTTTCAGAATGGGGACAACTTTTCCATGTGCAGGGGAAAGGAGGGCAGCCCCGTCACCCGTGCCGGGGGCAGCCGCGAACAAGGCTCAAACTGCCGGAGGCCCTCGCCTCCTGCTTGTCCTCGCCGCGCCCGGCCTTGCATCGCTTCTCCCGGCCGCAGGGCGGCGCCACCCCCGAGGCCCAGCCCAGCGGCCGCGGCCCCGTCGCTGCGCGCTCCTGCCTCGTCCCCGCCCCGGCCGCAGGCTCCGCCTGCTCGCGGGCTTTGTTGTGGAGGCGCGGCGCGGGGCCACCGCACGCCGGCAGCGGGGAGGAGCGCGCAGGTAACGGGCTGGCGGGGCGCTTCCCTCAGCGGCTGTAGCCTAGCGAGGCTGTGGCTGTCCCGCAGAGCTCGGGTTTGAACTTACCCTGTCTCCTGCGTCGAGGCTTGGCAGCGGCGTCCCGCCCCGTCAAGGCGGCTTCTGTAGGGGCTGCTTTGCCCTTCGCGCCTCCCCTGCGGGAAGCGGCCCTGTCCGGCCTCCTCGCCTCGCCTGCCTCTGGAGCCGGGCCGAGCCACCGCCCGGCCTGCTCCGCCACCTTCGGGCCCTTGCTCCACTTGCCGGCTGCGTGGGCTGTGGCAGACCTTCCCGTCGACGCCCCTTGGCTGGGGCTGCCTCTACCTCCCCCACGCCCCGTGGCCGCTGGGCGACCCCGGCTTGCCCGACCTTCCACCCGCTCTGCAGCTGGAGAGACGGGGAAGCAAGTATCCCGTGCGGGGATGCGCGATTTGGAGTTTCAGAGGGGAGGGAGGGATCGGACAGGCTGCCGCTTCCCGGGAGGGCGGGCAGTACCGGGAAGGTAATTCTGAGAGCCTGAGGTGAAACCTGTCCCAGACAAATTCAGGAGGTCAATGCAGGATCTTTAGTGTCAGGTTTGAACAAACTGTGGAGGGCACTTAGAGGAGTGGCAACATATTTAAAAAGGGGGAAACAAAACAGAAAGCCCACCGAACCCAAACCAACAACATAAAGTCCCCCCAAAAGCCAATGACTTGCCAAAATAAAGTTTGCAGCCTCTACTTGTTTGAACACTTATGACTTTAAAAGAAGCTCCTTAGTAAGTTTCAGTGAGTTGTGTACCTCAGTTCCTTTAGTGGTGAACTTGGTAGAGTAGGGTTAATGGTTGGACCTGATGATCTCAAGGGTCTTTTCCAACCTGAATGAGTCTGATTCCCAACATACTAATCTGCTTTCTTGATTGTATTGTGAAGGTCTATTTCGTTTAAGGCAAAAAGGCTACAGTTTCTCCACGTGGGCAGTTTGGAGGAAAAACATTCAGTATGTGTACCCAGAGGCCTGTTTTATGTGACAGAAAATGTTCTCCAATGTTTGCTTGTGGAGCAGCTGCAACCAGGTCCAGATACAACTTCAGGAAGTTGAAATTATTTGAGCTGGGGGCTGCAGGAGTTTGCTCATGCTGAGTTTGGGAATTCAGAGCACCCTACAGTGGCATAGTGTCTTTTTTAGTATTTCAGTGAGTTCTAACTACTGTTAGAACAGCCTTCAGTTGCAGTGCTTTAGTCGTGGAAGAAAAACTGGTTAACCACAGCAATGCGCTTCTGGCTTAGCAGATCTCCAACCTGTAAGTTCTGGAGGTTGTGGGACCTGTGGGTCCTAGGGAAATGCTGTGATGTGTTTGTCTTTTTCTTCTACCTGTCCTTGAGTATCTGTTGGATAATTTTGCTCTGGAAATATACAACTTCCATTCAACCTGAAACTACCTGTTTTGGGTTATTTGCTTATTTAAACATATTGTGGTGCTAACCAAAATATCTCCTGAGGTTTGGCAAGAGTTAAGCCAAGTTGTAACAGTTAAAGTAAACGTGCTGTGCTATGTAGTAGTTTTGTTTTATTTTCCCTTTAAGTATGCAAAATGTAATCCTTCACAACAGTGTCCTTCAGCTGTATGAGATGTTTGACACTGAGCTGTATATACCAGTGATGCACCATCAGCACAGTAGCTACAAGCTCTTCTGCCTGTCACCAGTACAAGGATCAGCGTTGATTTCAGGGTCTTGAAAATGATACATTTGTTCTTGCCTGGCCAGCAAAGAAGAAGTTACTGTAGTTCTGTTTGCAGTATGGAAATTCAAGAGAGGGACTGAAGGTAAAATTCTATATAGGACTTGAAAAAGTAGGGACATGTGCTGCTGCAAGTTTTGGGGGAAGGAGGTGGAGTTTTGAAGTTAGGCAGTCACTGCTGCTTCTTATTACTTGCAGTGACAGCATTATCAGTGAGACTTGGTAAATCTACCTGGCCAAAGGACCTATAGTAACGGAATACCTGTTTTTTCCCTTCTGGGTATTTCTTCACTAAATTAAATGTTGGGTTTTTTTAAATTTTCTTCTGAATGCTTAGAGGGATAAGGCTCAAACCAAACTGGTAGATCTTGTAGTCAAGGAGATTATATGCTATCTTAGATGTGTATACCCTTTTTGTGGTTATTACAGGTTTTCGTGTAGTGATACCACAAACTCTGTAGAGTGTGATCTCCATTACACTTTGTAATGGAGACTACTCTGTCCAGTACTATTGAGTAGCTAATGAAATTTTAAAGATCTGTGCCCTAGTTTTAATGTGATGAATAATTAGATTTCTTCCCCTTTGCTTTGTTTCTGTACTCACCCGATTTCCCTTTTAATTATTAGTTTGCCTGGTTTGGAGAAGAAAATGTTACTTTTGTTCTTTGCATTTTGTTATTCTCTCTCTCTGCCTGTTAGAAGTCATTCTAGATGATGCTGCATTGGAAATGCACTATTATGGTGTTACCTTCTTTGCTTGATCAGTAAGAAACTGAACAGTTGTCCAGCTTACTGTTTCTCTTGCAGCAAGACAAACTCAATGTATTGTATTACTGGCAGAAATAGGAGTAACGGTGCTGATGCTCTGTGGCCTGGATCTATCTTTGCACAGTTTGGGGATTTTAGTTTTTGAGGGTGCCTATGTTTGTAGAAGTGCAAGGAAGTTCTCAGAGCTTGCATGGAAATGTTAGAGGGAGAGAGAAAATGCAGGCTTGGAAATTCTGTGTGGAAAGTCATTAAACTATTCACTAGAATTGAAAGCAAGAAGATACACATGAGCTGAGGGTGGAGGGAGAGAACATCCTGCCTGATTATCACTTTTGTGTAAAATCAGTCATGTGAACTTGAGAGAGATCCTAATGAATCTTTTTGCTACCTAATGTTTTTAGTCTGTCAGACATATGGCAAAATGGCACATCCATGGCAGCATGCAGACTGTGGAATGTTTTTTAAGCCATGAATCGCTGATCTAAGTTGATGTTCACTTCAGTGCAGATCTCTCAAGTCCATGCAGAGGGTTTCTCACTTTACATCTTTGGGCAACAGATATTTTGAAACTTAGTTCCTAGACACAGCCTAAAACTGCCACATTCTGAAATGAGCAACTGGCCCACAGTGTGCTGCAGTCTATTAACAGATTGAACTACAGCTGGAACTGGCAGGTAGTCCTGAAAGTATTATTGCAGCTTTTGCCTTTTCATTTTAAAAATAAGATAATTTTGAAAGGGTAAGAGAAATAGTGTCAAACCCTTACTTCTAGGATAGATACAGCTATGGAAAGCACCAGCCTGTATCCTCTCTGCTGCTTTGAGCCGTGTGCTTAAGTGATAGGATGGTTGTTGTGCTGCCTGCTAGCCTCATGAGCCATAGTACAGGAATAATAATGGCCAACTTCTGTTTCCTGTGGTGTTTCTTGATGTGGACTTCTGCTTGTTAAGGACAGGTTGAAATGCAAACTGGCAGTTTCTGCAGAGTGGTGGCCTTTTGTATATTAAATAGTATTATGTATTAGAATATTGAAATTATTTTATAGGTATATTGGGGTTTCTGTGACAAAGTTTTTGTAGCTGGGTGTGGCCGTTTGACGCTGTGCCTTTAAGGAAGGGGCGCACTGGCTAAATGTTTGTAAAATATTTTGGTATTCTAAACGAATTTCATTGGCAGGATTGTGGGAGGTCAGATTGGACCCGGGGGAGCTGGGAACTTTCTCTCAGTCTTCCTTCCTTCGCTGTCCCTCTCGGCTGGATCTGCTTCTGGGATTCTGGCCAGCTAAGATAAGATACTAACTCCTGTGCCAGGCCTTTCTTCCTTTCCTGCCCTGTTAACCGTCCACATCTCGTCTCTTCTTCTACCTCTTTGGGGGAGAAGGGAGGTAGGGGGTGAAGGGGGGCACAGGGGGAAGCCCCCTCTGTGGGGGGTCTGGTTTCTGGTTGAGTTCATTTGCTGTATATTCCTGTATATATTGTAAAATACCTGTATTTGTTGTGTTACATATAATCTGTTTCCTTGTACAATATACTCTCATTTCTCTGACTGGGTTTAGCCGTGGTCTCTTTCTCAGTGGGGGAGGGAAAGCAGAGCCTTTCCTTTCAAACCCCCACACTGGGGGGCTACAGGGGTGGCTTCTGTGATTAGCTGGTAGAAGCTTCCCCTATGTCCTATAGAATCAATGGCAGTCCACTCCAAGATGGGCCCACTGCTGGCTGAGTTTACCAGTGCCATTGGTTGCACCTTTGTGATAACATGTAAGAAGAGGTAAAAAAAAATCTGTACAATTCCAGCTGAAGAGAGGAGTGAGTATTTGAAAGAAACAACTCTGCAGACACCAAGATCAGTAAAGAAGGAGGGGGATGAGATTCTCCAGGAGCCCGAGCAGGGATTCCCCTGCAGCCCATGGTGAAGACCATGGTGAGGCAGGCTGTGCCTCTGCAGTTCGTGGAAGTTGATGGTGGAGCAGATATTCCCCTGGAGCTTGTGGAGGACCCCACACCAGAGCAGGTGGATGTGTCAGAAGGAGGTTGTAACTCTGGGGGTAGCCTATACTGGAGCAGGCTTCTGGCAGGACCTGTGACCCTGTGGGGGACCCACACTGGAGCGGTCTGTTCAGGAAGGACTACAGCCCATGGAAGGGACCTACACTGGAGTTGTTTTTGGAGACCTGTAGCCCATGGGGAGGACTCACGTTGGAGACATTCATGATGGGGGGGGACGCCATTCTGGAGCAGAGGATGAGTATTAGGAGTATTTCCTCTAAGGAGGAAGGAGCAGCAGAGACGATGTGTGATAAACTGACTGCAACCCCTGTTCACTGTTTCCCTGTGCCACTCAGGGTGAGAAGGTAGAGAAAATTTGAAGGCAAGATCAGGAAGAAGAGAGGGGTGGGGGAATGTTGTTAAGATTTGGGGTTATTTCTCATTTTCCTACTCTGGTAAATTAAACTAATTTCCACAAGTCAAATCTGTTTTGCCAGTGGTGGTATTGGTGAATGCTCTCTCTTATGGGTTTCTACTTTATGTTACTGAACATCAACTATACATGAGAACAGCCTGTTGTATTTGCTGTGCACCATTACTCTTGGCTGAGCCTTGTCAAATTCGTTGTCAGATTTTATTTCATGCTTTTCAGAGGAATTAAAACTCAGTGGTTCAGTGAATTATTTTGAAAGCTTGAGTTGTGGCACCTGTGAACTGTAGTCAACACTGTTTCTGTTTGTTTGGGGTTTTTTTAATCATCATAGCCCAGTGGAAGGCTATTTGTACATGTGCTGCAAGTTCAGTGTGATGCCCCAGATCATATGCCCGATGACTTGGAAGGATGTTTCTGTGGGTTCTGGGGTAGGGAAAGGGAAGAAAGGCTGAGTAGGGTCAGAGAGCGACTCCACAGGCTATTTGCCATTATTGTTGATGGAATATTTTCTGGAAATGCCTTTTGGAAAAGGCATATATTTCTGTTGGAAACTTTATAGGTAGTTAACATGATCATCAATATGTTGCTCTCAGTTTTAGCAGGGGAAGAAATACTTAAGACTGGCTCATGGTTATCTTTTCCTTATTAAAATCTGTAGTGTCATTTTGCTCAGTATCACTTGCTAGAGTAGCAAACCAAAGAGCAGATCCAACTTCCCTGTAAGCAAAAGGCAAAACTTCCATAGGTCACAGCAGTGTGGGATTACACTGCAGGCTTGGAAGAAATAATTGGTAATGAATTCAGCTCCTGGAGGGCATTAATTTTTGCACCATGAAATCCATAGTAAATTGAGTTAAGGAGATTCACATAACATGCTGGTAGACAAATGTTATCCTTTCTGTCCTTTTATGTAAATCTGTTGAAGACCGGATTTGATCTTTAAGTTATACGTTCATTTAAATAGTAATATTGCAGCTAGCTATGTGCTAATTTAAATGTTAAGTGTGAAATAAATTAGAAAAATCTAATCTGCTTCAGTAATGTAGTATTAGGACAAAGGAGGATTAAAATGCTTGGTTATTGATTAGCTCTTTGAAGGGAGGGGGTGGCAGTTCCCGTCAAAGTTTGTGGAATGAATTGGAACTGTGCTGAAAATGTTGCGTGATGCTCTGCCGTAAGAGAATTTAACACGGGATCAAAGATTGTACCTGAAGCAAACAGACTCAGTTTTTAATGGTGGTGTTCAAATTTACTAGTATAGTAATTTCCTTGTATTTAGCTTGTAAATAAAAATGTTCCCTTGTAAAGGGAGTACTTAGTGCTGAAAAATAGCGTCACAGTTGGATGTGTTTATATGAATTACTCTTGGTGGGACCAGAATTGGAAATGGTCATTAGTTACAAATTTAGCAGATGAATGATAATAAGCTTAGACTGGCTTGGGGAAAGGGACTAGAACTCTCCAAGGCATGGCAGTTGATATGTAGGGGAAAAAGTATGGAAAGTATTCAAACATTTCTCTTCTTTTGCAGAGCATTTACACTGTTAGAAATATTACTGTGCATTGCTTCAGATTTTAATGCACAAGGCTAAATATGTTTAGATCGTAGAACGGTCTGGGTTGGAAGGGACCTCTGAAGGTCATCTAGTCCAACCCCCTCTGCAGTCAGCAGGGGCATCCTCAACTAGATCAGGCTGCTCAGAGCCCTGTCATGCCCCGCTTTGAATATGTCCAGGGATGGGACCCCCAACCACCTCCCTGGGCAACCTGTTCCAGTGTTCTACCACCCTTACAGTAAAGAACCTGTTCCTAATATCCAATGTAAGTGTGCGCTTCTCTAGTTTGCAGCCATTGCCTCTCGTCCTGTCACTACAGGACAACAGAAATGTTTTCTGCTTTTCAATTTTTATTATAGATATTACTAGATTAATGATACAGGTAGTAATATAAGCATTCAGTTGCTTAGTGTAAGCAGAGTTGGGCAATCAAATACTCTGATATCAATTTAAATCTGTTTTCATAGATGCTAGCTCCCTTTTTTCCCCCCACTTTTTTTTGGTTGTTGTTGTTTTCCTTTAGTAGCTGTCAGGATATCATGAGCTTGCTGACAGTGTAAACAATTTAAGATAGAGTGAAAAATTAGTCTTGAAGTAGTTAAATGTCTCCATTCCCATGCTCTCTATCTGAAGAAAAACAAACAGTATTTAACAAGTCTGTATTCTTGGATCTGTTTGTAATGGTATTTATTTTCATTAGACCGCAGGAATCTTGAAGTTGAACTTTTCTGTCTGCACCTGACTATGTATGATGAAAAAGGATGTAGTTCCACACCTATATCCTTCTCGAGTGTAGCCAGCATTGATGTCATTTCTCCTTAAAGGGACATCAGCACCCCCATAGTCCTGCTCCTTTGTATTTTAAAATTCATCTTGATTAAAATTTCAGTTTAGCAAGTGAAAAGCTACCTTGGAGTTTTTAATTTGGTTTTCTTTCAAGCTAAGGAAAATATAACAGGGGGGTTGGACTAGATGATCTCCAGAGGTCTCTTCCAACCCCTACCAGTCTGTGAATCTGATTCTCATTCATGGTGTCACGCAAGTTCATTGTAGATGTCCATTAGTCTCTTCAACTATTGTTTCAAAGAGGCAAGCTAAACTGGGAAAACTGAGCCCCAGGAGGTGGGGGTCAATAAATTCACTGGTGTCCTCATTCACCAGTTCTCCCTGCTTTATAAGATACTCCATACAGCCTTGGTTTTTAGTACTCCTCTCCCCATTCCTGCCTTCTTGTGCCAACCATCTGTTGGTTGTTACCAGGTGTTCCTGGCTAAAATGTTTTGGTATTTTCCCCACATATAGAAGCAGTATGAGGGATGTGGGTACTTTCATGATTACCTTATCCTGACCCCATTGCTCTTGTGCCTCTGACAGTACTGACTCCCACTTAGCTGCTATCAACATGGTGTTGGGTGTAGGGCAGGGTGTTTAAAGAAAAGCATTTGAGAGGGTTTAGGGACATCACTGTTCTCTTCCTGCACTCTTATGCTAGCTGCTGACCTTGCTAGACGTGCCTTGGAGAACAGAATTGGGGTAAATGATCAGTCATTTGTTGACCCTTGCCACCTAAATGTGGCTGATGCTTGGGCAGGCACTAACTTCACAGTTGTTGCTCCACAGTCACCATAGTGAAACTTGTCCAGAACAAGCTGAGGTAGCTACCTGAACTGCTTGCACAGCAGTGGTAGCACTACTGCTGTGTTATATTCCAGCCTCTCTTCTGCAGCCTGAGCTCAATAGGCTTGGCTCATGGGCACAGAGAGTCCTGGGGAAGAAAAAAGATAACTCCTCTTTTTTTTTTGCTGTCAAATATGAATACCTTTTTGAAGGTAGAGTGAGGTTAGTAAGTTGTGTTCTCAATTTGAGAAATGCTGCATCTGACAGCAGTAACCAATTTTTATCTTTAAAGTTAGACATGCTATAGCTGCATGAGCTGCAGTTGCTGCAGTGGCAGAAATACCCTTGATGAAAACTGATGGCTGTCTCCTATAGGAATGGTTTTGTTTCTGTGTATTTGAGGAATATCCTTACTCTAAAGAAAAATAAGACCATCTCTGATGTTTTAAACTGTGCAGATATTAGGCAATTCTCAGTAGTTTTTCCATATTATTTGTGTTTGCTTATTTGCTTGCTTTGAGAAGGAAGAGTTAAGCTTAACATCTGGATTGGGACTGTACAGTCACATATTTCTTACAGAAAATGGTGGTTCTTTAGAACAGTTTTTGAGATGCAGCTTAGAAATGTTGAAGGATAATAAATGATTTCGTACACATACAACCTTTTGCACCTAGCATATGTGAGTGCATGCATCAGGCTGACTGTTTTCTTCTGAACCAGCAGTGTTTTCTGAATATCCTGGGTGTGCAGGATCACAAACCAGTAGATGGAGCCCTGTGCCAGCAGCCAGCCTTAAACAGGCTGGTGAGACTAGTGGCAGCTTCCCTATCGAGAGCAAGGCAGGAGAGATTTCTTGAGAACCTATCTGTAATATGCTTCATTTATGTGTAATAAACTAATGTGGTTTTAAAACTAAACATTTAGAATTATCGGTGCAAGCGAAGGCAGTGACCATGTGCCAAGAAGCTCAGAGACAGTTTTGTGGTGTTCATGGGAGGCAGACAATTGCATGGAATACTCAGGTATGTTCTAGAGTGCTGCAAGTATGACAGCTCATTTCCCTTTTCAGCCTATTTCTGAGTCAGCTACTTGTGGGGAGGCAGGTCCTGGTTGTGAACATCAAAACAGTGCCTGCGGGAAGCTCTGAATAAACAAAGTAGAATAATTTCCCTTTAAGATTTAGGTTTTGAGATGTTTTCTGTTGTTTCTCACTAATGCTAACTGCTGATTTTTTTTTTTTTTTTTTACTATATTTTTTGAGTAATTAAATTTGTTCCATAATGCAGCTCATAACTTCCAAATCAGCAATAACTAGTCATGTGTGTTCCCCCCTTTGCATGGTGTGTGTCCACACCCTCAATCCAGTGCTGTGTTACACAGCTCAACTAACTGATGGAGTGGACTTGGTCTTGCTGGGGAAGCTTTTGTTGTGTTTGTGCCAATGAAGTATATACATGAAAAATCTGCCAGATGAGGATTGTTCTGTGATGGTAACAGGTACATAATCTCTATAACATATACCCTGCATTTCTTATTTGAAATTGTAGATGGCTTAATGTTTACATTTCAAAACAATAGGAAGGGTGTGGGTCCCTGGTGTTCTTGCTCTGGTTAATACTTCTGTGCAGTAACACTCCTGTGAAGCTCTTTGTATCCCAAAAGAAAAAATGAACTCATTCTTAAAGCCTACAGTTTTCTCTGGTGGCTATATGAATACTGAGCTAAGTTGCAGTCTGAAATAATCTTTGGAAATGCATTTGTGCCTGCTGTTGATTATGCATGTGAATCTGGCATTCAGCTGTTAGGAAATGAGGTTAAGAATGAGACCGTGAAAGCATTCATGACAAATAAGTTAAATTTTGCTGGAATGGTATCATTTGGTTTGCTTTATTTGTTTTAATGGTTAGTGGTCACATTTGCTTGTGCCTTGCAACAATGAAATTACAGATTTTTATTAACACAGCACGCAGCAAACTGTAGTAGCATTCCAGCCATACAAACCCAAGTGCTACTTGCACATTGGAAAGGGAGCTGATAGGATTCCAAACTGTTACAGCTTCAGTGGGTTTTGAAAAACAAACACAAATCACAACTATGAACATCCTTGTGCTTTGGAGGGAGAAAAGCAAAACAGTCTTGTGGTGGGTTGGCCCTGGCTAGCAGCTAAGAACTGGCACAGCTGTTTGCTTGCTCACTGCCCCCAATGGGTAAGCAGAAGTAAGAAAAATCACTGTTCAAGATAAGTTTTAATGAAGGGAAAAGAATGGACAGAGGGAGAGGAAAAGTTCGTGTCTCTCCACCTCCCACCCACAAGCATGGGATGGTGTGGGTTGGAAGGGACCTTAAAGATGATCTAGTTCCACCCCCATAGCAGGGGCAGGGACACCTTCCACCAGATCAGGTTGCTCAATGCCCCATCCAACGTGGCCTTGAACACCTCCACGGAGTGGGGACTCATGACCTCCCTGGGCAACCAGTTCCAGTGTTTCTTCACCATCACTGTAAAGAATTTCTTCCTAATCTCTCGTCTAAATTTACCCTTCTCAAGTGTAAAGCCATTCCCTCTCATCCTATCGCTACAAGCCCTTGTAGAAAGTCCCTTCCTGGCTTTCTTGTAACAGGTTCTTCACAGAAAGAGTAATTTGCCATTGGAATGGGCTGCCCAGGAAGGTGGTGGAGTCACCATCACTGGAGGTGTTTAGGAAGAGACTTGTTGGGGAGCTTGGTGCCATGGTCTAGTTGATTAGCTAGTGTTGGATAATAGGTTGGACTTGATGATCTCAAATGTCTCTTCCAACCTGGTTAATTCTATTCTATTCTTAAGCCATCTTTAGTTTGTTTGAAAATCATCATGCCTTTTTATTTTAAGCCATCTTGAGAGTTGTTATGCTTTTGTGTCATTTGAATATTTATTTAGTTACTACTAAAAGCACTGATACTAGCACCAAAAGGGAGCTATAGAAGAATGTCTTTTTTTTACTACAGTGCAGCTTGAGACTCTGTCCTCTTGTTCTGGTGCTGGTTGCCTGGGAGAAGAGACCAACCCCCACCTGGCTACACTTCCCTTCAGGTAGTTGTAGACAGCAATAAGGTCTCCCCTAAGCCTCCTCTTCTCCAGGCTAAGCAACCCCAGCTCCCTCAGCCTCTCCTCATAGGGTTTGTGCTCCATACCACTCCCCAGCTTTGTTGCCCTTCTCTGGACACGTTCCAGCAAGTCAACATCTTTCCTTAACTGAGGGTCCCAGTTTAGGACTGGGGCACAGTACTCAAGGTGTGGCCTAACCAGTGCTGAGTACAGGGGCAGAATGACCTCCCTGCTCCTGCTGGCCACACTGTTCTGATACAGGCCAGGATGCTATTGGCTTTCTTGGCCACCTGGGCAAAGGGAGAAACAGACTTCTGAAAAAGTTTAACAGTAGAGCTTTCAATGAAATACAGGTTATTGCTGAGGAGACAAAATGTTGAGAAAATTACATTCTGGTGAGTGTTTGCCTTTAGAAGCAAAAGAGGAGGTTAATGGTCTTGTATGGAACATGAAATGAGTAGTATAATCAACATGGTGGGTTTACTGGTCATGAAAAGGTGGGGGAAAAAGGCAAGTCTTCATTAAACTTGACCTTAACATATTTTTAAATAACCAAGACACAGATATGCCAAGTCTTGCACCTGCCAGTGCATGGAGAACATCCTGATTAAATGACTGATAACAAATGTTTTTTTGTGCTTGATGTGTCAGCTGAATTTGGCAGTTGCCCTGAAAAAAGAGACCACCTCTGTGTATTCAGCTTTCCTTATGTATCAGCACCTGATTCTTTTGAGAGATCTTATACAGTGCCTGAAGCATTTATCAGTGTAACCTATGTTGACTAGCAGAGGTTGTTGAGGCCTGATGTTTTGACCCAGGGAAGAATCGGAGATACAGAGCTAACAATTTTGATGAGCTTTAGGGAAGAATCAGAGGTGTAGAGCTAACAACTCTGAAAAGCTTTAGGAAGAATCAGAGCTTGTAGGCTCTGGTTCCATTTCTCTTGATCCGAAAGATCTCAGGTGGTAACTGAAGCAGATTAGTTTCTAATTCTGATATAAGCAGAAGTAATAGATTTTTCTCCTGATGGTACAGGGTACCTCAAAGACCTACTGATAGTTGCCTGTAGCATGAGATTTCATCACTGCTATAGTTTGTAATTTTTTGTTAACCAGTGTGGTAGGTTGAGAGAGGGCTTAGCTCTCCCTCCTCCACAGAGTAAGAAACCACAGCTAACTCAGTCGAAGAGCAAAAGCTATATATTTACAAGCATATATGGAAAGCAGGTTATATATAACACAATATATACAGGTATTTACAATATATACACAGAAATACACAGCAAAGACAAATAACACAACAAAAATCCCTCCCTCAGGGAGGGATCCCCTCTTTGGAACCCCCTCTCTCCCCCCCTTACCTCCCTTTTTCCCCAAAAAGGGGTTAGAGAGAGAGAAAGGCAAGTTACTAAGGAAAAGAGTTGTTAGCAAGCTTCAAAAGCCCATGCAGGATTAGTGTTTGCTTATCTGAAGGCCAAGTCCAGCAGTTCGCAGAAGAAGCAGGCAGGGAGAACAGGCTGAAAACACCAAACTCCCCCAACTCCCAAACCGAACTGAACTGAGGAAAAAAAAATTTTCCAACCGCTTCACAATCTAAAGCTGAATTTTTGTTTATCAACCAATGAAATTCGTTTAGAATATCAGAATGTTTTGGTTCTAGTACCAAAAACATTAGCCAGTGTGTTCCAGCAGTGTTTGTTCTTAAAGGCACAGCCTCAAACGACCACAACCAGCAATACTGAGTGGGGAAGGAGGTAATGGGAACTGAGCCCTGTAAAGCACTCCTGCAAAATAGAACAAATCATCAGGTTTTTGCAGAGGCTTCTGATCTCCTGTGTCAGTTAGCTATGACACAACTGACAGAAAAAGATCTATTGGTCATCTGAGTGGTTTCTGAGTGCAAACGGAGGGGACATGGGACACCTAGACAATTGCAGTCTAACTTGGAAACAGTTTTTTCTCTGAAGTACTTGAACTTTTCATGGCTTAAATCTGTGCCCTAGCATCAAGGCTGGGTGAAACTTTAGTATTCTGAGTTTAACATTCAGAAACATAAGCTCACTAGTTCTAATGCAAAGCATCTTTCAAAATCCTAATTCTCTGTTCTGGCAATAAAATGCATGTGATACATACTTGCAGTCTGTCCTGTGCCTAGGAATAGGTTTTTCTGCTGAGCTTATTACCACTGTGGTGCTGTTGTATAGCAGAAAGGGAAGCTCACAAGGTAAATTGGTCTAATACTGACATTTAAGAGCTGAACAATATGGGTTGTTCTTCCTTACAAATGTGTGGTATAAAATTTTAGCTAAGCATAAGTCAGCCAACTATGAGGGAAATTCAGACAATATCAATATGTCAAGTGGTGTGCATCTGTGACACAGCCTGTCTGGAATGACTTTAGTAGTTAGACTCTTACTTCCTATTGGAAGCAGATTGTGCAAGTTGGAGAGTTGTGCTGGCATCCCTATTCGGCTTTGTAGATGCAGTGTAATTCAAACTGATGTTACTGCTCTTTAGCCACAAATGAGCAGTTTTGTCCATTCCCTATATCTAAGGCACAGATTCCAGGTAGATGTCACAGAATCCCTTTTCCCTTATTTTTTGTTTGGAGGACAGATTTGAGTTGTTATTTCTAGGATAAGGAAGATGGTAAAGCACCTCACTAATTCCTACAGGAACTATTTACTGTCTGATAGAGGAAGAATATTCCCATTTGAGCCTAGATATTGACAAAGTTTTGACACTTGTATTGTTTAAAGTAGCATAAATTGCCTTGCAAAGATTTTTAACTTGTTTTACATTGTTCATATAAGTGTATCTATGTATACATTTGAAATAACATGTTAGACTTTTTAACTGCTTTCCAGGATTTGACTAGATTAAAACTAAGGTTTGTGGTTTTCAATCTATCCCTAGCTATCTGTTGCAGTGCCATTTGACTGCAAGACTTTTGTTGATGAGTCTTTATTGATTTCAAAAAGCTGTTGAGGAATGCCTGTACCTACTTTTATGTGAAATCTGGCAATATGAAAAAGGTGACCACTAGAATATTCTTCCAGTCAATTAAGAATGTGTTTAATTGATTTGATAACAGACAACCAATCTCATATTCCTGTATATGAAATTCTAAGTATGAATATGGCTTGGATAAACTTCTTGGGTTGCTTATTGCTTCTACCTGTAGTTAATTTGGAAAGTAAGAGTAATTGCTTTTGTTGTATGCTTTTGTGGATTGGATGTAAATTAATCACAAGTACAGTATCAGTATGAATTAATTATGCACGTAAGCTGAATGGCTATCTCATTATTTTATTGAAATGGCAAGAGTTTGAGAAGATCTTTTGTCTTAACAGGTTAGCCAGAATTCATTGGAAAATATCTTGGTATGTTTAAGGTAATGGAAAAAAATTTGCTTTCAGTACATCCTACAGAGATCCTGTTTAAAACAGATGACAGTCTGTCATGTTCAGTAGCACATCAGTCATCAGATTTATTCTAATTCCTTAAGCTGAACATTTCATTCAAGCTTGCAGATTGTCTTGTCAAGCTACCAAAAGCCTCATAGCTTTTCTGTCAAGCATAGAGTTGCACCGGCAGTTCACAAATAAATGCTAAGCTGCAAAAATATTGTTTATTTTCTTTAACCTTTTATTCAGTTGACTACGGTGTTCTTTCGTGTTATTTTCTCCATATGCGTTTATCACAAGGTATTTGAGGGACTGCTTCCTAACATGCCTCATCCTGACCACAGCCACTTCAGACCAAGGGCCACTCGTTTTGGGATGTATTGTTTTGACTCATAACAGTCTGGACCACCATGGTTATGACATTCCTACTCTAATCACAAAGGGCCAGTGATCAGCTTTGTTTGCAGACGTGAAGGAATCCTGCTGCTGGTGCACACGTGGCACTGGTGTGTCCAGTCTGGCTTTGTGTGTTGTGGCCACAGACTTCTGCTCACCTTGTAGGCAATTTTACTATCAGCCCATACAACTGTACCACCATTTGCATCAATCCATCAGAACCTCTTGGGGATGTTTTGTTCATGCTTTAGTGTGAATGTTTGTATTCAAGTAGCATGGCTGAATTAGGCTTTTTGCTTTTGCTGCGCACCTGCCACCTTGGAGAAAATAAATTTCTATTGTGATTTTTGGTTGGTTGGTTTTTCTGTTGTTGTTATTTGGGTTTTTGTGTGTGGATGGTGTGGTTTGGTTTGGTTTTGGTTTTCCCTCCTCCCTGGCCTTCTCTGAGTCTGAGCCTTTTCTTAAGAAGCTTCCACTTGCATACAAAGTATACTTGAGCCTGTGTGGTAACGAAAACTTGACTTTAAGACACAGTTGACTTTTATTTGCAGTCCACATAGGTATATCTGAGGTTGTAAAACTTTGGGGATGGTTAAAATGATGTTAATCAGTTGCACTAAGAAATGAAACTGTTAGGTAGGTGCATTTGTATAATTTACATTTAAGCCCAAATTTTTACTTGGTAAAGTGGAGTTGGGCTTTCTGGTGGTTTTTTTGTGGTGTGTCTTTTTCATGAACCAGTGAAAGGCTTATGTCCAGGTTAGACTCTTAAGATGCTATGGCATTCAATGTAAGGTAGTGACTGCCTTTTAAGAGAGGGGGGCAGAAATAGTTGATTATAATTTTCAGCTATTTAAAATAAAATCTAAACTGTGTGTTTAGTTTTTCCAGGACTACCAATTCCAGAACTCTTAAGTCCTGCTTCTAATCCTTTACTGTAACTTTTGGGCTTTTTCCTGTCATCATTTACATGCAGTGCTGCATTTTCTCTCCTAATCTGGTATTTTCCTATGTTACAAAATCCTGTTACTTCTTTATACTGTTTCTTGGTCTGCTAAATTACCAATATGTTCTTTTAGCAGGCTTATTCCTTGAACAGGTATTCTGAAAGACACATTGTACGTGTCTAAAAAGGAACTGTGGGGTTGAAGCTCTAGATAACATTTAAGACTGAGTATATATAAAGAAAAAGATTGTTAAAATGTCAAGATAATGAAAAGTCAGAAAATAAATTATACCTATTATTAATTTTGAATTGTATTCAAACATAGAAATATGTAGTATAGACAAAAGCTGGTTACAGAGAGATAAAATTCAATTTTATACTAGGATAATTGTTTTATGTATTTTACATTTATTTGGAAGATCAGATAAAGGCTTGAAATTCTCAATATAAATCACAGTATGGTCCTGATGAATGCCAAGGTCAGTAATGGAAACCGCTTCACTTGCAAAACACATTACTGCTGTGGAAAATACCAAGTGAATAAAATGAAACTGGTAAGCACCATTTTTCCTACCATGTGTTATTTACTTGCATTATAACATTTGAGTGGGTTTGGTTTTCAAAGGACTCTCAGCATCCTCTGTATATTATCTGTATCCAAGTTAACATGTCTTTGTTAAGAAGAGATTAATGCAAACCTTATTTGAGGTCTGTGAGTGAAAATGAAACTGTTGCTGCAATAGCATTGAGGAATTAGATTGGCCCTGTTCAAACAGCCTCATGTATGCTGGCAGTGTAGTTGATGGGATCCCAATGCTATGTGGATGGTAGAGCTCACGATTTAAGAATATATTTCTGTAATAAATTGTTTCCTATCATGAGTATCTTCTGTCAGGAAGGCTTATTTTGTCCATAATTGGATCTCTAAGGAGAAGGAAATTTCTGTCTTGACAGAGGAATTCAAGTATTTGCCAGAACAATAAAATGGATTCTAAGTCCTTACAGAGAATGTACCCTGTTGATGTTATTTGGAAGTGGCTCCAGTTCAGGTATCTCAGCTGACTACCTCTGTTTGTCCAAACTAAAGGAGGAAACAGCCTCTAGGTTTACCAGATTGCAAACTGAAACTTGAAGCACATAGGTATTTACCTGAAATGACTGCCACTCATCTTACTACAAAGGCCCAATAAAAAAGCTGTAGCATTCAGGGGCAGGTTTTTTTCTGTGTAGTGTATTGGAGCTTTTGAGTCCTAGGGCAATAAGAAATAGACTTCCCAACATGGCAGCCACTTCACAAAAAATGTCAAGCTGGATGTTTTTCAGACGTGTTGCCTTCCAAAACCTTTCTTGTTTAAATGCCGTTGTTCTGCTGAACCGTGAGTTCTACAACTGCTGCTTGACACAGAGACTGTTTTCTGGGCTTCTGTCAAAGGACCTATGTCACTGAGGTCAGTAGTTTGCCATCGTTTCCTGAGTTAAATCATGTCAGAGCAGTGGCAAGGAGTAGTGACTCAATGGCCCTAGGGTGCCAATCTGGTGTCACAGAACAGCTCTTCTAGGTAAACAGTGGGATTACAAATGGTCTTCAGTAGTTGTAGTTTGTTTGTAGGCTTGTAACTTGTTCTGCTTTAGCAAAGTAAGAGCTGCTGTGGTGGGATCAGGATCTGACATTTGGTTAGCCTTCAAGGTAAAGGGTTTTGCATACCAAATGGTTTTACAAATATATTCACTTCTAGTATAACACTTTGTAAGCTTCTTCACAGTAGCATTCATTTGCTGGGCTGGTGATCAGGTCTCTGAAGTCTGCGGCTTGTGCGACTGGGCTTTCTTTCCAAATGGCAAAGGTTAGTTGGACTGCAGGAGGTCAGATATGGAAATGAATCACCCTGCAAGAACAGGTCACCTCTTTTTTGATACAATGAGATTTCTTTCAGGGTCCTGCTGAGGACCCGATCCACTAGCTTGTTCCACAGCACCTCAACTCTATAAAAGAGTGGGGCACCCATGAAGAATTCCTTTGCCCTGTATGGTATGGTTTAGAGTGCAATGGGATGTCTCAAAAGACTCGGGTATCCTGGGATATATAGTCAACAAGTTAAGGATGTTTAAGTTAGTTTCTGCACTACAGTAGCATAAATGTAAGGTGATATAAATATGCCTGGGAGCAAACTTCAGCCTCTTGCTTGTTGGACTCAGAATTTGATGGTGGCAAGAATAAACACAGTTGTGTGGGGTGTAACACTTTTTCTCACGCTGTACTGAAGGTGACTGCTATGCAGGTGTACAAGGTAACTCTAATTAAGAGTTTCCCCTTGAAATGTAATTTTGTTCCTCCTCTTCACTATCCAGTGGTAGACTAATATTTGTCTCCAGAATGTTTTTCCAGGATCTGAAGTGGAATTACAGTATCTGAAGGTTACTAAATATTAGGCAAAAATTAGAATTCTCTTCATAGTTTAAAAGTATCTTTCATATTTCAAAAACCCTCCTGGATGTGAAATTCTTTGGGCAAACATTCACTGTCTTGCACTCCTGAGAGAAAAATTCCTAAAAATAGCATATGCTGGCTATCATGCTGAAGTTCCCCTCCAGATGTATCTCCCCAGTAGCTTGTTTTCTACTTGGTGTAATATATACTTCCAAACTTACTTTAAAAGCTAAAAATGGGGGGGGGGGGGAATTAGATCAAACCAGATACTCTATTGAGAACACATTTAATATTATATAGTACACTTTTTTTTTTTTTCCCCAGTAGTACATCCATTCAGACCATTAGTGATGTCACAGAAATGAAGACTTTCTGAATTTAAGAAGCTGAACACTTGCATTACATGTGGGATTTTTAAGAGCTGCAAACTACCCAGCGAGGGACCTTTTGTTTTTGGGTAGCCATAATCCTGTGTATTACAATTCTATGTAAAAATGTCACAGTTCACAAATACAGGACTGTGATAGTGTAACTAAAACCACATTTTTATTTCAATTTTAAAGAAAGTTCATATAAATTATTTGTATTATCCAAAATGTTTTGAAACCAAGCTCTATCACCTGGTTTATTTATTTATTTATTTTTAATTGTGATTGGAGCATGAGTTTGGTAGTTGTAGGGTCTCTGGACTTCTCAAATGTCTTGAGAAACAGGTTTTTAGGGAGGTGTCTGTGAATGGGTGTCTAAGAGTAGGTGTGGGGTTTTTTTTTTCCGACCTGTCCTGAAAGCACAGTGGAAAAAACTTTTAAGTACTAAACTACCTTTTCTTTTGCTTTAGATTTTTTTCTTTCTTTTTTTCTAATTGACTATTTTTGGATAAAAACAAAAATAGTTATACCTCAGTAAAGTTCTGTCTAATAAGTAAATTAAGCTCACTTTATTCTTCAGGCAGGAACAACATATAGTAATAGAATCACAGAGTTGTTTCAATTGGAAAAGGCCTCTAAGGTCATCAAGCCCAACTGCCAACCTAACACCACCATGGTCATTAAACCATGTCCTAAAGTGCCATGTCTACAGATTTTTTTTTTGACTACTTCCAGGGCAGCCTGTTCCAATGCCTAATATCCAATCTAAACCTCCCTGGCACAATTTTAGGCCATTTCCTCTCATCCTATCACTTGATACTAGGGAGAAGAGACCAACACCTGCCTTACTGCAACCTCTTTTCAGGTAGTTGTAGAGAGTGATAAGGTCTCCCCTCAACTTTCTATTCTCCAGACTAAACAATCTCAGTTCCCTCAGGTGCTCCTTTTGAAGCTTGTTCTCCAGGCCCTTCGCCAAGTACAATTCCTGCTCCTGCTGCCACACTATTTCTGATACAGGCCAGGATGCTGTTGGCCTTATGTGCCCAGGTGGCCAACTTCTGGCTCATGTTCAACACCGCTGGGTTTTTTTCTGCCAGCAGCTTTCCAGCCACTCTTCCCCAAGCCTGTAGTGTTGCAAGGGCTTGTTGTGACTCAAGTGCAGGACCCAGTACTTGGCCTTGTTAAACCCTATACAATCAGCCTAGGCCAAGCCTGTTCAGACCCCTCTGCAGAGCATTCCTACCCTCAAACAGATCAATATTTCTACCCAGTTTGGTGTCATCTGCAATCTTACCGAGGGTGCACTCAATCCCCTCGTCTAGATCATTGATAAACTGGCACCAAAAGAGAGACCTGGGAAGCACCACTTGTGATCGGTTGCCACATGGATTTAACTCCATTCCCCATCACTCCTTGGACCCAACCATCCAGCCAGTTTTTACTTGGTGAAGCATCCACCCATCCACACCCTGAGCAGACAGTTTCTCCAGGAGGATGCTGTGAGAGACAGTGTCAAATGGTTTAATAAAGCCCAGGTGAACAACATCCATAGTCTTTCCCTAATAAACTAAGTTATAGTAAAACCTGCAACCTTTCCTTTGTACTTCTTTCCAAACCAGTCTGCTGAGCAGACGCAGAGTCCAGCTGAACAACTGAGAACAGTGAAATGCTTCTTTTAGATGAGAAAACACAAGCAGGCTGTGATTTACAGATGGGAGTAATTGATTAGATGTTGTGGGTTTGAAGTCTTGAACAAATTAGAAGAATAATGTTGAAGACCATTTTGAAAACAGTGTCAAAGTTACATAACTTTAATAATGTAAAAGCAAAAAGGCTTAATTTAAGTTTGGTTATGTTAAGATTTGCCTTTGACAGGAAGGAATCATACAAGCAAAACATTAATATAAGGCCACCTTTATTAATAGTGTATTTTTAGAAGTATTCCAGAAGCCTCCCAGTTTAGCTGTGAAATCGGAGGCAGTTCAGTAGTTTTCTTAGTGGTACAAGTATCACAGAAGACATCCTAGTGCATACACCTAACTTTGTCACATGCTCCTTCGGTGGGAGGTAAAACTCTGAGGTCTGCAAATATGGCCTCTTCACAATGTCTGAGATTGTCTTCAGAGTTATGAGTATTTAAACTATTGGCTGGAATTTTCCTGGCTTAATCTCATGTTTTATCTGTGTTTCAATAGCTACAAAGTCTTGATTTTAAAAATCTTAATTATTTTTTTTAGTGATGTCAAGCAGTGTAACTTGTAAGGCCCAGAACATCTGACAAACTGTGCAGCATGATTATGTGCAAGGGATAGCAGTCATCAATATAAGCCTGGGTTTCAGAAGTGCTAAGGAAGGATTTTATTTCCCTTACCTATTAAGTGGATTTAGAGCTCCTTTGCACCACCAAGGAGTAACAGGTGTGGGATGGATATTTAGCAGCTGTCTCAACCTTCTGCAAGCTCACATCATTTCTTCTTTCCACCTCTAGTGTCAAGTGTTTTGGCAATGAAAACATTAATGTAGCTTGATGAATCGAGGAATAATGCATGCAAGATATCTGAATTTATGCTGAGTCTGCAAGAAAGAACATAAAACTGAGGGAATAATGTTGCTGAAGCTGACTGGATAATAGTAGGTCTTCTTCCAGGAATTTATCAAGAATCACAGTATTGGTTCAGTTGGCAAAGAGCTCTGTTTGTTGGGCTTTTTTCCCCCATTTGTCTCTTCAGATTGAATCTGATTTTAAAGCTCAGAACCCCCAACAAGAACTTTTTTTTCTGTCAGTTGTATAACCCTCAACTTAGAGGAACAAACTCTCTGCGAGTTTGTTCTCAGAGTTCTTAAAAGCTTCTGCACTGTAAATTGCTTTCATGTTTTTGGCTGAATAGTGTGCTTATGAAGGGTTTAAAATGACCTTTCCTCAAAACCCAGTAAAGAAATGTTTGGGTTTTTTTAGTTGGTTGTTTTGGTGGTTGTTTTTTTTTTTTTTTTAAAAAAAAGCAAGTCTGTCCAGCTTCTTTATTCCCCATGTTGTGTATAAATACAGGGAATGATGACAAGACCAAGGAACAAAAATGATCTGTTTCTTGAAATACATTTAAAAAACCCAAACACCACCCCAACAACAACAAACAAACAAACAAAAATAAAGGAAACCAAAACTGAACTCTTTGGTCTAAGAAGAACAGAAATGACAGAGCTTTTGTTATGGGCAGCCTGACAGTTTTGCCTGTGCTTAGAAGTTGTCCTGCACTTTTCTTTTGGAAGACATTTGAGTTTTCCATTGTTTGTAACCCCAGCATTTTAGATGGATTGTGTTTTTTTACATAGTAGGCATTTCCTTCCTACTGAGTGAAGATGACTTTGTGGTGAGTTTCAGCTGGGAGCAGGTTTTGGCTATGTTCCAAATGAAGATTAAAGGATAAATACATTGTTTTCCCTGATGTAGACAAAAATATTGCAGCAACTTGATTGGGAAACTGGTGTATTCGATTTACTGTCAGAAAAGTCTGTGATAATGTGTCTGATGATTTAAACTACTTTAGCTAATGCCTGTTTTCTTCTTCCCTTTTTTTTTCCCCTTGTTGCTTTATTTATTTATTTATTTATTTATTTTCCAAGCTGCCCAGCACTGCTTCAAAGTCAATGGCAACTCCCCTTTAATGCTGTTATCTTCCTTTGCTGGTGCAAGAACAGGAAGTGGTGCGACAACTCTCTGGTGCTGAGTGTTTGCAGGTTGTCTCCTCAATTTTTAAACTCTGAACATTCTCAATGAATGTAATTTCTTTGACTTGTCTCTAGTTCTTGTTGAGTTCTGTCGAGCCTCAGTATATCTGTTCCGTCTCTGATGGTCCAAGATGATTTGTGGATGTGTAGCTTGCTATTTTAAAGTGTGCTGGCCTTCAAGTTTCTTTAATTTTGCTGTAACCTTCAGGGAAACATTTGGATTAAGTTTCTAAAAAGACTAGCCTGCTAATCATAAGCAACAGCACATGATGGGGCATGTTACGTATCATATATAAAGCACATTGTATATCATACAGCCAATGTATAGGTGCTGAAAACACTGAAATGTTAATGTGTAACAAACGGAGAATTACAGAATTCTTTAGGTTGGAAAAGACCTTTAAGATCACCAAGTCCAACTGTAAACCTAACACTGCCAAGTCTACTACTAAACAATGTCTCCAGGTGCCATATCTACACATCCTTTAAATACCAACTACTTCCCTGAGCAGCCCATTCCAATGCCTGATAACCCCTTCAATAAAGAAATTTTTCTTAACATCCAATCTAACCTCCTCTGGTACAACTTGAAACCATTTCTTCTTGTCCTATCACTTGTTACTTGGGAAAAGAGACCAACACCCAGCTTGGTACAACCTCATTTCATGTAGTTGTGCAGAGTGGTTAAAGTCTCCCCTGAGCTTCCTTCAGACTGAACAACCCCAGCTCTTTCAGTCACTCCTTACAGGACTTGTTCTTTAGGCTCTTCACTGGCTTCATTGCCCTTTGAATGTGTCCTGAACATTTCTCTGTTAACTTCCTCCACTTCTCACTTACCACAATGAAGTTACTACTTGTAGTCAATGAAGATGCTATGGACTGGGTTTAGTTACTACATTTAAACGAACAAAGGAAAACCAAACAAAACCAGACACACCCAGAAAACATAACTTGAAAGCTTTTGTTTATTGAGGCTAAATATACATCTTTTGGCATCTGAGCAGCACTGTATGTTCCGATGTTCTTACTGCTGTGCAAGTGTAGTTTAGGGAGCAGTCATGCTTTTGGTAGTCTTATTTTCTCAGATGACTGACAGGTTAGTTAATTCTCTTATATAGAACAGATCTGAATGATCTGCTGTCAGTGTGGTTTTATTTTTTTCTCTGCTCTTTTAACTTGTGACATTTCAGTTGCTGTGATTCTCTTCAGGACCTGGAGTGTATACAGTTGAATTCAAGTGGGTAAAGAATTTGGGGGTAGAACCAGTGCACTGGATATGTTGGTGTACAACAGCAGCGGAGGTGGACTTGTGTTTTCATGCTGTTCAAAAGAGTTTGACAGATATGTAACTGGTGCAGCTGTATTTCTCTGCAAGAGACCAACAGGCTCCTCTCATTTTCCCCCCCCACAGGACTGTGTCTTGAAAGGTTGGCAGATTTCTGACAGGCCTCTGCATGTTCAGTCCTCATGATAGTTTTTGGTCGGGCTCCAATATCCACAATGTAGCCTCTGTGCTTTTCAGTGCGTTTGCTGTCAGGAAAAGTGGTGCTGTTTGAAGGTACTTTGAGAAATGTGAGTTGGCTGGATAAATTGAGTTTCTCTGCTTCAGTGTGTTTTGTTGCCTCCTTTTCTTCGGTAAGTTCCTGTCTTCCCTCTGTCTCTGAAGGCAGCTGAAAATTACACTGGAATGCTTTTGGCAGGGGATACACCATTTCTGCTTACTGCTAATACTTACACTAGTGATATATGAAGCTGGCACCAAGTCACTGCCCATTTTTATGAGCCTATAATGTTCTGTGAATTTATTTTTCTTTTCTAGTAAAATGTAGGCTAGCAACTTATTTCTGTGATAGAAATTCTGGTTTGGGACTTTTCAATACATCAAATATACTATACAATGAGTTTTGCAAACATAAGTGTTGTAGACTCAAAAGTTTCTTGAATAATTCTCATAATTAGCTTCGAAGCCCTTTAGTCACAATGGTATTTTCCTTGAGGGGATGGATTCTGTGGGGCTTGAGGCAAATGCTTTCAGAAAGCCAGGTGAAATACCTGTATCAGTGGTTTAAAGTTGTGGATGTCGTTCACCATTTGGCCTAATGTGATGTCATCTAGTCATGTATCAAACTGGAGGGGGGCATCTAAAAAAATGAGGGATGCTTGAAACAAGTAGTGTTCAAAATACTTCACTGATGCTGCTGTTGCCCAGTTTTCTGCCTCTCTCACATGAGTCATCTTCGGTTGTGCCTCACTGCTGGGTTTGGATTTCTTTCCTGCTTTGGTGTCTTAGTCTATAAAGCAGAAAGCAACCCAGACTTTAGCATATCGTAGGAATCCTAGTTCTTGTGGTTTTGTTCTGTTGCAGTCTTTAATAAAATAGGTAGGCAGGAAGTGACCTGTGACTGTGATCCAGATCATGTTTCTGTTCAGAAGCGGGTTGTCCCCAAAGTTAGATTGGGTTGCTGTATCCAGATGGCTTTTTCATGTCTCCCACAATGGAGATTCTGAGCAAGTTGTTCCAATGACCTTCCTTACTCTGAAGAATCTGTTACCTGTAAGTCTGAGTTTTCTGTGTTATAACTTGTCTCCAAGAGAAGAATACGTCTTTGTCTTCTGTATGTTTGCTTTCAAGGCATCTAAACTTCAATAAAATTCCCTTTTAGCCCTCTCTTCTTAAAACCAACTCAACTCTTTCATATTCCCCATAAGCTGTGTGCTGCAGAATCCTAATACTTGTGTGGACTTCAGGATATCAGGGAGGGTCAGACTGAATACAGCACTTCAGATGTGGTTTCACAAGTGCCAAATAGAGCTGATAAATCACTTTTCTTTCTTTCTGCTGGCTATGATTCTGTCAACACAGTGCAGGTGGTGCACTGTCATGTAGTGCTGATTCTACTAAAATATTCTATTAAATATTCTTTTGGCTCCAGGTAAGACAACAGATAGTTTAAAATACACATATTTATCTTTATCCTTTAAGACTATGGAAATTACGGTCTGCTTGTAAACTGTTTAGAAATGGAGCTCTGACTGCCCGTTTGATGTATAATAATAATTGAGTTATAAGACTAGTGAAGTGTTGACAACAAAACTGGAGGATGGCTGAATGTTGTTCTGCACTTGACCAAAGTGCATCATAGTTTCCACTAGTAGAGTGAAAATAATACTAATGGAAGTGTCCAGGAGGAAAACTGCTTCACAGAGTGCACACCGAGAAAAGCTGGGGGGGCGGGGAAAGGAGACACAATCTTTAAGAAGATCCTCTGCAGTTTACATTTCAAAGAGGTGTCTGGCAGGGGGAGTAAAAAGAAGGCATGTATTGTCCAAGAGCAGAGAAAACTAAGGGAAAAAGAAAAGTAGAGGACAAAGGACAACTGAAAACTAGGAAATAAAGAACAGAGCAGGCTGATTGTTTAATAAATGAAATCCAAACAAAGATTGTTATCTTGGTTGTTAATAGGGGAGAGAGAGTATAACAAAGAGGAGGAGACACAGGGCTGTTGGTGATCTAATATGCACATAAAATACTTCCTGATATGCATAGAGAAAATTAAGCCTTGAAAACACTGAACTAATAGCAGAAATTAGGAAAATTAAAGAGTGTAAAGTACGTGTCCTACATCTAATTACATTTAATTCAGGAATAGGTGAAACCTGTATGAAACAGTTGAAAATGCATTTTTATACATTCTCCCTGGCCTTTGTCAAAAGCATGAGATAAAGAACGAGCTCTCTTTGACTTAGCATTTGCCACTGTGAAAAGCATCAGGTGCAGATTCTTTGATGAGAGTGTGAAGAAGCTGCTACAGCAACAGCATTAAAAAAAAATAAAATGCCTGAGCCCTGCTTCTCTGGTGTCTTCTCTGATTTACGCAGGTTAAATGGAACCAGCTGCAAATGTCTCATCTGCTTTTGGGCCAAGAATCAGTAGGTAAGAAAAGCCAGGGATTATTACATGACTTCCCTCAGGGAAAATGTTTTTATCAGTCTTCCAGACAATTCATTTACTGAGATAAACCAAAATCTTGAAATCTTTGTAGCAGTGCTGGAGTTTTAAACTTGAAGTACTGCTCATGCTACGTCCATCCACTTACAGGGTCAATCCACTTGCCTAGATTTTGTATTCTTTCAGAGAGAAACAGAATATTTTACCTTAATTATTTGTGTTTGAAAATAGATAAAAGTAATAGACTACTATAAAATACGTGTCTCTGTAATCAAATATCAAAGTATGCTTAATTTCACAGCTTTCAAGTGTCTAATTGATGGATCTTAGTCCATATTTGACAAATATTCAAAGTGACTTTCAGTTATTCTTTGACTGGTATTTTTGTAACCACCCAAGGCAAATTTTAACTTACTTTGGGTTGTTTTAGATTTCTGAATTGCCATAAAGTTTCTTAAGTTAGAGAGAAAATGTGACTCTTTTGGAGGAGTATGTCATTGAATCAAAATCTGACATCACCTGGGTTAAGAAAACTGTCTGTTTGTTGCCTAGAGAAATGCTCCTAGAGGTTAACTGTTTTTTTATGTAGTGTAGGCTTCTAAATCAGATTTTTTTTAGTTTAGCTTGCCAGAGGCAAAACGTTTCAGGATATTACAAGAGATCCTGGTAATCTATTTAATGTGACTTCCAGATCCATGAAGTGCATAGTGTTCCATCCCTTGCATTGCTCCATCCCTCTACTGTCAATGGCACCTGTCAACTGCATCATTAAGGTGGGCACAAACTGCCTCTGTGCTGTTCCTAGGGGTGCTGGAAGCTGATTTATTGTGCCACTAGAGGCAGGGCGGGCAGGGTAGCTGTCCTTGTGGAAAAAAATCTCTCAAGACTAAAGGACTTTGTGAAGATGAATTTGATCAACACTAGCAAGCATTTGCATCCTGTCAAAGCAGCTCAGTCCATGATTCGCTAGTTGTCTTCAAAATTTGTCAAGGCAAGACCAAGTAAAGGAGGTTTGGAGTCATTTGGGCTCCATATGAAAGCCTCTCAGTTTCTGAGGACAGGGAGTCAGTAACTGAACTCCAGGTTAGAAGATGGACTTGCCGCTCTCCTGGCCAGGGATGGGAAGTATTGGCAGCTACAACAGGCTGTTGCTAATCTAAAATACCTTGGGTCAACAGCACTGTTCAGGTAGTTGAAAGTTGGATGTTACTGTGGGGCGCTCAGTTGTATAACACACATTCTGCAAAGACTTTTTTCTTCTGGAAGTGGAAATACTGCTAGAACTGCAATAGAAGTTACCCAGAACTGCCCAAGTGAAGCACTGTGTGCTGCTCACCTTGGAGGCGTTCATTATTTTCATATACCTCTTGTTTTTCTTGAACTCTCATGGAGCATTTGTGTTGATGAGTAATTAAAAGCAGGACTGAAATGAATGAGCCAATATTTTGTTTAAATATTCTTTTTGTCTTAAAATCCATTCGTATTTCAAGGTACTGGAGGGCAAATTATTTTGATGGCCATTTTTGCAGAATATATCCCTGAATCAGTGAGGGAGTCATGATTTTAGTTAGCACTGTTTAAAAAAATAGTGAAGGCAAGGCAGTGAGCTTAGTTTTCCATTTTTATCTGTCATAGGTGTTAAATAATGCAAACATATAAGCATGAAAAGAAGTTGACAGTTTGAAACTGAGACTGCATGAGTCTTGTAGGATATTGTTAAAATTTCCTCTGTGCTTCTCCTTGATATTCTTAAGAAGAAAGGTTGGTTTTGCTGGAGGATAAAGAAATTAAAAGTTAATGCTCTTTATCACTGGGCACCCATGATAAACTAGAATGTAATTAAGTATCCACTGATTTCTTTGGGAAATGCCTCTGCGAGTCAGCACTCTGTGTACGAAGAGTTAAGATTGTATCATCCCTTGTTTAAGGTAAGGATAAGGCCAGACACTATTATTATTTTATAATAGATTCTTAATTCGTTATTCTGTGAAGTGTTGATGTTTTCATTAGAGTTAAAATATGTTGCAGGTTTACAGAAAGTCTGAAATCTCAGTATGTGGCCCCATCAATTTTAATTATTTGAATTATTGGAACATCTAATTTTTTGCTTGATGGTGCCCGAATGTACCACTGAATCTGTTTTTTAAGGTTTTCTTCCAGTTTAATGTCTGAATCCAAATTCATAAAGAGTTGGAAAAATGAGATGTCTGAGCTATAGGATTCACAGGGATTTTATATGAAGCCTATTTAATCAGGATAACACTGTTATTAATATTCATAAAGTCAGCTGGAACACAAATGACAGACTATGGAGCCTAAAATTTTTTACTTGTGAATTTATTAAAAGCAGCTTAAAAAATTAATGGAATTTAAGTAAAGTTGACGAAAATGAAAATCTTATGTTAGCAGAAAAAAAAAAATCTTTATTAGAACTTTCTCTAAGACCATCTTGCATTGATACCTTTGACAGATTTCATTGGTACTTAAAGAAGAAAGATGCATGAATGGTCATTTAAAAGGATTTAAACACATTGGCACATTAATTTTTACATGAATAATAAGTAGTTTCCAAAAGCAATTAACTTACAGTGTACAAGATTGGAATAGAAAAATAGGACTGTGACATCAAAGGGCACAGCAAATGTGCTGTACATTTTAAACTTTTAATAATATGACTTATTAAAATAAGTTATTTCCTTTCCACAGTCGGGAAGGTAACAGCGCAGGTACCCGCGTACATCTTGTGTTGGCTTTGAAATAAACCAAGATCTGGAACGATGAAATATTTTGATGCCAAAGTGCTATCAGTAAAGAACAATCTCAGGCTTTTCAGTCAGTTCTTCTGTGTGGAAACCAGACAAACACTGTCCACAGCGTATGACTTTCTCCCATGCTGCTTTATGCAGCGCTGGGAAGCTTTTATTTCTCTAGAGGGCAAGATAGGTAGATCTGGGATTTCTTTCATTAGTAGGACTGTACTGGTTACTTTATATTCATATTTGTAGGTGATTTTAGACTTAAATATTTAGTCTGAATTTTTATGTGACTGTTGTGTATTCAGCAGATAAGGACTATTTTTTATTTAGTTTTTTAACTAGCAATCTTAATACTAATTCCAGTTCAATAAATGGAGTATAAGGAAGTGAGCTCTAGAGTTTATTTTAACTCTAGATTTGGTGTTACAGTTTCATTTTGTATTTTCTTTCTTTTTTGTCCCTGTCTCCCACTATACTTTATTTTTAGCTGCAGCTGTATTTTCTTTTGATTATGAGACAGACTGATGACAGTTTGTCTTCAAATGAAAGTAGAGAAAAGCTTTAAAATAATTGTATTTAATTTTTCTCATGATTCATTCTGGGAGAATCTTCAGGGCCAACTTCTGATTGTTGTTTGATGTGGTGAAGTTTAGCACTCAGTAATAATGATGATTCAGTAAGTTTTGATTCTAAAAATACCTTGTGTTCAAAGCACTGTTTGTAAAGGTACACCTGGAATGGTAAGTAAGTGTTGTGCATAAGTTAACTCTCTACTGAGGCATATTTGTTCAGAACAGCCAATTTATGGAATATTTTCATTCTTCTGTCCACTAATATATTTATTTCTAATAATAGGGAAAATACACTGTAAACCCAAAGCATCTTTCCGTTTGACTTGGATCAGTAGGTTGCCCTGCTTCGATATCAACGCTGTTTTTATTTTCTCTGTGCGTGTAAACCAGAAAATTCCTATTACTGGCAGAACACATTTCACCTATTTAGACAAAGTCTGCAAAAGGAGCCTCTTGACTGGTCTCGTTCTTGCTGTGCCATAGTCTTATCATTTCCAGGAGAGGGCAGCATTTTCCTACCTCAGGTACATGCAGGCACATGCCCTGCTTAGACTGTCAATGTTTCTTGTAATTACTCCCAGTATATTTGTTGCTTGCTTATGAATTAACTTGCATTTATGGAACTAAATCATTCCAATCATTTAATTACACCTGAGGAGCTGAACTATAATTGCTTGCTTCCAACTAGGATCTGATATGGCTTGAGCAGTATTAATTTGGTGTTTACTTTTCTGAGTGCTAAAAGCATTAAAATGATTGTGCAATGGGATTACATTTTACTAATTGCTGGCATTCATTAGCTGGGTAAATGGCGAGGAAGAATGACTGTATATTGTGAAGGGATAAAATTATGATTTTTAAATAGTATATTACTAGGCACATTAAGGCCCTAAGTCATGTTTTAAAATACTCCAGAGGTTATTAAATACCGTATTTTCTTCATGTCTTGCTATATGAATATCTTATTAAAATACTGCAATTATTATGAACCTTTTTGTGCAATATGTAGGGAAATGGCTTCACTGACAGAAACCTATTTCTTGATATTAATAACCCTCTATATTTTCAGCTAATCCAAAAGTAAATGAGGAACTTAGGAAAAGATTGCCAACTCCAAACCAACACAGTTACACAGAATTGAAAAAGAAGCATGCAGCTTCATTTGAGGGATTCTTGTAGGGAACTCAGTTCTGGGATATGAGGTGAAGCTGTTATTTTTTTAAGACCTCAGCACATCAAATCATGCACCCTTTTTCTGTTTTCCCTCAGGCACATTTAATAGTTAACCATGAATATGAACTAAATATATTTTTAAATGCCTAATAGAAATTTTAGTTTCGAATCTTAAATGTTTGCATAATTGTTATGCTAGCCTCAAAACCAAAACATTTGCTTTCTTAGTAGTTATATGGGAAAGTAATTTCTTCTGCTGCTTTATGAGTTAGAATATGTATCATGGTATTTGTTTGAATTTTAAAATGTACTTTAAAACAAAACCAAACCAAACAACATAACTCTTACATTTATTAGCTCTATGGCAACTCTGGGGGTTTTTTGTGACCCAGCCACTTTGAAGTCTTTTTAATACATGTATTTTAAAAAAATACAGCAGGGAAGGCACACAAAATAAGCACAACTGCATAGGTAAAGTTGGAAAATTGTCCTTTGTACAATGCATACTAAAAGAAGTGCTTGAATAAGTAATAACATTTGTGGTAAGCTTACTATATTGGCAAGATTACACATTTAGTTGGATTTCCCTGAGACAGAGAATATAGTTGATCTTTTAACATAGAAGAGAGCCTATATTTTAACACCTGGTAGCATTACATTCCCCTGCAAATCTTGCTTTTCAGTACTAAGGGTTGTTTCTTGAAGGTCTTTGATTACGTGAAATACTGCACCGTGTAATTAACTGCATGGGCTGAAATAATACATATGCAAATACTAGGATGGATTATTTAGCTGTTTAGAAGAACCTACAAGTTCAGAGTTAGAGCGACCATGGTCCACTTTACCTGTATTTTATCCAGGAAATTAAAGCAGGAGAAAGAGTGTTGTAAAGTGAAATACATTCCACTGTCTGTAATAACTACCAAAGGGAGCAGTCTTGCTGCCTTTAGCAGGACCACTCAGTGTGACTTGGGCTGTGCTTCCAAGACCAACTCCTAGACAGCAAGACAAACTAACACATCTTTTTTTAAAGGTGTTGCACATAACAGAAAGCTGAACAAAATCATTCTAAAAATTAGATGGGGGGGAGTGGGGAAATTACTGAGAAATATACTTTAGCACTGACTGTTTAACAGATTTTATTGTTCTGATGGAGATATTTTTAAATAATTGGTCTTGGAAATGTTCTGTCAAAGGAAGGAAAAGTGTAGGTGTGTTAGGATATATTGCATCCAATGTATTTAGTTTAAATTACTTTTATTTCAGCTCTGAACTCTTCAAGCAAAAACTGGACTCTCTGCCAGATCAAACAAGTTCAGAAGAACAAATGGAGAACTGGTCAAAAGGTAAGGACTTTTAAGGTATTAATAAAGGAACCTTAGGTGTTGTACCAGTGCTAGGCAGTGACTGGAATGTATTTGTTCTTGCTGATATATGACTGACTTTGGCAGAAGGGGCAGGGGGGATCAAACCATATCTACACAGTGCTGCTTGAAAGTATTTGTGGTAACAGCAAAGCAACTGCAGGAATGTAAATCATTAGCTTTATTTTTGTTTTCTGGGTTACTGAAGATGTTCTTTGTATGACTTTGAGAAATCTTATTTGAATTCACAGTCTGTACATTGCAATGTACTTTCGAACCTATTTTTTTTCTTAAGGGGTTAACGACTAATTTGAAGTCTGTCTTAAAGTAACTTTCTTGGCTGTTCATGCATGGTTACATTAAGATTAAGCCATCTGCTAATATCAACAAGCTTCTCATTATTACCTCAGCTAAATATAGACTGTAAGGTATGCTTGGATGTAAAGGGGACCTTGATTAACTTGTAACTTCTATGGCTCATGGAGTTATCATGGGGTCTCATTTGGGTGGAAGGATCTTTTTGAATGTGGATGACCAGAGTTTTGCTGTTAGATACAATCTTCTGTTTCATTGCAGAAACTTGGGGCAGAGGGGGAAGCCCTGAGTTTGAAAGCAGATTGTGTGATTGACTGGTTTTACAGAACAGAGTCATCAGGAAGTGACTTATGAGTAGACAAAAATGTCGATGGAAGAACAGGAAAGACACAGGAAGGGGACCTTCAGTACATCATAAGAGGAAGGATTTTTATATTTTGCTTTTCAGAAACTGGCTATGTGAAGGTTAAAAAGAAAATCAAAGACATAAATGCCTCAGCCTCAAAGGGGCTTCCTATATTAGAGCTTGATAGCATCTTGTGTATCTCCCCTTTTGTGGGAATTTTATGATGCATATTCTTTCTCAGAAGATCATTAATGTCAAGTTTCTCATGAAGAGTCTGTGGCTTAGAAGAAATACTCTATCTGGGAATGATGCAGTTTCACATATGTAATGGAATTTCTGTCTATATTATCCTGTAAAATAAACTACTTGTAGACACCTTTTAATTCATGGAATTTTGAGCTGTTACTGAGTGAAGTTTAAAATGTATTTGAGTCATGCACCCTGAAAACAAAAGTAGTCATTGTGGAGTAACGTAGTGGAGAATTGTATTCTGACAATTGAAATGTGTAATGGCTTCATCAGTTTCAGTATTTTTAGACCTTTAGGGGTCAGCATACCCTAAGAATGGTTCAAAAGGTTAACTTTTCCAAAGTAGGCAAGTGAACACCATAGACTGATTCTCTGTGAAGTATTTTCTGTCTAATTGCAAGAAATGGTGTGCTGCTGCTCACAGATGCTTTGAACACTGGGTATTGCTGAGTTTCATGTGTATTATTCTTCTGATGCTTTAAGTTGAGCTTGGAAAAAATAACCTTTCTAAAATGTATTTGTGTACCCAGCAGAAGTTGTTCTCTAGAGGAAAAATAAAGTTGATAGAGTTTGGGGTGTTTTTGTTGTTTGGGTTTTTTTGGGGGAGGAATTGGGCTTTTTATTTAAGATCAGCCATTAATAAGTCACATTATTCCTTATGCTTTTATTCCCAGGGAATTTTAAAAGTAAAAGAATTCTGGATAAATCTCATGTCATCACACTACTTTGTCTGAGGAAGTATTTTACTGAATGAGGAAATATTTATTTGGGTATTAATAATTCAATTGCATTTTCTTACCATGAAGATAATAAATTGCAGCAACTTAATGTTCAGTTCATACCCACAGTAGAGACACTGGTTCATTTTCTCATTGAACTACTAAATCAAAGCAACTTTTAACCTTCATTTTCATGTCTCTCTTGAAAGTATGTACTATGCTTGCTTTGTAATCTGTGGTATCTTTCCTTTTTGCAGCTGTCCTCTATCTAGCTATTCCTTGCTTGTAATCTGGAAGTTTAAAAGATGTTTGTGGAAGAACCTTATAACGACTTCATTATTTGTTTACTTTTTCATATAACATTCTGAAACGGTGAGATTAAATTACTGTTTGAAAAATAAAGGTGGTGAAGCACATCTGAGATGAAATGTAGATGGAAATTCACTCAAGCAATGGGATTTAAAAAAAAACAACAAAACAAAAATGTCATGTGCAAAGCAGTGGTAGCTTATGGTGGTTATATGGAATAATATGTAGCCTGTTAATACCTGTTATAAAATAAAGTGCTTAACAAGTGTATATCTGAAGTGTTTGAGATTTTTCTTTCTAGCTTTCCATATTGTTTGGAATGTAGTATGCTCTTGTGGATTAAGACATTTGTCTGCCTCTCTTGTGTTATATTGGGAAAAACTGAAGAGGAGGTTTTGTGCATATCTTACTGTTTTGGGTTTATATCTAATTTAAATGTTGTGTTTATCTCCATAGCACCTACTTCTTGATAGGAGGATAGTGACTAAGTATACTTGAGAGAATGTATGAGGAGTATTGGCAGCAGGCCAGTGAAGACTGTAATTTCCAAATGAAAATATTCAGGATCCAAGCTAGAAAGCCACAGATGGTAGCCCATTATAAAGTCATACTGGCAAGCAGGCACCTATGTATGCCCTGCAGTGGCAGTGAGGGGGAAGCACATTGCACCTAGGTGAAGATGATTCTTTAGTAGGATTTACATACATGATGAAAACTACACAAAATTAATACTGTGAAAACACAAGAGGAAATCTGAAATTGGATGCTTTTCATACTTAGAGATACATTTTGAACTCAGTATATCAGTTTCCCAAAAGAGTTTGCAGGACAGGAAAGCAGTAAGTGTGCAAATACTGGAGCTAAATTTGTGTCTCATTTGACTCATATCATGTACTGTGTGAATGGGTGGAGTTATACTTGTTCCATATTGGATAGTCTTTCACTATTGTAATATTTTTTCCTTGTCTCTTATTTCTGAGCATCTGTAGTTTTAAGGACAGGACAGAAAATAGGTGAAAGTCTTAGAATATCAAGGCCTGTTTGATCTATTTTGACACCAAAATAGTGATTTTGCTGACTCCAAAATCAAAAGCATTGTATAGTTATTTGGAATTTCCTCAAACAAGGTAACAGGTTGATTTAGCATTAATGTCAAAGTAGCTTGCTTCCTTAAAAAGAGGTTTTAATATTGTTTAAGCATAGAAATGAATACATATCCTTTTCTAAACCACTACCTAAAGCACATATTAAAAAGCAAGTTAACCAATTTCACCTGTAAGAATTTGATGTCAGCTCTTCGTTGTGATCCTTATAGACACTTTCACTGTTAACTTGGTGTCCTTAAAAAGAATGGCTGGTTTATAAAAATATTGTCATATTTGGAAAACTGCAGTTCAGAGGAAACCCTAGCTTTAAAGATGAGTGATTTAATGTAGGTTGAAACAGAACTGCAGAATCAGCTTGTACAGGGAAATATGAAAAGTGTTTTATATGGTGGTAAGCTGCTGTTTTCCAGTCTTGCTCCCTTCAGGAAATCAATATACAGACCTAATGAACAAGTTATGTATACATAGCTGCTTAGACACATGCATGTGATAAGGTTACACATGGACAGTTGTCTTAACTGCATTGTATGTTTGTGCATGCACAGGTCTTGCATGAGTGGATGGTGCTCTCTGTTAAGATTCTGCTATAGCTTTGCTTGTAGTGTCATGGCCAGGCCATGTACATGCCAGTGTATTGCTTACATTTTCAGTTCTTTTGCTGGGTAGTGAGTAACATTCAGGAAATAAAAATCTCTGCAGAAATAGTTTAACATCTATTTACTCCCATTTGTAAATTCCATGAATTGCCAGCTGTCCCTCTTACAATCATGGTAACTGAGGCAATTAGAATAGAATAGACCAGGTTGGAAGAGACCTTCATGTACAGTCATGCATGGGTTAAGTAAAATCAAAGACTCTGAACGTTTTGGAGTGGAAGGGACCTTTAAAGGTCATCTAGGCTAACCTTCCTGCATTTTTTTTTTTTTTTGCTAACTTCCTAGAAAGGAACTCCTGTTCCTTACCACTTATTTGTAGATTCCCTTATTAGAAGTAGCAAGTTTTTCTGATCGGGTAATGATTTTAATGTATGTTGTTATGGGTCTGGTTTTAGAATAGTAGTTGCAAAGACTTTGGGGTGTGGGCATGTTAACACACATGCACTAACACATACACAGAGATGAAGGGGTAAAGCTTGGAGGCTAATGTGTTGTCAGGCCTTTTCATCTGATGACCTAGTTGGGTCAAGAAGCAACTAGTTGTAGAGATGCTACTTCCGCTTTCTCCAAAACACAGCCATTACAGATGTAAACACTAAATCTCAAGCCCTTCTTCCAAGGCTATAGTAAACTCTGTTTCTTCTTTAACATGCCTCAAGAGGAGATATTGTGAGCCTATTCTTCCTCTCCTTCCCTCTTTTAGCAATAAGGAGTGCAGTTTACCAGGGAAAGAAAGAAGACCTGGATATTGCATGGGTGATCTACAGAGAGGCCGTCGTCTTCATGTATATGGCTCAATTGATTAGTGTCTTCCATGTGTGCCATGCCTTCAGCACCAGATTCACTGTGTGCTGTCAAGAGATTGCCTTGCAAAGTGGCAGGGGTAATCACAGGTTTTTCTAAACAGTGTAAGAGCAGAAGAGAGGTTCACAGGATCATCCTGCATGAGTCAAACATAGGAAGAATGGCTAGTAACTGTTGAGCAGCACTAAGTATAGAAGGTGTTGCACAGAAACAGAGGGATTAATGTGCCATGACTTAGATAACAAGGAGCTTATAACTGAAAAAATCATCAAATAATCATCAAATAATATCTGATCTTTCCTATAAATATAATCACCTTTTCCTGTTTATAAAGTCTCATTTATCCTTTTCTGATGCCTTTTCTTTCCTAGTACATTTTGAATGGTTAAGTACAGTCCACCTCTGGCAGGCTGCATGCAGAGATTCCTTATCAGAACCAAACTCTGTATCCAGCATCTGCCTGGAGTATTGTGAATATGATTTTGTTAGACCTTGAAAATATGTAGTGTCTTGTTCACACTGAGTACTACAAGCATTAAAGACGGGGCAAATGCATACCTTGAAGTATTGCACTTTGAATCATTGAAGTGTTTAAAGTATGAGCACAGCTAACTTCAGAATGTCTTGAAATATGCTTCCTGGAGAGCAAGATCTGTTGTCAGTAATTTTTATATAGTCATGTGGAAGGAGTTTTAGAAGACCTCTAGCAAAATTAGAAGAGGAAGTTGGTTATTCTTTTTCTCTAGACACCTTCGTTGCTTCTATTTTAATAACAACTAGAAGGAAGCTGAAGTTCAGAGCAGAGATGTAATAATATATATATATATATATATATATATATATTTCCAGGGAGTACATTGGAGTCTGAGAATTCACCTGCATCTTCAGTAGACCATTTGCTCTGAGTAAAAGGTGCATGTGCCAAATGTCTTACTAGCACTTTATGCACGTTGACCTTTCTTTTCTGTCAGACACTTGAAATTAGGAGATTTTTCTTCACTTCTAAAGCGGTAGCTTTGTGGGATTTTATTTCGAACTGTAATTCAGCACAGCCTTAGTTGTTTGTTTGCTGTAAAGGGAGGTTGAGTACATTTGGATAAGAGAATTTTCAGTATAATTAATGGGCATCAGGAAACATGACCCTGCCTAGATAAAAGGGAGTTCTGGATCATTAAGATTTAGATAATGGAAGGGGTTATATGTGAAAAGCAATTGTCCAGGATGACAATAGCCAAAGAAAAATGGAGTGGGAAGGTTTACTTTGTTTTTAGCTGGTTTAGGAAACATAAACACAGCATGCTTAGTAAAACTCCAGCAGACACTATGTTTGGAAATTATGTAATAACTCCATATAGGCTGTAATGATATCCCGAAACTCTGTATTTAAACTAACCTGAATTACAATGAGAGATAAACAGAATATTTACCCATCCCTTATGAGCTGCTGCTGATATGTAAATTTATTCTTCTACTTTGCACAAATATACTTTTGAGCTACTGCTTAAACACTTCAAGGTCCTTAGCCAAACAGTTTTAATGATGCCTCCAATATTATGAAAGTGTGACATTTGATGAATGCCTTGTATAGTTGTGATATCGGGGAAAGTGTAAACAAAAAACGCACATCAAGTCATCGTGCAACACCTAGATAATTTATAATTTTACTGTTTATATCCATCTTGACATTTTTTATCTGCCAAAGGCAGGTTTCATTTGGAATCTTAATCTGAGATTTATTTGGTGGATCTGGAAATCATAGCTAGAGTTCCCACAGGAAATGGTCCATCTACCAACAGATTAAATGGCAGTCCTGCAGTTGTTAAGGGAGCTCTGCATTTAACACACATGCATACTCATTCAGTCAGCACTGTGGAGAAAAATTAAAGTAGTAACCCAGGTTTAGGAACAATGTAGCTAAAAAGTCCCATATTTGCTGAATGACAAAGGGTTATATAGCAGCATTTCATTTTATTATTCGTGCTTGAATTTCTTGTTTGCTTTGTTGAGTCTGCTGACGAATACTAATAAATGCCTGCAACAATCCAGACGAGAGATGCCTGGCAACAAAGCTATGCGGTGGACCTCCCTGATCTTCTCCAGTTCACAACCTGACCTTTTGAAAAATTGGCTGGGCTAAGCTGCAGAATTTGGGTGTAATGGTTATTGTTAACTCCAGCTTTAGGATTTATTAATTTGTGTGATCAAGACTTACCTATACTTCAAAGTTTCAAAAGACCAAACACAATCATCCATCCATTAGAACTAACATTGTGTTTCAGCGAATCCCACTTAGTGTCTGCCTGGAGATTGTGCTGTTTTGATGCATTTGGAATATAAAAATGCCTTTGCAAGTGTGAGAGCAATCCAATGGAAATCTGGTGTCTTCTCAGAGACTAATATTTTTAAATTGCAATATGTTAATGAATTGCAAGCGGGGAGTAGAATGCCAAAGGAAATGTCTGATATTTACACATTAATAAATGCATCACGATTAACTGCAGTGAATACCAAAACAATAATTGGCTGGGTGTTTTAAAGAATTGTAAGTGGGTTTCTGTGTTTAAATATTCACCAATTTGTACACAGTTGCTGTCTAGATGCAAAAGAGGAGAGGGCAAAAGACCTAGTGAGAGAGACAGGCAAGTGAAACATCATTGCTAAAATGATTGGAATCCTCGGAGAATTGTAAGAAAATTGCCCTTGCCAGAGTAACTTCAAATGTTCTTCATCTCCTTCCCAGTTTATTTCTTTATGAAGGATGGTAGGAGGGTTCTGCACAAGTACAATAAATAAATAAGCATTGAAAGTAACACAGATGTTGCCCCCGCTTACATTGCTAACACAGAATGAATTCACTGCTCTCTTCGAGAGTCCTTTAAGGAATTAAAACCCAAACCATTAAACTTCTGAGTTTTCTTGGTATTTTAGCAGACAGAATACTTTCAGTTTCATGTATATAGACATTATGATGAAGACTGTTTTCAGTATAGAATCTGTAAATAAAAACACTCTATGTTCTCAGAGTTGGTACTTCCAACTTCAAAATGCTAGGCATATACACAGTTGTTAAATGGTGATGGCTTATCTCACTCAATATCCTAATCATCTGCAGAGTATGTTGCCAAATTCTTTCATAATCTATTAACAAAGGAGGACCCAGAGTTTAGGTAGTTGTAATTCTAAATTACTAAGACAGATAACAGAGCATAATTGGAACGTTCCTTGTTGTGAAATGGCACCATCTTCTTTTTCAGTCCATTGTACCTGTAAATCATTCCAGATAACACATCTTAAAGCTGAAGTGACAGGACTGATGAACAAATTCACACAGGCTTAGGGTAACTCTTCAAACTATACTCCACTGAGTGTTGCAATAGACGTCAATTAATATTGCTTCTTTACCTTAAGGTAGTTTGAACACATTTTGTTCCTTCCCAGTTATTGTCAGAATTTCTGTCATTTAATAGAAATAACAACGAATTCACTGTTCTCTTTGAAGAGTCCTTTGAGGAATTAAAACCTAAACCATTAAACATCTGAGTTCTCTTGGTATTTTAGCAGACAGAATATTTTCAGGCCTCTTCTGTTGTTGTCATGGGATATAAAGCAAAACTAAGACATTAATACAAAAATCTAATTTAGGTTATTCTTGCTTCATTTGCAGAGAAGCTTCTCAATGAGTTCCTGTAAGAACACATTGTTCTCTTTGGTTGTGATTTTTGGACAACTTAAACACTTAGCTGTAGCCACAGATTGTACTGTTCAGTTAACCTGGCTGGCTTCTAAAAGAGTTGTAGCTGTTTGGAAGTTCTCTGTATTGAAGTGACAGTCAATTTCTTCTGCCTACCATTGAAATTACACAAAGTTTGTTTATACTGTGCACTGCACACTGTCTTCTAATATAGAAATACTGTACTCTGCCATGTGCATGAAAGTCTCTCATTATAAAGGACTGTGGAAGAAGACTGGTTTAGTTATTTGAAATTTCTCTTCATTTTTTGGTTGTGTAAATGTTATTCTATAATTATAAGTAAAAAGGGAGGCCGGGGGGGTATCCTGAAGTCCAGTTGAAATTGGTTGCTAAAGCCTCTCTGACAGAGGAGAGAATTTAAGGGGAGACAGGAGCAGGAGTAGCTACCAGTGAGGTACAGCATGGATACAGTGCCTTGGACTTTGGTTTTACTTCTACCATGGCTTGCTCAATGACCTCAGTACAGTTACTTCATTACTGTGTGCCTCAGATTGCTTTAAGCTATCACAATGCTTAGACATCCCTTATAAATTATCTGTGAGAGCTTCCAGAAAACACTGCTTTGAAGGCTTATTTCAGTGAATCTCTGACATTTGCTTCTTGAAGTAAGAGCAGATATCCTGTGTCAGTGTAAAACCCAGGACCTTTCTGAGTAAGAGTTACTTAAAAGTAAGTTGATAGTCCTCATTCTTCTGAGTTGACCCATGGTGCTCTCAGCAGAGCCCACAGTGACGTATCTTTGGGGCACCGATCACTCAATGCATCTGGGTGTTGATTTCCTCTTTGTTACTGCCAAGGGCTTGGCTGATTACATGTGGCATTTTGGTTGGGCAAAGTACTGAGAAATAAAAAGAGTTGGCTTTGTATTGCAAAACTACTCTGAGTTCAGTCTTCACTTGTTATCAGGTTCCTGTGACTGCCATTCTGCTGTGCTACAGAAGAGATTTAGTGAGATTCATAGGTTCATAGAATGGTTTGGGTTGGAAGGGACCTTAAAGATCATCTAGTCCAATCCTCTTGCCATGGGCAGGGACACCTTCCACTAGACCACCTTGCTCAAAGCCTCATCCTACCTGGCCTTGAAAACCTCCAGGAAGGGGGACAGCTACAACCTCCCTGGTCAACCTGTTCCAGTGTCTCACCACCCTCCCTGTAAAGAATTTCTTTTGAATATCCAGTCTAAATCTCTTCTCCTCAAGCTTCAAACCATTCCCTCTCATCATATCATAAGAAGCCCTTGTAAAAAGTCCCTCCCCAGCTTTCTTGTAGGATCCACTCAGGTACTGGAAGGCCACTATAAGGTCACCCCAGGGGCTTCTTTCCTCCAGGAAAAAGTTGGCCCAGTTTTCTTCAAACATTAGATAAAGTGTCTTGAGGGGACAAGCATTTGCTATTAGTTGCAGGTTATTGATTCTCAGGACTCTGGACTGGAGGGGCCTAGATAACTGCTAACATGAGTAAATCTGTAATAAGTCCAAAGATGAGTAAACCTGCACTTTTCCCTGTTTGTTTGTTTTGGAGAAAATGTATATTGACCTTGTAGTTCTTGTACTGAGCTTTTGTAATTGTTTTCCAGAAACAGGAGAATTAAGTACAGCATCTTTTCTTGGGATTACCTCTGCAATGTTGTTTGCAGATTGTGGGAAAGATTAAAAAGCAGTGAGGAAAAGGTCAAAAATAGCAAAGACCCTTTGAGATATACGTGGCTTGTGTTTGTGTCAACTCAAATACAGCTGAAAAAAAGAAATAACAGGCAACCTGAAAATGCAAAACAACTTAATAGACTCTTTTCTTTCCACTTATGCAAAGCAAAAGAATCAGATCTCTTCCCACAGCCTCATTTTATTTCTTTGCGTGTTTATGCTTATAAAATACTCCTTTTTGGTTTCCTATTCATTTTCAGGGTTTACACCTTGTAATCATTTAGTAAAGGGTTGAACTGTTGAGCAATCTGAGCTTTTCACAGTCACTGTGTTTAGTAGAATCTCTAGTAGCTACACCACTGGGTGGCAAGAAGGCTGACTCATCACTTTCAGTTCGTCAAGGAATATATTCAGTATCACCAAGGTTGGAAGAGACCTCAAAGATCATCGAGTCCAACCTGTCACCACAGACCTCATGACTAGAGTAGGGAGGACACTACTGCCCACTAGCAGGCTTGAACTCATGATCTTCCTGTTAAGGGTCTTAAGTGCTACCAACTGAGCCACTTTTGATTACTCAGCCATAGAACTAATTTAATTTGCATAGCATGAAAAGTTAGTGGCTGTCAGGTTCATAGTTTTTGCTAGACTTAAATACTTCATTTCTATTAATTCTGTGTTCCTAAGAATTCAACTCCAGTGGCATTAGATATTATGAATTTAACTAGAATAGAATTAATCAGGTTGGAAAAGACCTTTGAGATTATCAAGTCCAACCTATCATCCAACACTATCTAATCAACTAAACCATGGCACCAAGCACTCCATGCAGTCTCTTTCTAAACACCTCCAGTGATGGTGACTCCACCACCTCCCCAGGCAGCACATTCCAATGGGCAATCACTCTCTCTATGAAGAATTTCTTCTAACATCCAGCCTAAACCTCCCCTGGCACGGCTTGAGACTGTGTCCTCTTGTTCTGGTGCTTGGAAGTGTGTCCTTTTGTGAGAATAGTTTAGTTTGGTATGGGGGTGGGGTGGCTCTGTCCTTTGTCAGTTTTGTTGGAGAGTGACTATTCCCTCTTGCAGTTTGAAAGTCAGTGGTTTTGGTATAGTAGAAAGATGCCAAAAGTAAAACCACACATAGAAATTGAAGCTGAGGTGGTGTTTGGAGTGAGAAGCAAAAGACATGCTTAGCAGTAAATGAGAGTTTGTCAGTCACTGAATTTGGGGAGGTTTTAGTAATGGAGGTTGCTCTCAGTTCCTCAAGTGTAACACATTGCATTTTTTTCAAGTGTTTTCAATCTGACAGTGTCACGTAGGAGTAAGCTGCTGAGTTTACAGTCAGCTTTGCTCATGCTCCCAGAGTGTATATGGCTCATTCTCTTCCTTCCTGGTTTTGCTCTTTTTGCTATTCAGCCTCTTACTGCTATCCCTCTAGGGATTCATTCATGCAGTCTTTTGCAGACAGATGAGAATATTCTTTGTGCTAGAGACCAGCTTCAAATAAATACTAGGAAGCTATAGGTAGCAAGCATTAAATGCTACTACACTCAAAGCTGATTTGGAGCACCAAGGGCTTCCATATTCATCTGCAGGCATATCTGTAGCCAGCCATGTGTTTTGTGGTGCTGTGTGCATGTTCTGTTGTGTTTTGTTTGTTTTCCTTTTGTTTGTTATTCCACAGAGATCCCCTGCAAACCTCGGAGCTGATCAGTGCAATTTGGCTTAGTAAGGTGGTGAAAGAATCCAGGCAAGGGATATATCTACCCAGCTTATGCCAGAGGAGAGGACTGCTGAATATGCTGGATGGTACAACAAGGGTTGCTAGTGCCTCTTTAGCCTTCTAGATGAATCTGCACCTCTGTGCACTCACATCTTCTACACTTCTTTCCATATTATCGGTGCAGAAGTCTCTAATGCTGTGCGTTCCCTGATCTCGCTGCCAGTCCCCCACTTCTAAGAAGCTATGTGGAATAGTGACTGCCTGTAAAAATGTGTTAGGTTCAATGTTTTTGCTTGACTTTTTAACTACTCCCAGCTTAACAACGTTGAATTCTGTCCTGCCTTCACTATTTCAAGCCATGACAGCATTATCTTCCCCTTAGGTCCCACACAATCAATTCCCAGCTTTAATTCGAGCATCTTTATATTCCTTCTTCCTAACATTTGCTTTTCTTTCCCTCAATGTGAACAAGCTATTCATTCAAGATAAATACATACAGCAGATCAGGTGTTCAACTTCTCCCCATAGTGAAATATTAATCTGGGCTGCTGAACTTGTCCTATTTTATATCAAAAATAAGTAGTTTAGTACACTCAAGAACCAGAATCAATGGCGATGCTACCACTTAAACTACAGCATTTTTACTTCCAAAGCTTGCCAGGCTGTTTTACCCTTTCTCTGATGTTCCTTGTGCAGCCTGATTATTGCAAATGCTACTTACTCCCCAGTGTGTCTCTGCAGCATTGGTAATTAGCGCACAACACAGTTTGCAGGAGGTACAAGGAAAAGCATTGATTGATATTGCCACTTATTTTAACAGCATTATAAGCTACCATGTGCCAAGGCCTGCACTACCTGGGGTGGGGGCCGTGAGCTACATGGAGAATAAAGTGGCTTTAGAAATAAAAGTCTCACTATGCCCAAAGGTCTGACTGGATTCAAAATGTCTTCCCCAAAGCATTCTGCAGACAGATTTAGCATGCTGACCTACAGAAAAAAAAATGCATTACAGCTTTATTAAACAAGTAAAAATCTCTGACCTTAATGCCCTTGGGCAGAGTGCTTCCACTCCTGAGTGGAGGAGGGTGCCATCATCTTCTCTCTTACAAAGCCAGTGGGAAAAACCACCAGATCCTCTGTGTTTCACCTAACATTTCCGGGAATGCCACTTACAGACTTGCTGTGATGCTGCTTAGTCTTACCCATGTGCTTGAGGGAATTGAATGTGGATGAAAAGATGTACTGCAAATGTAAGTTGCTTAAAGAAGCAGCATTAGCATTAATAAATGCCAACACAGGTTTAGTCCCATTCTAATACCTTTTTTTTTTTTTCAGCTGCTGTAACTTACAGTTAAAGGCATAAAAATGGCCTAAAGATTTAGCCTGAAGTTCTGCTGCTAATCGTAGAATAGAATCATAGAATGGTTTGGGCTGAAAGGGGCCTCCAAAGGTCATCTTTAACCCCTTCTGCAGTAAGCAGGGGCATCCTAACTAAAGCAGGTTGCCCAGAGCCTCGTTGAGCCTTACTTGCAGGGATGGGGCCTCAGCTACCCCCCTGAGCAACCTGTTCCAGTATTCCACTGCTCTCATGGTAAAGAACTTGTCCCTAACATCCAATCTAAATCTGCTCTTCTCTAGTTTGAAACCATTGTTCCTTGTCCTATCACTCCAGGCCTTTGTAAACAGTGCCTCTCCAGCCTCCTTGTAGGTCCCCTTCAGGTACTGGAAGGCCACTATTAGGTCTCCCCTCCTCTTCTTCAGCCTTCTCTCTTCAGGCTGAACAACCCCAGCTCCTTCAAGCCTGTCTTCATAGCAGAGGTATTCCAACTGCCTGATCATTTTCATGGCCGTCCTCTGGACCAGACCAATCAGGTCCATGTCCTTCTTGTGTTGAGGGCTCTAGAGCTCAAGGTGAGGTCTCACCAGAGCAGAGTGTCAGAATGACCTCTCTGGATCTGCTGGCCACTGTTCTTTTGATGCAGCCCAGGATGTGTTTTGCCTTCTGGGCTGCAAGCTCACACTGCCTGCTTATGTTCCATCAGAGGTCGGCGGGAGTCGGCTCTTCGCGCCGCTGGGGCCTGTGACTGCTACGTCACCCCCGGCTGATTTAAACGCGCTTTACTGCCGCACGCGAGGGTCTTTTCGTCGGGAAGCCGTGCCGGGACCGCACCGGGACCTGCAGCCACCGGGGACCGTCCGACTCTCTCCTGTTGGGGCCGCCGGAGCTGAGAACGTCCCTTGAACACGCCGCGAGGTCGGCGGGAATCGGCTCTTCGCGCCGCTGGGGCCTGTGACTGCTACGTCACCCCCGGCTGATTTAAACGCGCTTTACTGCCGCACGCGAGGGTCTTTTCGTCGGGAAGCCGTGCCGGGACCGCACCGGGACCTGCAGCCACCGGGGACCGTCCGACTCTCTCCTGTTGGGGCCGCCGGAGCTGAGAACGTCCCTTGAACACGCCGCGAGGTCGGCGGGAATCGGCTCTTCGCGCCGCTGGGGCCTGTGACTGCTACGTCACCCCCGGCTGATTTAAACGCGCTTTACTGCCGCACGCGAGGGTCTTTTCGTCGGGAAGCCGTGCCGGGACCGCACCGGGACCTGCAGCCACCGGGGACCGTCCGACTCTCTCCTGTTGGGGCCGCCGGAGCTGAGAACGTCCCTTGAACACGCCGCGAGGTCGGCGGGAATCGGCTCTTCGCGCCGCTGGGGCCTGTGACTGCTACGTCACCCCCGGCTGATTTAAACGCGCTTTACTGCCGCACGCGAGGGTCTTTTCGTCGGGAAGCCGTGCCGGGACCGCACCGGGACCTGCAGCCACCGGGGACCGTCCGACTCTCTCCTGTTGGGGCCGCCGGAGCTGAGAACGTCCCTTGAACACGCCGCGAGGTCGGCGGGAATCGGCTCTTCGCGCCGCTGGGGCCTGTGACTGCTACGTCACCCCCGGCTGATTTAAACGCGCTTTACTGCCGCACGCGAGGGTCTTTTCGTCGGGAAGCCGTGCCGGGACCGCACCGGGACCTGCAGCCACCGGGGACCGTCCGACTCTCTCCTGTTGGGGCCGCCGGAGCTGAGAACGTCCCTTGAACACGCCGCGAGGTCGGCGGGAATCGGCTCTTCGCGCCGCTGGGGCCTGTGACTGCTACGTCACCCCCGGCTGATTTAAACGCGCTTTACTGCCGCACGCGAGGGTCTTTTCGTCGGGAAGCCGTGCCGGGACCGCACCGGGACCTGCAGCCACCGGGGACCGTCCGACTCTCTCCTGTTGGGGCCGCCGGAGCTGAGAACGTCCCTTGAACACGCCGCGAGGTCGGCGGGAATCGGCTCTTCGCGCCGCTGGGGCCTGTGACTGCTACGTCACCCCCGGCTGATTTAAACGCGCTTTACTGCCGCACGCGAGGGTCTTTTCGTCGGGAAGCCGTGCCGGGACCGCACCGGGACCTGCAGCCACCGGGGACCGTCCGACTCTCTCCTGTTGGGGCCGCCGGAGCTGAGAACGTCCCTTGAACACGCCGCGAGGTCGGCGGGAATCGGCTCTTCGCGCCGCTGGGGCCTGTGACTGCTACGTCACCCCCGGCTGATTTAAACGCGCTTTACTGCCGCACGCGAGGGTCTTTTCGTCGGGAAGCCGTGCCGGGACCGCACCGGGACCTGCAGCCACCGGGGACCGTCCGACTCTCTCCTGTTGGGGCCGCCGGAGCTGAGAACGTCCCTTGAACACGCCGCGAGGTCGGCGGGAATCGGCTCTTCGCGCCGCTGGGGCCTGTGACTGCTACGTCACCCCCGGCTGATTTAAACGCGCTTTACTGCCGCACGCGAGGGTCTTTTCGTCGGGAAGCCCGTATTGTCACGGTTGCGCTACTTTTTTTTTTTTTTTTTTTTCTTCTCTTTCCTAGTGGGTGCTGTGGTCAGGGACAATCATGGTAGTAACTCGTAGCAAAAACTCCCTAAAAAAGTCAGTGTCGACCCAGACTGAGGAAGAACACAAGCAGGTAGCTGTCCAGGTATCTGGCTGTAGAGAGTGCTGGAGCCTGGCTCTTGAGATGCAGAGTAGTAGGGGTAACTCTTGCATAAGGTGTGAGCAGATTGACTACCTACTTAATCTGGTGGCCAGACTAAAGGATGAGGTTGCTAGTCTTAAAAGTGTAAGGGAATGTAGGGAAGAGAAGAACATGAAGAGGAAAGAGATAAACCAGAGGGGGAAAGATATGAACATGAGTAAGCAGGCTCTGCAGGCTCCCACAGCAGAGGCTGGTTACCCAAAAAGCAGAGGGGAATGGACACAGGTTCCTCTCAAAAGACACAAGGTTAAACCTCCTTGCCTTCCCACACCTTCCCCGCTGCTCTTGAAAAACAGGTATGGGGCACTGGAGATCGAGGGTGAGGTGGTCCTGTTACCAGAGGACACACCATCTGGGGTTCTCCCTGAGGCTAAAGAGCCTAAGGGTAAACAACCTAAGGTTAAACGGCCTAAGGCAAAACAGCCTAAGGTTAAACAACCCTCCCCTGGCATCAGGACCTGCTCCCTCAAGAAAAAGAGGAGGGTAATTGTTATTGGTGATTCACTTCTGAGGGGAATGGAGGGCCCCATTTGTCGGCCAGACCCATCTCATAGGGAACTCTGTTGTCTCCCTGGAGCCCAAATTAATGATGTTACCTAGAAGGCTACCCAGGCTGGTACAGCCTTCTGACTATTATCCTTGCTACTTATGCAGATAGGGAATGATGATGTTGTAGTCAGAACTCCCAGGGCTATCAAAAATGATTTCAGGGCCCTGGGAGATCTGGTTGAGGGGACAGGTGCTCAAATAATTTTTTCCTCAATACCCTTAGTTGCAGGAGGGAATACCACAAGGAACAGGACAGCAGCCATAATCAACAAGTGGCTTAGAGGCTGGTGCAGACAAAAGAATTTTGGGTTTTTTGATCTTGGTAAAATTTCTACTGCACCAGGCCACCTGGCAACAGATGGAGTACATCTGTCCCAAAGAAGGGGAAAGGTCACAGTATATGAGAATGGCCTGTCCCCCAAAGGTAAAAAGATTCTGGGGAGGGAACTGGCAGCTCTCATCGACAGGGCTTTAAACTAGTTTCGAAGGGGGGAGGGGCTGAAACTAGTCCCCTCAGGCAAGAGTCTGGGGGCAGTAAGCTAGGGTCAGAGGCCAAACCAGCAGCCCAGCTGAGGTGCATGTACACTAATGCACGAAGCATGGGAAACAAACAAGAGGAGCTGGAAGCCTTGTTGCAGCAGGAAAGTTATGACGTAGTTGCCATCACGGAGACGTGGTGGGATAGCTCACATGACTGGAGTGCTGCAATTGATGGCTACAGGCTTTTCAGGAGAGATAGACAAGGAAGAAGGGGTGGAGGGGTGGCCATGTACATCAGGGAGGCACTAGATGCCATTGAGCTAGAGATTAGGGACAATCAGGTTGAATGCTTGTGGGCAAGAATTAGAGGGAAGACCGGGTAGGGCAGACATCCTGGTTGGAGTCTGTTATAGACCACCCAACCAGGAGGATGATGTCGACGAAGCATTCTATAGACAGCTTAAGGCTGTCTCAAGATCTCCTGACCTTGTCCTTATGGGCGACTTCAACCTGCCTGACATCTGCTGGGATCTCAACACAGCAGAGAGGAGGCAGTCTAGGAGGTTCTTAGACTGCATAGGAGGACAGCTTCTTATCCCAGGTGCTGCGTGAGCCTACCAGGGGCAAGGCTTTGCTTGACCTCCTCTTCACCAACAGGGAAGGGCTGGTGGGTGATGTGGTGGTCGGAGGCTGTTTAGGGGCCAGTGACCATGAAATAATAGAATTTTCGGTATTCAGGTCAAACTAAGAGGGGCAGCAAGAAGACCTCCACTCTGGACTTCCGGAGGGCGGACTTCAGGTTGCTCAAGGAAATAATTCAGAGGGTTCCTTGGGAGAAAGCCCTTAAAAATAAAGGGGTCCAGGAGGGCTGGACCTGCTTCAAGAAAGAGCTGATGAAGGCTCAGGAGCAGGCTGTGCCAGTGTGCCGGAAGAGGAGCTGCCGGGGCAGACGGCCAGCCTGGCTGTGTAATGAACTTTTAATTAGAACTAAGGGAAAAAAAGAGGGTGTATAATCTGTGGAAGAAAGGTGAGGCAACCCATGGAATGTTTAAAGAGGTTGCTAGGGCATGTAGGAGGAAAATTAGGGAGGCAAAAGCATATTTGGAACTTAAACTGGCCTCTGATGTGAAGGACAACAAAAAGTCCTTCTATAAATATATTAATAGCAAGAGGAAGGGCAGGGACAACCTCCACTCCTTGGTTGACATGGAAGGAAATGTTGTAACATCAGGATGAGGAAAAGGCAGAGGTACTTAACACCTTCTTTACCTCAGTTTTTACTAGCTGGAAAGAACGTCTACCAGACAGCTGGCCTGCAGAAGCTGGCAGAGGGAGCCAGGGAGCTGCATGGTTTCCCTGTGTTCCATGAGCAAGTGATAGGAGCTCTCCTCAGCAGCTTAGGACCCCCACAAGTCCATGGGACCAGATGGGATCCATCCTAAGGGTGCTGAGAGAGCTGGCAGATGAGCTGGCCAAGCCACTCTCCATTATTTTTCATCAGTCCTGGCTCACTGGAGAGATCCCAGCTGACTGGAAGCTGGCCAACGTGGTACCCATCCACAAGAAGGGCCGGTTGGATGAGCCAGGGAATTACAGGCCTGTCAGCCTGACCTCAGTGCCAGGAAAGATTATGGAGCAGGTCATCCTGAGTGCAATCACGCAACACTTAGAGGATGGCCAAGGGATCAGGCCCAGCCAGCATGGGTTTAGGAAGGGCAGGTCCTGCCTGACCAACCTGATCTCCTTCTATGATCAGGTGACCCGCCTGGTGGATGTGGGGAGGCCTGTGGATGTAGTCTACCTGGACCTCAGCAAGGCCTTTGACACCGTTCCCCATAGCAAACTCCTGGCCAAGCTGTCAGCCCATGGCTTGGATGGGAGCACACTGAGATGGGTTAGGAACTGGCTGGAGGGCCGAGCCCAGAGAGTGGTAGGTGAATGGTGCCACATCCAGCTGGCAGCCAGTCACCAGTGGTGTGCCCCAGGGATCAGTACTGGGCCCCATTGCTCTTTAACATCTTTATTGATGATCTGGACGAGGGCATCGAGTCCATCATCAGTAAATTTGCTGACGACACCAAGCTGGGGGCAGGAGTTGATCTGCTGGAGGGTAGAGAGGCTCTGCAGAGGGACCTCGACAGGCTGGGCAGATGGGCAGAGTCCAATGGCATGAGATTTAACACATCCAAGTGCCGGGTTCTGCACATTGGCCACAGCAACCCCATGCAGAGCTACAGGCTGGGGTCAGAGTGGCTGGAGAGCAGTCAGGCTGAGAGGGACCTGGGGGTGCTGGTCGACGGTAGACTGAACATGAGCCTGCAGTGTGCCCAGGCAGCTAAGAGGGCCAATGGCATCCTGGCCTGCATCAGGAACAGTGTGGCCAGCAGGAGCAGGGAGGTCATTCTGCCCCTGTACACTGCACTGGTTAGGCCGCACCTCGAGTACTGTGTCCAGTTCTGGGCCCCTCAGTTTAGGAAGGATGTTGACTTGCTGGAACGAGTCCAGAGAAGAGGCAACAAAGTTGGTGAGGGGTTTGGAACATAAGCCCTACGAGGAGAGGCTGAGGGAGCTGGGGTTGCTTAGCCTGGAGAAGAGGAGACTCAGGGGTGACCTTATTACTCTCTACAACTACCTGAAGGGAGGTTGTAGACAGACGGATGTTGGTCTCTTCTCCCAGGCAAGCAGTACCAGAACAAGAGGACACAGTCTCAGGCTGCGACAGGGGAGGATTACAGGCTGGATGTTAGAAAAAAGTTCTATACAGAAAGAGTGATTGCACATTGGAATGGGCTGCCTGGGGAGGTGGTGGAGTCGCCATCACTGGAGGTTTTTAGGAGAAGACTTGACGAGGGTACTTGGTGCTGTGGGTTAGTTGCTTGGGCGGAGTTGGATTGGTTGATGGGTTGGACGCGATGATCTTGAAGGTCTCTTCCAACCTGGTTTATTCTATGTATTCTATGTATTCTATGTATCCCCAAGTCCTTCTCCTCATGGCTGCTTTCTTTCACTTCATCCTCCTGTCTGTATTGATAGTGAGGAGATTGTTCTGACCCAAGTGCAGGACCTGACAAGGCCCCAGGCAGCCTGATCTTAGTTGGGGATGTCCCTGCTGACTGCAGGGAGGTCAGAGTAGATGACTTTTGGAGGTCGCTTCTGGCCTGGACCATTCTATGACCCTGCACTTGGTCTTGTTGAATCTCATGAAGGTCACCTGGGCCCTAATGCAGATCTTTACCTCCTCATGCAGACACCTTTACCTTATTCTGTTTCTGGGGTTTTAAAAATAAACCAATAAATAAATCTGTCTGCTGACTTGCCCAGAGCTTTTCTGCTTGTTGGGAGCTCATATTCAGGATGTTATAGACAGGCTGCTGTGGCTTATCTGACTCTGTTCCACTCATTACTGCTCTTCCATGTGAGCACCAGTTGTTGTTGTGGTGACCTGGGAAATACTACATGTGACTGTATGGCTCTGGAAGTGATGGTTAAGGGTGTAGGGACCCAGGTTGCAGATTCAAGTGGATTTGTGCTGAAGCAGGTAAGGAGAACACAGATGAATAGAGGGTCCAACAGCATTTTCCTCAAGGTAGTAACTCATAGCTGTGTATGGGAACACATTAAACTGACTCCAGCTAATCCACAAGTCATCTCTTTGTGCCTTGAGGATGTTTCCTGTGCCACTGGCTTTGTCTTTTCTTCTTCAAGGAAAGAGTATTCTATAGCAACAAATGTTAATGAGTGTCTTCAGTGTTTTTTGCTTTGAATCTGTGCTTTTTGTGTCTTACATGCAGCATGATACCTTGATACTGATGTGTATTTCTGAGCTATTTGTAGATGAGAGCAACTGTATAGTTAGTTTCTTACTATTTTTGAGGAGGAAGTAATAAGTTGGATCAAAGAATATATACCCTGAAATTTATCAAAGATGTTTGGAAACACTAACATTATTAAATGAGCAAAAGCTCCAGTGTTTGTTCTCCACTAATCTAAATGAAAGAATGAATAATATATGCACTTTCCCCCCCCATTTGCAGCTTTTTTTAGGCTTCTTCCTTCTCCTTTTTTAATATAGTTCTATAATTAAAACTTACTTGTTCTTACTTTATGAAAGAACATTCATGGTATGCAGGTCTTACTTTCATTTAAGTACCTTGATATCTGAAGTATGTCCTAAAATATCTAGTATCCAAGCTTAAGAGAACTCTCACAGCCAACATTTTAGTCTGATAATTTTTCCCCTTGGCACAATTTGTGCTTGGCATTCTTCAAGTTCTTTAGTTGTATGAGCCTGTGACTTACACTCTTCAGGAGTCAATAATGGGGCCTTAAATTTATCATTGCTAAATAACGGCTTGCTGATACTCCTTTTGTAGCCAAAATGGATTTGAAAAAGATCTTAAGAGGTTTCCTGGTCTACAGAAGAGATTCATCATGTGATGCTAGGTTAGAGCTGATTTGTGTAAAAGATAGGTAGATAATTTCCTAGGGTCAGCATTTTAAGCAGTCATTTAAGGGAAATGGTGCTGATTTTTTCAGGTTTCCATGAGACAAATCCAGTAAATAGGTTGTAACACTTACATCACCATGTTCATCACCATGAGGGTGGTGAGACACTGGAACAGGTTGCCCAGGGAGGTGGTAGAAGCCTCATCCCTGGAGGTTTTTAAGGCCAGGCTGGATGTGGCTCTGAGCAACATGATCTAGTGTGAGGGCTCCCTGCCCATGGCAGAGGGGTTGGAACTAGATGATCCTTGAGGTCCCTGCTAACCCTAACAATTCTAGGATTCTATGATCTGTACTCTAGGTAACACAGCTGTTGTTCCTTAGTGGGATCAGGAAGCTATGAATCTGCAGCTAGAGTACTTTCTCCTTTCTGCCATGAATGAGAATATAGCGAGCCATTTTCAGATGAGAAATCTTGACTCAGTGTTCTTTCTCCAAATGAAAAATATGTTTGCTTCTATTTCCAATTAGAAACACACAGCTTGGAACAGAAAAAAGATGACTTCTGTATGGAATTTCAGTGTCATCAGAATTCTCAAAAAAAGACAGAATTTTTCATGCAAGCAGACGCTGAAACCCCGAAATGTTCAGATTCACTGGTAACCAGTCAAAGAAGAGGAGTCCAAGTCAGTTATAATTCCAGTCCTGAAGAACCAAGGTAAAAGCCTTATCCTTTTCTGTACCTTTTCTTGATACAAATTATAGACAACATGCATACAGACTTTTAGATAAAGATAGGGGAAATTATTTCCCATCTGACAATCAGCTTTTTACTTAGACTCATCATATCTGCCCTTCTTTGCATACAGCATACTGAACAGAATTGGAAAAGGTGATCAAAAAGTACTATCTGTGGCTATACACATCAAGCACAATGTAGCCTGAGTATGATGACTGAGCAGGAAGAGGAGCTGTAGTATCTTGTGGGCAGTGTGTGACAGGAATCTGGAGAAGGGTAAATGTGATCAAAAAGTGTAATGCAAACTCTGAAGGGAGGTTGTAGCCAGGTGAGGGTTGGTGTCCTCTCCCAGGCAAGCAGCACCAGAACAAGAGGACACAGTCTCAAAATGTGCCAGGGGAAGTTTAGGCTTGAGGTGAGGAGAAAGTTCTTCACAGAAAGAGTTGTTAGCCATTGGAATGTGCTGCCCAGGGAGGTGATGGAGTCACTGTCCCTGGAGATGTTCAGAAAGGGGTTGCATGTGGAACTTGGTGCCATGGTTTAATAGTCATGAGGTGCTGGGTGACAGGTTGGACTTACACAGTATCACACAGTATCACAGTAACTAAGGTTGGAAGAGACCCCAAGGATCATCAAGTCCAACCTGTTCCAACAGACCTCACAACTAGATCATAGCACCAAGCGCCACGTCCAATCTCCCCTTGAACACCTCCAGGGACGGCGACTCCACCACCTCCCTGGGCAGCCCATTCCAATGACGAATGACTCGCTCAGTGAAGAACTTTTTCCTCACCTCGAGTCTAAACCTCCCCTGACTTGATGATCTTTGAGGTCTTTTCCAACCTTCTTGATTTTTAGGCTGTCATTAATTTTGGTAATTTTTTTGTCATTAATTTCCATACTGAGCCATGTATGTGCAAGATCCTAAAACTAAAGACTAAAAATTCCTTGTAGTAGGTACCATATAAAATGTACAGCCTGTCCTTCCTCAAACAGATTGCAGTTGGCATATGAGATCAGAAAATACCGTATATCCTCCTTAGAATCCATTCAGTTGCTTGATTTTGCTGCCATTTTTTAAGTGAGATGATAGAATCATATAATGCTTTGGGTTGGAAGGGACCTGTAAAGGTCATCTAGTCCAACCCTCCTGCAGTGAGCAGGAACATCTTTAACTAGATCAAGTAGCTCAGGTAGTAACTCAGGTCTGAGTTATCTGTATCGACAAATAGCCAGGGAGTTTTATAAAAGTCTTAACCTTGAGACATAAATTTTGTGACCATTGATTCATGTCTTAATTACCCCCATCTTTGGCATACAGTATGGAATTCCTGTTGTCAGTTACAATGTTTAGCATAACACTATCATTTTACAGATTTCTTCAAGATGAATTCCTAGCTCTTGTCTTCTGGATATTCTCATTTCACTTAATGTGGAATTTTCCATCCTACCAAAAGAGTTTGTTTTCTTTTAACCTGAGCATCGCTTTCCTTACCTTATCAGTCTGTGTTAAGCATGGGGGTTTAAATATTTTATTTGCTTAAGCATTTTCTGTTTAGAGGCTTCATAACCAATTTATATTCATCTGTTTGATGCCTTGGTACTGTAGTACATTTATTTACTATTCCAGACTTAGAGATCTTGTGGTTTTGTTTTTTTCAGAAGTAAAGATTTAAGAAGTGGTAGAAGGGCATCCCTTTTACTGGCTGTTTAATGCATTTGCAGTGGTTAACAAGTTTTGATAATTTATTTCTGTGTGTTTTGTTTGGCCAGGGGTGAGGGGGCAAGGAACTGGTTTTGCATTATTTTTCTTTCCTTCTTTCTTTCTTTTTTTTTTTTTTTTTCACTCCTCCTAATCACAGCACTGTAGGAAGAAAAGCTAACAGGATGCTTCCTGAATTTAAATCCTCATGGAAGGATGCTGCAGAGTTAGGTGGAAAAACAGAAGCTGCATTCCTCCTGAAAGAACTGGACACTCTGAGAGCCAAAAATAAAAAGGTACTATTAAGATATTCACATCACAGTGTTTGCTCTTTTATGGTTATCTTACAAAACATGTATTTTAACCTGTTACTAATTTAGTTTTGTTATTTATTTGAGTGCCCCAATCAATAGATTTCTGGTCATTTTGGATTCTTAGTATCTGCCTAAATGCTGATTCCCTGGAATTAAAAGAAGGCTTTCATCCTGCACTTTGGCCTTGTTAATCAGCTACGGTTTCTTGCACCATGGATGAAAACCAAATTCAAGGCCAGGATTTCAGTAATAGAATCTGGAGCTTGTGCTTCTATTCATGTGGTCCAAATAGCAAATGTGCCCTGATGTGTTGAGGGGAAGAAAATTTCATCCTATTTGGTCACTACATTGCTTCCAGCATTAGTAGCAGTTGCATGTGCCTAAACAACAGAACAGACTCTAGCCCTTCTGTGAAGTATCATTGTATGTTCAATGGCAAGCTCAGCTATCTATCCAGGAACAGATTTAGTGAATTCCCAGGCTCAGCTTGTGAAAAAGTATCAGTTGTCTTTTTTGGTGATGCATACAAAAAATGGTGTATTTACACCACAGTGTCTTTAGGCCATAATGTCAGTATTTTTTGTAGGAAATAGGCTATTCATGCAGACACCACCCACATTGTATTTGTTGTAATTCATAACTTCCTTAGCAAGAAGAGGGACCTTGACAGACTGGAGAGTTGGGCCCATGACAACCTTATGAGGTTCAACAAGACCAAATGCAAGGTCCTGCATCTGGGTTGGGGCAACCCCAAGCACTGATACAGGCTGGGCAGGGACTGGCTTGAGAGCAGCCCTGAAGAATAGGACTTGGGGATGCTGGTGGATGAGAAGCTCAACATAAGCCAGCAGTGTGCACTTGCAGCCCAGAAAGCAAATCACTTCCTGAGCTGCATGAAGAGAAGCATAGCCAGCAGGTCAAGGGAGGTGATTCTCCCCCTCTACTCCACTCTGGTGAGACTACATCTGGAGTACTGCGTCTAGTTCTGGAGCCCCTATTGAAGGAAGGATCTGGACATGTTGGAGTGTGTCCAGAGAGGGGCCATGAGGATGATAGAGGGCTGGAGCACCTCTCCTGTGAGGAGAAACTGAGGGAGTTGGGGCTGTTCTGTCTAGAGAAGAGAAGGCTCTGAGGAGACCTTATTGTGGCCTTCCAGTATCTTAAGGGGGCCTACAAGAAAGCTGGGGAGGGAGTTTTTAAGGTGTCAGGTAGTGATAGGACTAGGGGGAATGGAAAAAACCCCTAGAAATGAGTAGATTCAGATTGGATGTTAGGAAGAAGTTCTTCATCATGAGGGTGGTGAGACACTGGAACAGGTTGCCCAGGGAGGTGGTAGAAGCCTCATCCCTGGAGGTTTTTAGGGTCAGGCTGGATGTGGCTCTGAGCAACCTGATCTGGTGTGAGGGTTCTCTGCCCATGGCAGGGGGGGTTGGAACTAGCTGATCCTTGAGGTCCCTTCCAACCCTAACAATTCTGTGATTCTATAAGAACTACAGCTGGTGGTATCTGAAGAGAAGAATCTGAAGTAAAAATAATGGCACACACATTGCTGCTTGCCTCACCGACCAAGACAGGCACGGTATTGAAAAAGCTATTTGTAACATTTGTTCTTTCAAGCAAATCTACTTGTTTGAACTTCTGTTGTATTGCTCAGTGTTTGTGGTTTGGGGGCAAGAAGCTCTTATTTAAAAATTTGTTGTAGTTGCCTCTTTCAGCCACGGAAGAATCTTAACTCTCCATGTGTTCATTCCAGCTTCAAGATCAGCTCTCTGAAAAGGACCAGGAGCTGAAGACAATAAAACTGGACTTAGAACTGCAAGAGAGAGCGACAGAAGCTAAGATTGCAGAAAAGATTGCAGGTACAGTAGAGGAGCATTTAACAGATGGCTCACACAGTAGCCAGGGTTGCTATATGACGTGGCCCAGTGAACGTTAGCTTTATTTGCTAAAGGAGGGAAGATCTGGCTTTTTTTTTTTCCTTCTTTTTTTTTTAATGTGTGGCTGTTTAGAGTTGCTTGGAAAATAGGTGGCTTTAACATCCTGGTACTGGTATTAGCAGGAGCTTTACCTGTATTCATACTGATTTGGGCATTAAATGCATTGTTAACACCATGTCAATCCAATCACAAAAAGGTTGTTTGTTTTGTTGGAAGGTCCTGAACAAACAAGGGGAAATAATGATTACCAGTGCCTCTACCTTTCAACCAGCAGTTCAAATACCACTTATTGTTTTAGCTTGTTCAGAGCAATACTACCCCCTTCCCATGAATGGAGATAGTCACACGTTCACCTCTACGAGAGACCTCTGCTGTTCTTGAAAAATCTGTTCTTCTGGTAGTTAGAAAGAATTTCTGTATAATGATGATTTGTATCCAGTGAATGAAGTTCATACAAATTCCCACAAGGAAAGGTTTTTAAGCTTATAGTTGAAGGTGAACGCACGCTTACATTTGTTAATTGATATTTGAGTAGTTACACAGGAATGAAGGCAATTTCTGAAGTGAGGAAGATGAATACTTTTGTGGTTGAAAAGTGACTGTGTGAAGAGTGTACCTGGAGAATAAAAAATACTGAGGACTTTCTCCACATGTTCTAAAAACATTTAATGAGAGTGCTTTTGTCATAGTATCGTAGTATCAGTCAGGGTTGGAAGGGACCACAAGGATCATCTAGCTCCAACCCCCCTGCCATGGGCAGGGACACCCCACACTAGATCAGGCTGGCCAGAGCCTCGTCCAGCCTGGTCTTAAACACTTCCAGGGACGGCGCCCCAGCCACCTCCCTGGACAACCCATTCCAGGGCTTCACCACTCTTATGGTGAAGAACTTCCTCCTCACATCCAGCCTGAATCTCCCCACCTCCAGCTTCATTCCATTCCCCCTAGTCCTATCACTACCTGACATCCTGAGAAGTCCCTCCCCAGCCTTCTTGTAGGCCCCCTTCAGATCCTGGAAGGCCACAATTAGGTCACCTCGGAGCCTTCTTTTCTCCAGACTGAACAGCCCCAACTCCTTCCGTCTGTCCTCAGGAGAGGTGCTCCAGCCCTCTGGAGCACCCACTGATTATGAATTTATTATATCAGGATTTTTTTTGATCAATAAATTGCAAGCTAGGTAAAGTTGTGTCCTCATAGGCTACACACACTTCACATACTGTTAACAGTACTAATACCTGTATTTAAAATACTAGTACTGAAGAGAGGAGGAACTGCCTTTAGGAAAATGGAGCAGAAAAATTCTCCAGCTGAAAAAAACAAAGGGCTGATTTCACACTTAATGTCAGAGTCCTGAAAATACAATATTCTCTGAATATTATAGATGGAAGAGAGAGTTCCTAGGATGGGAAAGACAAATCTAATCTACATACTAGTAAACATAACTTTATTCTTATTTCATTTCACATTAGCTGCTTGCCTTATTTTCAAAGAAGAAAAATTTGCACTGTGTATCACAGTTACATCTAGCAGCCAAGAGCTAATGCAAATTGTTTGGGTTGAATGCCAAGCTCTGTGTTTGTTCCTGGATGTTTGCTCAGATTGTGACTTCTATACCTGTAATAGAGAAATATTCTCTTTGATATAGGTGTTCATTGCTTATTAAAATCTGGAAACAAATGTGTATCAAAAGGTGTGTCAAAAACACATTCATTCTCATTTTTATGGATACAGTTGGAATATTTGCTGGTAAATTGTTTTTTCCTGCACTACTGTTTAAGCTTTATGATTATGTCCTAAGCATAATGCTGTCTTCATAGAATGGCTTAGATTGGAAGGGGCCTTAAAGATCATCTACTCCAACCTCATCACCATGGGCAGGGACACCTCTCAACTGGACTCAGCTGCTCAAGGCCTCGTCCAACCTACTCTTGAACATCCCCAGAGAGGAGGCATCCACAGCCTCCCTGGGCAGCCTATTCCAGAATCCCACCAATCTCATACTGCAGAACATTTTTCCTAAGATCCACTCTAAACCTACTCTCCCTCAGCTTCAAACCATTCCCTCTTGTCTTGTTGCTACACACATTTATGAAAAGTTCCTCTCCAGCCTTCCTGCAGGATCCCTTCAAGTATTGGAAGGCAGCTGTAAGGTGCCCCTGAATATGATTAAATAATCAACATAGTTATTTTTAAAAGGAAGAATAAGCCAAATTTTAATGAGAGCTACAATGTGTGATAAGGATGACCTTAAAAAAAAACAAACCAAAAACCACCCACTTTTTTTTTTCCTTTTAGGAGTTCAAGAAGTATAAAATCCTTAAATGCAGAGAGAAAGGGCAAGAGGCTCCTTACTGCTTCAGCTGTTTCCAGTACCTTTAATATTTCAAGTATTTTTGCTTCCTGACTTACAGTTCTGTTGCCAAGTTTGGGTAAATGGTTTGAAATCTGGAATGATGTGAACCCAACTGAATTTGTGTCTCTCTCTCCTAACAGCCTTAGCGTGAGTTCTAATGGACAAGTGGAACCTAATAAAGACTCAGTGTGTTTAAGGGACAAGCTTTTCCCCTTGTGTTAAGTCCTTTGAGGAAAGCAGAACACATGCTGCTGTGATTTCATGTGGCTAGTTAATGTTTAATTACTGCAGTGGATAACACATGGCAGGGTGAAGCTTGTAAATATGGGTGTTCGCCTTTTTATTATTACTTAGTACTGGCTCTACAAAATTCATATTGTAAAAGCCATCAGAAAGCTGCACTGTTCAAATATTATCTACTTTGAGGAATACTGCAATTCTATTTTAAAATATAACCCTCTAATTGATGGGTTTTACCTAAAAAAGGCCCGTGGAAAGAGCAGATAAGCTGAAGGTAAAGACCATTTTAAAAGAAAGCTACACAAGTCTTCAAAAGTAAATAACCCAAATCTTCTTGCTTTGTGATTTTTACTGTGCTCAGAGGAAGAAGTGAAAAACATGGAATTTTGTGAAATCACAGAATTGCTTCAGTTTGAAATGACCTTCAAGATCATCCAGCCCAACCATTATCTAACTCTGCCAAGTCTGGTGCTAAACGGTATCCCGCAGCACCACATCTCGGCTTCATCAGGGAATGAAAAGGGAGAATAGTAGAGTTGAGCAGAAGATGCACATGATGGAAGAAAGCTTTTAATATTCTATGCAATAACTTATTTTGGGAAGGGGTTTATTTTCTACTTTTTTACTAGCATGAAAAATGTATTTTAGAGCTTCCTTATGTCCCTGTCTCTGCCTAGTAGCTATAGCTAAGGAAAATTCAGGAATTTGATGGTTTGGTTGCAGGCTTGTAATCATCAGAGAATGTTGTTTCTGGTGATCATACTTGCCACAGGTTCCTGCTGCTTCTTCATTATTGGATATGCTCTTATTATAAGCCAGAAAGTACTTTCACTGCCTATCATTAAAAGAAAAAGAAGAAAGGTGGAGGCAGAATTGGGACTAGGATAATGCAAGGGAAAAAGGGAACACAACATGCAAACTGGCTAGGAAGAACAGGCAAATCTTTTCATGCAGGGCAGCAGAACTCTGATCTGTTGAACAGAGAAGGGAATGGTGGTGCTCTGTCTAAGGGAGTGGAATGAGGGAAGGATCATGTGTCTTCTGAGGACAGACAGGAAGACAAATGTGGGGATTGAACCACAGTCAAAGGTGGAGGCATTACAAAGGAATAGAATAGAATAGAATAGAATAGAATAGAATAGAATAGAATAGACCAGACCAGGTTGGAAGAGACCTTCGAGTTCAGACTTCAAAAGAATTAGCAGAGAGAACAGCTCCCATTTAATGAGTACTTTTCTAGCAGAAGAATTAATTAATCAGAGGGTATGTAGGAACTTACAGAGGAAAGAGAGGATTGAGTGTAAGTGAGAATTGTAGAGCATAGTGGTAGCCTCTCTAGACTAGGAAAAAATCAAAGCTCTCTCTTCTCACTCTATCTCCCACCATTAATGCAACAAAGTATGCAAGAATTGGCATCAGAACCTCATCTCTTGGAATATTTTTGTTGCTATCACAGTGATTCCATTGGAATGTGCTGCCCAGGGAGGTGGTGGAGTCACCATCCCTGGGGGTGTTCAAGAGGGAATTGGACGTGGCACTTTAGTCATGAGGTCTGTGGTGATAGGTTGGGCTTGATGATCTTTGAGGTCTCTTCCAACCTTGGTGATTCTGTGATTCTGTGATAGATGTTGGGACTAAGAATGAATGAATGAAAATATAGTAACAATATTTCTTCTTAAATCCTTTTTGTAGCAAGGGCTATTCAGGGGTGGGAGAAGGATAGAGGGGGTAGGGTGAGGTGCGAATATCTAACAGTAATGTTACAAAAAGTTAATGCTTTTTAAAATCAGAGTCAACTCAGCAGGAATACATGGATTGAGTCCAGCCTTGCTGGGTGTTTTATACCACTTTTCACATTTGAAAACTGAAGTGGCATTCTGCAGGCACCCTCTGAATGACCAGAGTAACGACAGAAAATACAGTGCGGAAAAAGGGGAAAGCAGTACTGCTAACACTGTTGTGTGTGTTACGCAGCTTTCAGTCTCCTGGAAACTCCAGCAACATACCTACAGTGAAGTCTCTTTTTTTCAGCTCTGTTTTTTACAAATATGTTGAGAATTAACATTTTCTGGTGGTTTGGCATTCTTGATTGCGGTGTGGAAGTATTCATGAATGTCATTTGATGTTTCCTAAATTAACATGGAAAATAATTGCTGAATGCATATGCAATAGTTGTCATGGCAAAAGTGAAAATAAATATCCAAGTGGCTGTTAGAGAGTTGGTTTGATTTAATATCCTATAAAGTAAGAGGAAATAAGTAATCTTGCCAGTAATAAACTTTGGGTGACAATAACATCCAGCCCAGAAGAAAGGTATTTTCCATTTCCTCAAGGCTCACTTTAGAGTCCTTTTTTAGATGTTATTTTTCTTTCTTGCATGTCATCCATTAAAGATTAGCTGTGGAAGGCTAGAGCATGGAGAGATTATGAATGACAGAACAACTCCTGCAGAATAATAATCAGTTTTTGGTATTTAATGCTGTTTGACTTTTGCAGACACATTTCTTATTAACCTTTGGTACAAACAGAAATCCAGGTTCCTGATATCTCATGGAGAAGATGAATTCAAGATCCTCTTCCAATTAAACTGAAATAAGGCCAATATTGGGCTTTAGCCAAAAGAACTCAATAGTTCCCAACCCTTCTGTTTATAAACCTAAATATGAATGATATTTTACAGTTTAAGTGGGTAATGCATATACTTCCCTAACTCAGTTTTCTGTGCATGATTCATTTATAAATATAGCCTACATCATTCTTAGGGGATTTGTCCTATTAGTGCTTCATTATGCAAAACTATTTCCCAACTGTTTTTTCAAAGTATTTCCTGGTAAATAACAGAATTTTGAAAGTAGCTGTAGGATTGTAATCCTCTTTATGGGAAGATCAACAATAAATCTAAAGGACAGGGGTGGGGAGAAAAACCAAGATGGGGATTTTCTGACTGAGACTATCCTGACTTAATTTTTAACAGCTTAATTTGAAACAATGTGATTTTACTGTCAGTTGTCCAAAAGTTATGTGCAGCTCTTAGAAGCACAACATACAATGAGCATGGGTTAGAATGTAAATTACTCAAGTACTTGTTGGTGCAGCTTGTATGTAAAAAGCAAGCCAATATCTTCTGCATGTATTTATTGCTAGTGTGGCCCTTCTGTCTTCCCCACTGCAGTGCTAGATGAACATAAAGACTTATGGTGTTTATGCAGGACTAAAAAAGTCTGCAAATAATCTACTTGAGTATTGCAAAAAGTGGTTTTTAACCTGTCAAATTATAACTTGCCAACTTGTGTGTAACACTTCTAGTTTCCCCCTAAAATATTCAGGCATCAGTAACTATTCACTGAAAATAAAGTTTAGCAGCATTATGGCTTGAATTTTGAAGTCAGCTGCATTTGGTGTATTAGAAACAGAGGCTTAAGTATTGCATAGGGATTGGCTTTCACAAGAACTGCCTTGGGGTCTGTCTATAATACTCTCTCCTACTTCTTGCCCTCTTTATATTTTTTTTAATTGAATTGGGATCTGAGTACACAAGACCCTATGCAGAGCTGCCACTAAGCAACTTTAGCCTTCTATTAACACCCTCTTTATAGCATTTGAAATCTAGGAGCACATAAATGCTGTGCAGTAAATACATACAACGAACACAAAGCAATAAAGAAGTCACTGTGTTCTATCAGTGTTTGCTCAGATTGCTTTATCTGTAAAGTCACATTTAGGTGTAAATGACTTGTAGTCTGTAATTCCTAGTATAGACCAATGAAAACTCTGAAGTAGTTTTACTATGATCTTGTTATCACTCTTTTGCTTTTATTTTTCAGTTATAGGTCATAACTGAAAGTAAATGAATGGTAGCTTTCCAAAAAGGAGCTAGGAACTTAAGTGGTCTGTTTCATAATGGAATTATTTCAGCACTATTTTTAAGTTGACAGTCTGCCCTGGAGCTCCTGGTTAGTTTGCCATTAACCTGAATAAGAACTGTGTAAGGGCCTTAGGCTCTGAACATTTCTAGGGATTACCTGCATTTTGTAACATGTATGCACAGAGACCAATTAATGACACATTTTAAAGGTTCTCATAGCAATGCAGCAGACCTTTTTTCTTTTTTTTTCCTTTTTTTTGGCCATGATAAGACTGACTTCTTATTTAAGAATTGTGAGTACAGTCATTAATCTAGAAGAAGGAAGTCTCTGAGGATTTTGATTTCTGAAATGACTGGATAACAAATGCATACATGTTTGTATTTCTGCAAGGAGAGCAAGCATAAATCCATATGGTTAAATAAAATTTAATAATAGTGGCCCATCTGGAAATGGCAAGGATAATTTCCAAGTCCTCTTGTGATTAGACAGACAGAGACCCAGCAATGGTGGACAGGAATGGGAGGATGGGTGAAAATGGAACGGCGTGTAGTCATTGAACCTATTGTCCCCACAGACTTCCCTTATTCCTCTCATTTGTGTAGCTGCTACTCAGAAATCCAAAGTGAAAACACAACAGAAATCACTAAAAATCTCCTGAAACCTTTCTGTAGGGTAAATTTCAGCTGACAGTTAGTCCGTGGAAGCAGATGAGCAGGATAAACAAGAAGCTCATCACAGGAATCTTGAATTCTAAGTATGACTTAGCCAAGCAAGTTCCTTCATGTTTCTACTTTTCCTTCAGAATAACATACAACTCCAGAAGGCAGAAAGCAAAAATTGTTTTTTACTTCATTTTTATCATGAGTTCAACATTGCCTCCTACATATAGAGCTCTATACTTGTATTGAACAGAGTTGTATTAAACAAATCATGCATCAAAATATTTCTTTTTAATATTTACTGCTGGTTATTTCAGTCAGTTCTTAAACATTTAAGATGCTCAGAGCCTGGGTTCAGTGGGTTTTTGTGAAAACATACAATGTCATTTGTATTTCATGTTGTTGCAATGGGGTGAGTGGCTAGGAAAATTACTTTGAATGAACCAGAATCAATGCCAAAGAAAATCCCAAGTCACACGTCGTCCAGCAGCCACTGATCTTGAATACTAAATCTTCAGCTGCAAATGTCTGACCTTCTGCAAAAAATAGGTTGTTATTAACAGAAACAACGTTCCCATCGTGCCTTTTTCTTGGAAGTAGCTGATCACTATAACTTGGGTGCTCTTTACAGAAACAATTAGCGCAATTTTAATGGGGCTGTTTCTTCGATCGCAGGGCGTTTTTATATCCAAAGGCAAAAGCAGCCATTCATCACATGTTAATGTCAAACACCTGGCAAAGTCCAAAGTATTGTTACTATTTCTGTAAAACTGACTTATCTTGAAATTTGAATGTGTGATATTTGAATCTTTGCTATTTGAAATCAGAATATTTACTGTGTGTTCTGAGATTGCACTGTGGGTAGTGATCTCATCTTTGCCTCGTAACGTCCAGCCTGTATTCTGGACTTTATGTTTTTAATGAGTAATGTGAAATGATTTCTACTGCCATAGATGTTTCAAGTCCTAACAATTTCTTCTTGCCTCTCCTATTCAGGGTTTGTTTTTATTATTTACACAGATGACATCTAGGAAATCAGCAAACAGATTTTTTCTTTCCTAGGAACGGTGCTTCTCTCCCTTCCCCCAAAGCTCTGTTATTTGGAAAATCATGAACCACTGTTTAAACTAGAATGATTTCCAACGCACCTTCTCGCTGCTGCTGTATTTTAAAGGTAGTTTAAAAAGTGTGGAAGATAGGTTTGCCAAAAGAATCAGATTCAACTAAGAAAATATGTACACTGCTTTGACTCAGTAAACTCATACTCAGTATGGTTCATCTTCTTCATATTTACTTTTGCCCATATTAGAAAACAATTAGCTTACTAAACAAATTTGAGTATTTGGGAAGAAAAAATCTACTTTGAGTCTCTCTCATTTGACTAAGAATTACATGATATTTGATAAGCTTGTTTAAAAATGGACATATCCAAATATTATTGTAAACACCCATTGATTTGTTTTACCTGCAATATAAGTATTTTACTTAGTTGGCTTACATAGTAGCTAATAATATTTGTTAATGTAATTTAACTGCTGTGAACCTTTACTGAACAAATATTGAAATTTATACAAGTCAAAGAAAGAGAATCTCTAATGACTTTTGTAAAAGCTTCCATTTAATAGTTAAGGAGAAAAGTTTATATGACATACCAGATGCAATTAACAGTAGATTTTACATTTAATAAAAAGAAAGAAGCATATGTATTTGCTTTATTCATTCCATCATAATTTGCATTAGAGCTGTGGGTGTTTAATGAGCAAATTCCAGCTAAAATGCTATATTGATTTTCTAAGTGAACTTTGTAATAGCTATCTACCTTACAAAAGCTCTCTGTTTACAATTGTTTTCTTCACTAAAAACTAAAAATGTTTTAGAATTGATGAGCTTGGCAAAATGATTCTTTTGAAATGAAGAGCTCTTTTCGACTGTGCAAAGAGTTTTAGTCACAGTGAGGAAGGTGGGACTAAATTATTCCCAAACAAACAAACGACAACCAAACAACCCTACAACAAAATGCAGCTGAATAGGACTGTCACATTTGTGTATATTCCAGTGTTTGCAGGCATTGTGAAAGAATGCCTTTGGTCTTAATTTAGCACTGTGGGGCTTCAAATTTTAACTCTTGAATGCATACGGATTAGTAAATGGCAGTTCATTTTAGCTTAATATTTGACTATCCATGCTTCATTTTTGTGTGTCATTTTCTTGCTTGAAACATGAGTTCTTATAAGAATTGGCGTTTCTTCTTGGTCAGGCCTTGAGATACACAGAATAAGGAGTAGTTGGTGTACCACTGAATGGTCTCTGGTGTCAACCAGAGAAGTTGGTGACTGACTGCGTCACTTTTTTCATTGCTTGGGGCATCGTCAGTGTACCAGTATGGGGCTAGTATTTTGAATGGGCTTTAGGAGCCTGACTTGCACTCAGTTAATTTTCATAGATTCATAGAATGGTTTAGGTTGGAAGGGACCTTAATGATCATCTAGTTCCAGCCTCCCTGCCATGGGCAGGGACACATCCCACTTGGAGAGACTAGGTCTCTCAAAGGCCTCATCCAACCTGGCCTTGAACATCTCCAGGGAGGGGGCATTCGCATTCTCCCTGGGCAACCTGTTCCAGTGTCTTGTCTGTGTTCTCCCCAGTCATAGTGACCCCTCTCTTGCTCCTCAGCACTCCTAGACTCTAAATGAGCAAAAAACTCCCACAAAACTGCTACAAGTTTCTATGGGCCACTTCCTTCATCACCTCACTGGAGGTATGCTGGGCAATGGCCGTCACCAAGGAACCAAATCTCTCCGAAATGTGCAATTTCCTTACATTTCAGATCTCTCTTGTTGTTCTGTTCAGACCTCTCTTCTGTTCTAAGAGAACTTTTAATTGGAGCTTGTTTCCTTGAGATTTTTGAGGAGCACAGGGATGACAACCTGAATATTCTTTTTTCTTTTTCATGTGGAGGATTTTTACATCACTCTGTTAGGCTCCTTGTTGGACAGCTTATACTTCACATACTTTTTCTGCATGTTTTGTTTTGCCCTCTGCATTGCAATTCAAAGGTGATTTTAACTCATGCTTTAAGCAGTGGTTCAGAGATGAGCAGAGTTCTGAAGCAAGTAATGAAGGCCCCTTCCTTGCATCAAAGGCTTAATTCAGGATGTTCTTGAGAAATAAATGCCAACATTTGAAATAGACTGTAACATGGTGTTAGAAGACTGTGGCTAAACACCAGCTTGGCAGACTAGAAGGGAACCATGGAGAATTCTGGAACCTACAGACCTCAGCTGAGTTTTTTGGAGGTGCCTGTGACAATCAGAAAAGATATAGTCCTCTGTCTTGGAGTGACAGGGGTCTTACTGTGGCATCTTGAAAGTCCCTAGGCATTTCGACTGCAGGGTTTTATGATGAGTGTGAGGAGAGATTTGCAGTATTGCAGAGGGAAATGATGAAAGTATGAATAAAGATTTTAGTGGAGGCAGGGTCGAGGTAAGGAGTCTGGCAGAGTGCCAGAGATGGTGTTAGACATATTGACAAGGGAGAGGCAGAGAGAAAACGTAAGCTCGGGATGAAGAATGACTTGAAGGTGTTAGTTTGCTTCCAAGGATAGACAGTAAATCTTAGTTTATTGGCACCTAATGCTCCAAGGTCCATGTATGCTGTAACAGATAATATAACAGTATATTACACAATAAAGTAAAGGCTTGGCAGAAAAGAAGAGGTGCCAGCTGTGCCACACTTGTGGCACAGAGACAGACTATGAAAATATTAGAATTTTTAATATTTAATATCAGTGTGTCACCCTGATAGGAGGCAGTGTGATGGCACAAGTACTTTTAATGGATCATTACTTTTAACTTTATGTCCTGGAAGAAACCTGCCAGCGTCTCATACGATTCTGAGGTTTCAGAATTACTTTTCCATTAAACAAGTATCCAGAACATAAAGCAAATCACTCCCTTGCCCTGTTTCATTATACAGGGGGGAATTTGAAAACACATAGCTTTATTGCACTCCTTAAAATCCTCATTTTAGCAATCAGCAGCAATTCTGTGTTGTGTCTGCAGAGGAATACAGACCTTATCCAGAGTAATCTGAGGTCAGCGGAGAAATGTTGATTTTAGGAAATACTGGCAAAGACCCATCTAAGTGCATCTAATAGTGTCTTTCCTAGTCAAACTTGTCTTGTTTGTTAAGCACACTGGTTACTTTTGCAGCTCTGGTGGAAGAAGTTTATTCTGCTCAACGGGAACGTGACGAGGCTGTCATGGCAAGGCTTAGGTTAGCCAATGAAGAGAGAGATGAAGCATTTCTACGAGTCCAGCGTTTAGAAGAGTCTCTCAAAGAGTGAGTATACATTTCCTTCCCTGTGCAAAAAAAAAGGTTCTGTGTCAGTCTGTGGCTGTCATAAACTACTCAACAGTGGCTGTATAGGAATGTTTAGCACAAACTCCTCCGTGATGCCATACAAGGCTAGTGCTAGTCTTACTGTACTGCTGGTTAATTTGTTAGCTGTCCTATAAGACTGTGTTTTTCTCTCTGGAGTCTGACAGCAGATGAATGATTTTGATCATAAGCATTAAAAATACAGTCAAAAGCTTTTGTACTGATTCATTAAAGAATACATAAGATGAATGTGACATTGCATAGGGATCTTTTGACAGGGAGTACCAGGATGTCAGTCAGAAGTTACAATGTATAGGAAATCAATCAAGGCTTTAAGCCCACTGCACATTTTCTTCATCAACATTTCTACTAATGATGTGGGTAACCAAGTAAAAGTATGTGGATTTTTCTTATTTTTAGTATATGAGGAGTTTGTAAGGCATTAAGGGCATAATTAGTATTTCATACAATTTTATGTATGCCGTGTTAACAGAAACAGGCATCTCATGTTAATTTAAACTGTTAAGTCAGGAGAGGAAGATCAAGAACAGTTTCCTTTCTCACTCCAGGATATAGGTAGCTTTGAAGCTACAGTTTGCCTCTGCATCTAATCTTTCTCCATCTGACTTGGGCTCTTCTTGCTTACCATCTATGGTAGTCCCCCAAGACTGGTAGTCCTCCAAGTCTAGACTGGCTGTGAAATTTCTGCTATTTTTCTGCCAAGAGCAGAAAGCAGAGAAGCTTTTCGTGGTAGGAGACTCAATAGATGCAGTTGTAAGTTCACTAAATGGCAGGCAATTATGTTTTAAGTAATTGATTCTACTAAGTACATTCTTTCCTCTTTATGGCAGAAAACCAGTCATCTTCTTCTGGGTATTTTTGTGGGTAAGGCCAGAGAATGTTATCTAAATAAATTTCAATAATTTGCACATAATTTGTGCTCCATTACTCTGGGGGATTTACAAGTTGCTGGAGTTTGTCACAGCCTGTAAGTATGATTCAGCAGCATTCCCACAAGAATTAGTGCACAGTTTGTTACAGTAAATGTCTCTGCAGAGCCCATTATAGATGCACGAGCATCTGAAACCTTGCTATGAGCAGCAGTCTCTGAGGAAATTGCAGATGGGCTTTAAATTCCTGCGAGAGGTGTCATAACTGTGAGCCTTAGTCCAGCCTTTCCAGTTTATTCTGTCACTCTTCTAATTTTGTATGTTCCAAAAGTAAAGAAAGCAAGGAAGTTTTGTATGGCCCCAAACATACGGTCGTGCAACTCAAGGTCTTTGGGATTAAAACATTAATGTCCTGCAGCACATGAATTATCCTGGTCAACAGACCTAGTCAATGACTTGTGGGTTTCTTAAGGAATTCACAATTTATTTAAGTGTGTGAGAGGTGCATTGCTGCTTTTTCTGCAAGGGAATCCGTAGACATATGTGGCAGGTCTTGACATGCATGAATCTCTCAGAACACCATCCCATGTTTTCCTTTCAAACCTTTCCACCCACTTCACTCATGTACTCTAAAACCAGTTCAGGTGTAACCAGAGGGATGAGAAAAGAGAAGAAACTCCATTTCTTGAAGAACTACTACCTTCCCCCAAAAACCTGTCATTGCAGAAGGCACTGGGTACACTGGTAATGACAAAAAATGTGCTTGCTCCCAGGAGAGTGTCAGTAACCCCCTTGGCTTGGATTCAAGTTATTATACATTATTGCTATCATTTAGAGAACAGCAATTATTGAGTGCTCTTTCTGAAGCTTTATAGAACAGCCCAGTACCCTGATGCTTTCAGTCTCAGAATTAGCTTAGGAGATTTCCCTGTGGAGAGCACCAACACAGGGAAAAATTTCAGGAAGCTGATCAGCTACTGTGGGTTCCATACCTACTGTACATTCCTCTTTGCCAAAACCAGCAAACCAGTCTATAGTATCTCTTCCTGTATGTTCTGCAAGGGTGTAGGGCAGGCTTCAGTGTGATATTTGCTGTCATGATAGCCAGACTGGAGACAAAATGAATTTCATTCAAAATAATTATCCTGGCCAGACTATAAAATCATAGTTTTCCAGTCCTGTCCTGCATTGCAGAAACTGTCTGTGGCATTGACAGCCATTGAGAAGAGTCCTACCCAAACCTTTCACATCCTGGGTGCTGTGTGACCTGTCAGTAAGGGCATCCTGGACATGAACAGAATCCTTAGGCAGGTTGCAAGCAGGCTTATGCCTCCTGTAGGACACAAAAGCGTTGCTGAAGGGCTCTGAAAAATGTTACCTGCTTTTATTTTTCTTAACAGCTTTAGTGTCAGTTGTCACAGCAGTAAAAGACAGATTCTGACAAAAGGCACAAAGGCAGAGAGCCCAAAAACTTCATTTGTTCCCACTGTAAAGTTTCTTTGCGCTTATCCATGCGTCAAGTGAGCAATGGCAATGAATCACTGGGCATTGTGTGTGATTGCTGTATGTAATACCCTGAAAAGGAGAAAAAGTAATTCTTTGTCTCTTCCAAAAAGGGAAATGATATGGTATAGGGAAGCATTTCCTGTTGTGTTTATTGGTTTCAGGTGGTTTGTGGTTTTTTTAAGTTCTTTGCTGGTTTTGGAGGCTTTGGGCATTACAGAACAAGAAGGTGGGATTGCTTCCATCAGGCTCAACTGCTTTTCTTCTAGTCCACTTATTCGAAGCTTACAGGATGCTTACTAATGCAGCATACACCTTGCAAACCAGAAATCAAGGTTCCTGCTAGAACACCAGCCTGGCTTCAAGTCTTAGGCTTTTCAGAAGGTTTGGCATCTTTACAAGCAGTGGTATTTCTGATTCTGCCTGGATGTCTGGGATTTTGCAATGGAAGGAGTGAACCAGAGCTGTGACTGAGAAGAGTCAAGCTGAGGCACTGCATTCTCAGAAGCAGAGTCAAACCCCTGAGGAAATTACTTTTCTCAAATTCTTTATTCTAAGTAGTTATTATTTTGGCTGAATGGAAATTTTGTTGGGAGTTCACCTCACCACTCCACCAGTCCTTTGGAAGGAGCAGGGATGATGGGATGAGCTATGAGGGAGCTGGTGTTTGGTTTTTTTGGGGTTTTTTTTTTTTAGTTTCTTTGAGAATCTTGGAACTTTTCCAGCTACCATCCTTAATATTTTCTTCCTGATGCTTGTTGTTCAGAAGGTCAAGTTTTCTGTCTCAGACATGAAGAACAAAGTGGCTTGAGTTTTTATGAAGAACATTGGCTCCTCGTGCCACACTCATCAAGTTTTAAAGCACAGGTCACTCCTTCCATCTGCTTTGGACTTAGTCCAATCAGAGATCTTTACAAGAGGGCAATATTGAACAGCCTGCCAACCTTTATCAAGTGCTTTAATGCCTTCTTTAAATTAGCAGCTGAAGCAATTCTGTTGTCATTATTTGACTGTAACAATCAAAATTCTTTCAGCCCCCTTGGCTCCAGAGCTTATGCTGGCAGAATGTGCGCAGAAATGGGGGGAATAGGAATCCTCAGTTACTGCTGTTTAAAATCATGAGACACCTAAGTGCCACTTAGCAGGGCAAAGACACAGCTCTGGAGGCAGCTTTTTAAAACATATGATCATCTTGGGAGCTGTGTGTACACCCACAGACAGGTCCCTTGTGGCAGTAGTATGCTGAAGGGCTACATTTGTGGTAGAAGTTTCTGTTCTTTTTCCCACTTCCATTTCCCCCTAAGGTTCCCTGCTTACCTAGCCTGTTGGTCGGCTGGGTGATTTTGTTGACCCACTCTTTTAGCAGGGTAAAAGTCCTCTGGAGAAGCTGGGTCAGTCCTGCCAATTTACTTTGACAAATACCATTCCTTTCATTGTGAATACAAACTAGATGGAGATCCATTTTTAAGTCCCTCATGAAGTGACACTTAGAACAATGTGAAAAACCAAAAGCAGGAACCAGTACCAGGAGCCAAGTCAAGGAGCCAGTTCTGAGAATTTGGACATCTAATATGTTTATTTTGTGATTTGTGTTACTTTATGAATACAAGTCAAACCCAGCAAAGGTTACCTTTGCCTTTGTTTCATTTAGGTCTATTGCTGACTGCATAGGTTGTCATTTCTGCTTGTGAATTTCATATGGGTATATCAGCTGGTTAACACTGGTAGTACATTCTGAATTATTTCCTTTTTATATTTAAAGAATGAATTTCAGTACTGGTTGTTTTACTATGCCTTCTGTACTATTCTCTGGTAAAACTTCAATGCAAAAGGTGCTCATGCAGTGTCATGTGCTCTGTGATGTTTGCTTGCTAACGTCTTGTCACAGCACTGTTGCAAAGCAATTGTTGCTGTTTAGATGTTTAATGGTACTGAATCTGTCTTTTAAAATATGCTTTAATATGCTCCCCCCCCCTTTTTTTTTTCAACAGAAAAGAGGTCTTTTTCTGATTTAAAATACACAGAAGTGTTTTAAATAATATGCTGTCCATATAACTAACCTTAGGTGAAATAAAAAAGCACACCTTCCCATTTATTAGAGTTTTGTGCTAGCACTCACTACTTTTGCACAGTCAGTGTTCAGTGCTGTCTGACCAAATGTATCATCTTTGTATTTGGCAGGTCAATATGTGTTCTGTTGAAATAAAAAGGGAGGAAAGTGCAGGAGGAGTTGTTTCAGAATTAAGGGCCTTACAAAGGATTGGTTTAGCTTGCTAGTTTATGCAAGATATAAACTCAAAGTATTTTTAAGGAAACTTCAACTGGGCTTATGTCCTCGTTTCGGAAAGGGGGAGGTGGAGAAAGAATTACTTAAAAATGAAAACAAAACAAAACAACTCTCCACAAAAGTCCTGTCCTGTTTCATTTCGGGGTGCAGCAAAAACAACACAAACACAACGTCAGGTAAAAGTTGTAAGCCCAGAAATAAATAAAATAAGAGCATCAGTCATTTCTATCACTGGGGAACTTTCTTCATCTAAGCACATATGAACAATTGATCCTTGTAGTCATATATAGCAGTAAACATTAATAACTTAACAGTCTGAAGTCAGTGCTGAAGATATGGAGCATTATTGAAAGATGGAGTCGAGCAGGTGGCACTTTAATATGTTCAGTGTCATGGTTGACTCTAAAGACTAGTAGAATGAAATTACTTGAGGTTCTAAAGATTTAAAAAGCGAACTCATTTTGCTGCACTAAGGAAATGCTACTGATCAGGCTTTCTGTGTCCCTTTTTTCTAGGCTAGAAAATATTAACCCTGAAGAAAATGACATGGTAAGCCATTCTCTGAGGAGATTTCTTGATGTCAGTCTTATATCTTAGAGGCTTAAGTTCAATTGAGTGGGTTTCAAGAACTAAGATGTGGGAAAAAGAAGAATTGACACACTAATAATGTACATCTTTGCCGCAATATGAAAATTCAATAACTTCACTCAGTCAATTTACAATTCACATGTGCCTATTAATTAAAACCCTATATTAAATAAAATATATTAAAACTTCATGTCTGACTAACATATAATGCTGTTGGTAGACATTACAGGAATTACTGAACAGAATAAACAATGCAGACACTGGGATAGATATACTGAAGAACGGAGCTATAATTCTGAATCAAATACACAGGACCAAAGAACGTAAAAAGAAAATAATAGCTGAGGAAATGAATGCAGTAATAGAACAACGGGATGCTGCTTTGTCTCAAGTAAGTCTCTACAAGTACATAATCACTCAATATCAAATTTCTTTTTTTTTTCTTTCCCTTTTTTCTTTCTTTCTTTCTTTTTTTCCCCCCCCACTTTACTTTTGAGGAAGGAAATGATTTCCTTTACTTTGCTCTGCTGAAAATCTCAACGAGCGCCTTTGTAGTAAATGGGTGATTAACGAGCAACCCTTTCTTGATGGTAGTAGTGCCCACTGAAATGGCATCAATACATTTCATGAGAAGAGTTATTGTTTGTGGGTTTGGATCTGATTGCTAGCTGTCTCCTTTTTTATAACAAAACAGGTTTTGGTGTAGTGATCAATATGAAAAAGCTATTGAGGACTTTGTTTTGCGATATGCAGTACTGAGATAATACAGTGGATGACAGTTAACTAGAACTCAAAGATTTGTAAAAGGTTATAAGTAGCAAAAATGTACTTTAAAGGAAGATAAACAGTACTACATGCAACAGTGTGAGCAATTCCTCCCTTTGTTTCTTTACATTCAGGAGACACAAATCAGAATGTGGTCCTTGACTCTCAAAGTCTTACACTTCTGCTACATGACTTGAAAGAATCTGAGGTCCTTTTTCTGCCCTGCTCACTCATTCCCTGCAGTTTCCTGTTTACACAGAACATTTCCTTCATCCTCTTCGCTATGAAGTCTTCTTGCTCTTCCCATCTCATGGAAGTTTTCTCTTAGGTGTACTTTCCCCATAGTTTTCTTTCCTGAATTTTAACCAGAATTTAGCTCCATAGAAACAGGGAGAAATAGTCCAAGTAAGAGATACGCCTCCTGAGAAAATACAAGATTTTAGACTGGATGACACTTCTTATTTAACCCAGGCAAGAAACTTCATCTGAATCTTCCAGTTTTGAAGACTCAGACTTTTAATGTGTTACCAAACTCACCCCACACCTAACCAATTTCTATTAGATTTAAAGTAAAATTTGTGGTCTTGAGTGATATTGATAACACTGATTGAATTGCTATTGTATTGAAAAGTCTCCTGGTGACAGAGGCCCTTCCACACACATGATTTTCACTTTTTTTGCATTCATTGCACTCAAAAGATTTTGCATTCTCTCCTGCTTTAAGTTTGAAATCCCCATCTGCCTGGTGCATAAAATATTTTGCATGTCTGTCCAGTATGCACTGCAAATGATGCTAATGTTGGAAGATGTTGATTCTGGAGCTTTACTTTTTCAGTCCACTTTCTTTTGCTTTTATGATGAGCAGCGTCATGAAACTGGGAACTGGGAAATGTCCAACAGTTTGTGTGCATTCATCTTTGCACAAGGCATTTAAGAAGTGAGCAGCTCATAAGAAGACTTTTCAGCAAAAGAGAAGGACTTTTCTAATGCTTTTACTTATTTTCTTGGTCAATTTCTGCTTCTTTGAAGTGGACTTTCAGGCATATTTAGACTATAATACTTCTATGAATGTCAGAAGAATGTCATTGCAAGGCATTTTAATAGATTTTTAATTGAATTGATTTTTAAGCTGCCTGTTTAAGGAGTAATCTTTTCCAAGTAATAAGCTTGGAAATTAATAAAGGTAATTATTTTTTTTATATAGTAATGACCTAAGTGCTGCGATTAGAAAAGCCATCTTTGGGCCTGTCAGCAAAAAGCACAGGTAATGCTAAAAAGGTAGTGCAGCTGAAAAAAAAGCAACATCAAAAACAACTAAATCCCTGCCAAATGAAAATGTAAATGTTTGTTATTAAAGCTGTATTACTGTGTGGCAGTTTGCAATTTATAATACTGGTTTAAACTAATAACTGGTTCAAATTCATTGTTATTACTAGAACTCTACTGATCATGTGTCGTGTTTTCACACACACATTAAGCTTTTATGGCAGTAACTTTTGAACCCAGGAAAACAGATCCTTGGAATTGAAGCTCCCACTTCCATCTCTGTTTCTTACATGGTGATTCCTTGGGAATTCGCACCGTACTTGAATTATTAGTAGTCTTTTGTTAACATTGCAATAGCAGCAGTTATTACAGTGCTAACAGCCAGAACAATAGGAGAGGGATTCCTACATTAGACCACAAAGGGACCAGATATAATTCAGGGGATGTATATGCTTAGCATTAACAAATGCAAATCATCAGAAATTAGATCTGAGGTCGCCTCAGGCATTCATGACATCTGCAAGTTGAAATATTTTTGTTGGAGGTGACATCAAGTATGAGAGGAGGATTGATGAGAACAGCCTGAGACAAAGCAGAAATAAACAACCAGCGTGCTGTGGCTGTCCTCTACAAAAGGCAGGTTTAGAGTTCAGAGGTCAGTGGGCGGTGGAATCGTCGTGACACATTGTGTGAGCACCATGTTGATCTGTTGCTGCTTGCTGCTGGGCAGTGCTGGAGGCGGCATTATTGTTTGAGTGACTGCTGTAACAGGTTCCGTCTGACAGAGAACTTCCTGTTCATGAGAATAAGGGTTTGGATGGAAGCTGTATCTGTTATATCCTTCTTCATGGTCTTCTTCATAACAGCCTGGCATTTGGCAGTTGAGCACAGTGAATATAAAGATCTAGCTTTGGGGGAGTTATTTGTGGCATTGCTGATTTTTCTTAGTAAGAAACAATCATAGAATCATTTCTGTTGGAAAAGACCTCCAAGATCATCCAGTCCAACCATCAACCCAACACCTCCATGACCATTAAACCATGTCCTCAAGTGCCATGGCCACACCTCCAGGGATGAGGACTCCACCACCTCCCCACGCAGCCTTCCCCAATACCTGACCACTCCTACAGCAAAGAACTCTTTCCTAATCTCCAGCCCAAACCTCCCCTGGCACAACTCCAGGCCATTTCCTCTCATTCTATCACCTGATACTAGAGAGAAGAGACCAACCCCCACCTCACTCCAACCTCCCTTCAGGGAGCTGCAGGAAGCAATGAGGTGTCCCCCAGCCAAACAACCCCAGTTCCATCAGTACTGCCCTCCAGACCATTCACCAGCTTTGCTGCCCTTCTATGGACACACTCAAGCAACTCAATATATCCAACTTCTTGGATATTAAGGGGCCTAAAACTGAAGCAAATATTCAAGGTGCAGCCTTGAATTGTGCTTTATTTTTTGGAGTATTGATGAGTTTGTTCTTTTTGCATGAAGGCAAAGCAATCTATGAACTGCAGTTGTGCATTATGAAAGATTTATGGAAAATAAAGTTATTTTTAAATCCCCTCCTTTCACCACCACCTCCCCTTTCCCACCAGATCTGCCCCTTTTCCACCCCACCCACCCCATTTTCCTCTCAAATCCCAGAGCACCTGGGCTCTGTTGGAGTCTCCTCCCACCCCAGGTGTGGCCACCTTGCCCTCCCCACCCACTCCCCTTTTTAATCCCCCCCAGGAAAGGCACAAGCCCTAAGCTGAGCCCATCTGGGCTGAGGGATCCTCCTCTCATCGCTGGTGAGTACCCATTGTGCACACTGGGTGATGGTGGTGGTGACAACAAAGGCCGGGGGGCCTGGTGGCCCCCCGGTTAGGTAGGAAGACTGTTGGTTGCTACTCCAATATCATCCACGGGTGCTGGCTGGGCCTCCTTACTGGGTATGAGCTTCTCTCTGTGGTATCTTGGCTAGTTGCACCCAGCTCTGGGATGGGTGCAAAAAGGGTAGTGGTAGAGCAGGAGCTGTTTAGACAGGGTGGAGGATGGTGTAGAGGGAGCAGCAGCTGCTTTGGGAAGATGAAGTAGGGTGGTGGGAGCAGGAAGTGCTTTGAGAAGATGAGAAGGGGTTGGAGGGGTGGGGGGAGCAGGACCTGCTTTAGGGAGATGAATCATAGAAACAATCAGGTTAGAAAAGACCCTCAGGATCACCATTCCCTCTTGTTCTATCACTAATTACTTGTGAGAAGAGACCAGCACCCATAACTCAAAAACTTTCACAGGGAGAATACTTTGCTTCTATTTCAAGTAAGGAATCAATTATGCTCCTAGAGAATGGATGTTCTATAAACTCTGCATTTCCTATGACCAAGTAAGTCTGCATCAGAAATAGTGTGGCCAGCAGGAGCAAGGAAATCATTGTGCCCCTGTACTCAGCACTGGTTAGGCCACACCTTGAGTACTGTGTCCAGTTCTGGGGCCCTCAATTTAAGAAGGATATTGAGATGCTTGGATGTGCCCAGAGAAGGGCAATGAGGCTGTTGAGAGGCCTCAAGCACAAGCCCTACGAGGAGAGGCTGAGGGAGCTGGGATTGTTTAGCCTGGAGAAGAGGAGGCTCAGGGCAGACCTTATTGCTCTCTACAACTACCTGAAGAGTGGTTGTAGGAGGGGGTTTGTCTCTTCTCCTAGGCAACCAGCACCAGAACAAGAGGACACAGTCTCAAGCTGTGCCAGGGAAGGTTTAGGATGGAGGTGAGGAGAAAGTTCTTCACAGAAAGAGTTGTTAGCCATTGGAATGTGGTGCCCAGGGAGGTGATGGAGTCACTGTCCCTGGAGGTGTTAAAAAAGGGATTGGACATAGCACTTGGTGCTATGGTTTAGTAGTCATGAGGTGTTGGGTGGCAGGTTGGACTTGATGATCTTTGAGGTCTTTTCCAACCTTATTGATTCTGTGATTTTAAGTACAGGTAACTTTCAACTAGCCTTTGAAATGCAGTTTTGCACTTTATTCTGCTCTGGTAAAACCTCACCTGGAGTACTGCATCCAGCTCTGGTGCCCTCAACACAAGAGGGACATGGACCTGATTGAGCAGATCCAGAGGAGGGCCACAAAAATATGGGGAACACCTGGGGTGGTTCAGCCTGGAGAAGAGAAGACTCCAGGGAGACCCTGCTAGCAGCCTTGCAGTATGTGAAGTGGGGCTACAAGAAGACTGGAGAGGCACTGCTTACAAAGGCCTGTGGTGGGAGAACAAGGGGCAATGATTTGAAATTAAAGAAGATTTAGACTGGATATGAGGAACAAGCTCTTTACCATGAGGGTGGTGGGACACTGGAACAGGTTGCTTAGGGAGGTAATTGTGCCCCCATCCCTGGAGATATTCAAGGTCAGGCTCAACAGGGCTCTGGGCAACCTGATCTAATGGAGGATGCCCCTGCTGACTGCAGGAGGGGTTGGACTAGATGACCTTTGGAGGTCCCTTCCAACCCAAACCATTCTATGATTCAGCATACTTGACAGTGGTTAGCTAGTTGTGCTGCTTCTATTTTAATTTTAATTGAATATTTTTTTTTTATTCCTCAAAAATGAAAGAGCACTGTCTATGTCATGGAAAGATCATGTAAAGGGGGGTGGAGGTGTTTGAGTCATAAAACCCAAGAACCTCTGCATGGTTTTTTGAGCTTTCAAAAGTGAATTTTCCTTCGTAGTAGGAAGCAGATAGAGGCACTTCTGTCCCTGTATTGAGCCGTGCATGTGTATGTAATCTTAGATCATTCACTAGATTGCTGAGCAAATATGCAAACTACTTTTTGTATGTGTGAAAACAAATAAAATGTTATAAACTCAAATATTTGATACTACTTTTAGTATGTATTTTCAAGTGAATAAAAAACAAACAACTAAAGCGTGGCTAAACATTGACATCCATCTTCTCCTGTACCAGCCCCCTTAAAAAAACAAACTTGGCTGTTTGGTTGTATTTGCTGAGATATGTTTGTTAGTGAGCAGATATTGTGTGCTATACAAGGGAGCTTGAATCTGGTTTGTGACTGGTCCTTCAGATAGGAAAATAGAGGAAAAGATGCTGGCTGTCGTGAGAAATAAAACACCAGTTTCTAGTCTGCGATGTTTGGGTTTGTTTTAACCCATTCAAGGAAAAAAGTTATTTGTCCAGTTGGCCCTACAGCAGTTCTGCCTCTCTGCAAAAATCTTTCTTGCCTGAGTAATCCAATTACTGACAGACATTTAGTAAATATGGCACAGTCACATTGTGTGATCTTCATAAAAAGAAAGAAGTGGTTTCCAGCAGGAGGCAATACAGTGCAATGTCCCAATCTGGCAACCACCTATTAACCACATCACACCTTATGGACAGGAATGTTAATATGATTACAAGGCTGGCAGCTGAATCTGAGGACTTGAGTAAGTCATTACAATTATTTTTCTTCTGGTTTAGAGGAGGGGGCCTTTTAATTGGTGCAGCTCGAAGGAAGTGACTTAATTTTTTTTTTAAGCTAAACAAGAGATGGCTCACAGTTCAGGAGATTGTGTGTTTGCTGCATTTGCAGTCCTCACTTTAATTCTGTAATTCTTTGTTTTTAATGGGGAAGAATCAGCCTTACACAGAGTTTTAAATATTTAAGTGTAGAATGTGTTGGTAAGGGGAGAAAAAACAGTGGTTTCATAGCTGGCAAAGTATTGTCTGTAATACCCCGATCTTGAAGCAATAACATAACTGGCAAGCAAACCTGGTTTTACAGCTTTGAATAGTTTGATCACATCCTGCTGTGCAGGAACATGCTTATGACTGTTCATGTAAAAAAATTGGCATGCACCCAGTTGCTCTTCTGAAGCAAGTTTAAGAAGCTTTCTCCTTTTCGAGGCACTGTTTGGCAGCAGGCAGCACTTTATCATCGTTGAAAACAAAGACGAGAAGCACTACGCTTGACTGCCCATCATTATCAGTTTCGACTAATGACTAATAACTGATAAATGTCTGTTCTTACAACAAGTCAGCTTCTTGCTGGCTTGGTTCCCCCCCCCCTTTTTTAGCATTCTGATCAAGCAGTTTCCCTCCTTTTGTGCTAAACAAGGTGTGGTGGGTTGAAATTTTGCACACCTACCCACCCACCCCACCCCCCCCATTAACTTTGCCAGACCAGCTCAGTTGGAAGCAAATGAAAGCTGCATTTACAAGCAAAACTGCAATCTACAATGAAATGCAATGAATATGTACAAAATATACAGTGTTTACAATTAATAAACAGCACAAGGCCTTCCCCCTGACCAAGGACCAGGGGAAGCTACTGGCTTCTCCCTGCTTGCCCCTCCCCCTTACCTCCCTGTGCAGAAAGGACCAAAGGGATGTTAGACTTAGCCAAAACAATACAGCCAAGGACAAGAAAAAGCAAGTTACCTGTCCCAGAGCAAAGAAGTGAGGAGATAAAGAAATTGTTTTGGGAACTAAATCTTACGAGATCTCTCCAATGGGATTGCTTAGAATTATCTTATTTTCCTTTTTATGCCCAGCAGTGATTTATTTCCATTTTACCACTCTCTGTTCAAGAGCTCTGAAAAATTTTTAAAGGCAGAGCCTAAAACTCCCACATAAGGCATAGAGCTCTGTGTTGCCTGTGATTCAGGGAGCACTAAGGCATTCTCAGCACATGAGTGAAAGGTCTTATTGAAATAATAAACCCCAGAGCTCTATGAACTGTTAAAAAAAAACAAACCACCAACCCCAAAGCATATTTTAATTATATAAAAAAAAATTATTTACAGTTCTTGGGCCCTTTATTTGTGAGTCATCAGGTGACAGGTCACAATGCCTTGTGACTCTCTTATCTCAGGGTAGAGGTGATCCCTTTGCCACAGTTTGGGGTGGTAGTTTTAGTAGTTTGAATTAGCCACCCAGTTTTAAACTTTGTGTTTTGGTACACTTTATTGCTTCCTGGTTAAGGATGCCAATGCAGTTCTTGGTTGGCATGAGCACATTTGACAGTGTCCTCCTAGCTGCTCTGCCAGGATGCTGCTGCTTCTACCTTTTCCCTTTTGCCACTAATATTTGAGAACAGGAAAAGAGAAGGTAGGACGCTGCATTCACAGCTGTTTGTGAACCAGGCAGCTTCTATGGGGTCCTGATGATTTTGGCTTATTTGAGGAATGAAGTGAAGGTAAAGGAGATGTTTATTGTAATTCAAGGATCTAAGGACCATGCTGTTTCACTCTTATGATTGGTTTCCTCTGGGCAGGCAACAGCAAGTTCCTCTTGCCCTCGTTCGCAGTGCTTTTCTCTGTGGCAAGATAAATGGGCATGGGGAAATTCCTTGCCAGCAGGATGGTGGAACCAATAGATGAGCTGTCTGCAAGATGCCCTTTTTACCCTGCAAATTTAGTCCAAGTCCTGAGAGAAAGCAGTAGGGTTATGGATTAAAATATAGAATAGATGTAAAAAGCAAAATAATTTGAAATTTAGCAATAAAATAATCCTTCAAAAGTGTGATTAAATCCATGCTTTAGGAAGTCCATGTTATACTGAACACGGTTAAATCCATGTTTTCTTCACTGCTTTGCAGAATAAATAACATTAATCTTATCAGTTGCAGAATTTCTAAAGTACCAAGGAAAGCCAGAGACTGCTTTATTTGGGAGACAACTGTGAGGGATGTTGGAGGGCATCAAGAATCTTTTGCATCTAACAAAGGGGCAGGTTCTTCCCTACTTGGCTGCTTGCCTCTTCTAAAAACTTATCTTCTGGCAGCTTGAAAAATTACAATTCTTTACTTTCTGAGACAATTAGGTATGCTCTGACTCTCTACCTTGGATATATTTGTGCTAGCTGGGGCATGAATATTTTCCAGGTGAACATTCAGTTAAATGTTGGCTATGATCAGAAGTTGTGTATTGTTCTTCTGAAGTAGGAATACTAGTCCACTGGAGACTACAATAGAGAGGAAAATGGCTAAACAGAATCCTTTTGACGTCTGCATCAAGTTTCAATGTCCCCATCCTAAAAAGGACACAGAGCTGTCAGAGCAAGTCTGGAGGAGGGCCTCGAAAATGATCCCAGGGCTCAAACACATCTGCTATGAGGGAGCTGGGGCTGCTCAGCCTGGATAAGAGATGATTCCAGCAGGGGCCTTATAGTTGCTTTCCAATACCTGAAGGGATCCTACAGGAAGGCTGGAAAGGGCCTCTCGATAAGGATGTCTAGCAATAGGACAAGACAGAATGGTTTTAAGCTGAGGGAGGGTGGGTTTAGACTGGATCTTAGGAAGAAGTTCTTCAGTACACGGGCAGTAGACTCTAGAATAGGTTGCCCAGGGAGGTTGTGGATGCCTCCTCCCTGGGGCTGTTCAAGGCCAGGTTGGATAAGGCCTTGAGCAGCTGAGTCTAGCTGACAGGTGTCCCTACCCATGGCAGGGGGCTGGAGCAGATGAGCTCTGAGGTCCTTTCCAACCTATGGCATTCTATGATTCTGTGATTCTTACACTGGGTTTTCTGATTTGTGTAGAGTGTTCCCCCAAAGAATAACACCTGTTTAATTTTTCATCATGGTGCTGTTTTCTTTCATCATTGTGTGTAACTCTTAATTCTGAAGGCATTAAGAAAGCTGAGGAGAGGCGAGATGTTCAGAGAGGATAATAGAAGTCTTATGCAATCAGTTGGTCTCTTGGATTGGTGTAGCAGATTGTCATTTCTCTGTAAGCAAGGAGGGCAGGAAACACCAACTGATTTTGCTGGATTCAGAATTTCACTGGTGAAAATGAGTATTTGTGCAGATTGTTCCATAATTATGACTTCAGAGAGGCTTGGGTTCCGTGAGGCCTTTTAGTTTTTGAGTTAATGCTTCTCACAGCTGGAAGTGGAGGTCACCTGGTAGGTCATTAGTGGGAGGGAGAGGAGGATTGGAAGGAAATTGCCCTAAGGAGCTCTTTATACTGAACTTTTGTGTTTAGTCCATGAATGCTAAGTATGAGTAAATATGTAAATGTTAATGCAATGTTTCCTTGAAGAGAGGGATTAGGGTTTGTCTTTTTGAACTTCTGAAGGAAATTTTTAATTGATACTACATTTCTTCTATTTAGTGCCATAAGGTTTTAGCTGAACGATGCCCTGAGACACATTACTGTTTGCATTGTTAAATCACCTGTTGTTCCTCTGCAAACAGTGTGTTGTGCAGAATTCAGAAAATACATGCCTGCATAGTATTTGAGGGCATGATTGAGCTTTGTGTCTTTAATTGTAAACTTTAATGAATTTCCAGTCTAACATTCATCTTCTTTTCAGTACCTAGAAACTCTTCACCCCTCTGAAAATGACAGTAAATTTGCATGCAAGCTTGTTTGATTAATTGCTATTTGACTCGTCTATCACGGTGCTAAGCTCTGGGTTCACACAGCTTAGTCTTCCAAACCAATTTCTAGAATTAATTTAAATATTTAATGTTAAAACCCTCAGATGAAAGGGAGGAAAAAATGGTTTGTATGCTTACTGATTGCCTGTTTCAGTAGCATCAAGCCACGGAGGAAATTTCCCAGGTGATACAAGCAGACTTCAAATAGTATTCCCTCAAGCAATGTGCATGAGATGAGTTCTGTAGGTAGCAGAACTATTGCAGAGGTACCTAAAGTAAGTTTTTTAATGGTAGTCAACACTTCAGAGTTTCAGCTTAGGTACTGAATGTTGAATCCTGTTTCAGTTTGCTTACCTGCTGGTTAAAATGTCTCTGATTGAATTAAAAAGAAGTAAAAATCCATCTGTGTGTTTTGTATTAAAAGCTGTTTCTTAGGAAGTTGCCTAAGAGAAATCTTCCTGCAAAAATACTTTGTTCTTTTGGATGAGTGTGTATAAATATTAGAATAGAATAAACCAGGTTGGAAGAGGCCTTCAAGATCATCGCATCCAACCTATCATCCAACACCACCTACTCAACTAAACCATGCAACCAAGCACCCTATCAAGTCTTCTCCTAAACACCTCCAATGATGGTGACTCCACCACCTCCCCAGGCAGCACATTCCAATGGCCAATCACTCTCTCTATGAAGAATTTCTTCCTAACATCCAGCCTTAACCTCCCCTGGCGCAGTTTGAGACTGTGTCCTCTTGTTCTGGTCCTGGTTGCCTGGGAGAAGAGACCAACCCCTAGGGTGGTAGGTTGGACTTGGTGATCACAAGGGTCTTTTCTAACCTGGTTAATTCTGTGTTCTGTATCTGCTGCTGATATTGAATCCCATGCTGCCATCATGCCATCTTAAAAATGAAAGTGCTGCCTGGAGCAAAGTATTATGGGGTGTGAAGTTCAGTTTGTAACATGGGAAGCTTCCTGTTCCATTTCCTTCCTTTGGGGTCTGGGGTTTTGGGTGTTGGCTCTTTTCCACTGGAATGGCAGCTGGACGAGGAGAGAAGGGGGAGTATCTCTCTAGCTTGAGTTTTTAGGTCACTTGCTTCTGCTTGCTGCTGCTTCCTGATGTGCTTTATGTGCAAGTAGGCTAAGGTAATTATGCATTGTTATCTCATTTATATTAAATTCTCATCTTATCTCAACCAGAGGCTTTTGTGTATGTTACTTTCCCTCACTTCTGTGTTGTAGGGAAAGGACTGTGGTAAACTAGCACAACCAGCTGTGCTCAGGCGCTATGAACTGAATTCTCCTTTGTGTCAGAATGTAATAGGTGCATTCCTGGAGTGCATCTTTGAGTTTGCTTTATCAGAAAAGGAATCCAGCCCACATTCTCAGCACTCCATGATGCAAAACAAAACAGAAGTAGAGACAGGTGAGAGAACTTAGTAGCAGTAGGGGAAATTGTGTTTCTTCAGTTAAAATTTCTGAGAATCATTAAGAACTCAAGACAAGAGTATAGAAATTGGGGGGGGGGGGGGAATCCATTTAATCCAAGAAAATATTTTTCAGTTTAGTTACATGAAAGCTCTGCTAGTGCATTACATGAAAATAAGAATAAAAATTAAATTACTCTGAGAAGGAGAATCAGATTTATTTTATAAATAATTAAATAAAAGAGCTAAGGGGAAGTAAAAGCTATCACTGTTACTGGAGAAAGTATTCCAGGGCATTTGTATTCAGCCCTTTTACTTGGAAAATTATTAGACTACTTTATATGAAGACATTCATGGTAAAGATTTTGGACCTGTCCACAGGATATGGATGAATTTGATTCCTTCGATGAAAAATGGGCTTTGAACTGGTAGCATAGGTCACAAATAAAATCATACACAAAGTGTGAAGTTTTTGTTGACTTCATGGTTGTTGGATTTTTTTTCCCCCCAAACAAAAGTCCCTAATGTGAAAAATTGACCCTTTTTTCCTAGCATTGCAGTACCCCCTCCCCAGTCATCCTTATGATTCAGCATGTGTGTTAAGCAGTAAAAGGAGGTGGTGGATAAGGAAGTTTAGGTCAGGAAAAATTATTGTAATGATAAGCTGATTACTCATTTTCAGCAGTGTGGTAGATGATTGTGACTGAAATGTATGTAGGTCTTAATCAACGTTTTTGTTACTTCAGTTTCTTTCTAGATTTTTAAGTGTTTTTAAATGAACAGGTCATGATCACCAAAACTGCCATTTTCCCTAAACCATGGCACCAAGCACCCCATCAAGTCTCCTCCTAAACACCTCCAGTGATGGCAACTCCTCCACCTCCCTGGGCAGCACAGTCCAATGGGCAGTCACGCTCTCAATGAAGAATTTCTTCCTAACATCCAGCCTAAACCTCCCCTGGCGCAGCTTGAGACTGTGTCCTCTTATTCTGGTGCTGGTTGCCTGGGAGAAGAGACCAACCCCCCCCCTGTCTACAACCTCCCTTCAGGTAGCTGTAGAGAGCAATAAGGTCTCCCCTGAGCCTCCTCTTCTCCAGGCTAAGCAACCCCAGCTCCCTCATCCTCTCCTCCTCTTGCTTTGGACATTGTGACTCTTTTTTGTTTGTGAAACCATCAATTACTGGAAATCCTTAGGCTTGAAAAAGATACTTTGCATCCTCTGGTCTAAAGTATATATTGGCCCTGGGGAAAAAAAAAAAAAAAAAAAGGAAAAAAAACCACCAAACAAACAAAAAACCAAGTAGAACACAAAAATGTATCACTATTCTTTTTATGAGAAAAAGATTTTACCGTGGTATTAACTTAACTGTCTCCTTTGACATTTGTTTGTTGTATGGCTTTACTGTTTCGTGCTTCAGATGGTGAGTATCTGGGGTTTACCCTCTTTTCCATGGTCTGTTTATTCACTGTTAATTATTTCTCAAGCTGAGTTACTTGAGAAGAAGAAACATTTAGCTTCCATTACCCTTTATTGCAAATGAAGGGCAGGTTTTCTTTTTGTGTGTGGTCTGCATGTGATTGTAGGATGCTGTCATCAATGAAATTAATGCTTTCTGATGTTACCATTTGGCTGCCATTCTCTTCAGTAGTCTTTCTAATGTATTTATTGTTCAGCTCGCTGTGGGTATACACAAAGTCAGCACAGAATACCATCATCTGACTTAGAGTTTACTTTTGCACTGAAAATGCTTTGGGACAATTCAAATATGTAAAAATACTTAAAGGCCATTAGGAAGCTGTAATTGTGTATAAAGGATCATACTTGCAGTAGTAACGCAGAAAACCTGTGAGTGAAGGACAGTACTGTATTAAGTGCTAAAAGTATGACAATCTTTGCAATTCTGGAGTTGCCAGAAATACAGAATACTACAAGTGACTAACTACAGGATATTTCATTGGTGTAATGTACTGGTGGAAGATAAGCAGCAGTTCTAAATACAGTGTTGATAACATAGAATTGATAACTACCTGTTGAGAGGGGAGTTTCAACATTACCTCTGCTTAATGAATTAGCAGGTATTAATATGTAGATATAAATATATTAATTCAAGTTCTTGTTGGTCACCTTTCAGATATGCTGAGTTGCTTATTTCTGAAACAGCTGTAGTAGTTTTCCCTGCTATCTGCAGCAGTATTACCAAAAGTTGAGGTAGAACCCCTAAAGCAGAGGAAATATAAGAATGATTATGAACACTTTCCCCCAGTTGTCTCTCAAGATTACCAACAGGTAAGATTTCCTTCCAAGTCATGGTGTAATCATGATGATTAATTTTATACCTCAGAGGTTGTATTATAGATCCCAGCAATGTACAAAGCAATAGATTTCATGTGGAGTTTTTGCCTGAATGAGCTGTGCTAGTTGTGTTCAGGACAGGAACGAACACCAGCCGTCTCTGTGAGTTGGCCTCCTTCATCTTCTGTAGCTTTGAGACAAAGTATTCTTTCTCAGTCTGCAAGCATTTTTCAGTCTCATTGCATGAGGTTCCTTTCCCAATCAAAATGTTAGGGCTTTAACTCAGTCCCTCAGTCTGCAAAAATACTCTTGAAAATCTCACTGTGAAAACTAAAGCATCCAGTGCCAGCCTCCCTGAAGAAACAGCAAACTCCTTGTTAATCTTGTGTGCTCAACAGTTATATCAACCTGCTTCCTTTTGTAGGGCTCTCCAGCAGCTGTGTGTCTTCTTACATGTTCTCTTTATGTTGTGTGTGTTGTCTTCTGTGGTATCCAGATACTTCTCAGCAGTAGTCATTCGTTTTACCCTTTCTGTTTGTTTTGGCAGGCTGGCCCAGCACTTGGCTTTCAGAAGTTGTGATAACATTCTTCTATCTTTGTGTTTTTCTTAATTTTTTTTTTCTCTTTAGGTTGTCCTACCCTCTAGGGGTGGAATTGCCAGGAATCTGTGAGTTGGGTGAGGACAGTGTTGGTAACTGCATGTGTCAAAAGCAGCTGATTCTAGGTTTAAGCAATTCTGCTTTTCAGTAATAAGCCTGGAAGCTTTTAGATGGCTGTTCATACAAAGCTGCTTGGTCAATTAGCTTGAGAAATGTGCACCTACTCTAGGTCATCCTGCTCTGGCAGGGGTGTTGAACTAGATGATCTTTCAAGGTCCCTTCCAACCCCTAACGTTCTGTGATCTCTTCAGGTAGCTAGTCACCTCAATCCTTGTAAAGCCCTTCAGTGAAATTAAACCCAGATTTTGTTACAGAAGTAAAATCTTCAGACTCAATCACTACTTAATATTTGAGAAGTCTTACTCATGTACCAAAATCTTAGGGATGTTTCTCAGTATTACCAAAGCTGAGCAGTACCTAACTTCTAAAGACATGGTTTTCTCTAGTTTTGCAGAGCTTTTATTTTCTTTCTTAAACATTCTTTGTGAGGTGTCTTGGTCTGCTGTGTGTGATTCATTTTAAGCATGTACAAAGCTCATCAATTTCTTCACTTTTTTAAAAAACCCTCTTTTTATTTCACTTTTTTTACAGCACATGAGCAAATTTGAAAAGATATCAGAAATACCAGTTTTAAATGTTTTCTGTCTCCTCTGGAGACAGGCTGAGAGAGTTGGTATTATTCAGTCTAGAGGAGAGAAGGCCCCGAGGAGACCTTGTTGTGGCCTTCCAGTATCTGAAAGGGGCTGACAAGAAAGCTGGTGAAGGACTTTTTAGGATGTCAGGTAGTGATAGGACTAGGAGGAGTGAAGCAAAACTAGAAATAGGTAGATTCAGATTGGATGTTAGGAAGAAATTGTTCACCATGAGAGTGGTGAGACCATGGAACAGGTTGCCCAGGTAGGTGGTAGAAGCTTCATCCCTGGAGGTTTTTAAGGCCAGGCTGGATGTGGCTCTGAACAACCTGCTCTAGTGTGAGGTGTCCCTGCCCATGGCAGGGGGATTGGAACTGGATGATCTTTGAAGTCCCTTCCAGCCCTGACAACTCTGTGATCCTGTGATTCTGTTCGCTAGATCTCTGAGTTGGTGAGAAGGAATCTGATTTTTACAGTATCATTTGAAGATGTTTCATTGGTTACTCCATTTTCACATTTATTCCCTGGCCATTAAAAGGCTGATTCCTTTTGGATGGTTGTGATCTTGAGTTGTTCTTTATGTTGCTTCCCTGAAGAAAGAGCAAATATACTGATTAAAGTTATTTATTCAAAAAGTGGGGTTTGTTTCTGACATACCTGCTCTTAACCTACCTAGTTAACTGTTTTAGTTTGCTGTAATCTCTAGTTTAAAGTAGCTTTTATTACACATTAAAGACATTTTGGGAGAGCACTTTAGACAGCCAAAAGAAAAATTGAAGAATTGCCACTTAAACCACTGATTGCTTCATTTTGACTATGGTATTTACCAGGACAAGCAGATAGTGTTCACTACAAGGAACACCTGCAATCCCATGATTGAATAAAGAGATATAAAAACTGTGGCATCTATACAGTGATCCCTGATAATGTTTTCTCGAATAGTGTGATGATATTTAATAACGGAGCAGAAGTATCCCTGTCCTTTTGTGCAGTAAATGCCAACTTAATGTTTAGGCAATAGTCTTGTTTGCATATGGATTTTAAGAAAATCCATTGAAGATTATTTGAAGACCAGCTCATTAGAATGACAGATTGTTTACCAAATTTTGTTTTCTTGTCAACTAATGTTAGTTACGTTCAATTAGGCAAGATTACACTTTCTAAAGACATGCCTTTGTCAGCAGCTGAGTGCCTTGCACTAATCTGAGAGTCAGGTTCCTAATTTCTAGATCTGGTTGGAAGATCAGGCTATGAATGTTTCTTTCTGACATTTCTTCTTTACATAAACCTTCCACACCTTCACTACCTCCCTTCTACAACTTCTTTATTTTTGTTGAGTGCCTACACGGCAGATTATTAAATGGGGCAGGGGGCAGGGAAGGCCTTAAACAAAAGCAATTGTCAGCTATCTGTCATGATGTGTTGTGTCAGATGTTTGACAGTCTGTCTCTTGGACATGGGCCATCTGTTGGTAGTAGAACTGACTATTCTGAGGAGCCAGCAAAACACGTGGCCACGGGAAGCAATCGTTCTGTATCACCTGGTTGAGTCAGTAAAGGAAAGCTTCTGGGTGTAGTAATCGCAGTTCTGACGTGATCTAGTCAGTTGATTAAGCTTCCTAAAAATTTCTGTGCTAATTTCTCATCCCATAAAGTAAGAAAATCCTATTTACTAACTTGATTCAAGGGTTAGGAAAAGTAATTAGTCAATGCTTATCAGGAGTTATAAAGTCACTAAACACTTGTATAATTAGTGGGGAATTACTGAGAAGAATCACATAATAAAGGCAATATCAATGGGAACACGGTGGAGCAAAAACATAATCAGAAAGGAAACAGTGCAGTGGAGTGGACCATACAAGACAAGGTGAGAATTGAGATCTGGGGTATATGTCCATCCTGGAGTGCAAAATAAAGGAGGGAAAGATGTTGTATTTAAGGGAGAGAAAGACTAAAGAAACTGGGGAGATAAGATCTGTGTTTTGTCCTTTCAAACACAGAAGAGAAAAAAGTAAAACAGCTAGTAAAAAAATTAAGTTCATGGGTTTCTGAAATTTCTGTTCCTTCCTTTTATTAGGAATACATAGTATTTTATAGTCCTTTCAGAGTCTCCCTCATTAGATGTATTCAGAAACACTCCAGCACAGTTCTGGGCAACTGGCTTTAGGTAGCCCAGCTTGATCAGGAGGGTTGGGAAAGATGACCTCCAGAGATCCCTTCCAACCTCAACCATTCTGTGATTCTGTAATTGTATTTCCATGTGGTAAAGAGGGGTTTGGCTGCTGAGAAATCAGTACTATTGTCTAACTGAAGACAATAAAACTGGTATATTAGGTTATCTGCATTTACAAAGTGTTGTGACTGCAGTAGCCCATTCATATTACAGCTCAGTGTGCTAATGAATAGCACAGTAGTTAGCACCAGAGTTCAGGATGACCAAAGCTGTCTTGCAGAACAGTGTGTAAATGGGTATGTGGGAGCTGCACTGACTTGGAAAATTGATACTAAAACTATTTCTATATCCAGCTGTTCTAACTGGCTTCTTTGGGACCTTTCCTACTCAACCAGGCTAGAAATTATTTCATAGAATCAACCAGGTTGGAAAATACCTCAAAGATCATCAAGTCCAACCTGTCACTCAAGACCTCATGACTACTAAACCATGGCACCAAGTGCCACGTCCAATCCCCTCTTGAACTCCTCCAGGGATGGCGACTCCACCACCTCCCTGGGCAGCACATTCCAATGGCTAACAACTTGCTCTGTAAAGAACTTTCTCCTCACCTCCAGCCTAAGCTTCCCCTGGTGCAGTTTGAGACTGTGTCCTCTGATTCTGGCGCTGGTTGCCTGGGAGAAGAGACCAACCCCACACCTGTCTCCAACCTCCCTTCAGGTAGTTGTAGAGAGCAATAAGGTCTCCCCTGAGCCTCCTCTTTTCCAGGCTAAACAATCCCATCTTCAGGTAGTCAGCAGGGTATTTTAGTTAACCTGAATTATTTTCTATGCAGAAGTTTCTACCCTGAGATTGTCTCTTGAATCTATCCTGGAATTGCTGCCATGCATTGGAAGTAAAATTGGTCCTATTCTAAGCATCATTGTACTTAGACATTTATTCAGTGACTTATAGATTTGCTTTCTAAATATTTTTTTTACATTGCTTTTAAAAGAGATTGTTGACACTTGAGTGCCCCTTCCCCTCCTTCTTATGATCAGATTTTAAACAGTGTTTTTAATTTGGTGAATTAATTTGGAGTATCAGTAATTTTCTTTTGCTTTTGAGTATGACACACTGACATGCAAACTATATGAAGTTCATTGTACCATGCCACTTTCTGGTGTTTCTACATCTGCAGTCAGGCATGTGTGTGAGCAGGCACGCTAACCTTGCATCCTACTCATCAGCTTACATGGTTAGTTTATACATTATTTATTAGACTTATAGGCATGAAATTAAAATGGAATTAATAATGTGATTTCCATGTAAAACAGAAATCACTTATTTATATGTGACAGGCAATTAGGGGGGAAGAAACTTAGGTTAGTTGAAAGTATTTTTGCTTAATTTCAGACACAGCTGTAAGGAATGGATCAGAGGTGAGGTAAGATTGTACCTTCTATGCAATGGATACAGAAAACTGTGAAGGTGGCTTCAGCAGCTCTTGTTGTCACCTTTCTTCCTGCAGATTAGGAGTCTGTCATCCAACCCCCTGTTAGCAGAGCCATGGTAGTCTAGTGGCACAGCCAGTACAGGAGCCCTGCTTGAATCACCTGGGACTCACATTTAGCTCGAGAGCATCACGTTTTCCTTTCTCCTTGCACATTTTTTATAATGAGTGTCATTGATCAGGAAAGTCTGTGTGTGCTGAGCTCTTTGAGAAGTTGATCAAGCTTGTCTTGATCTTTGAAATGTCATCACTGAAAGGAAGGTTAAGAATATATAGAGAATGGAGTTGGGTAGGTGAGTATGATAGTGCTGCTCAGTGCTGGTGAATAGCTGCACATGCTTAGATTGTTAGCATGAAGAGTGGAAACAGTGAAACTTTACTGTCTGAATTTTCTGAATGTGTTTCTGTGCACTTACAGTCCCTTAACTCTTAAAATGAAAATAAGTGGTGGCTTGTTTTCTTGCATTGTGTAGTGCTCAGACATAAAAAGGGGGAGACAGGAAACCAAATCATTTATGGAGCCTACTATCTGCCTTAATTCTGCTGGTTCCAACTGGCTCTTACTGACAAGACAAAAATGTTTCAGTTGTATTTTGATGCATTTCCATTTTTTATGGCTTCTGATGGAGAAACAGCATTACCCTGCTACATAAAATGCTTTCATTAGGTTCTTCTCTTCTACAGGTCATACTTTTTATAATGTGCATATGTTTCTGAGGGCTACGTTCTACAAAAGCACTTTTCTTTCTTGCAATCCCAGTACTTCTGAGCTGCTGGGCACTGTATAAATAATCATTTAAACACAATTGCTGATGGTTTGCCAGAACTTTGAAGAAAAGCCTTTCCTTTGAGAGGCTAGAAAGCCTTAATTCAAAATTATAATTTCATGGGGAAATCCTTCTATTGATTATTGTGTAACTACTAATTTATCTCTTTATTTCCTTTTAAGTTGTTGTTTTTAGAAGGAAAAGGATTAAAACTAGTTGTATGAATGTAAGTGCTTCCAAACATAGTTTGGAAGTACAAAGTACAGTTCAAAGTACATAATTCACAGTGACACCAAAGATTGGTTTGTGTTTTGACTGGATGGCTTCGGTATTATTTTTGTCTGCAGAGGAAAGAGTTGTGCAGCATCCAAGTGGCGCAAGATGTTTGCCTCTTCAGGAATCATGATGAATTTGGGACAAGGGGCAGACTGTTCAATTAAAAAAATATATATTGAGGGGAGGGAGAGAGAAAGGCTCTCAAACTGAGAACGCTTGCATTCCATTAGGCGTCTTTTCAGCTGGGAGCTCCTCTGAAGTGTAGATCCTTATAAAGGGAGTAAGTAGAGGTGAACAAAATAATAAACTAGGAGAAGAAACAGTTTTCATGTGCTTCAAATAGTTGTTTGTTGTAGTCACCTTTCTACTTACAACAAAAAAAAGTAACAGGTGAAAAAGTAGCCGTATTTCATAGACTCATAGATTCAATAAAGGTTGGAAAGACCTCAAAGATCATCAAGTCCAACCTGTCACCCAGCACCTCATGACTACTAAACCATGGCTTCGAGTGCCACATCCAGTCCCTTTTTGAACACCTCCAGGGATGGTGACTTCACCACCTCCCTGAGCAGCCCATTCCAACGGCTAACAACTCTCTCTGTAAAGAACTTTCTCCTCACGTCCAGCCTAAACTTCCCCTGATGCAGTGTGAGACTGTCTTCTTGTTCTGCTGCTGGTTGCCTGGGAGAAGAGACCAATCCTCACCTGTCTCCAACCTCCCTTCAGGTAGTTGTAGACAGCAATAAGGTCTCCCCTGAGCCTCCTCTTCTCCAGGCTAAACAGTCCCAGCTCTCTTAACCTCTCCTCGTAGGGCTTGTGCTCTAAGCCTCACCAGTTTTGTTGCCCTTCATTCTTCATCTTTTTTCATGCTTAGTGTCTAGAATAATTATTTGTAGTTCAGCTGATGGTTGCAGTGAATATATGTTAACTCACTCCTAAATATATCCACCATTTGTCACTTCTGAAATTATTAAGCTGTGTAGTAGGAGGTAGGATCTTGGTATCACACAAAGTCATCCTCTAATGGTATTTGTGTGTTTTCCATCAAGATACAGCTTGTCTTTTACTTTGCTGATGAGCATTTTAAAATACATAAAAGAAAAAAATGTCAGAAAATAGTTCATTTACCACTCAGATTGATGCCTACTGTCCCCTAATTTGGAGACCTTAAACCTCTCTTACAATTTCTTCAGGAAGAACTAGGTTATTTTTATTTCTCACTACTTCCTTCAGTAGCAGATCCCAGTCCAGCATGGTCTTCGCACACAGGGGTCCATAAAACATGATATAGTACTCATTGTTTAAAGTGGAGGCCCTGATACTCAGTCAAGTAATTTTGCACCAGCTGGCCTACAGTGAGTGACTAAGCACTCACATTTGTTTTTTGTCTGACTTGAATAGAACGGAGGGCTACCGGGATGATTGAGGGACTGGAGCATGTGCCTTATGAGGAGAGGCTGAGAGCCCTGTGGCTTTTCAGTCTGGAGAAGACTGAGAGGGGATTTAATAAATGCCTATAAATATCTGGGGACTGGGTGTCCAGAGGGAGGGGACAGGCTCTGCTCAGTTGCACCCTGAGATAGGACATGGGGCAATGGATATAAACTACAGCACATGAGGTTCCACCTCAACATGAGAAGGAGCTTCTTCACTGTAAGGGTCACAGAGCACTAGAACAGGCTGCCCAGGGATGTTGTGGAGTCTTCTTCTCTGGAGACTTTCAAGCCCCATCTGGATGCATTCCTGTGTGACCTGTGCTAGATTCTATGGTCCTGCTCTGCCAGGGGGGTTGGACTCGATCTTTGGAGGTCCCTTCCAACCCCTAACATCCTGCGATCCTGTGATGTAACCTTTAATGACAGAATGAAGGTATTTATGGAAGCTGTGGTTATGCTGAGATTTACTGTTAATCTGTGGACTGGGTGGGATCAAACAAGACTAACTTCACCACTCTGACCCCACTCAACCAATAGCCTAGCCTTCAGGAGGAGTGCAAGAACAAGGCAAGCATATTGTGGTACCTCCAGCTACATACTGTCCCTCTGTTTAACAATCTCATCAGTGGAGCCTCGTGTGTTCATGCCAGTGCTGATTCCTAAGATTATAAAGTATTGCAGGTTCTGACAAGCACTCTAGAAGAACAAACACATTTTCATAAAATACTATCTTTTGTATGTACTAATTGGATGATACTATCAAATGTAATTCAGAATTCAGGAAACAACTTTGTGCAGAATTTGGCCTCTTCTTAGGCCTAGTTCATTTGATTCGTTAGACTTTGACCCTCATATCTGTATTGACAGAGACAAATCAATTCCTTTTTTTTAACCCTAGCCTATAAATGGCATTATGTGTTGACTGTGTTGTTGTTTTGGGGGCTGGGGGTTTTTGTTTTTTTTTTTAACCCTAGCAAATTGCCATAAGTTCAGGGAGGGTTAATTTGGATTCTTCTTAATTAGAGATGATAAAACCATTGTATGCTATACAGTAATATTTAAGGCAAATACAGGTGTATTAAATAGCCACCATTTGTAGTAAGGAACTGTTATGGGTTCCTGCTATATGGGTTTCTTCCTCAGCCAAGTTGTGTCACAGTACCCTCTCTCTGGGTCAAATCTGCACTGAAACATAAAATGAGTCATGCAGCTGACATTACTACCTAGTTCAGTGAGATGAGAGCGAGGGACCCTGGTGTAGCAAAACATTTATGTCTCTTTGAAAGCACATGAACAGTCTGATCGACCTGAGCAGCACAGACTTAAATACCCTTCTGCATGAGGCCTCTGGGAACAGATGTTGTCTTCATATAAACAAACTACACAGGGACCAAATGGTTGGGGGGCAGGGGGTTGCTCTGCACGATGTTAATGCTTTGCTGTGTTCTGTCTTTGTCCTACTGATGTTATTTCTTCGATGGCTTGCAGATTGGTCTTTTCTCTTGTGTAATATCTGTACCTTTTACTTTCAGAGCACCTCACTGAATAATCATGTTAAGTAATGATCAGAACAAAAAAACCTCATCAGTTTGTGTAGGCATGGCAGGCACCATAATGCTGTGTTAACATGTTACTGGTGCAAACTGAAGAAAATGCTGAGCAGCTGACAGCACGTTAAAGATTATTTGTTTATACAAGTGCTAAAGTTATGTTTGATATGTTAATGCAACCTCATTTTCTAGTAAAGGCCAAACACTATTAAGTGGTTATCTGCATTGATTTTTCTATCTTCTGAAATACTCAACTCATTGTAAACCATCTTTACTCCTTTTGTGTACCTGGAACTAGGACCATCTTCTAACAGTCTGTGGGCAAGCCTTGAGGACTTTACTCAAGGATATTCTCCTGGTCTGCTTCTTGACCTCTCCATTAGTGTCCCCTTCAGTATGTGCTCCTTTCTTGCAGTTTGTCTGGATTATTCCTGTGATGTTCTCAACCTTCCCAACTGGATAGCCACTGAAAGAGATCACCTACTGCAGGTTGAACCACTGCTTCTCACAAACTCACTGCCATCTCACAAACTCATTCTGCTGAATCATGTTAAGCGATGCTCATTTGAAAAGGCTTACCCCTAGTAGCCTAATGGTTTAAATTAGAAGATGGGAAGGAAGAGCAGGTATACTTGCTGTCTAGCCTTTTCTGTCTGAATCTCTTCTTGTCCTTTTAGTACTTTACCTGCTTTGCTTTTCATTTTGTGTCTTAGGGGCTTCTGATATATCCTGTGCT